>NC_064619.1:451396375-452603375 GCF_023898315.1 Schistocerca nitens
ACTACGAGTTTCCATCCCACAGATTATCATCAAGTGATTAAAAACGAAATCATCGTACGTAACGTACGTAATACTATGGTGACCGTCAACAATAAAGTGTAATCTGACTGGTAATTTCATATCTACTCACTGAAGTATATTTTATCGACATGCACGATGATGATGAAGTCCCATACTCCGTAACAGAGCGTGAGGGAACGGTGCGGGAGACGCGCACCGCCATACCAGGCTAGGTCCTAGTGAAGGTGGTTTGCCATTGCCTTCCTCGGACCGTAATGGGGATGTATGATGAAGATGAAGACGACACAACAACACCAAGTTATCTCGAGGCAGGTGAAAATCCCTGACCCCGCCGGGAATCGAACCCGGGACCCCGTGCTCGAGAAGCGAGAACGCTACCGCGAGACGCAAAAAGTAAACAAATTTTAACAGACTGAAATATCATACGATCTCACATGACTACTTCATATATAACGGTAACAAACTGTTCTTGTCTTTACGACAAATCATGTGCATAAATTTTGCGTAATTATGTGTTAAGTAAATTGGCCAGATTTTTTACGGACCTGATGATGTTATGTGTGACGGTAAATGGCGGTGAATAAAGAGCTTCTACTCAAGCGTCGTCTTACCCTGGTGATCATGCGACTCCTCAAATGTGTTACTAAGACAGCTGCGAAAGTGTGCGGCTTTAAATCGATGGCTCTTCTACCGCCGAGGTATTTGCCACTGCTAAACATGAATTTTAGCTCTTCAACTATTCTTCACCTCCGTAGCCAAATGTTTAGCGTTGCTGCCTTCGGTGCGAAAGGACCCGGTTCGATTCCAAGTATCTCAGATTTTTCCTGCATACAAAGTCTGGAACGGAATCGACTTAGCCTTGTGAAGTCAAATGTCGAGCTTCTTGAAACAGCGGCATCATCAGGACTCATCCGCTCGCGATAACGCATGGAAGGATTGCCGTCGTGCTGACCACATGTCACACGATCATATATTGCTCCTCGAACGGGAAAAAATGGTAATACGCAATGAGTCGTCGCTGTTTGTCGCACTGTACGGATATCTATATGCTCATATATTTCGCTGTAAGACGTTGTCCAGCGCACGCAGCCCCCTTTGGCGTGGCCTAGAGGGCCGGCTTGGTTGGCTCACAAGGGCAGTGTGACAGTTAGTACACTGCCTAATATCGTGTAGGGCCCCCGCGAGCAAGCACAAGTGCCGCAACACGACGTGGCATGGACTCGACTAATGTCTGAAGTAGTGCTAGAGGGAACAGACACCATGAATCCTGCAGGACTGTCCATAAATCCGTAAGAGTAAGAGGGAGTGGGGATCTCTTCTAAACACCACGTTGCAAGGCATCCCAGATATGCTCAACAATGTTCATGTCAGGGAGTTTGGCTCCAGCGGCAGTGTTTAAACTCAGAGGAGTGTTCCTGGAGCCACTCTGCAGCAATTTTGGACGTTTGGTGTGTCACACTGTCCTGCTGGAACTGCCAAAGTCCGTCGAAATGCGCAATGGACATGTATGGATGCAGGTGATGAGTCAGGATGCTTGCGTACGTGTTATTTGTCAGAGTCATATCTAGAGGAATCAGGGGTCCCATATCACTCCAACTCCACACGCCACACACCTTACAGAGACTCCACCAGCTTCAACAGTCCCCTACTGAGTTGGGTTGATTTGGGGAAGGAGACCAAACTGCGAGGTCATCGGTCTCATCGGATTGAAGAAGAATGGGGAAGGAAGTCGGCCGTGCCCTTTCAAAGGAACCATTCCGACATTTGCCCGCAGCAATTTAGAGAAATCACGAAAACCTAAATCAGGATGGCCGGATGCGGGATTGAACCGTCGTCGTTCCAAATGCGAGTCCAGTGTGCTCACCACTGCGCCACTTCGCTCGGTCCCCCTGACGATATGCAGGTCCATGGGTTCATGAGGTTGTCCCCATACTCGCACAAATCCATCCATTCGATGCAATTTGAAACGAGACTCGTCCGACCAGGCAACATGTTTCCAGTCATCAACAGTCCACTGTTGGTGTTGACGGATCCAGGTGACGCGTAAAGCTTTGTGTCGTGCAGTCATCAAATGAACATGAGTGGGCCTTCGGCTCCGAAAGCCCATATCGATGATGTTTCGTTGAATGGTTCGCACGCTGACACGTGTTGATGGCCCAGCACTGAAATCTGCAGCAATTTGCACAAGGCTTGCACTTCTGTCGCACTGAATGATTCTCTTCTGTCGTCGTTGGTCCCGTTCTTGTACGATCTTTTTCCAGCCGCGGCGACGTTGGAGGTTTCATGTTTTACAGGTTCCTGTTATTCACGGTACACTCGTGAAACATCGTACTGGATAATCCCCACTTCATGGCTAGCTCGTAGATGCTGTCTCCCATCGCTCATGCGCCGACTGTAATACCACGTTGAGAATCACTTAAATCTTGATAACCTGCCATCGTAGCAGCAGTGACCGATATAACAAGTGTGGCAGACACTTGTCTTATATAGGCGATGCCGACCGCAGCGCCGTATTCTGCGTGTTTACATATCTCTGTATTTGAATACGCATGCCTATACCAGTTTCTTTGGCGCTTCAGTGTATAACGAGAGCAGCATGAGTGGAGAAACCAAGCGGAAAGGAGTCCTTTTTCCGCCACTCACCTACCTTGGTTTAAACTGGGAAGCATATGCAGGGGTCAAGTTGGCCTGTGTTTGGCTTGCACTGCCGAGGAACCTTAGGAGAGAATTATTGAAGCTGATGTTTGGGTTGTGGGGCGCTCAACTGCGCGGTCATCAGCGCCCGTACAAAGTCCCAATTTTTTCACACTTCAATTTTTTTTACGAAATCCAATCGAGCCACTGTCTTGAATGTTGATGATGAAATGAGGACAACACAAACACCCAGTCTCCGGGCAGAGAAAAATCCCGAACCCAGCCGGGAATCGAACCCGGACCCCGTTATCCAGTGCTAGCAACGCTCGCCACTAGACCGCGAGCTGCGGACGGAGTGGATTATTGAAAATCCGCCGAGCTGTCAGAGGCGCGTTTACCGGAATTTCTGGATGCCCCTGTTCTCTTTATTGGTACTGAAGTCGGTGCCTCCATGGAATTTGCAAGCCGAATTGTATGAGCAAGAATTTATTTGTTAATAAGGTCTGTTAAATAATTTAATTAGATCTTTGTATATTGTATCTTACTGGAAGTTTGATCCGTGATTTTTAAGTGACCATGGCGCCTTCAATCTGGGTTAGCGTCTGACTCTACAAGGTAGCTTTTTGTGAAGTTCGTTGGCAGTGTAGCATTTATGTGTGTTCAAATGCTTCTACCTACCTGTTAATTCTCGCCCTCCTTGAGGCAAATAAATATCAGCTGATATTAGTTCTAGCGCACGGTATTAGTCGATGCTTAATATTATCACAGACTGTCTAACCCTGGTGTGAAAGTGGACTTTAGTGTTGCGCGAATGTAATCAGGGTTAGTGCTAAAATCCGTATCACTTATGTTTAATTTGAACATTTTGGATAAATTCTGTGCTCAATTTGTAGTTGTCGTTTGTTGGAGCATTAGCCGTGTTTCTTGACTTTGCTCCGCTGTTGAGGCTAATGTACAGCTTATTCTGCTTCAGGTCATGTGTATAGTGTGTATATTTTATTTAAGTGGTTTATATGGAAAGTTTAGTTTGCTTTAGGATACATTGTCTTTCTGAGCTTGGCCTAGACTGTGTAAGTACCCAGGAGCCATAGAATTTAAGGCAACTGGCTCGGCATTGGCTTAACCATTTGTTCCAGCAGGATGAGGTATAATTACGTAATTCTGAAATTTCCTTAAGCTAACTGTAAGTAGTGTCTTAAATTTTCTGTTAACATCACACGAGTGCAGGAAAGATTATGCTGACGTTCTTCTTTGACAAAGATGGCCTCCTTCTGATTCACTTCCTGCAGCACGTGACAACAGTGAATGCCCAGCTTTACTTGCAAACCTTGACCACCCTTCGCCATGCGATCAAATCAAAACGATCGGGCAAACTCACCCGTGCGGTCATTCTGCTCCACGACAATGCAAAGCCTCATCGGCAGAGTCGCGGCACTCCTGCAGAAATTCAAATGGGAGGTTCTTGGTTACCCTCCGTACAGTCCGGACCTCTCTCCCTGTGATTACGCCATGTTTGGTCCCCTTAAAAAGGCTCTGGTGGGCAAACGATTCAACTCAGACGACGACGCCCCCAGCTGTACGTGCGGAACTGGTTAACACCGCAGCCCTGGGAATTTTATAAGACAGCCATTCGTCGCCTTGTGTCGCAGTGGGACAAGTGTCTCAACAGCCAGGGTCAGTACAGGTACTGGTTCCTGTAATTATGCCTCTGGCTCGTTTCTTTTTGAACGCCCCTTATACATGCCAGAAGAAGTGCCCTTACTATTTGTTCCAATCTGCAGTGGTAATTTGTGAAACTGCCATTGTTACGATGAATTACGACATAAAAATTAAACATAATTTTCTCTTTCTTAATCCAAAGTTTTTTCGGGACGAGGTTTATTCTTGTTTTACGTTAACACATCACATACGCCACTAATATCTAGTACATATTTAGTGTAAATGGAGGTCATTTGACCAACTTATAATATTTCGTGCGTAAACTGTAGATCCAAAGTACCAAGCATGCTAAAGCTATGTAAAACGATGCAAAATGATCCATATGACGTTGGTAAGTACGAATCGTTGATGTAAAATAACATCGAGAATCTGTCATGCAGTCAACCGTCTCCAGAGAACGGAAGAGCGTGTATGTCTTCAGAATTCACAAAAACTGTCTCTTTTCTTTCTTTCGCTTGCGCCTTTGTCCCGCAGAGTCGGCGTTGTTACAATCGGATTTGGCATGGTTAGTTCGAACGGGTGGCCAGATACCCTTCTTCCGCCACCCTGTACCCCACGGGACGGAACAGAACCAATGTATGCCAACTGTCTGTGTCTAGTGGAAATCATGAAATAGTGCGAAAGTGTTTCAAATGTCTGCAAGTCGTGTAACTGAGGCGGAATGTGGGGACCAGCCCGATATTCATCTAGGGGGATGTGGGAAACCGCCTAAAAACCACATATAGGCTGGCCAGCACACCGACCCTCGTCGGTAATCCACCAGGCGGATTCGATCCGGGGCTGGCGAGCCTACGCGAGTCCAGCAAACAGCGCATTAGCGCTCTCGGCTAACCTGTTGGGTCAATTTACAAAAAGTGTTGAGAGGTGGCATGAGCCCCCTCTCATATTTCTATCTTACTCTGAGTAATTCGATTTTCCTCTCTAATTGCATGCGGTGAAAAGTTGCTATTTCTTCACACGCGGACTTCCAACGTAGCGTCTCTCGTCACCCAGGTGGTCCGGTGACAGGCGGGTCCTGCTGAGCTTGAAAGGGTTAAGCCGACGGGTGTGAGGGAGTCGAGTGGATGCTTTCCAGACGGTGTCCGGACATTTGCCACGCCGGACATTTGCCACAGTTTTACCTGCTCCGAAGGGTTCGGTCCCTTGTCTCCCCCTCCCCCTCCTCCTCCTCCTCCTCCTCCTCCTCATCCTCCTCTTCCTGCTCTCCCGCCCGCCCAGTTTGCTTTCGAAGTTCCTAACGTGACCATCAGTATGGAAGTTATTACAACAAACAAGGCCTCCTCCTGCTCATTAGAAAGGTTACGCGTATCTTAAACAGAGGGAATCTAAAGAAGGTGTTGTTACATGGATGTGCTTACGCCGAAAAGCGGATCATTGCAAGGGAAAGCTGCTTTCGAGGGACGGAGAAGTGTTGAGCGTGTTAGAACATCTCTGTAGACCACCTGACGATGCAGCTCTGAAAGTGGAAACAGCGAAGAGAAGGTCTCGAGAAGAAACTACACAGTTATCGGAGATATACGCGGATGAAATGGGAAATCTACATAATAAAGTTTATGACTTTGTTACAGTGATGCCTAATTCAGAATCTATGAAGAGAACCATGCGTCGTCGATGGAGTCAAGAGTGAGGGAACCAACAAGAGCCTAAGAACTCTTATGAAATTTATCTTCATGAAGATCTATTAAAAATGGGAGATGGCAGTAGTTTTCTTCTGGAAGACGATAGATTAGAGGTGAGAATAATGATTTTTAGTGGAAGCAAAGGAAAAGAAAGTCTAAAAACATGTTCCCATTTTTTTATGGATGGAACATTTAAGAGATGCAGCAAGCAGTTTGCACAGATCTACACCATACACGTAGACCTAGGAGGCCCGATTAAAGAAACAAACATTCTTCCTACTGTATTTGCACTGCTCCCTAATAAGAAGAAAGACACATATGTTCGTCTGTTTCGTCTGATAAAACAGGCAGTCTCTGAGTGGTGTCCTAAACAAGTAAAGCTGGACTTTGAGGCAGCTGCGATATCGGCCATTCGTCAAGTTTTTCCCACAACTGAAATAAATTGATTCTATTTCCATATGAAGAAGAGTTTATGGAGAAGAACTCGAGTTCTCGGTCTAACTGAGGAGTACCGCTAGAACGAGGATTTAAGACTTCACGTCAGCATGTGTGCAGCGCTGGCAGTTGTAAAACCGGAGGACGTAAGCAATGGATGGATTGAAATTCATGAAGAAGCTCCTGATAACGGAAGTTTCTCTCAATTTTTTGACTACTTTGTGGATAACTGGCTAGAGAATGAGGATATCGCAATAGAAATGTGGGACTGTTACGGAAAAAGGCACCGAACGACGAAAGCTGTTGAAGCGTGGCACAACAAAATAAATAGTATTATTGGAAACCCTCACCCTAAAATCAACTATTTGGTGGAGTGCTTGAAAAAGGAAGCAGAGCTCACAAACTGCATGTACATGAAATTGGAAATGAATCTTGAAGGTAAGAAGTGGAAGAAGTTCAAAATGGTTCAAATGGCTCTGAGCACTATGCGACTTAGACTAATTAAACCTAACTAACCTAAGGACATCACACACATCCATGCGCGAGGCAGGATTCGAACCTGCGACCGTAGCGGTCACACGGTTCCAGACTGTAGCGCCTAGAACCGCACGGCCACTCCGGCCGGCGAAGAAGAAGTACTTGAAGCTGGACGACAGGATAGAGAGAATCGTAAAGAATTATGAAGAGACTGGCAACATTAGGCCTTGCTTGAAAGCCATTGCCCATATTCAGAAACTGGACTAAAATATGTTAAAAATAAATACTGTATTAAAAACTATGAAGACCACTGAGTCCTCGCAGGTTACTGATATAAAATTATTAAAACATTGAAGCAGCATTATCGGAGCTAATATTAAGTTGTAATTGTAAATAGAGTGTACATTAGTTCAGCGTTTTTAGGCTGATTTTACACACGCCAGAATGGTAGATGGTCATTTATCATTTTCCTGTGCAAAGTGTGATGCGAATCAGCCTTTAATGTAAAAATTAAAAAGTGTTTCAAGCCTCACAAAAGTATCCCCAATGTTGTCACGTTAAGGTAACTTTTTTCTACCTTCCAATGTTATGGGCATACTATTAAATAATTGTGAGTTCTAAAATAATTTTCTGAAGCTCCAGAATCGCAACTACCACCTAAAATATCATGGTTTGTTAAACTGATAGTATACGCTTTCGTAAAAGAAAATGGGAACTGAACCTTTGAATTGTACCTAAAATTGACATCCCAAAACTGATCTGATGCTAAGGTTGACACTTTTGGCACCTCAAACATTTTTTATTTAAGTTTATCTGCAAACATTTATAGTAGATGTAAATCTACTTAAGTACATTTAGATATAGTCCTTTAAAAATTAAAATTTCTTACCAAATTGTTGATCATCTTTAAACAGGTCAGTAAAAGCAAGGAATTGCTACTGAAAATTAATTGTTACTAAAGAACATCAGAAACAAATGTATTAGACCTACTTTTCTTATACTTTAGAGACTTTTTGAAAAGATATTTGATCATTTCCTCCGTCACTGACAGTGTAATTTCAGTTGCTTTGCAACACCAGGGATATCTACTTCTAAATTATGTTTGCAGCTGTTCTCATTTCGAATTCTGGAATATTTACTTCGTCTTCTTTGTTGGAGGAATTTCGGAAAATGCATTTACTAACTCCACTTTAGTGGCACTGTCATCAGTGGCGTTACCGCCGCTGTCGCGCAGTAAAGGTACTTTCCGCTGGTTTACTTAACATGAGACCAGTATCTCTTCGGATTTTTCACCACAGTTCTAGAGCGAGTTTCGTTGTGGAAACTATTAAATGCATCTCGCATTGAAATCCGCACCAAATTTCGAGCCTCAGTAAAACTTCAGCAATCTTGGAGATTTTGCGTTCGTCTAAATTATACGTGCCTTTTGCGGTGCTCCTGCAACAGCTTTCTGTCGTGTTTTGTGTACCATAGGGGATCAGTTCCGTCTCTTATTAATTCATTTGGTACGAATATCTCGAGTGATGTTGATACTATTTCTTTGAACTTAAGCCACATATAGTCTCCATTTACATAGTTTGGAAGGATTGGAGACTATCTCTTAGAAAGACGTCACCTGAATTTTTAGCTGCTTTTATAAATATATTTCGCGTTTAGTTTTGGTGAATTTCTTTGTTACGGAAGTGAGCCTCTCTACGACTGCGTGTTCACTAATCCCTGCATCCGTCGTGATGCTCAGGATTATTTGTGGCTAAGAGGTCAAGTGTGATTTCGTAATCATTTACAATTTGAATGGCCTCATCAACTAATTGTTAAAAATAATTTTTAAAAAAGCATTTAGAACAATTACGGAAGTTGTTTTCTATTTACAATAGGGTATGAAAATGTATTTTTGTCAACATGGGGAAGGTAGATTGAAGTAACTGCCAACTATAATTGTATGAGTAGGGTACCTATTTGTGATGAGACTCAAGTTTTCTTTTCTTTGAACTGTTCAGCAGCTGTTTCATCTGAGACAGGGGGTCGGTAAAAGGAGCCAGTTATTAATTTATTCCGGTTGTCGAGTATAACCTCTGTCCATACTAAGTCACAGGAACTAACTGCTTCAAAGTCGATAGTGAGCTCACATTATTTTTTTCTTAAGTTGTCCTTCTTGTTTCTGTTGTAGCTCAGATAATTACAATTACGGCTTTTCCCTCCAGAACCTAAGATGCTTTCTCTGTGACCCTGTAAATACCAGAGCTAAACAATGTAGAACAACAACGTACGTTACAAGCGTAGCATTCTGTATTACTCCATTTCCTTATTTCTAACATTTTAAAATTGTAAGTCGACTTTAGATGACATGTCAATCATAGATGTTCTTATCTCTATTTAGTGACCGTGTTTTCAGTTCTTTTGGACATTGTCCCACTACACTTTATTAACGAATGTTTTTAGAGAGTAAATTAATATGGAGTATGTCGTTCTTCTTTTCAAACATTCACAAACCCATTTATTCTTTCCCTAGTATCTTTTGGGTATGCAGTTGTAGTAATTAAAGTAGGCACAAATGCAGTGATAAAAATGAAATGATTAACATACATTTGCATTCTCGTTTCATCGTTCCTTTCGTTTCCCAAAAGTTATAAATATTTCGATTTCGGAAAAGAAGCTCTGTACTTGACCAAGATGTCGAAGAAGAAGGTCCCTTACATACTGGTTGTATCGAGTACGATGTGGAGACGGCGGTTTGAAAGCGGACAGAGGTAGCGCGGGGAAGGGCGTCCCTTACCTGAGGGATCGCTACTCAAGCTACCTGGCGAAGGGGCAAGTGTGGCAAATGTCCGGCGTTGCAAATGCCCGGTGTGGCAAATGTCCGGCATTTTTCCAGACGCTGACATTGTCATAAGAGCGGGAGCGACACGCCCAGATGGGCTGGAAGAGACGGCTGGGCTAGAGATTCCGTTACTTCGCAGAAACTTAGTGAAAACCGTTTCTGGCGGGCTACCAGCGAGCCGTGTGAATGACTTGTCTTCCCAGGCAGTCTTGGCGGGCAAATTCCCGCGTTTTCTGCAAAATCGTAGCTGTGATTGAGTTGCTCAGGGCATAGCTTCGTGACGTAGCAAAATCGGCGCAGAAATTGGCGCCAAGAATCTCCATTGGTGGAATGGTAGTGCTTCGGCAATAGAGTGGAATTTTCCGCCGGTTTTCGAGTTGCTGATTGGAACGTTTAACCACGGCCACTGTCGTGGGGGCGGGAATGTTCTGTGTTCAGCCTGTACGGGTGCTCTTGAGGGAGTCGGCTCTCGCCTTTCGGTTGGAGTGGGTTACAAGACCGAGCTCTCGCTGCTTTGGACAGCCTGCCTTCCGTTGGCTGTCTAATATACTTTTATTTGATTGTAACCGTTTGACGAAGTTTCGACTTCAACGTAACTTTCCGAGTACAGTTGGCAATTGAGCGTTCTGCATACAAGCGGCCTATGTTGTCTGTCTTGGGCAATTTTGGCTAAAGTTGACTGTATCGGAGTTACTGTGTGACTTTGCTTGTTAAAATCAATCACTGTACCGTCAGTGATTGTACGGCGGGCCTCCTTCGTCTCCCTCAGAGGCGTATTTGTGTTGCTAGGAAGTCTTTAGTCTGGAACAACCAGACCAGGAGAATTTGTTTCGGGCTATACTCACGACATTATCATCACCACGACGGGACGTCGAAGCAACCAGCCATCGCCTCCGGTATCCCAGACCGTGTCCTTGCAGTTAAGAAGACAGCTTGGTCATGTACGTCCGCAGCAACGGCAAAGCAGGCAATTTTGCTAGGTGATAATTAGAGCTCAGCAGAGCGCGCCAGTTCGTCTTTTCTAACTTTGTTCTGTCTTGGGTGTTCACTGTCTGAGTTATCACTACTGTAGCAGCAATTAATGTTAGGTTGGCTGGGTGTTTCTCTTAAGATTTGAGTTGCAAGGAATTGGCTCCACATACCACTTGGTCATAAATGTCACAATCTAATTTATGGACAACTTCACCTTCACAGCCTTTATTTGAGTATCCAATTTGATGTTTGCAAATGTTTCGTGTGTTTTGTTTATTATTTTGAGTTTAGTCATAATAAATCAAATTGTTATTTTGGACGGAACTTTCATTCTGTTAATCGGTAGAGCAACCCTTTCATTTCTCACTACGTTAATGAAACTTTCCTTAATTTCTATCCAATTAAATTATTGCAGGTGCCAAATTCTTTTCTACTCCACTTCCAGGGTCGATTACAGTCAGTTCGCGTTTCTTCTTAATCCATGTGCAACAGCAAAAGTAGGAGTTAGAAAAGGGGGGACTTAGAGCATCATTTCCATATGAAGATTCGAGAAGAATTTAGTGTTAAACACACTGCTAGCCCCGGCACCTCGCAGTGTAAACGAATGAAATTACAAAGCACCACCACCAACGTCAGTCTGTTGCAGGAATCTACAGGATAATACAGGCTCACACATTATGAAGTTTGGGAGGAAAAGAACTTTCTCTCGAGGTATCAACGGGAATTCAGAAAAAAAATTCGAGTGAAATATAGTTCACTTCATTAATACACGGCGTCTTTCAAATAGTAGGTGCAGTTGAACGATCGATTCAACCTGTGCTAGAGTTCTGAAAGGCCATGGAGACTACCACACTATCGACTGATAATCAAGATATGATCATAAGGAACATCTTCACAGATAAGTGATTGCTTCCAACGATTTTTTCATTCTAACTCAACCTACACTGCGGAAGTTCAGAAGTAACATCTGGAAACACCACGAAAGCGTGATGTGACCGCTAATATTATCAATACAAAGGTGGCTTAAAAATGTTTCATCTGATATCGGAAACTTTCTGCTTCAATGAAGTAAGTAATATGTGGCTAGGTGATTATCAGTAATTTAATGATATTCATGTTATTTTATGTCCGCAGCTCGTGGTCTCGCGGTAGCGTTCTCGCTTCCCGAGCACGGGGTCCCGGGTTCGATTCCCGGCGGGGTCAGGGATTTTCTCTGCCTCGTGATGACTGGGTGTTGTGTGTTGTCCTTAGGTTAGTTAGGTTTAAGTAGTTCTAAGTTCTAGGGGACTCATGACCATAGCTGTTAAGTCCCATAGTGCCAGAGCCATTTTTTTTTTTTTGTTATTTTATGAGTAGGCAGTAGACGGTTCCATTTGCGCCATCAACAGAACAGGCTATGCTAATTGTATACTACGCCTTCCATATCGCTGGCAATGGGATCTACATAACGGCGATGACTACATTGAAGAACAGTGACAGGTGCAAACACGTAACTCTTTTGTATCGGTTGTGAATAAATAGTTGCACCTTTTTAAGTTCCAACCCTCGTATGATTCAAAATATTGTTACAAGCAACATTTAGAATGGCTTTTTTTAACTTCTAATCTTCATCTTTTTTTTTCAATTCTAATGTTCCTCATTTTCTTATCATTCATGATATTTTTTAAGCGTACATAAGTGTGAATGGATTTTTAAAATTCTAATCTTCGCCATTTTCTTATAATTCGCTTGTTTTTGTCTCTCCGACAAACACAATTTGTGTGACTTTTCAATCGTTATCCGTTAATACACAGGTAATTACTTAGTTGCAAAGAATGTGAGATTCTTAGTTCGTTTTGCTGTCCGATATTTGTAATATTTTGTTTTATTAGAGCAACTAAAATTTTAATTCTTTCAGGCTTCGTGCAGCATGTGTAGCTTAGGCGCTATGTGAATTAAAGTTGTGAGCTTCAAGTAATAATCCGATAGCATCATAATAATATGGCTTGGTTGCAAGTCATCTTTCCTTCGCCCTATATGCCAATGATACAGGGCAGGAAAATCATGTATATTAATACGAAGCACCCTCTAAAAATGGTTCAAATGGCTCTGAGCACTATGGGACTTAACATCGGAGGTCATCAGTCCCCTAGAACTTAGAACTACTTAAACCTAACTAACCTAAGGACATCACACACATCCATGCCCAAGGCAGGATTCGAACCTGCGACCGTAGCGGTCGCTCGGCTCCAGACTGTAGCGCCCAGAACCGCACGGCCACTCCGGCCGGCCAAAAAAGCAGAGAGGAGATGAATAACATTATCAGTCCGCACTTCTGCAACACGTCTTTGTAAATTTCATATAAAAAGTGTATTCCATCAACCCTTTCAGCACGTATATTTTTGTCAAAGGCAATTGTACGTAACACCTAAAACGTAGATAAATTTTGTTGCGATGCTCTGAGTAAATTTGTAGTCACGTAGTCGTACCTTGAGCGACTGCTGTACTGCCGCCTGTTTCGTAAGCAGTGTATTCTGGCAAACAGACGCCAGATGTTGCGTCTCCAATGAACAACGTGCGGGGGACGCGACGCCGAAGGCCAAGCCCGTCATGAAACACCGGCGCTCAGATCTTAATTGATACCGCAACAGCTTCGGGGTATTTACGTCACAAGTGGGGGAAAAACAGACCCGGCATTATTGCGTACTGCTGTGAAAGGAAACAAGCTGACGGCTAGCCTATGAATGGCAGTCTCGATAATTTTCCCTACAGTCGCAAACGGAAGAAGTACTGTGTGTCCGATAACGAACGTAACTTTAGAAGTGCCCGCCATTTCTGTCCGACGGAACTGAACGTTGCACGATTTTTATCCGTTCTCTTTGTGGTTAGTAATGGAGCGCTTCACAATGGATCACCTTGTTGTCATCATCAAAACTTATTACAAATGGAGTGAGTGTTGTGCAGATGCTGGTCACAAACATCGTGTGATGTTTGATGAACGTAATTTAAGAAAATCGGTTCGGCTGAGAACATGAAACCCTCGGGGAGTCCACGTGCTCGTCTTTCTGGGAAAACATCGTCAACGCGAGTGATAATGTTGCCTATTAAGTCCTGTGAAATCTAGTATAAATTTGAGGTCAGGAACCCTGGTCTGGAAACATTCAAATCGAAGTTATAAGCGAAAATCGTTCTGATACCTCTGGCAGTGGAACACATGTGCAACTACTGTTGCTAAGATTGTAGGGTAGGTACACTGCGTGATCAAAAGTAACCGGACATCCCCCAAAACATGGGTTTGTCATATTAGGTTGCATTGTGCTGCCACCCACTGCCAGGTACTCTATATCAGCGACCTCAGTAGTCACTAGACCGCGAGAGAGCAGAATAGGGCGCTCCGCGGAACTCACGGGCTTCGAACGTGGTCAGGTGATTGGGTGTCAATTGTGTCATACGTCTGCACGCAAGATTTCCACACTCCTAAACATCCGTAGGTCCACTGTTTCCGATGTGATAGTGAAGTGGAAATGTGAAGGGATACGTACAGCACAAAAGCGTAAAGGCCGACCTCTTCTGTTGACTGACAGACACCGCCGACAGTTGAAGAGGGTCATAATGTGTAATAGGCAGACATCTATACAGACCATCACACAGGAATTCCAAACTGCATCAGGATCGACTGCAAGTTCTGTGACAGTTAGGCGGGAGGTGAGAAAACTTGGATTTCATGGTCGAGCGGCTGCTCATAAGCCACATATCACGCCGGTAAATGCCAAACGACGCCTCGCTTGGTGTAAGGATCGTAAACATTGGACAACTGAACAGTGGAAAAACGTGGTGTGGAGTGACGAATCACGGTACACAATGTGGCGATCCGATGGAAGGGCGTGGATATGGCGAATGCCCAGTGAACGTCACCTGTCAGCGTGTGTAGTGCCAACAGTAAAATTCGGAGGCGGTGGTGTTATGGTGTGATCGTGTTTTTCATGGAGGGGGCTTGCACTCCTTGTTGTTTTGCATGGCACTATCACAGCACAGGCCTACATTGATGCTTTAAGCACCTTCTTGCTTTCCGCTGTTGAAGAGCACTTCGGAGATGGCGATTGCATTTTCAGCACGATCGAGCACCTGTTCATAATGCACGGCGAGTGGCGGAGTGGTTACACGACAATAACATCCCTGTAATGGACTGGCCTGACAAGAGTCCTGAGCTGAATCATATAGAAAACCTCTGGGATGGATTGGAGCGCCGACTTCGTGCCAGGTCTCGCCGACCGACATCGATACCTCTCCTCAGTTCAGCACTCCGTGAAGAATGTCCTGCCATTCCCCAGGAAACCTTCCAACACATGATTGAACGTATGCCTGTGAGAGTGGAAGTTAAGGCTAAGGGTGGGCCAACACCATATTGAATTCCAGCATTACCGATGGAGTTCGCCACGAACTTTTAAGTCATTTTCAGTCAGGAGTCCGGATACTTTTGATCATTTATCTTTCGGAGGTGGTAGTATGGACCAAAACGAGAGGAAGATATCTAGAAAACATGGTCTCCAAAACGAATGTTCGATACTGTGAAACATATCCCTTCTGCTGCAAGCTCTTTGGTTTCCACATGTTGGAGGAGGTAGTGTGGACAAAACAAGGAAAATGTCCACTAAATATGGGTTCTAAAACGCACACTTTAAGAGCTAGGTACTTGTTCAGTAACAGTAGCGAAGCAACTGTTCAAACGGAGAATACAAGAAAGCCAGTTGTTGGTGTGTCGCCTCGACATACATTAGGTAGTGAGCCGAAGAGCGAGAAGCACATGAACCACGAACTTGCAACTAGCGCTATGGTAAAGCTTTAATTTTGATGCGTAAGCTAAAAAATACATCACAATTCTATGTTCTTACGCCTAAGATATAATGTTTTGCAACAGGTTGAATATTTTGTAACGTTCTGTACAATCAACACGCACAAAAGAAACAAGTACAATCAATAAAGCCATTAGAGGTTTTGTGTGTAAGATAGTCGCTGGACGGAATGCGAAAGAAATATGCGGAAGGCTACAGTGATCGATAACTTATGCCCATATATGACAGGGAGAAGTCTAATACTGGATAAAAAATGGACATGTATCCGAGAAGAATGATGTTCAAGTTGTTATCAGCCGTTCTGATACATGTTCCCTGTTTTAGATTTAACAAAGTGAAAGACCGGATAATTCCTTCTCCTATGCGAGCTTTGCTCCGTCTCTGACGATTTCACAGCGACGGTAAGGTTCTAAACTTCATCCCGGCTACATGTTTTCTGTCACACTAGTAAATTAGTCGGATAAGTAGGTGCACTCGGCATGTTTTTTAGAGTGAGGCTCGGTTATGATTAATTTCCTTCCGTATAACTTTATGCAACGAATGACAGATAAGTTCGCGTGTTTGCGATGCATCTCTGATGATTTCGACCTACATGTGAAAGTCAAACGTAAAGCGTTTAACTTCCTTTCTAGTCAAGATGTACTCCTTGAGCGTTCATAGAACAACGAGAAGCTGCAGTTCCACTAGAAACGACACAGCTTATAAACCATATATACAATCAAGTTTGATGGGTCAGCATCGCAACGGATGATTTGGCCTTCTGGAACAATCTATTCAGCTATTCATCAGTAACAACAACGATTACCCATTGCGTTCTACGAAATATTTTCAAATGTGTTTGGAGAACAGACACACATAAGCGCGCATTTAAATTGTACGTCTACATCCGAGGCGGGATCCCGTACCCAGACGTCGGTTTAATAGTCAACAGCCCGCAGGGTCGGCGAAATATTGTTCACCTATAGCGATGAGCGATCCTTAAGGAGCCTCAAGCTATTTCATATGAGTTACACTCATTAATTAGGTTTCGCATAGAAGCTAAAGCCAGGCATTGTTCACGTTTGTCCGCCTCCGTAGCTGCCGGGTCAGTGTGCCAGATTGCTAACCGAAGGGTTCGACATCTGGACGGGGAGTAGATTTTCTCCGGTCAGGGAATGGGTGTTGCATTGTCTTTATATTCATATCGTCATAAGTGACACAAAAATCGCTTGCAACTTGTCACATAATTAATTTAAGACTCTTTAACTTCATACCAGGTATGACTTGACCGCAATGAATTTCTGAATTGTTGTAACACGCTGTCGTATCGTCTTTACAACGTTGAGGCTGCTGCATGGGCACGTCCCGAAAGCCAATATTTTTTTTAAAAAGGTGTTTACTTAATCCATTCGTCGATAGAGCAATACTACAATATTTCCCAATGTAGGCAGATACCTACAGGTGCGAATACTACCAAACCATCAGATTAATGTGTCATGGTCGAAATATACTACCACGAATTATATACAGAAGAAGAAAACAACAAGGTGAAAATCAGTTTTGGTTCAGGAGAAGCAAAAGAACACGCGAGACAATGCTGATCTCAAGACTAAAAATAAAATAAAATACAGGGAGCGTAAAATTACCTACATCTTTTACAAAATCCGGACTGCGCTTACAATTGCGAGGCATGAAAAAGGAATGGTAGAGGGTTAGAGCTCAGAAATTTGGAACACGAATTAAAGTACAGGGAGCATTAATAAAAACATATTTTCTAATTGTTTTGTAATTCTATCCGTGGCATCAAAGAGTTGCAAGATTAGTTAAACGGCCTTTAAAACAGGAGATAAACATGAATAAAATTAGAATACACATACTGGTATACAGTCGGGTGATGCTGAGGTAATTGGACTAGGATGTAACATGTTGAAATTAGTGGACGAGTTTTGCTGTTTGGGAAGCAAATTTGACTTTAGACGACTGAAGTAAAGAGTATAGAAAATGCAAACTAGACATAACAAGAAAAACTTTTCTGGACAAGAGGAATTTATCAAGGTGGAATGTAAGAAAGTGTTAGTAAGGCTTTTACAGACGTTGAAAGAGTAGTGCGATGCTACAGAAAAATGCTTAAGATTAAATGATAATGGTAATAATTGGCGCACAGAGCTAAATTACACTTTGTGTCCCATGCTGACAACTCCCGATATTTTGTTTAATCCTCATCGCTAATCAGGTTGTTTATTCGTTACCTGAGACCAACATAACTTTGCGGTACAGTAAATGTTACGCAGCTCAGTGGTTTCGTACGATACAATTCAAAACAATGGAAAACGCCGAAAGTCACATAGCTTGCAACAGTAACCCAATTCCTTTCTCGCTGACTCACTGTATATCCACGCAAATATCTAACGAACAAAACAACGAATGCAAAATATAGTCTTTACTCTTTCGTTGAGTTGGCTCACTTGGCATAACGAGAGTGACAGAGAACAAGAAATACGGCTACCTGTACCAGGGATATGGTAGTTTTTACTGAATTGTAAATCAGTGAAGTCCATTGTGACTGTGTTCATGGCTTCCTTTCACACGTCTCCACCCTCTTCCCACATTAGTGATCTCCAATCCTACCTCTTCTTTTCCTCTTCCTACTTCGCCATCCCTCATCCTCTTTTCTTTTGCCCTCTCCATTTTTTTGTTTACCTGTCAGACAAGTGCCGTACCCCAGTTGTGCCACTAGGTGCGTAGACTGGATAAAAATTGAGGGAACGCTGATTTGGAAGGGCAAGAAGAGAGCTTTGTGGAACTACTTGACTAAATGTATACGAATGGGTCGGTTACTAGGATACGTTCTGAGGCATCAGGAATGTAGGATTGCAGTATTTATGCAAGACGGACTATAACCACACTCCCAAGTTTAAAGAAAACATCCTCTGCAGCGATAGCAGGTCAAATATCTAACCCTTGAAAGGAAGGAACGTGTGTCGCTGTTGCCAATGGTGGTCTAAAAAATGGTTCAAATGGCTCTAAGCACTATCGGACTTAACATCTGAGGTCATCAGTCCCCTAGACTTAGAACTACTTAAACCTAACTAACCTAAAGACATCACACACATTCATGCCCGAGGCAGGATTCGAACCTGCGACAGTAGCAGCAGCGCGGTTCCCGACTGAAGCGCCTAGAACCGCTCGGCCACAGCGGCCGGCCCAATGGTGGGCTACAGAGAAACAGTGGTAGAGCTGCCTGCGTTCGTAATACTTCGTCGTGTGCTAACACGTCTTGGAGTCTTGGAAAAAAAGTTATGATAATTCGGTTACTATTTGAACAGCGTCTGAGAGAGTCGGATACAAAAATGTAGTCGCGCATCCACGTCGGGAACCGATAGCAATCTATAATTTCAGTGTGAAAAGTTAGAGTTGTACATCCTGTCGTAGAATCTATTGTACTTTTTGTGAAACTTTGGTCACCCATGGATGATTTGAAATCCCAATTAGTTACGTAGTTAGTTTCGTGTTCCATACATCATTTTGTTCGATATATCGTAATGATATGGAACGAGACATTTTACTTTCATATCGCAACTTCATTTGTAAATAAGGTCACATTCTGAACATTTGAGTTTTTTCCCCAAAAAGAAGAAAGATATACAGATGTTACGAATTAGTAAATTCTACCCACAACGTTTTCACATTACAGTAATAGAAATTCTTCTACGGAGTACAAGGAGTTGTCAGACTTAAAACTTTCTCTGTTTTCAAATTTTACTTTCCTGTCTGTCAGACATTTTATATTACTGAGTAAGTGATCAACAAATTTTGTTGCGGCACTGTATACCATTTTTTTCGCTAAAGACAACCTCAATGTGGAGTAATGAATGTAATTTTTCCTTATAGTATTGTAATTGTGTACATCACTGTTCCTTTTGAAATGTAGTGGATTACTTACAACAAAATTCATGATGGAATTAATATACTGTGAAGCAGTTGTCGGAATGGTGATGATGATGATTGGTGAGTGGGGCGCTCAATTGTGCGGTCATCAGTGCCCGTACAAAGTCCCAATTTTTTCACACTCCAATTTTTTACGCAGTCCAATGTAGCCACTATCAGGAATAATGATGATGATGAAATGATGAGGCACTACGGTCGCAGGTTCGAATCCTGCCTCGGGGATGGATGTGTGTGATGTCCTTAGGTTAGTTAGGTTTAAGCAGTTCTAAGTTCTAGGGGACTGATGACCTCCCATAGTGCTCAGAGCCATTTGAACCACTTTCAAATGACGAGGACAAGACAAACACCCAGTCCCCAGTTGTCAGAATGCCCAACTCCTTAAACAGATGTCTACAAGATGATTGTGGGTGAGCACCATACATTATTCTAACAGAACGTTTTTGCGCAATTAAGTCTGTCATTCTTAAAGATATGTTACCCCAGAACATTATGCCGTATGATATTGCTGAAAGAAAATCTGCAAAAAATGTCAACTTACTCGTTTGTCTGTCCCAAAGCTATACAGTGATACTAAATGCAAATATTGTTCAATTAAGTTGCTTTAGAAGTTCCCAAATATCACTATTTTCATACTGGAATCTTCATTACCCCATTCATTACGGAGCTCTCATTGATCCGACGAACCCCATTATGGGAAGTACTACTACAATTACGCCGACAGAAGCAATGTCTTAAGACCAGCGCTTAAATACAGGAAATAGCTTCAAGTGGATGTACGAGTGCTGTAGTTACGTGGAGATGAGCTGAGCTGCGCAAAACAGACTAGCGTTGAGAACTGCAGCAAAGCAGTGTTCTGACTGATGGCCACATCAACAGCATCCCAATAAAAAGAAGCAAAACGCACGAGCAGTGCACATCAAGTGTAAATTAGGGGTAGACAATCTCCGACAGTGCTCTAGGCTAGGGGTAGGTGTAGGTGCGTACCTGTGTGGAGTTTCCTGCGCCCTGTGGAGGCGTCCTTGCCCTGCGCTGCGACACCCAACCGTACTCCTGCCGATGCACTACTGTCTGCGCGACGGCGACTGATGGCCGGTGGCATCCCCGGCGCCGCTCGGCTCACATCGGCTGCGGTCGACCGTCTCCGGCGCCTCACCTAGCCGTGCCTGTGGTTGTGGCTGGCAGTGAAAACGACCGCCGGCGGAATTCCTGCACCCGACAAGCCGGCTTCTCGTCCCCCACGGGGCATGTGCTCAGTCTTAACCGACGTAACACTGCTTGTCTCGTCAACATAAAGTGCTAAAGCAATATGTTGTTGTGTTCTCCAGTCCAAAGACTGGTTTGATGCAGCTCTCCATGCTACTCTACCCTGTGCAAGCTGCTTCATCTCCAATTAACTACAGCAACCTACATCCTTCTGGATGTGCTTAGTGTATTCATCTCTTGGTCTCCCTCTACGATTTTTACCCTCCACGCTGCCCTCCAATGCTAAATTTGTGATCCCTTGATGCCTCAAAACATGTCCTACCAACCGATCCCTTCTTCTAGTCAAGTTGTGCCACAAATTTCTCTTCTCTAAATCTATTCAATACCTCCTCATTAGTTATGTGATCTACCCACCTTATCTTCAGCATTCTTCTGTAGCACCACATTTCGAAAGCTTCTATTCTCTTCTTGTCCAAACTAGTTATCGTCCATGTTTCACTTCCATACATGGCTACACTCCATACAAATACTTTCAGAAACGACTTCCTGGCACTTAAATCAATACTCGATGTTAACAAATTTCTCTTCTTCAGAAATACTTTCTTTGTCATAGCCAGTCTACATTTTATATCCTCTCTACTTCCACCATCATCAGTTATTTTGCTCTCCAAATAGCAAAACTCATCTACCACTTTAAGTGTCTCATTTCCTAATCTAATTCCCTCAGCCTCACCTGATTTAATTCGACTACATCCCATTATCTTCGTTTTGCTTTTGTTGATGTTCATCTTATAGCCTTCTTTCATGACACTGTCCATTCCTTTCAGCTGCACGTCCAGGTTCTTTTTCTGTCTCGGATAAAATTACACTGCCGTATGCAAACCTCAAAGTTTTTATTTCTTCTCCATGGATTTTAATTCCTACTCCAAATTTTTCTTTTATTTCCTTTACTGCTTGCTCAATATACAGACTGAATAACATCTGGGATAGACTACAACCCTGTTTCACTCCTTTCCCAACCACTGCTTCCCTTTCATGCCCCTCGACTCTTATAACTGCCATCTGGTTTCTGCACAAATTGTAAATAGTCTCTCGCTCCCTGTATTTCACACCTGCCTCCTTCAGAATTTTAGGGTATTCCAGTCAACATTGTCAACAAATGCTAGAAACGTAGGTTTGCCTTTCCTTAACCTATCTTCTAAGATAAATCGTAGGGTCAGTATTGCCTCGCGCGTTCCAACATTTCTATGGAATCCAAACTGATCTTCCCTGAGGTCGGCTTCTACCAGTCTTTTCGTTCGTCTGTAGAGAATTCGCGTTAGTATTTTCCAACCGTGACTTATTAAACTGATAGTTCGGTAATTTTCACACCTGTCAAAACCTGCTTTCGTCTGGATTGGAATTATTAAATTCTTCTTTAAGTCTGAGGGTACTTCGCCTGCCCCATACATCTTGCTCACCAGATGGAAGAGTTTTTTCACCGCTGGCTCTCGCAAGGTTATCAGTAGTTCTAATGGAATGTTGTCTATTCCCGGGGCCTTGTTTCGACTTAGGTCTTTCAGTGCTCTGTCAAATTCTTCACGCATTATCGTATCTCCCATTTCATTTTCACCTACGTCCTCTTCCATTTCATTCGAGTACATCGCCCATGTATAGACCCTCTATATACTCCTTCGACCTTACTGATTTCCCTTCTTTGCTTAGGACATGTTTCCCATCTCAGCTATTGATATTCATGCAGGTGGTTCTCTTTTCTCCAAAAGTCCTGTAGGCAGTACCTATTTAACCCCTATTGATATAGGCCTCTATACCCTTACATTTGTCCTCTAGACATCCCTGCTTAGCCATTTTGCACTTCCTGTCGATCTCATTTTTGAGACGTTTATATTCCTTTTCACCTGCTTCATTTATTGCATTTTTATATTTTCTCCTTTCATCAATTAAATTCAATAACTCTTCTGTTACCCAAGGATTTCTACTAGCCCTCATCTTTTTACCTTCTTGATCGTCTGCTGCCTTCACTATTTCATCTCTCAAAGCTACCCAAACGTCTTCTACCGTATCTCTTTCCCCTATTCTTGTCAATCGTTTCCTAATGCTCTCTCTAAAACTCTCTTCAACCTCTGGTTCTTTCGGTTTGTCTAGGTCCCATCCCCTTAAATTCCTAACTTTTTGCAGTTTCTTCAGTTTTGAGCTATAGTTCATAACCAGTAAATAGTCGTCAGAGTCCACATCTGCCGCTGGAAATGTCTTACAATTTAATATCTGGTTCCTAAGTCTCTGTCGTACCGTTATTTAATCTATCTGAAACCTTCCAGTATCTCCAGGCCTCTACAATGTATACAAAACTAAAGCGATAATCATATACAAAAAGCTAAAACTGTCATCAATCTGAAGGTTAGTTTCAACACCATAGTACTATACTAACCGTGGTTCTGTTGGAGGTGGTGCACTGTGCGCTAACTCGCATCAAAACCTGGACAGATTAGAAACAGAAAAAAGGTGCGCGTTCCGACTTAAATCGCACGTAATCTTGTGCAGATTGCACTGATGCATATTTGTCCATTTCTGCGGGGCAATCCAGTCTCAAGTCGATATGATACGTGCCTTGGGAATGGCCGGTAAACAGTGAATCGGGCGACGACACAATTTTCGGATTTTGTTTAACATACGGCCGGCTGGGGTGGCCGAGCGGTTCTAGGCGCTACAGTCTGGAACCGCGCGACCGCTACGGTCGCAGGTTCGATTCCTGCCTCGGGCATGGATGTGTGTGATGTCCTTAGGTTAGTTAGGTTTAAGTAGTTCTAAGTTCTAGAGGACTGATGACCTCAGAAGTTAAGTCCCATACTGCTCAGAGCCATTTGAACCATTTTTTTAACATACGAAAGCGACCCAGGTGTCAGAATAAAATAAGATGTCTAGCACTCCAGTAGATATGTTTTGGACGTCTTTAACTGGTAGCGAACTCTCCGTTGAAGAATCACAAGGGGGTAGGTAATCACGGAAAAGAACGGAAGATTCCAGTTACATCACATCATGTGTGTGTGTGTGTGTGTGTGTGTGTGTGTGTGTGTGTGTGTGTGTGTGTGTGTGTGAGTAAATCCCTAAACGACCAAACTGCTTAGGTCATCGGCCCCTAGACTTACACACTACTTAAACTAACTTATGCTAAGAACAACACACACACCCATGCCCGAGGGTGGACTCGAACCTCTGGCGAGAGGGGTCGCGCAATCCGTGAAATGGCGCCTCTAACCTCACGGCCACTCCGCGCGGCATCACACCATGCTTACGCACAGATCCGAACTCAGATTGTAAGGCGTACCCAAGAGCAGAGACAGACAGGTCACAATTTGGAAGTGATGAAGAGTAGGCTGAAATTTAAGTGACTAGTCAGGAAGAATCAATAAACAAAGAAGTGGGATACGGAAGTGCTAAGAAATGAAGAGATGCGCTTGAAGTCCTCTGAGGCCACGTATACTGTGATAATGAACAACTCAGTAGGCAGCTCAGCTGAAAAGGAATAGACATCTCTAAAAGATGCAGTCACTGTAGTTTTCAATGGAAGATACCTGCGAATAAACTGTGGGTATCAGAAGAATTATTACAGTTGATCGACGCATGAAGGAAGTACAAAAATATTTAGGGAAATCCAGGGATACAAAAATACAAGCCAGTTAGGAATGAAGAACTCTGAAAGTGCAGGGTAACCAAGATGAAATTGTTGACGAAAAATGTGAAGAAATCGAAAAAGATGCGACTGTCGGGAGAAGTGACTCGGTCAAATTAAAAGCAAGGGCTGTAACATTAGGAGTGCAATGGGAATTCCATTGTTAAACGCAGAGGAGAGAGCAGATAGGTGGAAAGAGTACGGTGAAGGTCTCTTTGAGGTGTAAGACTTGTCTGGTGACGTGACAGAAGAAGAAACAGGAGTCGACAGGGAAGAGATAGGGGATTCAGTATTAGAATGAGAATTCAGAAGAGTTTTAGAATACTTAAAATCAAATAAACCGGAAGAGGCGGATAACATTCCATCAGAATTTCAAAGATCTTGGGGGAATGGCAAAAACTGGCCGGGGGAGCCGAGCGGTTCTAGGCACTACAGTCTGGAACCGCGCGACCGTTATGGTCGCAGGTTCGAATCCTGCCTCGGGCATGGATGTGTGTGATGTCCTTAGGTTAGTTAGGTTTAAGTAGTGCTAAGTTCTAGGGGACTGATGACCTCAGAAGTTAAGTCCCATAGTGATCAGAGGTATTTGAACTATTTGCATTTGAAGTGGCAACAAAACGACTATTCACGTTGGTGGTCGAATGTATGAAACTGGCGATATACCAGCAAAAGTTCGGAAAAAACGACGTCCACAATTTCGAAGACTGGAACAGCTGATAAGTGCGAGAATTATCGCACAATCAGCTTAATCACTCATGCATCCAAGCTGCTGACAAGAATAACATAGTGCAGAACGGAATAGGAAACTGACAACCTGTTAGACGACGATCAGTTTGGCTTTGGGAAAGGTAAAGGTACCAGAGGGACAGTTCCGACGTAGGAATTGATGATGGAAGCCGGACTGAAGAAAAATCAAGACCTGTTAATAATATTTGTCGATCTGAAAAAAGCGTTCGACAACGTAAAATGGTGTAAGCTGTCAGAAATTCTGAGAAAAATAGGGATTAACTTTAGGGACACAGGTAATGTACAATATGAATAAGAACCAAGAGAGAACAATATCACTGGAAGACCAAGAACGAACTGCTCGGATTCAGAAGAGTGTAAGACAGGGATGAAGTCTTTCGCCCCACCTGTTCGATCTATACATCGAAGAAGCATTGAATGAAATGAAAGAATGCTCAAGAGTGGGATTAAAATTCAAGGCGAAAGGATCAATGATAAGATTCGCTCACTTGATTTCATAGCAGGACCACTTTGGTTGACATTCGCGGCATCGTTACAACACAGCGCTGTGTCGACATATTCTACGACCCTTTTTGTCCCGTTCATGATAAGCTAAGGTGGGCTTACATTTCAGCAATATAAATCCCGCCTGCACACGGCGATCGTTTCTTCTGCTTACCAAAATCCATCTTAGCCAGCAAGGTCGCTGTATCATCCCCAACTGAGAACGTCTGGAGCATTGGGGACAGGGTCCTCCAACAAGTTCGGCATTATGACTATCCAACGCTCCAATTTGGCAGAATTTGGCACGATATCTCTCTACAGGACGTCTAACAACTCTGTGAATCGATGTGAAGCAGAATAACTGTTTGCATAACGGTCAGAGGACGACCAACGCATTACTGACTTACTCAATTTAAAAAGCTCTTTCTCTAGAGTAACTTTTGCAATTTTTCTGAAATCGTAGTCATTTGTTTTGGACACATACATCACATCTATCGATTTCCATCCCATTCGGATAATTCCTTCGTGAGTCATCATGACGTAGATACAGTTGCATTGAAATCGATCTGCAACAAACACATTAAAAATTTACGGCCGACGCTGACCTTCCTCCTAGCTTGGATGATAACAAATAGTAAGAAGTATTTGAAAGTGTGATATATTTGAGTATCTGTCTGGCACGGCAATTTAATTAGACACCCAGTTTTGTTTTGGGGAATTTTCGAACCTGCAACTTCGTGATTCATTTCAAAGAGTACATTTTCTTGTTGCTTAAATTACAGTAACACGGGTCTTTGCTAAATGTCGTGAGACAGAACGCGCAAATATTAGGTCCTTTATTTTGCTTTTAAATACATCTCACGTTATAACTCACACCCATACAAAGACCATAGTGTACTGTTGCATGTCATTGATTTACCTCATAACTAAAAGTTACCATGTCTTTCATGGTAATACTGTGATCCGAGTGGAGAACATATACCCGACAGAGTACAATGATTAGCAACGCGGGAAGAGATTTTTCGTTGGTGCAACTCGACTGCAAGTTTTTACGTATGCTTGTTATGGCTGTTAACTAAATATCGATATACCGATATAGGGGGAAACCACAGATGTCAATAATTACCGGCTAGTATCCTTGCTTACAGCATTTTCAAAAATCTTTGAGAAAGTAATGCACTCAAGAGTGGTTAGCCATCTCAACAATAACGGGATACTTAGTAAATCACAGTTCGGATTTCAGAAATTCTGTTCCACTGAGACAGCAATATATAATTTCACTGTCCACATAATAGAGTCTTTAAATAGTAAAATGTCACTAGTAGGAATATTCTGTGACTTATCCAAAGCATTTGATTGTGTGAACCATGACATTATATTAGAGAAATTACAATTCTATGGTATAAATGGAACAGCGTGTGAGTGGTTTAAGTCATATCTACAGAGCAGGAAGCAAAAAGTCTCTTTATATGCTTCAAGTGATTCAAAGGAGTTTGCCACTTGATCTAACTGGGGTGAAATTACATTGGGTGTTCCACAAGGTTCGATCATGGGTCCCCTCCTGTTCTTGAAATGTGTGAATGACCTCCCTTCTTATGTGAAACAAGATGATGAACTGACACTGTTTGCTGATGATACAAACATAATTGTTAATCCAGTAAAAGAAAGTCCGATGGAAAATGATACAAATAAGGACTTTGGAAAAGTTATTAATTGGTTTTGTGCGAATCGGCTTGCTCTGAACTTTGAAAAAACACAATACATCCAATTTTCTGCTGCAAAAAGTATAATTCCTTCAATGAATATAACAAGTAGCCAGGGTAGAGCATACTAAGTTTTCGGGTGTACATATAGATGAGAATCTTAATTGGAAAATTCATATTTTGGATCTCCTAAAGCGACTAGGTTCAGCAACTTTTGCAATTAGAATAATTGCCAATTTTGAGGATGTAGAAATTAGTAAGCTAACATACTTTGCATACTTCCACTCTCTGATATCATACGGAATAATATTCCGGGGCAACTCAACACTTAGGCAAAAGGTATTCACTGCTCAAAAAAGTAGTTAGAATAATGTGTGGGGTTCATAGTCGCACATCTTGTAGGCATCTGTTTAAAAGATTAGAAATTCTTACAACTGCTTCACAGTACATTTACTTAGTAATGAAATTTTTTCTCAACAGCATGGACCAGTTTAAAATCAACAGCAACATTCATGATTACAATACCAGAAAAAGAAAGACCTAGACTATCCTTTACTTAACCAATCTTTGGCACAGAAAGGGGTAAAATATGCTGCTATAAAATCGAGCGACAGACCTAGCGGACACCTTTCATTGTGCCACTACAAGCAGTTACCAGTGATAACAAAGTGGTCGTCACCAAGCATTAACGTGGATCGTTTCCCTTTCAATTCTTGATCTAAGGGGGATAAGCAGATTGCTAACTTGTTAATGTAGAGAATATCTAGTAATAAATCAATACTTAAATATACAGCTCTAAAACCGGCAGTATATTTACAATGTGCAGAAATACTTTTATACGTCGCTATGTCGATTCTTTGGTCGATTTATCAATATATCGCTACTTTCTTTCTGAGACATCGACGGCCGATAACGATATTCTTCTGAAACATCGTTATATCGGGTGCCCGATGTCTTTCAATATATCAACAGTCCTAATTCCTATATTGTCTTGTTTGCAACCAAGCAGCCCTCTTTGAATGGTCCAGAGTTCAGCCTGCTAGCTGGAGGCAATAGTTATTGTAGATAAATATTGCATTTAGTAATTTTGTGTATTCAGATAGGTATATCAGCGTCAGTGCTAACAATGAGGTCAGATTGTTCTTGTTTCTGGAAACCTTATTACGATACAGCTAACGTTGTTGGCAGTCTCTGAATCGACAGACAGAACTGAGAAAGATCGTGGCATTACGCATACCGCCAGCGAAGCGTCATGTGCAGCCATATTGAGGTACACAGGGTGTTCATTCTTTTATGAACACCCCGTATATCAAGTTCAGTGGTATTTTAGATCTTTTACAACAAACGATACTTCATATCGAAGGTAAACTAACCTAGTTTTTCTTACAGATGTTCAGTATATGCACGTTTAGTTACACGACACACATCCAGACAAGAATCCACTTCTGACCACGCTTTGAGTACCCAGTCCAGAGTAATGGAATCAATAGCCTCTTCATTTCTGTGTCTCAGCTCTGGCAAACGTTGACATGACCTTTATTAAAGTCCGCAAGGTAAAAAATAGCACGGCGTGACGTCAGTTGAACGTGGAAGTTAGCGTAAAAGAGCTCTGCCCTACTGACCATTACGACCACGACAACCGTCAGGTAAATCGACGTTCAACCAATCTCATACAAAGAGAAATAACGTTTTTATTCAGCTGCACCTTCTAATTGTGGTAAGAGCCATTCTGGCAACATATACAAATACGCCACCCCTGTTACGGTAGCTTCAACGAGGAACAAATGTGGTCCGTCACACTTGACGTCGGGACACAGCACAGAAAAAAACTTTTAATTTTGGGTAATCTCTTTGATACTGAACAAGTTCTTGGGGAAGTTCTGACCAGCAGATACGAACATTACGGTTATTTGAGTTCCCACTTACAATCAGACCTGTTAATCACGAATTTTGATTAGTCTTATGTTGTAGAGGTACGTAACCTAAGTACCTGGCTATAGGTTTTGTATATGACGCCCTATAGTTCCCGACAAAACAAACACTAAATTTTTACGCGCAATTCCTACACCTGTAACGATAGGGACGTTGGTAGCAACCGAGCGTAGTACAGTGGCTTAGTTTCACGGCTACCACGCTGGCTGTGAAGTTTCGAATTATGCCCGTGAACTTTTCTTCGATTTCCCAGTACAGAGTATCGTTAAATAGTATCTGTCATGTCTATCAGGGAGAGTGGATAACAAGTGGCGAGGTCACGTCTAGGGGATGCAGGAAGCGAAAGTTATCCAAATATCTGGAATCTCAATTACGAACTACAAAAGGAAACGCACTTGAAGAAAGTGTGCTATAATGATTGATTTATTAATGAAATTACTACGGCGGAAATGACTTTTGAGTAATTTTGCATGACATATGCCATTTAATGATATTTTGTACGATGAAATTGAAAAAAAAAAAGTTACACGGACAGGATTCGAACCTTTCCCGCCAGGGTGTTGGCCGTGAACCTTAGCTGCTGCGCTGCGCTCACTTGCTCGAACTTGACCAACGTCACAGGTATAGGAAATACGCATAAAACTTAAATATGGATTTTCTCGGAAACACACGAAAAGCCGCTAGCAGATACTTACGGTAGGTCCCTGTACAACATACCTGAAACTCATTAAATTCTTGATTAACAGGTCTGATGGTCCCCACGCTAGACGAAAAGTTGCGTCATCACTCAACACCACACGATCGAGAAATTCATGTTCCCACTGCAACACTTCACTTAAACGTTATAACGTGCACCACAGTCATCTGACTTTAAAGTATGTACCAACTGTAACCAGTATAGATGTAAATGTGTTTCCTTAATATCTTACACACTGTCGTCTTTGGCAGCCGAAGTTCAGGACTTGCTTTTCAACTTCTTAGGACTACGAAGGTAAGACGCTCTGGTACAGTCAACATCCTCTTCAGACACTTTGGTTCGTCTCGTGATTTCCCTATCGCTTCAGTTTTACTTTACCATCGGCTCGTGTTTTTCCCAAATGGGGAATCACATATAAACTTTAAACGTGACGAACGTTGTACTGAAATTACATATTTACTTTTAGCAGACTACACGACAAAAAACGCTTTACGCTCAAGAGTCGCCATTTCGCATTTGGGGCGCTGCAAGCGGGGAAACAACAAAAGCGCGTGCGCTTATCAGAAGTTGTAGTTACTCTTTAACTGAGACCTTGAATTAACTATCTACAACGTTTACAGTTGAGACTATTAAAATTTATAACTGGGAGATTGTTTTATAGGCACCTTGTACTCGAAGGGCCTTGGGAAAGAACCAGGTTCGATTTTTATGAAACTCGATAAAAAGTGGTTTTAATATTTTAATTGTGATTAGATCAATATATAAGAAGATATAATACCTTTTATTCGGTAAATTAAACATCTTGTGTACATCCAATGTGGAAATATCGTTTTTACTATGCAGAGTCTTCCCAGAATAAAATAAATTCCCAAAATGTCAAGCTTCATTCAATAGAGGAAAAGAAATAGGTAAGTCAAGGAAAACAGGCGCAATAATTCCATAATAATCACGACTAAATTGTGATAATACAACTATAGACCTCATAGCACTTGTGTTTAGCTGTGGACAGTCAACTGGAGAACTTCACAGCACCGCGACGGCAAAACTTAACAGGTCTTGCAAATCCTTATATTTTAGCCTTGAAACTGGCAGGGGATCCAGAATGAAGAACGAATTCTTGGAGTCAGATTACAATAAACTGAAGATAACTGCAAAGCTATTGTACACTGTACACTTAAGGATTTCTGAAGTTATACGTTTCATTACAAGCAGATACGCACAGTTCAGACAGCCCATCCATTGATTGACGCTATCCTGGAATCTTTATGAGGCCATTCAGCATTTCTCCGTGAAAGTCGTTTGGTATTTCAGTAAGCGGCTGTGGCTGCATCCTGATGATATTAAGAGGCTGAGTTTTGAAAGGACATTTTACAGCATACTTTGAGTCAAACAGCTTTTTCCATTTCTTGATTAATACTGACCACAGTCAAAGGTGATGGACTTACGTCTGGATGCACCTTTCATTTCCTTGCAATCTTCAGGTCTTTCCATCGCCACGCCCAGGGAATGTAATTTTGATCTTCTTCGGACCAGTAATTTCATTGAGAATTACATAACAAATGAAGGGGAAGACAATGTTTTTATTTTTGCCACTAGCAGAATCATAAAATTCACAGGGATGTCGCAGGAGGAATGGTCATTATTCAGAGATATGTCAGGAACGATCATTCGAAGAAAAAATTCGAGTAAACAATGGCTCTAAAGTGCATACCTTAAGAGCTATGAGCACTTTTTCTTCTTCCCTACTGTGAAACACATCTCTTCTACTGAACAAGTGGCCATATATATTATGATATGCATTTTAGGCGTGCGGCTGGTCGCGGCGGAGGTTCGAGTCCTCCCTCGGGCATGGGTGTGTGTGTTTGTCCTTAGGATAATTTAGGTTACGAAGTGTGTAAGCTTAGGGACTGATGACCTTAGCAGTTAAGTCCCATAAGATTTCACACAATTGGTTTTTTTTTTTTTTTTTTTTGCATTTTAGGGTCTATGTTTACTGCAACTTTTTTTCTTATTTTGATCCATATTATTTCTTCCCAAAATATGGAAAGCAAAGACGTTGCAGTAGAAGAGATTTGTTTCATAGTCTCGAAGATGAAGTACTCATAGCTCTGAAGATAAGCATTTTAGACACCACATTTTCTAGACTTTATTCCTTCAAATGATCAGTGCTGTCAGTTCCTTGACTACCGACCATTACTCCTGGGACACCCTGTATAGAGCTCTTCAGTATGCTCTTCCAAGGCATGAGCGATGAAGTGAAAAAGAAATGTGGTTTTTCATTTGCGCCCCTTCTCGAAATGCGTTCAGCATAAACATAAAAAAGGGGATTCGCCTGTTGCAATAACTTGGCTATGGAACGAATACATCAAAAGCTACCGCTTGAAGTAAACGTCATTGTTTGCCGCATTTGGCAGGGAAACATTTTTGGCAAAGTCTATGCAGACAGGAACATTCTTTTAGTTTTTTCTTGCCGTCAATTTACTACGGGCGAGGAGGGGGAGAATGCACTAGAATTCTGTTTGCTGTGATCTCTCGTAGCTGAATGAGTCACCACTGATTTGCCTGAAAAATCGACTTACCTGGTTCTTTCCCCTTGCAGCAAAACATTGTTTTTTGTTTTGTTTTGTTTTGTTTTAGCCTCTCAGAAAATGCGTATTATCGTTCTAAATCGAGCTGTAGCAATAACTCAATTTCGACAAAAAAGTGACTTACCTTGTGTTTTCCCCTGACTATGACTCGTCGTAGCTCAGCCGGCAGTGCGGCACTGTGATTTAGATTTTTCTCAAACTGTTGCATCCTTGAGCCCCCGGTTCGTGATGTACGCTCCCCGGTTGATGGCTGACGCTACAGATCACACTTTATTAATAATTATAGTACAGGGTTACATCACCAGTTAGAGTTACATTCTCAGCAAGTACACCAAGTCCTTTCATCCATACATGTATTTTTTCATCATTACTAACTTTACGACAGGAACGGGTATACAATGTAAAAGGCATATTACTATATACATAACTAGGTCTAGATTGGGACTTAGCAACTATTCCACAATTCCAGGTCTTGTAAGCGATGACATCTCGATCGGCGAATGATTCCAATCCAGGTAGAGAGGCATTCTCACATCGGACAATAGCTAGAGTAAACCATCCACTCCCACTTCCTTATCAGTGCGTTACCTAACCAAGATCACTTGCTCTATATACAGGGTGAGTCACCTAACATTACCGCTGGATATATTTCGTGAACCACATCAAATACTGACGAATCGATTCCACAGACCGAAAGTGAGGAGAGGGGCTAGTGTAATTGGTTAATACAAACCATAAAAAAATGCACGGAAGTATGTTTTTTAACACAAACCTACCTTTTTTTAAATGGAACCCCGTTAGTTTTGTTAGCACATCTGAACATATAAACAAATACGTAATCAGTGCCGTTTCAAATGAACATACGGCCTTTTCTGAACCATATCCGACATGCAGCTGTTTGAAAATCACGGGAGTCAGTCGTGTGTTGTTCTTCACTAGCACTCACGTACAAACACGACCAAAGCGACATTATGCTACGTAGTATTGTCTTTACCGGCCATTAAAATGCCCAGAAGTCATCTGCGTTTATTTTTTCATCGCCCTAGTATGCGCAAGTGAAGTTGGATCGGTCGCTGTGGCCACCAAGGTCACTGTTTGTGGGTTAGCTTAAGCGCAAAGTCTAAAAACGCAGAATGGACACGAAGGAGGACCTTCCCGCTCGTATTTTACATGCGTATGCTCAACTAAAGGACAGTATGAATGAGCTCAGATCATCAACACAGCAGCTGTCTACAAGAGCTGCAAAAATGTGTTGCAGTTGACGCTGGACGTTTTGAGCATGTTTTGTGAGGAATATTAGATGACAAAGTTTTATTTAATATCACCTGCATTTGTCCGGTTTCCAATTGGTTTCACTAGCTTCTTCGAAAATTGTTAACAGCAGTCTTCGAATGTAAACAACATACACGCTCCAGCCTATAACCAAGGTCTTTAAGTAGTTATAGAAACAGACAAGACATTAACGTTGCTCCAAAATGTTGCTAGTTTGCACTGGAAGAGAGAAGTATAGGATTAGTTACGCCACAAGTTACACCAAACAATTTGCAACCCTTCCATTAACCATTGTAATTTTATAAGGGGTGTCCGCCTGCTTAGCTGCGTGGTAACCTGCTCGCCTCCCATGCAAGAGGGCCCGGGTTAGATTCCCGGCCAGGACGGAGATTTTCTCCGCTCGAGGACTGGGTGTTGTGTTGTCCTCATCATCATGTCATCCTCATCACCGGCACGCAAGTCTCCCAATGTGGCGTCGAATGAATTAAGACTTGCACCTGGCGGCCGAATTTCCCCGAATAGGGGCCTCCCGGCCAACGATGCCATACGCTCATTTCCATTTTGTATAAGGGGTGGTCTAAAAGTTTCCGTTAGAAGGTCGTACAGTCCAGAATGAGTACGCTAATTAGGCAAAATCGCCGTGAGTATTGAAGCTATCATCCCAACAACGCATCTGGTTGTGGATACCCGTCTGTAAAATACACTCCTGGAAATCGAAATAAGAACACCGTGAATTCATTGTCCCAGGAAGGGGAAACTTTATTGACACATTCCTGGGGTCAGATACATCACATGATCACACTGACAGAACCACAGGCACATAGACACAGGCAACAGAGCATGCACAATGTCGGCACTAGTACAGTGTATATCCACCTTTCGCAGCAATGCAGGCTGCTATTCTCCCATGGAGACGATCGTAGAGATGCTGGATGTAGTCCTGTGGAACGGCTTGCCATGCCATTTCCACCTGGCGCCTCAGTTGGACCAGCGTTCGTGCTGGACGTGCAGACCGCGTGAGACGACGCTTCATCCAGTCCCAAACATGCTCAATGGGGGACAGATCCGGAGATCTTGCTGGCCAGGGTAGTTGACTTACACCTTCTAGAGCACGTTGGGTGGCACGGGATACATGCGGACGTGCATTGTCCTGTTGGAACAGCAAGTTCCCTTGCCGGTCTAGGAATGGTAGAACGATGGGTTCGATGACGGTTTGGATGTACCGTGCACTATTCAGTGTCCCCTCGACGATCACCAGTGGTGTACGGCCAGTGTAGGAGATCGCTCCCCACACCATGATGCCGGGTGTTGGCCCTGTGTGCCTCGGTCGTATGCAGTCCTGATTGTGGCGCTCACCTGCACGGCGCCAAACACGCATACGACCATCATTGGCACCAAGGCAGAAGCGACTCTCATCGCTGAAGACGACACGTCTCCATTCGTCCCTCCATTCACGCCTGTCGCGACACCACTGGAGGCGGGCTGCACGATGTTGGGGCGTGAGCGGAAGACGGCCTAACGGTGTGCGGGACCGTAGCCCAGCTTCATGGAGACGGTTGCGAATGGTCCTCGCCGATACCCCAGGAGCAACAGTGTCCCTAATTTGCTGGGAAGTGGCGGTGCGGTCCCCTACGGCACTGCGTAGGATCCTACGGTCTTGGCGTGCATCCGTGCGTCGCTGCGGTCCGGTCCCAGGTCGACGGGCACGTGCACCTTCCGCCGACCACTGGCGACAACATCGATGTACTGTGGAGACCTCACACCCCACGTGTTGAGCAATTCGGCGGTACGTCCACCCGGCCTCCCGCATGCCCACTATACGCCCTCGCTCAAAGTCCGTCAACTGCACATACGGTTCACGTCCACGCTGTCGCGGCATGCTACCAGTGTTAAAGACTGCGATGGAGCTCCGTATGCCACGGCAAACTGGCTGACACTGACGGCGGCGGTGCACAAATGCTGCGCAGCTAGCGCCATTCGACGGCCAACACCGCGGTTCCCGGTGTGTCCACTGTGCCGTGCGTGTGATCATTGCTTGTACAGCCCTCTCGCAGTGTCCGGAGCAAGTATGGTGGGTCTGACACACCGGTGTCAATGTGTTCTTTTTTCCATTTCCAGGAGTGTATCATGTCCTGCTGCATGATGAAGTTTGTAAATGCCTGCTACACATCCTCGTCCGACATGGATCGTCAATCCTTCAGGGACCGAAGGTGTGATAATCTCACCGGGAGAGACCATGTCTAGAGGGCTAAATGGGGACGTGCGTTATCATGAAGCAGCAACATCCCTTTGTCGCAATGGTATCACGGTAGATATCGACAGCCATGCTGCCGTATACATAATTTTCATTCTAAGATGGATGTCGGCCGGTGTTTGTCCTTCGCCGGTCAAGAAATGAATAAGAAAACTTGGTGCTGTTTGGAAATATTTGCTAATAACGTCGCCACAGTTCAAGCTTCCGCATTTATCGAACGCACGTCAGAAAGACACGAATGCCACACTAAATCTCTTGTCTACATGTCGCCGCTAGGAGTCTCCCACGTTCCATATTCGCTGCAGCAACGCCCACAAACGGAAATTTTTTGATTGCTACAAGAACGTACAGTTAAATGCACATTTTTTAAGTGCATTTTTGGTACAATTGACGTTCTGTGTATATTGCATTTATACTCGATGAATAATGTCTTACGAGGCGCTATGTTCCGTTATTGTATTCACTTGGTATATGCGATGTCTGATAAAAATGTGAAGAACTCAGAAGACATTAACGGATGTCAATAGCTTGGTACACGAACACGCCATCGGCGAGTATGTAAATGATTGGAGTTGGAATTCTCTGTGACAGGTAGAACGGCCACCAGATTACATTAATGCTTGTAAGGTGCAATATTCTGTGGTTTACTTATTCTAGGATTGAAGAGAACTGTGTAAGTTGAAATGATATGTTTAATGTCGCAATATTAGCACAAAAATACATGCTTTTACACAGATTTCAATGTGCCAACAAAAAACAGTTGTCAGGATAACGCATCACGTCAACATTAAAAAGTGAAATAATCTTAAACACAACAATATTAAATATTAACTCTCAGAATGTTAAATTATCCTAAACACGACAGTATTAAAGTTTAACTAGAAGATTCTTTACAAAATTGTTCCTAAACTTACGTTATGATGTTGGTCAGTACTAGGAAAATCGTCCGATTCCAGTTAAAAATTCGGTACTATTTTTAGGATGACAATCAAGTCTGCTATTTGGGGAGCAAAATAACCGATGATGGTCGAAGTAGAGAGGATATAAAATGTAGACTGGCAATGGCAAGGAAAGCGTTTCTGAAGAAGAGAAATTTGTTAACATCGAGTATAGATTTAAGTGTCAGGAAGTCATTTTTGAAAGTATTTGTATGGAGTGTAGCCATGTATGGAAGTGAAACATGGACGGTAAATAGTTTGGACAAGAAGAGAATAGAAGCTTTCGAAATGTGGTGCTACAGAAGAATGCTGAAGATTAGATGGGTAGATCACATAACTAATGAGGAGGTACTGAATAGGATTGGGGAGAAGAGGAGTTTGTGGCACAACTTGACCAGAAGAAGGGATCGGTTGGTAGGACATGTTCTGAGGCATCAAGGGATCACCAATTTAGTATTGGAGGGCATCGTGGAGGGTAAAAATCGTAGGAGGAGACCAAGAGATGAATACACTAAGCAGATTCAGAAGGATGTAGGTAGCAGTGGGTACTGGGAGATGAAGAGGCTTGCACAGGATAGAGTAGCATGGAGAGCTGCATCAAACCAGTCTCAGGACTGAAGACCACAACAACAACAATCAAGTCTACGGTGGATGGTTAGTTATGTGACAAATTTTGCAAAAGATTACCCAAGGTCGCTCGAATTTACGGTGGACACAAGCTGATGAACCAACAAGTTTACGCCGGCCGGAGTATTGTAATGGTACAGTGGCAAATGAAAAAAAGCAGCAATTGTACAGTGCACTCGATGCTGGCCGGCTGGTGTGGCCGAGCGGTTCTAGGCGCTGCAGTCTGGAACCGAGCGACCGCTATGGTCGCAGGTTCGAATCCTGCCTCGGGCATGCATGTGTGTGATGTCCTTAGGTTAGTTAGGTTTAAGTAGTTCTAAGTTCTAGGGGACTGATGGCTTCAGAAGTTAAGTCCCATAGTGCTCAGAGCCATTTGAACCAACCAACAAGTTTACGCTTCTGCACACTGTATTTACTTAAGTTGCGATGAGCTGTCGTGTGCTAGGCCGCTCTCTTCCGCTGAAATTCCTATAAAAGTAATTACACCTTTGCTGAATTTTCCAGCAGAAACTTTCCCTATGTTTCTCGTTATGTGAGAGAACATGTACTCATCCCTAGTCTCAGAATGTGGCGTTATACACGCGCATGGTTGGAGAAGCGTGCATATTATAATGCCCTCTCAGTTCTCGTAAGAACAATTAACTAATCGGCTGGTTTGTGTCTCCAGAGTTGGAGCTAAACGATACTACATCTTATTTCTAGCTGGATATCAGCTGCTGTAACGCAATGTTCACACAAATTACATCCCTGCGTCGTACAGAGCGTTATGCACTCCGTTCTGCACTTGACGCCATTTCAGAGAAGAGCCCCCGGAAATTTCCGTCTTGTCTCACTCATAGCCGAACTGTCTCCCCCACCTGAGTTCTTCCATTCTTCACGTCAAGGCCTTTTTGGACCAATAGGAGCGTTCCTCCTATTTTGTGGAAACTCTCTCTGCCAATCGCAAGGTTCCTACCATTAAATTGCGTCAAAACTTTGGCTCTTTTCTCCTTCCTAGCGCGTTTCAGCCAATCGGACGTTTTGTGCCCATTCCAGATGCCTAAATGTGTACATTGACTCTCTCACTTGTGTACCACTTGCTGTACATGTGATCGAAAATGCTTCACTGGTCTCCTTTTGTATCCATTTGGAATTCCGAAATGAGATTTCTAAAAGCTTTCTTTCCTACCTTCCTCAGATGGGCCATTATACTCGCTCTCCCTGTCTGAGTCACCTGGTCGGTCATTGACTTTCTGCCTGGGACACCCCTTTAAGTGGTTTCCGTGGTACCCCATGTAGGGCGGCCTTGCCTCTGCCCTCGTCTCTCTGAATTCCAAACTAAAACGCCTCTCACTGCTTGTTTCACCTTCCACTCAAACATGCATTATAGGAACAGTGTGTTAATTACTGTCGATTGAGTGTCATCCCTTTTTGCATTACATACTGCTAAGCAAATTTGCTGATTACCGCCGAATTAAGTGTGTCATATTCACCTTCCCGTTGCGATGTATAAAGCTCTCACGTAAGGTGCGAATCTGACCTTCATTTACTCTGCCACCTTACACGCTATTCACTTTTAGTGGTGTTACCAGGCCTGGTGGAGAACATACGGGGCGTGACCAGCATCTGATGTAGAGTGAACAAGGGGTGCTGGGTATTCTTGAGATGCAACGTTATCAGCAGCTGACAGGGTCTGAAAAGAGCCTCATTGTGGGTCTCCATTTGGCCATGCAATATCCAAGTTTGAGGGGCATTTGGATGTGACAGTGGCCCGATATCAGACCGCGTGGGAACATGAGGGCAGGCATACTTTTAGTCAAGTTTTCTCTCGACCACGTTTGACCATGTCTGACCACCACAATGAAGGATTGCTGTGTTGTGCCTCAAGCACACCATAACCCCTTCATGTCTGTGCCTGCCATCTGAGAACAAGCAATGGACTTTCTGCACCATCTGTGTCATACTGCACCTCTGGTCGGAGATTAGAAGTAATTGGACTAGGGAATTACTGTCCATGCGTAGGCTGCCCTTAATGCAACAACACAAACGACTGCGTCAGGAGTGATGCTGCGACTGGGAACCATGGACTGCTGATGAATAGCGTAACACTCTATTCAGTGATGAATCACAGTTCTGCACTATTCCGAATGACCATCGCCGGCGAATATGTCGGCGACCTGAGGAGGGGTCCCATTCTTCCAATATTTTGGACCTAACGTCGGATGAGAGGAACTATGACTTTAGGTCGCCGTTGGTAGTGATTGAGAGAACAGTGGTACGTGACGGATATCCTGCGTTCTCGTGTGTTACCTCTCATGCCTTAGTGACATTGTTGAATAGCACAGTGCTGTTCCACACGTGGCACGTTTCTCTATGGACTGTCTGCGTGATGGTGAGATTCCCAGGTCTGTCCCCGATAGAAGATGTGTGGGACTAGTTTCGGCGTCAATTCCGTCCCAGTGGCACTATCCAGGATATCAACCACCAGTTACAACAGTGAAATGATAATTATATCAAGACCCTACGCTGCCGACAGTCGTTGATATACATCAACGGGAACAGTTGAAAATGTGTGCCCCGACCGGGACTCGAACCTAGGATCTCCTGCTTACATGGGAGACGCTCTATCCATCTGAGCCACCGAGGGCACTGAGGATAGTGCGACTGCAGGGAATTATCCCTTGCACGCTCCCCGTGAGACCCACATTCCCAACTTAATGTGTACACACTACTTTCGTAGTGTCCCTGCCTATTACACTCATTACTCTCGGCAGACAATCTTACCGAGTTCCGTAAGAGTTCGGCCAATACGCGTGCATCTGCACAGAAGAAGGAGGTCAATGGCCGGTTAGCCTTAACTACATGAAGATAATTACAACAGTTGTGAGCCATCTTACGTCAGAAGCGGATACAAGAGATTTGTGACATCATTCCCAATCGAATCAGTTAGTACATCCAATCCAGACGGGTGCAACGTCATACTGAGAAGTGGGTTCGTACAGTAAAGATCTTTGTAAATTTGACTCGATTTCGTAACCACTGAAATGACATCACATTCATTTCATTTCCTTTTCCACTTCTGAGGCTTTCTATTTTTGTCAGGCACTGTAGTCACTCTCCTTTGGTACGGCTGACTGGAGGGTGGTCAGACTGTGACCGTAATTGATTGCGTAAATAAAAGTATGCACAGTCGTATATAGCAAGACGATGTTCCTAACATATTTATTTCCTGTTTTTCAGAAATGCTGTGCTTGATAGCGCAAAAAGGTTCAAAATAGCTCTGAGACTATGGGACTTAACATCTGAGTTCATCAGTCACCTAGACTTAGAACTACTTAAACCTAAATAACCTAAGGACACCACACACATCCATGCCCGAGGCAGGATTCGAACCTGCGTCCGTAGCGGTCGCGCGGTTCCGCACTGTAGCGCCTACTTGATAAGAGCTGATGGTAGTGTTTAAGGGTAATGCAGACGTGACGAATCCACTGACTCCAGTTATCAACAAGATACTATGCAGGCTGGTGGTGGCGGCGGCATAATGGTGTGAACTGCGTTTACATGGACTGGACTGGGACCTCTGATGCAACTGAACCGACCATTGAATGGACATGATTTTCGTCGGCTACCTAGAGACCATTCGCAGCGATTCATGAATTTCAGTTCCCAAACAATGATAGATTTTTTATAGATAATAATAGATGTATGTTCATATGATGTTTTCTTTGTTTAGAACGACAACACTATCACCCCCTCCCAAAAACATGAACTTTCCCTCCTGAATCACCCTGTATATGCAATCGACTTCGGTCACGCTCTAACCATCCTTGGGACATCTGTACCAAAGGATAAGAAAAAAATGGTTCAAATGGCTCTAAGCAATATGGGACTTAGCATCTGAGGTAATCAGTCCCCTAGAACTTAAGAACTACTTAAACCTAACTAACCTAAGGACACCACACACATCCGTGCCCGAGGCAGGATTCGAACCTGCGACCGTAGCAGCCGCGTGGTTCCAGACTGTAGCGCCTAGAACCGCTCGGCCACCCCTGCCGGCTGGTAATGCAAGTGTGCACGTTAAATCATCAGCTATTTTGCCTCCGAAATAAGAAAACTCATCTACTAATTTTGGTGTCTCATTTCCTAGTCTATTTCCCGTAGGAAGCAGTTCATATGTCAGACGAGAGCGGAATGTCAGAACGGGAAACGGTTTCGGGTACTGCAGACACCGCCATGTGACATCCCGCGACTGACGAAAGTTCTCGGGTCGATTTCTGCACTACCTGTGAGGCGCTGTCAGTACGGGAACTTGCGGCTCGCAAACGTTACGAAAGCGTGTCGCATGTTCCAACGCTTTCGTCATCCGCCGTTCTTACGGAAGCTGGCGCCGTCGTCGCGAGGAAGTGAGATCAAAGGCGAAGGAGACCTCGCGCTGCCTGGAGGGACAGATCAGCAGCGTCGTGGCCGTGTCTGCAGCGGGCAAAAACTGAGTCCTCGGGAGGCAGTGGTGAGTCAGCTGCCAACAGGCGCGTGTGCAGGAAGCGGTACCGTCCAGGGCGAGGCAGGAAAACGCTGGTAGCCTAGCAATAGCTCCTGCTGCACCGCTCCTCATTAAAACTGCAACACTCGGAGATCCAAGAAATAATGAATCTTTTTATGGTACACTCATGCCAGTTTTGTCTATATAATTTTTAAATATTTTTTTGGAAATTGGATGAACTATGATGAATTGAAGTCCCTCTCTGCACTTTTTCGTCTTTATGTGAAGGCTAACCTCAGAAGCTACTGTAGGGGTTTCACTAATAGCTAGACCGATTCAGGAGGGAGGTTTGCTGTTTAATTTATTACTGTTGTAAGTAGGCTGTTTATGTTTTTATATTGGTAACGCCACGTAGCGCTCTGTATGAAAATCACTGACTGTGCTGTGTGCAGTCTGTGGATGGTTCGCATTGTTGGACTATTCACTACTGTAGTGTTGGGCAGTTGGATGTGAACAGCGCGTAACGTTGCACAGTTGGAGGTGAGCCGCCAGCAGAGAGATGGCGGAGTTTTGAGAGCGGATGATCTGGACGTGTGTCCATCATCGACAGTAAATTTGTAAGAGTGGATGTCATGAACTGATATATATATATATATATATATATATATATATATATATTATGACTTTTGAACACTATTAAGGTAAATACATTGTTTGTTCTCTAGCAAAATTTCATTTGCTAACTATGCCTATCAGTAGTTAGTGACTTCAGTAGTTAGAATCTTTTATTTAGCTGGCAGTATTGGCGCTCGCTGTATTGCAGTAGTTCGAGTAACGAAGATTTTTGTGAGGTAAGTGATTCATGAAAGGTATAGGTTATTGTTAGCCAGGGCCATTCTTTTGTAGGGATTATTGAAAGTCAGACTGCGTTGTGCTAAAAATATTGTGTGTCAGTTTATTGATGATCAGAATAAGTAAGGAGAGATATGTATGAGTACGTTCAGTTTTGTTCAGCTGTTTGAAAAACAAATAACGTAAGGGGTTTATCAGCACAATCATTCATAAATTTTTCTAAGGGGAGGTTTCACTGTTATACCAGACAAGTCGCCCGGACGTAGTACTTACAGTGCGAAGCTGGGGCGGGTCGCAAATTCTCGACTGTTGCACTTTCGAACAGCACATAGATAAAATGAACATCTAAATCTTTCCTTGCAAGCTCTGATGGTTCAAATGGCTCTGAGCACTATGGGACTCAACTGCTGTGGTCATTAGTCCCCTAGAACTTAGAACTACTTAAACCTAACTAACCTAAGGACATCACACACATCCATGCCCGAGGCAGGATTCGAACCTGCGACCGTAGCAGTCGCACGGTTCCGGACTGCGCGCCTAGAACCGCGAGACCACCGCGGCCGGCAAGCTCTGATTTCTCTTATTTTATTAAGATGGTCTTTTCTCGCTACATAGCTGTAATCCAACAAAATACTTTGGCATTCACAGTAGATTTTGTGAATGTTGGGTTCCATAAGGTTAGCTTTCAGTGCAGCGACCGTAGAATATAAAATTATAAAGAATGTAGGAACCAGTTGCGGAAACTAAATTTATTTACCTTGTTGCAAATCGATTTCGACTGATATCAGTCATCGTAGGTGCATCGTTCTAACCGATACATGGCATAACTAGAAGTTCTGTCCTTGGCAGATTTCTATTATGACTTCATGATAGAAATCTTTGTATCATGAAGTCTTTCTATCATGAAGTCATAATAGAAATCTGCCAAGGACAGTACTTCTACTTATGGCTTGTATCGGTTAGAAAGATGCACCGATGATGACTGATATCAGTCGACATCGAATTGCAAAAAGATAAATAAATTATGTTTCCGCGACTGGTTGCTACTTTCTTTATAAAAGTAGAATTTGTGTCATCAGTCATTTGCGGGAACTTTTTGTTTGACCGCGCTGAGTTTATCGTGATTCACACACTCATTGACAACTTCATACTGAAAAGGAAGAATAGTAATTAACCAACTACTACACAGAAAATAAAAAAAATGAAATCCACAGCTTGCATACCATTCACACATTTCTACACAATAACAAATATTTTCAGACCGCAGAACATTATCATCGCTTTCACGGCACACAATAAACTGCAACACACACTGAGACACAACATAATCACACAGACAGATAAACACACACAATCAGACATTCACAAAAGAATGTAGTACGTGCAAAGCCTTGCACGTAAGCGGAACTGGGAGAGACTTCCCACAGTGAACACGTAAATGCCTAGCACACGAACAGTCACGCTAAATCAGCAGTAGCCACCCACAATAAGAACACTGACCACCATTTTCGCGAATGATCGTCATATGTCACATAAAATGGGGCACCAAACCGACGTGTATGAGCAACTAGGACTTTTCATTCACAGCACAGTACAAGCTAAGAGGCCCTGAGAAGCTAGAAAGTAATAATGTAATTTTTTTTCAAAAATTTCTTCGATATGGAACCCCTGTTTTATTACTATTAAGAGTTAACTGAAAATATGTCAACGGTAATGAATAACCAATAAATACCGCGTAATCGTACTATCTAAAATGTGTCATGCCATAAATATGTCTATCTAAATATGATCTTGTATCCATCGTTTGCGCTATCTTAGCAAATGAAATAAGTCTGTCTCAGCAGATAAATAGTTTCTGAAATGTAAACATCGGAATGTGGAAGTGCTAAGTAATGATGGCGCGTTTATTACTAGGATATTTGTGCCAGACAAACTTCCAGCAAAAATGTGAGTAAATACATTAATGAAATGATTTAAACGTACAGCTCACTTAAGGTACATAATAAAATTAATGAATCTTTCTGTACAGGGTTAAACCTCGGTACGTAACTGTGAAGATTTATTTCCGTCACCGGTACCCGCAGATTTGAAATCCCGCCCAGCTAGTCTAGCGCGCCGCTGGAGTAAAGCATACGGCGGCCGCAAAGTACTGGGAGGGCGCTTCGCGGACTGGACACGTAAAGAGCACTCCCTGTGGCCAAAGGATTCCTGTGGAGCGATCAACCTGGTCACAACGCTCGAATGAGGACGATGGTGTAGCCACAACTGGCTGTACGTCAGGTTTCGATGGCGAGTGGACCCGTGTATTGAATCCACAGGTTACATGTTACTGAGAAGCAGCTGCCCAGTCTATCGACAGAAACTTGTTCTTTCATGGCTTCAAAGCAGTTTCACTGTGCCATTGTAACTTGCGGACATTGTATTGAATCAGAAGGCGAATGCACTATTTTCTATGTTTTGATTTATGAGCAAGCGAAGTTAGAACATCTTGTGATCGAATTGGTGAGGCCGATATTAGTGGCAGAGATCTAGTGCTTACTGCAAGGAAATGTTATCTGTTGTTTAAAGAGTCTCTTGGAGAGTTAGAGTACCATCTGCTCTCTCACTTGCTACGGGACATTGCTTCTCGAGTTCATTACTTCTTCGACTTTGTTCAATCAATATTCTACAGGCAGAGTGATAACTAAAGGTTACTTATTTTTAATAAGATATATTGGTGTAAAACTATTACATTTATTATTGGAAAGTTCTGCAAATTTCTATGTCACGATTGGTCAGCTTTTAATAGCGTTCGTTGCTACTATCTTAATGCTTGTGGCTTGCTGGTTTCTTAGTCAATAATAAAGTACACAGTAAATCTGGGGGTCGCCCCTCCTGATAGAGAACGAGTGTTGAAGATTGTTTGAAGAAATATATAAATGTTAAATTTTGATCAAATTGTTACGCTCATACGTCGATTCCAGTACCAAAACTCCTAAAATCGTTATGTTACCTCACTGACATACACACACGGCTAATAATATTCAATGAACTTCAGATTAATGTACCTGATGATGGCTACAAACTGCCGAAAAGTGTCGTGCTAATAAATATTAGGAAAAGTGACTGAAGCTATAAAAATGATTACATAACTTTATAATATAGCCCCTGACGTCAACCAATTCCATAAAATATCGATAAATTTAAGTTTAAGTTAATTATATAAGAATGCCATTTTAATGCATTTGATTTTTAATTACGTGATATCATTAGCGTCAAAAAATAGAGTATTCACAATGTAGTGTACAGATGCAGACCACTAAATTCTCAGATTATGTGTTCGGGTGTTTTTTTGACTGTGGAGAATGAAGATTCTGTGCTGAGCTGACCGAATGAAATTATTGTAAAAATAAAATAACTGTAAGCTCCTCAAGTGACAAAAAAATACTACAGCTAAAGAAAAGTTTATCACTTTATTAACAATCAACATCAATAACTGACGTACTTATCTCACATCAAGAAGTAAAAAGACGAGTAATCTTCGAAGAAACCGGTGGATGTCAGGTGATTTAAAAGCATCACTAGAAAAGAAGTCTGAGGACATATGTACCACTGAACAAAATAATGTGATGCAGAGTTGTCCTCAGGTGCTAATAAACGAATTTGTACACGTGGCATACAAGAGTGAATCTAAAATTCTTTTTTATTTAGTCACTAGCTTTTTGCCAACGACTTCGTCCGTGTACGCAAGCGTCACATGTAGTTCACACACACGTATAGATATTTCGCAAATATAAACACATGTTTCATTTGTAACTGATATGTCATATAAATCTTGAGGAAACTAGTTGTTCTGTTTTACACGAAGCACAAGAGGACATTAAATCAGATTGTGACCAATCTCGAAGCCTGGTTGTCGCACTGACCAACACAATCTGCGCTTCATACTCTTAAAATATTCAAAGTCAACCAAAGAAAGGAAAGAATAGCAACAAGTTGTGGTCGAATACTTTCGCTTGTCTCCCGTCCCCGTCAACACTCCATCCCTAGGGGTAGTAGAGGTTTCCTATTCTCACGATGCCTTTATACACATAATGAATCATGTCTATACCAAATTTGGATGCAAACTGCTCTAGGCACTGCTGGGTTATGTCTTTGTCACTTTTTAACCCCCGCCCTCTGCCATTGGGCTCTTTAGCGTGTCTGACTGTCACAGTAATATTTTCCACATTACAAGTGACACGTGTGCTAAGTTTCGTAGAAACTGCTTCGGACGTTACAGAGAGATGCCGATATGTCACGGTATTTACATCCTCCGCCCCCTCCTCATCCGCTCTAGGGATAGGACGTCTTGGTAAATGTTCAAAATGGCTCTGAGCACTATAGTCTGATTTAAAGTAGTTGTCACTTGACGTTTGCGCTGCGAAGTTGCGGCGTTGTCACGTCAAGCACTGGCTGGAGGCAGCCGCCTCAGTGCATCGCTACCCCCGGCGATAGAAAATCTTTTTAAAGCCTGTATATTCTACAAAAAGTAAATAAAAAATTTCAAACCCATATATGATGTATATCTCTACAATGTCTCTCAATCTGTCAAATATCTATTCTTAATTTTAATTAGGACAAGAGTTACGTTAATTTGTTTGAAACCATTTCAATTGTCGATTTCGCAAACAGCTTCTAACTTATCACGTCATTACTGAAAAACTATAGGTGTCACAGCAAAATATTTTTTTCCATTCATTACCAAAATAATGCACTCAGCATAGAATCCTTAAAAGTTTTCGTAGTGCATTACGTTTCCTGTATATAAATTTCTGAAAACAGCGTTTTTAGCAACCCTATCAGTACTGAACTCGGAACAAGTATGACGTTTAAAATCTCTATCTCTATAAATATTGTGTAAGTATTTTGAAATTTACGTACAGTATCGGTCTCAGTGGTATCTACAAGCATATCAGATATCTTAATTTTAATTAGGGCCGTTGTTACATTAACTATTGAAGAGTGAGAAATTTTCGCGTCTGGAAAAGTTTTCTTCCTCAGATTGCAAATCTCGAAAACTATTACACACACTGAATAACATCTTGGTGTACATACAAAATGAAATATAATTAAAATTAAGTCTAACTTACCGTAAGGAGATGACGAGAGCTGGCCAAACAGTATTTCTTAGTCTCACTACAAGAATAAGAATTAATCGAAATAAATTCACAAACTCAATATTTAATGGCAGTAAGTACACTACACACTAATCAGACAATGCGAAAACACCGCATAATTCAGAGTCAGAGTAAGTGAAACTATCCGTGTCGATGCTAGTATTGACAGATATAATAAAGTCTTGGACACTTTGTTGTAAAATACCTTCATTGTTCCATGCGTCCTGTATCACTCCTTTCACGTGATGCACTACCTTCTGCCAGTCTTCCGATGTCACAATTTCAACTGCTTCTTTCAAAAGGCGTTCCACTTCGGTTAATGTGAATTTATTTTCTGCAGCAATATGCTGTTTAACCTGAGCCCAAATCAGCTCTATTGTGTTGAAATGGCAATGGTAAGGAGGCAATGTGAGCACTTTATGCCGGAATTTTTTTTTTTTCTGCTTCATCCACAATGTAAACTGGGTTCTTAGACTCGTGATGCGATACAAGTTCTAATAATTCTGCTCTTGTCAAATTACTGTCGAACTGTACCTTATGTTTCTGTAGCCAGCTAACAATGTCGTTTTTTCTCATTGTCTTTGTGGGTGCTTTATCTTGTACTACTGAGTGATAAGGAGTGTTATCCATAACAATGATAGAGTTTCTTGTTAAGTTATGGAGCACACAGTCTTCAAACCATTTCACAAAAGTATTGTGGTTCATCTCCTCGTGTTAGTCGGAGGTCTTATTTGAACTGAATAGTAGCAGACAATTTGGAATGGAACCTTTTGAAAGTCCGGCATGTGCTACAATTATCCTTTCTCCTCTGCCGATCGGAGCTGCCATACTACCGCAGATGGTAGCGTCTGTCCATCCTTTTTTTTAAAACTTAGTCCTGCATGCACCCACGTTTCATCAAGCCAAACGATATCATTAAAATTTGTCCCCACTAATTCTCTAAGAAAGCGGCATCGCCAGGCTGCAATATCTTGGCGTTCTATTAGTAACTCTCTGCCAGCGATGGATTTATACCGGAATCCTAACATTTTCACGACTCGTAACAAAGATGATTTATTACCCTGAAGCAGGTCAGCCGCTGTGAGGGTAGCATGTAGTTTTTCGAGTGTTGAATACTCCTTCCTCGTATAAAATGCGTATATTTGACGACGAATGGCATCTTCCTGAAAAGAGCCAAGTTTTGAGACTCTCTTCTCTAGTCGCCACTTTTTCCCAGGTGTCTCCAATTTAGATGATTCACTCGAGCCTTCTTTCGTGAATTGCTCCTTGCAGATTCTTATTACTGAACGTTCGTTAACTTGCAGAGCAGCTGCAGTTCGCTCCACCACCTTATCCAAAGGAACGAGAGGCCCTCCTGCATCCCCCTCTCTCTCAAACTACTCCCTTAAGGAACAGACGTATTCACGCGCCTGACTGCGTATAACGACGCCATGTCCGCCACTTTTTGGAGGTTTCTGAGGAGTGTGCAGCCTCGGCCTCCCTCTCTTGCGACTGCTTTCATCAGACATCGTAAACACGCGAAGCTACAAGTCACTCAAATATCTCACCCGCACGTCTACAACGGCTCGCTGAGGACTGGCTGGCTGGCACAATGCCTTAGTCAGCTCAGCAGAGCAAAGTGGCAACGCAGTGGCAGCCGACAGCGCCGGCTGCCATTGGTTTATTGGTGGCAGGAGCCCTGCAGCCCGTTGCCTGTCAAGTGACAACTACTTTAAATCAGACTATAGGGGACTCAACTGCTGTGGTCATTAGTCCCCTAGAACTTAGAACTACTTAAACATAACTAACCTAAGGACATCACAAACATCCATGCCCGAGGCAAGATTCGAACCTGCGACCGTAGCAGTCGCACGGTTCCGGACTGCGCGCCTAGAACCGCGATACCACCGCGGCCGGCTTGGTAAATGTTACGAATGACCCTAGCGCCCCCGAAAACTATGCATTTGATACTAATATCGGGCGTTATCGAATATTTTTACACGTCATGGGTTCTCAACTCCAATCCCAGCCCCACCTCTACAGGGGTGATTGGGTTATGGTTGTACTAGTTCAGAAATGCTCGGAGGCGAACACACAACGATTCATCAAATTTCATCGTAATCGGATGAATGGTTTGGGAACTGACAGAAGACGAACACACAAACAAATAAATATTCATCCGTATGCTTGCGAGAGCATGCTTTACCTAATACGTTCCAAAACAACGCACATAAAACGGGATTCTGTCGGCGCTCATACCTCGGTCTCTATTGGTGACAGAGAGGTAGGGCCAAGTGTTTTGGGTGGCCCTCGGGCTAGGGACTATTTGTATACCAAACAGAAAGATTGTCTTAGTGTCACAATCTTACAGTACAGGGTCCAAGTGTGACTATTACAAACTTCTTCCTGCTTCGAAAAATGGAGCGAATCAGTTGGTTGTTTTTGAATTAGCTGTGGTTTATGGCGCTCCTTAAGCGGGTTATGAAGACGCCAGTAATTCATGGACGGTTCCTAGAAAAGCTGGAAAAAAGTTTTTTACCAATTTTTGTACCAAAACCGAGCCGCGGATTCCACTACACAGCAAATGATTGAAATTTTTAAGATAAATTCCTGACATCCAGGTCTCGAACAGCCCAGAAAATTCTTTTGATATCTTTATCCATTTCTGAGAAACAGAGTTTCAAAGTTACTCTACGTCTACACGTAAAATACCCACGTAAAATCTAGTAAGAGGCGAAATCTAAATAGTAAATAACCGTAGGTAATTGTTCAAATTCTTTAGACATTTATCTAGAAGTGCAATCTTCCCGTTTTCAGAAATCTTTATCTGTTCATGACCGGTTCATCAAAAACCCCCAAAAAAGATTTTTACCATTTTCGTACCAAAACCGAGCCGCAGATTCAAAAGCGGCTTTGCACAAAAAATGAGTGAAATTTTTATACCATGTTCCAAAGATCCCGATCTCGAACAACCTTGAATATTTTCCTGACTTCTTAATCCGTTTTCGAAATATAAAAGATCAAATTTACCCAACCTGTACACGTAAAATCCGGTATGAGGCGAAACCGTAGTTTATAAAGTGACGTAGCACGGAGAAATACGCTGTAAAGTGTTTACGTTATCACTAAAACGGTTCTGGGAACCATATGTTGCAGTACTGAAGCACACGTAAAATATTTGCGCACATAAAATCCAGTACGAGGTGAAATGTCCCTGATGGATTTGTTGTTTAAATGATATCCAATGACTAGTCCACGTTCGAAGTCACTGAGCTCTGCCGGGCCGATGTGGCTGATAGTTCTAAGTTCTAGGCGACTGATGACCTCAGAAGTTAAGTCACATAGTGCTCAGAGCCATTTGAACCATTTTTTTGACCTTAGATGTTAAGTCCTATAGTTCTCAGAGCCATTTGATCCATTTTTCACTGAGCTCTCGTGACTGACCCACTAAACTGTTTACTATTTCTCTACTGACAACACTCCATTTACACTGGCGCGTCCGCCTTTCCTGACGTCTTGTGGCCAATTCCGCGCTACACAGGGGTATCCGGATACTTTTGATCAGTAATGTATAACGACATGGCCTGGCTTTGAGACACCCATTAGGCGGTGTTTACATCACAGTCGCCGATTCCGGCAGCCTTGCGTTTCAGTTTGAGCACATTTCTCGCATACATTTGCGAAAAGTTTCGACGCTAACGTTAACGAGTGTTACATCAGTATTTTATTTTCAGGAGCTTTAGAACGCAGCTGAAGTATATCGTTTTATTAATAAAAATACTTGCTTCAGTATTTGGGTTGATACAAGAGTTAAATGACGTGAATAAGCAAATCAATTACACGTCTTTCGAGTGCTGTCATATGCTGGGAACCTCTTTCAGGCAAGAAAAACTGAGTGTAGATTCATGTCATTCGCCCTTCGTACTAACGCTTCAGTATTTTTGCCTCTAGCATGCATAAAACTAACGGACTTCAATTTAAAAAAATATGGTATTTTTATTTTTGGTGACAATCTTAAAATGTTCGATAGTCTTAAAACGACAAATTACGTCTCTCCTTTGACAAGCCTCCCAAGCTGTTATTTTATCCCCTGTTTAATGTGCAGCACAAAACATTACTAGTCTGTTGTGACTGGAGCAACGAGGTCAAGTGCATTGAATAGCAATGCTGTCTGATACACAGCTCAGTGAATACTTTTACCCCAAGAACTTTCAGCCCAGACGTTCTTACAAACGAGCAGCCAACGAAGGTACACAAACGTAGAAGACATAAAACCACTGGTGTCCGATTCAGTTAGACGAAATATGATTGGTTAAGAAACAAAAAAAATCAGCGTATAAAGACGAATAATACGAGTAGTTTACTTCTCTCTACTAGATAAGCACCATTTAAGTCGCAACTGAGAAGGAACAGCTGCGAATATTAAGTTATTTTTCTGTGGTGAGCAGATAATTTTTGAACTCGTGTGGTGGTCATTCTGGTAACATTTGTTAACCTTGTTGAAACGGCATGGCTGAAGCTTCTTCTATTGTACTCGCATCGAAGACAACGCGAAGCCCCTGCTGGAGTTCACTTAGCTAACCCGCACAACAGCCGAGTCAAGAGCGTTGCATAACTGCGTGGCATACCCGGAATATGCCACCTTATGTAGCCTCTTATCATGTTACCTGGAGGTGCAGTAATAAACGTGTGACTGGAAGCCGAAAGATCGCTGGATGGAATCCCAGTCTCACCACAGAATATTTCTGTCTTCTTTTAACCTAGTCTTCACTTTTGTGATGCGTCACGAATGACACGTAGTTCGGATTCCACGGTAAACTGTAGGTCCCTTTAAGCCTATAGATTTACTGGAGTAGCTTAGGAACACGCAAGTCGCCGAAAGGCATCGAATTTAGTGACTTGCACCAGGCCCTTGAGCTACACTGCTACACTTAATGAGAACAATAATAACAACAAAAATAACAATAATGCACAAACCACCACAAGCCACCAGCCAGAAGCCTACAATACATGAAATGTATTCGCAGCTGCGAATATGGACAACCATCAGCTGTATAATGGTATGACGACAACGAAAATTTGTGCTAGACTGGGACTCGAACCCGTACATCTATTATGTATGTTTCCGTACAGGAGACATTTTACTTGAAAGCCGCTTGCCCGTTGTCGGAAAAATACGATATTGTAGTGGCTGTGTTCCGGGCAACTGACTTTAAAGTAAAATGTCTTGCCTGTACTGGAATATACGAGAGTTGGAACTTAAATAGTGCCATAGTGGCAACTATTTATTCACAACCGATACAAAAGTTACATGTTTGCACCTGTTACTGTCCTTCAAAGTAGTCACCAGCGTTGTGTAGAACCCGTTGCTAGCGATGTGGAAGGCATAGTATACCGTTAGCACAGCCTGTTCTGTTGATGGTGCAAATGGAGCGGTCTACTGCCTGTCGAATCTCTGGAACAGTCCTGAAGCGAATGTCACGAAGTGGTTCTTTCATCTTCGCAATCAAATCAAAGTCACAAGGACTTAAGTCAGGGGAGTATGGTGGATGGTGCAGTACTTCCCAGTCCCATCGACCGAACAGAGCAGCCACAGCTTGCGCTGTATGCGCCCGTGCATTGTCGTGCAAACTGATGGGTGGGTTGCGCAGAAAGTGTCACCTCTTCTTTCGCAAAGCTGGTCGCAGGTGATGCTCCAAAAACAAAAAGTAATACTGTGCACTGACGGTATGCTGTGGAGGAACGCAATGCGTTAGGATAACACTACCACAATCGTACACGAGAATCACCATAACTTTAGACCGCTCCATTCGCACCATCAACAGAACAGGCTCTGCTAACGTATACTATGCCTTCCACATCGCTGGCAACGTGTTCTACACAACGCTGGTGACTGCTTTGAAGGACAGTAACAGAGCAAACATGTAACTCTTTTGTATCGGTAGTGAATAAGCAGTTGCCTCTATTTAAGTTCCATCCCACGTAGATAATGGATGTACGAGTACAGGTTGCAGACACATGGTTGACGACATATGGAAGTTTGGCTCTCGTTGTGAGTCGTGTTCCGATAGCCTAATGATAAGGCGACCGCTTGCGATAGGTTGGAAATCCGGATTCGAATCCCGATCGGGCACAAATTTTCATATTGTCATCATTCCATTATACAGCTGACAGTTGTCCATATTCGCAGCTGCAAATCAATTTAATGTATTTCATAACGGCAGTAGTCGCCGCAATGCCTGTTTCCTCGGACATACATGCTTGTCCAAAGGAGCATTGCGTCTTAGTTCGGAATAACAGAGGCAGTGCAATACCGTAGAAGCCTGCAAATGTGGTTCAAATGGCTCTACGGGACTTACCATCTTAGGTCATCAGGCCCCTATAACTTAGAACTACTTAAACCTAACTAACCCAAGGACATCACATACATCCATGCCCGAGGCAGGATTCGAACCTGCGAGCGTACCTTTCCCCGCAGTTCCCGACTGCAGCGCCTAGAACCGCACGGCCACCACGGCCGGCCCTGCAAATATTTTGGTATTTTGTAGCTGGTCAATATCAAACATAAGCTTGCAAAAAATGTGGGCAGCGAAGGGTTTCCCTGAAGATCAGGAAAAATTTTAAAAGCAAATGTTATGGCAGTAATACCATCAAGGCACTCAATACCTGGTTCACACCCTTCATCAGATACTGTGTACTGGACACAAGTGCCGGCCGGGGTGGCCGAGCGGTTCTAGGCGCTACAGTCTGGAACCGCGTGACTGCTACGGTCGCAGGTTTGAATCCTGCCTCGGGCATGGATGTATGTGATGTCCTTAGGTTAGGTAGGTTTAAGTAGTTCTAAGTTCTAGGGGACTGATGACCTCAGATGTTAAGTCCCACAGTGCTCAGAGCCATGTGAACCATTTTTTTGGGACACAAGTAGAGCTTGATAATCTGGATAGGGAAACAAGAAAAATCATGACAGTTCACCGAGGCGTGCAGTGGCAGATTGTGATAGACAGCCAAGAATCAGCTCTGATAGAAGTCAGCAAAATGAAGCGTCTCAAGGTACAGCAAACCAACAATCAGAATGCCAAAGCCGGACTCAGAATGCACAATAAAGCATTGCATCGGGAGTTCTTGAAGAAGATTTAAGGGAAAATAGATAAAGATAAAACCTGGCCTTGCCTGAACAACGGAACCCTAAGGAAGGAAACTAAAGGACTGATTCTTATTGCACAGGAACAAGCCGTCAGAGCTAACGTCCTCAAAGCCACAATCGAGAAATAAGCAAAAAAGCTGAAAAAACAGCTGAGATTATGTTGAACTGTTCCAAAAAGATCGCTAGATCCCTCACGCTGATTACAAATAGAGCCCCAGTGATGTGGCGCGGATAATCTACTTGAACTTATGGCACAATTACAATCTGCCGGTGACAAGGAACTGGTGGGACAACAAGCCGGAAATGTTGTCGAAAACGAAAATGCCTATTACTCTGGAACTTCAGAGTTCAGACAGATCGAATGCTGGAATACAGTAAACCAGACAACACAACTGTGAAGAAACAAGAAGTGTGGACAGGTGACGTTGCTTTCACATGTGACAGCAGAATCGAAGAGGAACAACTTTAAAATCTTACTAGATACGACGACTGGATAGCTACAGAGACTCTGGTGTAAACCAGTGAAAGGTATCCCAGTGATTCTTGCCACACTGGGAGCAGTGCCAAAAGGTGTTAGCGGTCACTTCAAAACCACTGTCAGCGATGAAATAGCCATCTGACAGATATACAAAGCCACTCTTCTGGGATCTGCACGGAATATTCGCTGATGCAGCACACAGAGATGGATGCTTTGGAAGTGTAATGATAAAATAATAATAAATTTTCAAGCTGCAGCTGCAATAAATAGACTAATTAATTTAATCTAGATAAGAAGAGATAACAAAACGAACACTGTTAAAAAAGGAACGATTACACTCAGGTGACGGTCATGGGATAGCGATAAGCACAGGTGACGGTAGTATCACGTACAAAAAGTACAGAAGGGCAATGCATTAGCAGAGCTGTCACTTGCACTCAGGGATTCATGTGAAAAGATTTCCGACATTGTTATGGCCGCATAACGGGAATCAATAGACTCTGAACGCGGAAAGCTAGTTGGAGCGAGAAGCATGGGACACTCCATTTCGGAAATCGTTACGAAATTCAGTATTCCGAGATCTACAACGTCAAGAGTGTGCAAGATTTCATGCATTACCTCTCACCACGGACAACGCAGTGGCAGAGCCTTCACTTAACGACCGACAGCAACGGCTTTTGCGTAGTCAGCACTAACAGTCAAGCAATACTGCATGAAATAACGGTAGAAATCATCATGGGACGTATGACGGAAGTATTCGATAAGAGAGTGCGGCGAAATTTGGTGCTAATGGGCTATGGTAGCAGACGACCGACGCGAGTGCCTTTGCCAGCAGGACGACATCGCCTGCAGCGCTTCTCCCGGGCTCGTAACCGTATTGGTTGGATCCTAGACGACCGGAAAACTACGGCCTGGTCAGGTGCACCTCTGGTGCAACTGAAGCGATCACTGACTGGACATGGTTTTCGTCGGCTACCTAGAGACCATTTGCAGCGATTCATGGACTTCAGTTATCAAACAACGATTGTCACAGGCCCACAATTGTTCACGTTTGGTTTGGAGAACATTCTGGACAATTCAGGTGAATGAATTGGACATCCAGGTCACTCGACATGAATCCCTTCGAACTTCTATGGGACACAATCGAGGGGTCAGTCCGTGCAAAAAATCCTGCACCGGCAACACTTTCGCAGTTATGGACAGCTATAGAGGCAGCATGGCTCAATATTTCTGCAGGGATTTCCATCGACTTCTTGTGCCTCGTCGAGTTGTATTCGCCGAACAAAAGGGGTCCGACACGATGTTAGGAGGTACCTTATAACTTTTGTCACCTCAATGTACACCTGTATATTGATAAATTAAAACTTACTGGCTATGCTACCCGGCTGTCGGGTGACCGACGTACGGAGACTATAACACTAACGATCAGCAATATATATAATTGCACTTTAAACCATAAGAGCAATGCGACCACCACACGGTGTGAGTCAAGCTTCAGTAAAATAAGGTGTAAAAGCAACGCACAATACAGCTGTCGCTGACTGTATGTACACTAAGACACTGTCCTCGTTTCTGTCAACAAGAGCTGCGTTTACAAGCGTGGAGGGCGCCAGCTAAAAAATAGTGTAGAATCACATTGCTGTATCGAACGAAGATAAAATCAGTAACAAGCTGCGACAACATGTAAAACTATCATTGGATACCAAACGTAATTGGATATGTGTCCTTTTCTTTGTGAGCGGATAGTAGAATTACTAACACAGAAATGTGATGTTGACTACGTTTGTCAAATATATGTATTGCGATGGATACATTCGCACACATATTCGACCATATTACTTTAGTTAGTATTTCTTCAAGAATGCACATGGCTTTAATTCTACGTATGATTTGAGTGACATTTCCATGTTAATGCCAGTTTGGTTCATTTCTCTTAGATGTGCACCAAAAGCACAGTTAGTCTGATGTGTTCCCTAAACTGTGTGCTGAACGTCCGGCCACGTTCCACTGTTGAGGCTGTAAACTCCTGACTTCGTGAAGGATTCCCTTTTATTGATGATTTGAATGCTTCACGATATTTCGTACCCCGAAACTGTTTTCAATTTTTGTGTTTCTAAAAACATTCGGTATCTTTTAGAAAGTGGCTCCAGCGTTCGGCATGGCGGCAAACCTACACATTTTTCTCTTTTTTGTCCATTTTCCAGAGTAATATCTTCCCCATCTGTTCCACGGGTATTGTGATACTTGGTCTTATACACGTTAATAACCATTTTCGGATTGAAACCGTTGTTAACCGTGAACTTCGGTAAAACTGTCAGTTTATCTTTGACTTCCTCCCCACCTAGTGGTAGGTCAGTAATCGATGCATCATCGAGTGCAAGTAAACTTTTGTACGCATGCTCAGGTGGCAAGATTGATTATGCATTAATATATCAGTTGTGGTAGCTTTCTGATAAATACCGATCTTGTGTTGACTTCTTCAGCTCATTATCGATACGTCCAGAAAACTCATACATATGTATGTATTTCTCTGATAAAAGTAATTTTGTTACGTAATTCATCAAGGGTGTCTTCAAAAGATTTAGCGTATTATTCACAGTTTTGTGAACAATTCAGAGCGTATGTTTCGCCGGAGATTTAAGTACACCACTGAAAAAAATCTTTTATCATCACAGGTACGTAGCCGATACGCTCATGTCTGTTGTAAGCTTCAGGAACATTAATTAGCACTCAAATTTGCAGTTCTACGTCGCTGTTCATTATTTTCGATAAACAGTGTGTGTGGCAGTTTTGTTTGGACGACGACAAGATCAACGATCTTCGTTTCCCAAGTGAATGTATTCCACGACTCAACAATGTTGTTCGGCACCTCTGACTGCAAAAGGCGAAAAATACTGGTTATTATTTCAGTTTGTCTGCAATACGTAAACCTCCTCAAGGCAGTTTTGCTGTTCTGAAAACTGGATAAACACATCTACATCTATGCTCCACAAGCTACGGTACGGTGTATGGTGGAGAGTACCTCTGGTACCACTGTCTTTCCAGGCTTCCCCCGTCCCAGTCGTGAAGCGCGCATGAAAAGAACGATTCTTGGTAAACCTCCGTATTAGACACAATTTCTCGAATTTTCTAGTTGTGTTCATTTCGAGAGACGTAAGTGGAAGGAAGTTTATATTGCGCGACTCTCCCCGGAACTCTCTCTCGGAATTTCAATTTTAACCCTCCCCGTGATCCCCAACACCTCTCTTGAAGCGTTTGCCAGTAAAATATGTTTAGCATCTACGTAGTGTCCTCGCACTGACTAAACCATCCGGTAACGATATACGTCGCCTTTTGGGGGATACTGCCCATATCATCCACTAATCCTGTTTGGTAAGGGTCCCAGACTAACGGGGCCGCTGGTTTCATGATTTTACAGATTTATTTCATTTCACGTGGGTACTTCAGGTGGGAAGTTACACATGTCGTCCCACGCTAAGACTATTTTGCAACAAGAGTGGAGCATTGGTAGGACAGAATAGATGCTCCGGGTTTCCTGCACACGCAGATCTACTGCGACACGGATCACAGGTCCAGCATGGTGTAAGACTGAGATGACGAGGGAACTAGAAACGCATTCCAAAGTGGAAGTACGCGGGACGGAACAGTTCTTGTGGGCAAAATGTCTACAATGTAAACTGATTCACCGTGAAATTCTGGCGGTATATGGACCAAATGCAATTTTTCCAAAGCCGTATAGACAGGGATGATGCTGATAGGGAAGTCCATATCTTGCACCACGTGATTTCCATTTTTTTCGAGAAGCTGAAAGTAATTTTCCAGCACTGTGGACGTTCGCAGACCGGTTCTCGAATGGCTCGGTGGCCAATGAGTGCACTTCTACCGTCGTGGAAATGAACGGTTTGCAGAGATTTACGACCGTTCTTTACGGATAATCTGTTGAAAATTACATTCAATGTATTCGTGATTGGGTATTTGGACATCTGTATAGTAGAATGACGACAATGAAAATTTGTGTCGGATCGGGGCTCGAACCCGAATTTCCCGCTTATCGTAAGCGGTCGCCTTACCATTTTTTAAAGTGCTCTACCAAATTTTTTTTATTTTTTTATAAATAAGGAAGACACAAACTTCTAGAAAACAAAAATGAAAAAAAAGGAAAAAGATTTTGGATTTTTTTTTTTTTTTTTTTTTTTTTTACATATGGTTAAAGGAAAGCCTACCATTAGGCTATGCGAGCACGGCTCACAGCCAGACATGAACTTTGATACGTCGTCAGGCATGTGTCTGCAACCTGCACTCGTAAATCCATTATCTACTGTTGCCGGCACGATAGCTCAGCGTGTTCGGTCAGGGAAAAAAAAAATGGTAAGGCGACCGCTTGCGAAAGCGGGAAGTCTAGGTTCGAGCCCCGATACGGCACATATACTTTCATTGTCGTCATTCTATTATACAGCTGATGACTGTCCGTATTCGCAACAGCGAATACATTTAATCTGTTTCATAACGGCTGTAGTCGCCTTCGGACATGCATGCTTCACATCGTATCATACGTTAAAACTCAGTGTAATATACATGCGTTACTTCGAAGTGCAGTGCGGCATTCAATAAAAGTTGCTCCCCCTGCTACCATTATGTTTAACTAGCTTTTTGAAGTGCCCTCGTAACTTTGTAGCCGGATGCCGTCTGTCGCCACATTCGTCAGTTGACGCAAGGGAGGGAAGTCTGTAAATCGTGTTAACTTCGTTCTGTATCTTATTGTATCGTATGATAAGTGCTTGTTATTTTACTTTCTGAAACGGCGACTGAGGAGCAGCCCAGCCTTCACCAAAGGCCGTTAATTCGCTGCGTGTTACCCTGTACGAGAATGTCACGTCGGTCTAAACACTTTTGCTGGCGATTAACTATTGTAAGTAGGCTGTTTAGGTTTTTATGTAGGTAACGTCACGTAGCGCTCTGTATGAAAATCACTGGCTGTGCTGTGTGCAGTCTGTGGCTGGTTCCGAGCGGTCTGAGGCGCTGCAGTCGTGGACTGTGTGGCTGGTCCCGGTGGAGGTTCGAGTCCTCCCTCGGGCATGCGTGTGCGTGTTTGTCCTTAGGATAATTTAGGTTAAGTGTGTAAGCTTAGGGACTGATGACCTTAGTAGTTAAGTCCCATAAGATATCACACACTTTTTTTGTGGCTGGTTGACATTGTTGGAATATTCGCTATTGTAGTGTTGGGCAGTTGGATGTGAACAGCGCGTAGCGTTGCGCAGTTGGACGTGAGCCGTCAGCAGTGGTGGATGTGGGGAGACAGATGGCAGAATTTTAGAAGCGGACGATCTGGACGTGTGTCCGCCAGAAAGAATAAATATGTAATACTGGGCCGGCCGCGGTGGCCGTGCGGTTCTAGGCGCTGCAGTCCGGAACCGCGGGACTGCTACGGTCCCTGGTTCGAATCCTGCCTCGGGCATGGATGTGTGTGATGTCCTTAGGTTAGTTAAGTTTAAGTAGTTCTAAGTTCTAGGGGACTGATGACCTAAGATGTTAAGCCCCATAGTGCTCAGAGCCATTTGAACCATTTTGTAATACTGGATATTATGAACTGATATATATATTATGACTTTTGAACATTATTAAGGTAAATACGTTGTCTGTTCTCTATCAAAATCTTTGATTTGCTGACTATGCCTATCAGTAGTTAGTGCCTTCAGTAGCTAGAATCTTTTCTTTAGCTGGCAGTAGTGGCGCTCGCTGTATTGCAGTAGTTCGAGTAAGGAAGATTTTTGTGAGGTAAGTGATTCATCAAAGGTATAGGTTATTGTTAGTCAGGGCCATTCTTTTGTAGGGATTATTGAAAGTCAGATTGTGTTGCGCTAAAATATTGTGTGTCTTTTAAGTGTTGATCAGAATAAGTAAAGAGAGTAATGTCTGAGTACGTTCAGTTTTGCTCAGCTGTTTGAAAATCAAATAATGTAGAGGTTCCAGAATGAGATTATCACTCTGCAGGGGAGTGTGCGCTGATATGAAACTTCCTGGCAGATTAAAACTGAGCGCCGGACCGAGATTCGAACTCGGGACCTTTGCCTTTCGCGGGCAAGTGCTCTACCAAGTGAGCTACCCAAGCACGACTCACGCCCCGTCCTCACAGCTTTACTTCTGCCAGTACCTCGTCTCCTACCTTCGCAGGACAGCTTCTGTAAAGTTTGGAAGATAGGAGACGAGGCACTGGCAGAAGTAAAGCTGTGAGGACGGGGCGTGAGTCGTCCTTGGGTAGCTCTGTTGGTAGAGCACTTGCCCGCGAAAGGCAAAGGTCCCGAGTTCGAGTCTCGGTCCGGCACACAGTTTTAATCTGCTAGGAAGTTTCAACGTAGAGGTTTTTCAGCACTGTCATTCATTAATTTTTCTAAGAGGACGTTTCACTATTTAACTCAGATATCCGCCGAATCCAGTGCGTTATAACGACAGAATCTATGGGTGGCCTTTGTTTAAATAAGCGTCGCTTTTTTCGCCGTCTTTCTTGTTACCAGGGGACCTAGGCGCTGCACTACAGCAGGTACTGGTGCCGTGATAAGCCGCCGGCGCCTCAGCCCGCCTCGCCTTGACCTCCACGGCGCCGTACGTCGAGGCGAAAGACACCGCGTCACTCTGACAAGGCGCTATTATACCAGCAAAAACCAGCGGCGTCGCGAACCTGCTAATCGAATGCCGACTATTTCCATCTTCTCTTTTCAAGGCAAATGTACTGCTGAAAAAAGAAGTTAGTACTGCAGAGGATGAACTTGAAAGCAGGCAGTTTGCGTCACGTATGGCCTACGGTCACATGAAGTAACTTAAAAACTCCGATGGTGTACATAATACACCTTACTACAACCTTCCTAATTAAGTGCCCATTTGTGATAATACATTTAATATATTAGGGAATGAAACTATAATGTAAAGTTGAAAATCTTGTCTCTTTTCTGTGTGTCCCTGACGTGAGAGTGAGACGGAAATTACGTACTTAAAACTACTCTCTCTGTACAGGAGTAATTTTGTTCCTATTAAATTTTAATGCAATGCCTTTAAAAGTATAATTATTGGTGGTCATCAGGATAGCGGTTACCGTCGGAGAAACATCTTGGTTTGTAGAAGGTCACCAGGAACTCAGGGATACATTACTGGAAGGTATCTAGTTGTTAGAACCAGCCAGGTAATGGGAACCTAACAGATCCTGAGATTTCCCACAGATCGCTGATAAGAAATTACGTTTTGTAGGAACGCCCGTATGCGGTGGAAACAGAAAATAGCGCCTACCCCGACAGTCTGTCGTTTTGTTGCTGGGAGCGAGTTTCTAAATAGCATCCACCAGGGTCTCTCAGCGTCACTTTTTCGGTTTTCGGGAGCTGACAACACATAGCGCCCGACGTTGTAGACAACCGCCAACCGCCAGCTGCCGTCGACACGACGCGGCGAGATCCTGAGGCCTACAGGCTATGTAACAAACACGCCATAATACTCCACTGTTACTCCTCATTGTTCTCTCTCGTTCGTCTTAACCTTACAGGGGCTAAGACGGTTACATTTTGGTAACTTGGCTCTAATTGATGCTTGATAACACGTGAAATTGATTCCGAATGCTAGTGAAATCCTCCCTCCCGATTTCAATGCTTAATGTTTGTTTTCTGTTGCTTTGTAAATCTCGAGTGCAGAATGTCGTAATTAAGGAGTCGAATTTTTGCCCTGTCATTGTTATGACTGCGGTTCTTTCATTCCTGTTCACCGATATCCCCGTGATTACCTTCGATGCATCAGTGTTCAAAGTGGCTGCTTGATTCGCACCTACAAACAGGATCGAGTCAGATGCTTTCAAAGCTACACAGTATGACATCATCTTCACTGGGTTCCACTTGTTAGCGGAAGCAGCACACGATGTTTGTCTCCTTAACAATATCAATTCTCGAAGCCTCTTCAAATGGGAACCCCAATTTTTTACTGCCGAATCAGATTCTACATAAAAACTAAGTACATTTTGTCTTCAACATTTGTTTTGATTCTTGGTAGTTGGCGCTGTAATTCAAGAAAATCCATGTTCTCAATTTGGGTGGAAAATGGTTACGGACGAAAAAAATACTTATTTAATTCATAAATTTTGATTCGCTAAAACTAATACTCTCGGTCAACACGTGTAAAACTCTAATTCTTCTCTCTCAAACCCCACCATGGGGAGAGAGGGAGAGTTTTAGTTTCACGGAATCAAAATTTACGAAGTAAATAAGTATTTTTTATTTATCCGTAACCATTTTCCACGCAAAAATGAGAACATGGATTTTGTTGAATTACACCCCCAACTACCAAGAATCAAATCAAATGTTTAAGGAAAAATGTACGTAGTATTTTATGTAGAATCTGATTCGGCAATAAAAAATGGGGGTTCCCATTTGAAATTTTAAAGGGGGCTGGGGTGGCGTGCCAATTTTAGGACCAACAGATGTCGCCCTCGAAAATAATCAACTTTGGATTCTACACATTTTTTCACGTGATGCTTATTTTTTGAGTTATTCTGGTTTATCAATGAAAATTGACACCCTGTATATAAAAACACCCTGAAGTCAACCGCAGTGGAGGCAGAAGATTGCTAAGAATATGCAAGTGTAAGAATAGGGAATAGTTTTGGTACATCATATCAACCCATCGGTGCAGTCGACAGCAAGCATAAGGTGCGACGAGAAGACGCTGAAACTGTGACGTGAGGAGAAAGCCAGCGCTCTCAGGCAGCGTCGTTAACGGCAGACCTCAGCACGACAAGGAACAGAGCAGACCACAACAGAGAGGACGGTTCAAATGGCTGTGAGCACTATGGGACTTAACATCTGAGGTCATCAGAACTTAGAACTACTTAAAACTAACTAACCTAAGGACATCACACACACCCATGCCCGAGGCAGGATTCGAACCTGCGACCGTAGCGGTCGCGCGGTTCCAGACTGAAGCGCCTAGAACCGCTCGGCCACTCCGGCCGTCAGAAAGAGAGGAAGCGGTGTCAGAACTGCCGAGAGGGTGCAGACATTGAAAGATATTAGACGGAAGTGGAAACATCGAGAGAGGTTAAAATTGTAGGAAGAACACTGAGGGATACGGTAGGAGTGACGGTTAAATGATAAAATGAGTGAACAAGATTATTTTTACAGAGTGCCTACCAGAGTGAAGTGATGTGGTGGACACCATGGTCAGAGGGTGTGATAACGATTGGTGACAAAACAACCAATTTAGCCGGCCGGTGTGGCCGTGCGGTTCTAGGCGCTTCAGTCTGGAACCGCGTGACCGCTACGGTCGCAGGTTCGAATCCTGCCTCGGGCATGGTTGTGTGTGATGTACTTAGGTTGGTTAGGTTTAAGTAGTTCTAAGTTCTAGGGGTCTGATGAACACAGAAGTTAAGTCCCATAGTGCTCAGAGCCATTTGAACCAACCAATTGAAAAGTAAAAGGTGATAACTGAGGAGAAAGAATTGCAGCTCTCTTATTTCATTTAATCACTTGCGTACGGAATAACTTCAAGTAAAGTTCGACGTTCTCAAGATGAGGTCACCATCCTGTGTAAGGTAACAAGGAACCCTTTGTACATATGTGTAGAAGAGTATTTATTACAAGATAAAGACTCAGTAATTTTAGTGACCAGAATTAAAGTCTGAATGCAGGATATTATGTTAGTGAGGTATTATGCAATGAGCCAACATCATAAGAAAGTATATAAAAATCCATTTCACACATAAACAGCGAAAAACTAATAGTTAAAGGTTCATAAACATTTTAATAAAGTGACGACCCATTACACTGGGCCTTACATGCCAAGTCACTAATAGACAGAACAGAATAATAGTTTTACCGTAAAATGCACGTAAGAGTTACTTCAGCAGATGCCTGGGGCTGTACTTCATCAATGTTTTACACAGCTGTACGTTGAATTTAATTTAAACCTCTCCCCACGACTCAGTACACAGGATTCCTTTGCCTCTGCTGCCTATCAGTCCAACCTTCGCACCTGCAACAGCATCTTATCCTCCCAAATACGTGGAACACGCGTGGGGGTGCCACAGCAAAATTATTTGTAATATCCATCACTTGAATTATGGTGACACATCGGCTGATTAACAACAGAAGCACTGCGATAGAACTAAACTCGTATTTATCAGTACTTTTTCGTCTGACAATTCCATAACATGTGCCACTAAACAGCTGTTCAAGAGCAACATACACTCCTGGAAATGGAAAAAAGAACACATTGACACCGGTGTGTCAGACCCACCATACTTGCTCCGGACACTGCGAGAGGGCTGTACAAGCAATGATCACACGCACGGCACAGCGGACACACCAGGAACCGCGGTGTTGGCCGTCGAATGGCGCTAGCTGCGCAGCATTTGTGCACCGCCGCCGTCAGTGTCAGCCAGTTTGCCGTGGCATACGGAGCTCCATCGCAGTCTTTAACACTGGTAGCATGCCGCGACAGCGAGGACGTGAACCGTATGTGCAGTTGACGGACTTTGAGCGAGGGCGTATAGTGGGCATGCGGGAGGCCGGGTGGACGTACCGCCGAATTGCTCAACACGTGGGGCGTGAGGTCTCCACAGTACATCGATGTTGTCGCCAGTGGTCGGCGGAAGGTGCACGTGCCCGTCGACCTGGGACCGGACCGCAGCGACGCACGGATGCACGCCAAGACCGTAGGATCCTACGCAGTGCCGTAGGGGACCGCACCGCCACTTCCCAGCAAATTAGGGACACTGTTGCTCCTGGGGTATCGGCGAGGACCATTCGCAACCGTCTCCATGAAGCTGCGCTACGGTCCCGCACACCGTTAGGCCGTCTTCCGCTCACGCCCCAACATCGTGCAGCCCGCCTCCAGTGGTGTCGCGACAGGCGTGAATGGAGGGACGAATGGAGACGTGTCGTCTTCAGCGATGAGAGTCGCTTCTGCCTTGGTGCCAATGATGGTCGTATGCGCGTTTGGCGCCGTGCAGGTGAGCGCCACAATCAGGACTGCATACGACCGAGGCACACAGGGCCAACACCCGGCATCATGGTGTGGGGAGCGATCTCCTACACTGGCCGTACACCACTGGTGATCGTCGAGGGGACACTGAATAGTGCACGGTACATCCAAACCGTCATCGAACCCATCGTTCTACCATTCCTAGACCGGCAAGGGAACTTGCTGTTCCAACAGGACAATGCACGTCCGCATGTATCCCGTGCCACCCAACGTGCTCTAGAAGGTGTAAGTCAACTACCCTGGCCAGCAAGATCTCCGGATCTGTCCCCCATTGAGCATGTTTGGGACTGGATGAAGCGTCGTCTCACACGGTCTGCACGTCCAGCACGAACGCTGGTCCAACTGAGGCGCCAGGTGGAAATGGCATGGCAAGCCGTTCCACAGGACTACATCCAGCATCTCTACGATCGTCTCCATGGGAGAATAGCAGCCTGCATTGCTGTGAAAGGTGGATATACAGTGTACTAGTGCCGACATTGTGCATGCTCTGTTGCCTGTGTCTATGTGCCTGTGGTTCTGTCAGTGTGATCATGTGATGTATCTGACCCCAGGAATGTGTCAATAAAGTTTCCCCTTCCTGGGACAATGAATTCACGGTGTTCTTATTTCAATTTCCAGGAGTGTAGCTTGTCTAGGAATATTCACAGGTAGCATTCTACAGAGATTGACTGTGATATAAAAACAAGAGGTTGCCAGGGCAACGTAATCGTCCGCGAAAGCTCACACAAGAGAACTCTAACAGAAGTGACGCTGACGTGCAGCTCCAACTACCACACGCATATTGCTGCATCTCTGACACACCGACAGATACTTGCTCCACTGCTGATACAAAAGAATATGCTCTCGTATGCTATATGACAGATATGGAGATAAAGCTACATGTCTTAAAAGCAGGATAAGAAGCTCAGCAACGGACCAGTAGTTTGCACTATAAGTCACTACGTATTGCAGATTAGGCTCAAATGGACGTGTAAGAGAATTCCAAACAAATGAATCAAAATCCATGAAAATTATCTTCAGACGCCGCCAGCAATGGCATGGTAAGAATAATTCACCTTTAGTTTTCAACATCAGTGTGTTCGTGTTAATCTGAAACCTTCACAGTTTGCTTGCAAAGGCAATATTCGTGGTGTAATGAATCTTGTCTCCTCAGAACTTTCATACTTTGAATTAAATGTTCGATTTCGTATAAATTTCGGCCTGACTTGAATTAATTTTTGTACTTAAACTATATGTTACATATATAAACATTATTTTGGATGTATTTGATTACAAAAACACTATTTTTCTGATAATATAATTTTATTTTTCATATCGATCCATATTTATCAACATCGATCTTGAACCACGAAAGTTATTAATCACAACTGTTAACTCAAATGAGCTAAAAACCAGCAAACCAGCAAATAAAATTTCTGTTTTAATTTTAATTTTTCTAATTTTATTATCACTAACTGAATCGGCAATTATAAAAAGACAGGAAGCTGATAATCTTCACATTGACAAAATTTGCAGCCTTCATTATTAACAGGCGCATACATCTTGATACAAAAAATTATTTCCAGGAAACATTATGTAAATTATACCTGCAAAGTAATTTCAACTAAGACAGTGATAATATTCATTTGAAATGCATGCTGTTCTGGAAATTTTAGGCTCTAAACGCACTGTAATAGTTGCAGTTGTTGTCGAGGTTGCTAAATTAAATATCACGTTCCTTCTGTTGTGCTGGAATGTTACACAGTACATTCACTTAACAAGTGTTGTTGTAGAAAGTGTGCCGGCCGGAGTGGCCGTGCGGTTCTAGGAGCTACAGTCTGGAGCCGCGAGACCGCTACAGTCGCAGGTTCGAATCCTGCCTCGGCCATGGATGTGTGTGATGTCCCTAGGTTGGTTAGGTTTAAGTAGTTCTAAGTTCTAGGGGACTGATGACCTCAGAAGTTGAGTCCCATAGTGCTCAGAGCCACTTGAACCATTTCGTAGAAAGTGTCATGGATTTATGAATAAATACCGATGGCGTCAAAAAGCAAAAATATTCCAGCGACTCTTACTGAAACAAAAAACCCTGGACTTATCAATCTGAAAGCATAAACTCCATCTGACACCCTAAACAACGACACTGTCATAGTAACATTTATCTTCTGATATGGTTCTGCCCTTATGAAGTTACGTTAACGTTGACAACATTGGGACAATTAGTTCAACGTAGGACATTTATTTTTTTGTACTTATACGAACATGTTGAAATGAAATGATCGTATGGCATTGCTGGCCGGGAGGCCCCTTCGGGAGAGTTTGGCCGCCGTATTGAAAGTCCTTTTTAGGTGACGCCACATCGGGGACTTGCGAGTCAATGATGATGAAATGATGGACACACAACACCCAGTCCTCTGCCGGGAATCGAACCCAGGCCCCCTGCGTAGTACGCGGTAACGCTACCGTTACTCTACGGAGGCGGACAACGAACATTTTGATAGAAAGGCTATACAACATTATAATGGCCAACATAAAACTGAGGATTTTCTTATAAGTCCTCACGGTATTGAGTGTTTCTCCTCATCGGTGCCACTGAATAAATCATAAAGACGAAAGGGCCATTGTTAATAAGTTGTATTAACTAAATAAACATAGTTTATTTCTTCGTACATGCCCTGTTGATTTAGAATACTTCCTTCTACATTATACTCGGAGGTACCTCTCCGACCGTCCAGCTCTCTGGTGCGCCTACCATGTATGCAACTCTTGAAGCAGCTTCGGCTCACCGGCTGCATACTCAAAAGAGTGTAGGCTGCGCAGCTGACGGGTTAGCAATAAAAATTTATTATTCTTAAGCATAAATCCACGCCCGAAACGAGACAGGAGTATTTCACATAAGAACGGGGACAACCATTGTAAATAAGGACTAATTTCAAACACTCTCCAGTTAAAAAAAAAGTTTTTTGCCCGGAACTCAGCACAACAGCACTAACTGGTTTATAAGTATCAAGCAAAACATAAATCATCATTCGATGATCAATTTATTATGTATGATGATGATGATGCTAAACTACCAAACTCGATCAAAAAGCTGAATTTACTGTGTCAAAAATATAACACGAAAATCAGTACTCACAAGATAAAAGCATTTAGAGGAGTCTAACATAATATGACCAAAAATTGTTGTAGATGATAAGATAATAGGTGAAGTAAAAGGTGCTCAGTCTCCTGTCAATCAAATAAACTAGCTAGAAGATCCTTATTGAGATAAAAAAGTTGTAAATTTCCAGTATATTTCAGGCAATGTAAACAGAATTGTAGAAAAGAAGGCGAGGAAACGAACTACAATTATATTTTATAAAAACATTGCTGTTATTTTACTTCTTTGCGGTGATGAGACCTGCACCCATACTGAACGAAAGAGAAATAGGATTCAAGCGTCTGAAATGAGATTTTTTAAAGCTGCCAAAACCATATAAAATAAAAAATATGGAAAGACAACGTTGAAATAATGTCAGATGGGAGATTACCGCTAAAAATCGTGAAGTGTGTACCACCTTGGAAAATAAATCTTGGAAGAACCAAGAAATGATTATGTGATCGAGGTGGAAGATCGAAAAGTTGTCACACCTGATCTCTGAAGGTGAAGTTGATGATGAAAAAAAATCAATGCTAAATAAATGCACTAACAAATAAATAACCGAAAATCTTCCAATCTTATTGTAGGTATTCTTCATCGAGGTACAAGAAACTCAAAGTAACGTTTCATCATCATCATATTCATCCATTACTTTCAAGGACACACACTTTTGTAGCTATTGCACGTTATCATGCTAGTAGTGTCGTCCACATGACACGACATTTCGGCAAGCTAACTTGCTGCCATCTTCAGGCGGTGCTGATGGCTGAATGTCATCCTGTGAGTGTTATCTTACAAATAATGATGATCATGTTGAATTTAGGGTGCTCATCAGCATAGTTCCATACTGGATATCAACATACACATCTCGTTGTTTGAACGATGTCTGTTCTCAAAAGTGAAACTGGAGCGACAAGTTCCCTGCAAGAAAGTTCAGTGCTTTTCTCCAGAATATATGGTTGATAAAATTAATTTATCAGTTACCTTGTCGCGTGTAAAATCACACCAGTCGAAAGGAGAAAAGTTTCTGTGACACACTGTCTGTAATATGTGGATGGCTGATGGGTTAATAACAAACCGGGGACAAGCCATCCATCCACTCAATATTCATTGACTTTCTCCCCAACAATTTATGTAAGATGCCCGACATTTCAGAATATTTTAAAATTCTTGTTACATTGTTTTTGTATTGAGGTAGGGTGGTGGACAAACTCCAACGAAGCGGAAGCTTGCCCCTGCTTCAGCATATGAAACACACATAGCTGAAATAAAGTGCATGACAAAAGAAATGCAAATAAACCAGAAGAGAAGGAGAGAATCAGGTAAACTTATGGGTTTAGAGGTTATGTAATGTTACTACAGCGGATACAAAATCGTATCAAATTCACAAAGAACTTGGTAGTTGCAGCCCACTAATCAGTACGATGTTGCATTATGACGTCGCACCCCTCCTGGCCAGAACGTATAACCTGATCCGGTTGGGAAGCGTATCATAAAGCCGTTGTGTTCTCTAGTAAGGCAAGCTGGCTCACAGCTGTTACAAATGGTCTTCGATATCCTAGACAGAGACCATGAGACATGAGTTGACGTACGAGCTGGTCACACACATGTTCTATTGGGTACAGATCTGAGGAACCTGCTGGCCACAGGAGTATTCCAACATGACACAGACTTCTTAGAGACACATGTCATGTGCAGACGAGCATTATCCTGTTGAAAAATGGCATCCAGATATTGTCGCTTGGAAGATGACACATGAGGATGCAGTATGTCCGTGATGTACCATTGTGCCGTGAGAGTTTCCTCAATCAGTACCAACTATGAGCTGAAGTAGATGGCCGCCATTCTCGCCCACGATGGCCAACCTGGGTAGAGTAGAGCCACAACTCATACCTGAATATACTGCGACGTCATTCATCTACATCTACATTTATACTCCGCAAGCCACCCAACGGTGTGTGGCGGAGGGCACTTTACGTGCCACTGTCATTACCTCCCTTTCCTGCTCCAGTCGCGTATGGTTCGCGGGAAGAACGACTGCCGGAAAGCCTCCGCGCGCGCTCAAATCTCTCTAATTTTACATTTGTGATCTCCTCGGGAGTTATAAGTAGGGGGAAGCAATATATTCGATACCTCATCCACAAACGCACCCTCTCGAAACCAGGGCAGCAAGCTACACCGCTATGCAGAGCGCCTTTCTTGCAGAGTCTGCCACTTGAGTTTGATAAACATCTCCGTAACGCTATCACGCTTACCAAATAACCCTGTGACGAAACGCGCCGCTCTTCTTTGGATCTTCTCTATCTCCTCCGTCAACCCGACCTGGTGCGGATCCCACACTGACGAGCAATACTCAAGTATAGGTCGAACGAGTGTTTTGTAAGCCACCTCCTTTGTTGGTGGACGACATTTTCTAAGGACTCTCCCAATGAATCTCAACCTGGCACCCGCCTTACCAACAATTAATTTTATATGATCATTCCACTTCAAATCGTTCCGCACGCATACTCCCAGATATTTTACAGAAGTAACTGCTACCAGTGTTTGTTCCGCTATCATATAATCATACAATAAAGGATCCTTCTTTCTATGTATTCGCAATACATTACATTTGTCTATGTTAAGGGTTAGTTGCCACTCCCTGCACCAAGTGCCTATCCGCTGCAGATCTTCCTGCATTTCGCTGCAATTTTCTAATGCTGCAACTTCTCTGTATACTACAGCATCATCCGCGAAAAGCCGCATGGAACTTCCGACACTATCTACTAGGAGTGGATAGTTACTGGTCAGAGAATCACTCCAAACGCAGCCGTTTGTGTTGTGGTGGTCATGGGAGCCTACACGTAGGTTGGTAATTCCCTAGTCCTGCTGCCGGTAGTCTCCGACCAGTGATGCAGGATGACACATCACTTGCTCTAGGATGGCTGGTGCAGATATGAACAGGTTACGAGTTTGCAGTCCAACATCGGGCCACTGTCACATCCAAAAGCTCCACAAATCTGGATACTGCACGATTCTGCTCCCAAGGCAAGTGCAGACCCAATAACAGGACTCTTTCACTCTGTGAGTTGCTGATAACGAAATCTTACATGAGTACGCGGCACCTACGTCTCCTCCACGGCTATTATTCAACATCTGACGTTGTTCAACCTCCTTATATACCCCAACAGCCCTGGTGACAACAATAAATACGAAGAACACTAATGCACTCTGGCGGCCGTTCCACCTGGCACAGAGAATACCAACTCTATTCATTTGTATATTCGTCTATATTGCGTACATTATGAAGTTATAGTGCCATTAGAAATTGCCTTCTTGTTGCTTCACTTTACTGTCAGGCAGTTTACGTATTATATGAAAGGTGAGAAAATTTTGCCCTTTGAGTATGGGTGCTAGTTTCTGAGGTTTTACCTTTAAACGGATTAGTTATCGCGCATCTTCAAGCTTTCGCGTGGTCATGAATGCTCCATTAGTTTTCGAGTGTGCAACCGGTGAAGCTTTATTTCTTCACTCAATGTTTCGGACGTATATCTTCCGGCGATTTTGCGACGAATTCTGTCGTCTTGCTCGAAGAATGGCCGAATGGTACACGATCGAAATACTACGCCAAAAATTGAGTTTCAACAATTGTTCGCCCGAAATCTAATGGCTCAAGTTAGTTCATATGTACCGGAATAGTAAACCTTTTGACGGTTTGTGCCCAGAGTCCACAGGGGAACTGAGAATAGCGCTTGCGATTGCAGGCTAGTTGGCGCGAGGTAGCCGGGCTCGCCATGGCATGTGCTAACTAGCGGCCCATTCACGCGCTGTTAGCAGATGCCGCTGCGGCAGTCAACACCGGGTTACATCGATTCTGCACACAGTCTTCAAAAAGCCAGCGAGATGGAGTGGATTTGTGTCCACACAGCTTGTTACGTAAATCGTATAGCAGTTGTCAGCTGTAACAACGTAGCATTTTCATAGAATTGTAGTTTCTGACTTCGATTCAACTTATACATGAGGATAGTGAATATTTTGGGATGTTGTGATACAGAATAAATCGTATGAACTTTTCAATATAACACGTGTCCAATTTCAATTCGTTACAGAGGTACATTTGGTTGCAGGGAAGTAGTCTGAAGGTGGTTCAATGAACCCTCTGCCAGGCACTTAATTGTGAATTGTGGACTAGTCATGTTGATATAGATAGAAAGCAGTATTCATATGCGTGTTGGTAATACAATTTCTATCGGTCTACTCATTAACTGTCATTTATACACTAAAAAATTACAAAAATTGAATGATTTATTCAAGAGAAACAGCTTCATAAACTGCGCAAATCAGTAACGCGTTGGTCCACTTATGCAAGCAGTTATTCGTCTTGACTTTAACTGATAGAGAAGTTGGATGTCCTTATGAGAGGTATCATGGCAAACTGTGCTCAACAGGCCCATTAGATCGTAAAAATCCCGAGCTGGCTGGAGGTGTAAGTGGGCTGCTTCAGTGTTGGCAGCGCTGTGTAGCGCTTTGAATTGGATCTCTGACTTCGCTTTCCTTGTAAGAGACTCTGTGGCTGGTTAGACTCGTTGTTGGAAGTTAATCGCCAGTAGGGTTGGGCAGTTTGAAGTTAGTCGCCAGCAGTGATGGAAGTTCTGTTGGGCAGTTGGAAGTGAACAGCGAGCGGTGATGGATGTTAAATATGAGAAGATAGCATTGATGGAGGGTGGAGGTCCGAAGTGTTAGCGTAGGCTAACGATCTGGAAGTATGCGACTTGGAGATCGAATATTATTCATCATTATATACCTTTGTATTGGATGTCAGTGACGATTTATATTCGTGTTTGAAGTGAATGTCACATTATTAAGGTAAAAAATACATTATTTGGTTTTCAACAAAATCTTTCCTTTACTAACCACATGCCTATTAGTAGTTAGTGGCTTTAGTAGCTAGAATCTTTTATTTAGCTGGGAGTATTGACGCTCGCTGTATTGGAGTAGTTCGCGTAATGAAGATTTTTGTGAGGTAAGTGCTTAATGAAATGTATAGGTTATTGTTAAGATTTATTTTTAATCAGGGCCATTCTTTTGTAGGGATTATTTGAAATCAAGTTATCTTTTTTTGAGCAGTCAGATTACGTTGCGCTAGAATATTGTGGGTCAGTGTTGACATGATAAGAAAAAGTACAGAGAAAGTAGGCCCAGTACGTTCAGTTTTACTGAGCTGTTTCAGAATCAAATAACGTAGAAGTTGCATCTTCTCAGTCATTCTGCAATATAAGTACAGACACACTCATTTAAATAAAGAGGTTTCAGAGGGTCCTGCCCCTAATGCTTCGAAGGTTCTCAATTGGGGAGAGATGCGACGACCTCGCTGCCCAATGTAGGATTTGGCAAGCACGAAGACAAGCACCAGAAACTCTCGCCGTGTGCGGACAGGGATTGTCTTGCTGAAATGTAGGCCCAGGATGGTTAGAAGGGCAACAAACCGGAGGGGGGGGGGAGGGGGTAGAATATCGTCGACGTACCGCTGTGGTGTAAGACTTCCGCGGATGACAACCAAAGGGGGCCTGGTATGAAAAGAATTGGAACCATAGACCATTTGTCCTGGTTATCGGGCCGTATGGCGGGCTACAGTCAGGTTCGTATCCCACCGCTGTCCGTTTTCGCTAGTCATCGGGGCTGAATTCGAAGCAGAACTCATCACAAAAGACGATTCCGCTCCAGTCAATGAGACTCCAGGCCGAAGTGTCTGGAGACACCTTAGACAATGGTGGGTACCAACCTGACTGTCACCCGCCATACAGCCCTAGACTTAGAAGTTATGGTCTGTGGTGCAATTTCTTTTCATAGCAGGAATCCTTTTCTTATCATCCGCCGCTCTCAGACAGCATAGCGCTACGTCATCAATATTCTACCTCCCGTTTCGTTACCCTTCATGGCAAGCCATACTGCGCTTACATTTCAGCAAGATACCGTACACGGCGAAACTTTCTATTGTTTGTGTTCGTGGTTGCCAAACCCTACCTTGGGCTGCAAGATCGCCGGATCTCTCCCCTGTTGAGAATATTTGTAGCATTACGGAAAGAGCCCTCAAACTAGCGACTGACTTCCGTCCCATTCGAATAATTCCTTCCTGGTGCGCCTGGTTTTGGTCGTACAGTGCTTATTCAAGTTAAACGAGTGCTTAAGTTTGCGTAATTGAATTTATCAATTGTGGCTGTAATGGTGATTTGTTGGCCAATTCAGCTTTACCGTTTAAGAATTTCGGACGTATTTACCAGGAGACTTCAGAAACTGAGTTACAAAGTTCGTTCAACGCCAAGACCATCGGGCAACAATACTGGCGCGTTGTCAGAAGAGACGGCGTATTCCAAGTTTCCTACAGAGACAACTCTGCTGCAGTACAGCTAACAGGTGCAAAACGTTGCACGAATGAAATGGTGTAGCAACTGGAAATGTATGCCGAAGCTGAAGGAAGGCGTGAAAGTACGATTATTGTGGACAAATTGTCTAAACTGCACACTTATTCATCGTGAAATTCTGGCAGTATATGTCGCGTCGGCCCGTAGTGAAATAGTGCCAACAATTTGACCAAGACCGTACATTCGCAGGTAAAGCAGGCGGGCAGAAGGAAGGCCATCTATATGGATCACAGACGATAATGTCCAGGCAACCGAGGAACTGATTCTCAGTAATCGATGATTTTTCGACGACGACTTTCACTCTGCCGTTCTCGAATGGCCTCAAGGCCAAGGAAAGGATTTTGATCGTCGAGGAACCGAGCAATTGGTAGAATATTCCGACCATTGTTTAGAGAATCTTGCTGACTATGTTGATAAATAGTGTCACGTTTCTGTCCCTGTGAACCGTTGTACAGCAGCCAATAAAAGTTACTTGGGCCGCCTCGATGTGTAACTTATTTTTGAAGTGTCCTCGTACATATAATGAGTATGCCGATTCGATATTTATGTACAGATTTTGTAATGGAAGTGTTGTTTCTGCTGCTTGTAGAGAATGCAGCAGACGATTTCCTAACCGGACAGTTCCAGATTCAAGAGCGTTTGTTTACTCGTGTTGTTACTAAACCGCGTGAGACTGGTGCAATGCCAACAATCATATTTCATCTGGTCAGGAAATGGATTAAGTGGAAGACCTTCAATCTCGGACAGAATTTGTATACATATAGGTTTTTCACATACAAAATTAACGTAGAACCTTTCGTATGCGCGACCTCCATCTTTATCATTAACAGCGGATTCAACTCTTTAGAGGCGGAGGCGAAGTTCGTCGCTTTAAACGCTCATTCTCGTCCTGGAGAGCCTAATCTACGTTACCGATATGCGTTTCACGTGTTGTGAAATCTCTGTTGTGGAATCTCTGTTACGGGTTCCAATCTACCCTCAATTTCTATAATGTTGTGGCGTGACTGCTTTCAATGAGAGATGTGATCTTTAAGAACCAATTTATTTAGACTCTCACTCTCCCGATTTGCTACCCGGTCTGCTGAAATAATTGGGGTCTCTTTTAGAGTTTCTACGCCCTAATCTAGCAAGAATTAGGCAACTTTTGAGCCGTTTACTCTTTTTGACTCCGGCAAAGCAAGCTTTCCTCGACAAGTTCGGCTGTCTCTCTGTTTACTTTGGTGTACAATCTGCTCTAGTTTCCAGCCTTCTTGCCTTGTTGGCATATTTCCGGAATTAAAGGAAGACAAGAGAATCTAATTCCTTGGAATTTGCCCTAAGTAATTCTTCTGTAACATATTTGTCTGCTACTCCGGGCCGGCCGGGGTGGCCGAGCGCTTCTAGGCGCTACAGTCTGGAACCGCGCGACCGCTACGGTCACAGGTTCGAATCCTGCCTCGGGCATGGATGTGTGTGATGTCCTTAGCTTAGTTAGGTTTAAGTAGTTCTACGTTCTAGGGGACTGATGACCTCAGAAGTTAAGTCCCATAGTGCTCAGAGCCATTTGAACCATTTTGCTATTCCGTTGCGTATGATACTCACAGTCCGTTTTGCCCCACACAAGCTTTACATCAGTTTTGATTTTTCTAGCAGTATAAATGAAGCTGAATCCATACCGTCCATAATAATATTATAAACGCGAAAGTAACTGTGTTTGTTGCGTTTTCGTGACTAAATCGCTGGGCCTATTTCGATGAAAATTGGTATGGAGATATTTTGATGGTTCAAATGGTTCAAATGGCTCTGAGCACTATGGGACGTAACATCTATGGTCATCAGTCCCCTAGAACTTAGAACTACTTAAACCTAACTAACCTAAGGACATCACACAACACCCAGCCATCACGAGGCAGAGAAAATCCCTGACCCCGCCGGGAATCGAACCCGGGAACCCGGGCGTGGGAAGCGAGAACGCTACCGCACGACCACGAGATGCGGGCGATATTTTGATGCCTGTGGAAGACCAAAGGCTACTTCAGAAATTGTGTAGGCCCTACTACAAGATATTTGTGGATTTGAAGAATATAACGCGAGGATAACACTCGCCTCGCAACACTTCTTCAGTCGTGAAGTCATTTGACGTCACGCGCAATATCGTGAAACCCACTGCACTATCTACAATCGATTCGACAGGTCCATATTTATTTTGGCATATTTAGCTGTTTTGTAGTATAACTTGCAGTATGCCGTCTCAAGGCAATGGCGCACTGAAAATGTATGAAAAACACGTCAGCCTTATCATTAAATGTCAATTAATAACGCATCAACGATATAAACCTTCAAGAGATACTGTGATAACTAAGACTTAAGACAATCGTTAAATGAGTAGGCGGTAGCGCAACGGATAAAATCTTGGATTAGGGAGACAAAGGATGTGGTTCGCATTTCACAACATGCTAACATTTTTTTTTAATCTTAGTGTTGTTAACACATTCTGGGCCTTTCTTATGGATGTAACACCAGTATTTCTGCAATATCCGATGTTATTTAACATTTCCATATGACTTGAGAACGAAAGATAAAATAAATATTTGCTGTTTATTTCCGAATATGTGACGATTTCCGAGTGTGTGGCTAGGCGGAAACCTAAGAGGACAGGTTTTATTGCTGCCAATGAAACGATGAGCCATGACTTACAAATTCTCCTTTGTCACAAATATTTCGCGATTAACAATCATCTCACAAGCCGTCCTGCAAACAAGTTTCACTTCCGGTTAGTATCTTTCTGCCGCTAAGTACACGTGTCAACTGTTACCCATGGGAGAGAGGGCGACATCAAACGCTAACGAAGGTCGACAGCAGTTCCTGCTGTTGTCGATATTGCGCGTGACGTCAAAATAACGTCGCGTTTGGCGGAAGTGTTGTGAAACGAGTGTTACCCAAAACGCGAATTCGGGAAAAATATGAACTACTTGAAAAATCTATTTGATCTTTGAATTTTCAACTTTATCATATTTGTGAAAACTTTTGTTGCTTGATATGTTCTACGTAATACGATACAATATAATGATTAAAATGCTTATAATCCTCAACGTGTTTAATACGTACTTCCATAGTGATATTATTGAATGCAAAACTAACTCTCACGTTTTCCCACTAAACCAATTTAGATGACAATGTGAATAGAGGTGGCTTGAACTCCGAGGAAGAAGATAAGCTACTTCAAAAAGTAAAAAAGAATGCAATCGTCCCTTAAGATGGTGAACTAGAGAAAGGAACATCATTTTTTGCATCAGTGAACATACCATATTAAAAATTAAGAAATTTGTTGTATAATGTATAATGTATAGCTACTCCAGTGGCATTATGCATAGATGTGCGCTCCTGTGCCCACGCACTTCCGCATTCACCGCTCGGGAGCAACGCTGCAAGGCCCAGCAGTTTTGGGGGGAAGGGGGGGGGGGTGCACATCATTAGCTACACCTACCCAAAGAGATAGACACGTGAAGACAGCTGACGTTATCGCACACAGAGTAGCTTATTTACTCACTATCACTCATAAGAAAAAACTACCAATATGCCAGCATTGCCATGGGTATCATTGTGTAATCGTTTTCTGTTGTATTTCTATCCGCTTTAAAGCACTTTTAGCATCTACAAGGGTAATCCCAAAAGTAAAGTCTCCTTTTTTTATAATTACATAGACCTGTTTATTTCTACAATGGTTTCCATCAGTTTACAGCTTGAACATTTAGCTATTTTTCGACATAATCAACATTTCTGTCGATGCATTTTTGTAGACGCTGTGGCAGTTTTTGTATGCCCATGTCATACCAGCTCGCCGTCATGCTGTTTAGAAAGTTAAGAACTGGCGTGATTGTTGCTTGGTCTCAGGTGTAAAGTGGTATGCTCAGGTTTCGTCACCCGTGACAATTGAGTCCAGAAAATTTTCCTGTTCAGCTGCAACGCGGTGAAGATATGCGTGGGAAGCATCAACTCGTTGCCGCGTATGTGGTCCTCAGTCAGCATGCGCGGCACCCATCTTGCGCACACCTTCCGGTAGTTCTATGTTTCCGTTAAAATTCTTTGAGCGGTGCTTCGGGAAACCTCAGGAACCAACGTGCAGAGATCATCCAGGGTGATCCGCCGATCTTCACGCATGCTTTGCTCAACCTTCAACACTGTCTCCTCAGAAAGTAACGGTCTCCCGCTCCTTTGTTCGTCGTGAATTTCAGTCCGACCAGCTACAAACTCTCTACACCACTTACGAACATTTTTGACATCCACGCACGACTCACCATACACTTCCGTCAATTGCCGATGGATTTCAATCGGCGCAGTGCCCTTTGCGTTCAAGAACCGAATAATTGCGTGCAATTCGCACTTGGCGGTAGCATCCAACTGGATCTCCATTCTCAATGGCTGCCAAGCCAAGACTGAGCGCCTCAGCGCGGCGTGCGCACGTTTACATACAGCGCGTGAAGCACTCTTGATAACAGTGTGACCAACTGCCACACAAACAGAGTTCTGTAGCGCCGGCCGCGGTGGTCTCGTGGTTCTAGGCGCGCAGTCCGGAACCGTGCGACTACTACGGTCGCAGGTTCGAATCCTGCCTCGGGCATGGATGTGTGTGATGTCCTTAGGTTAGTTAGGTTTAAGTAGTTCTAAGTTCTAGGGGACTAATGACCACAGCAGTTGAGTCCCATAGTGCTCAGAGCCATTTGAACCATTTTTTAGAGTTCTGTACTTACATAAAAATAGGAGACCTTACTTTTGGGATTACCCTCGTATTATGGCCAGTATGTTATAGAAAACATTAATTATGCCTAAAGTAACAGCTTCAGTAATTGATGCCGGCCGCGGTGGTCTAGCGGTTCTGGCGCTGCAGTCCGGAACCGAGGGACTGCTACGGTCGCAGGTTTGAATCCTGCCTCGGGCATGGGTGTGTGTGATGTCCTTAGGTTAGTTAGGTTTAAGTAGTTCTAAGTTCTAGGGGACTTATGACCTAAGATGTTGAGTCCCATAGTGCTCAGAGCCATTTGAACCAGCCATTCAGTAATTGATAATACTTGAGCTGCAAAATTGAGCTGTTTCTTAGGTAAAGTGTATTTTCCTGCAGTGTTTGTTAGTGGGCTTGTACTGTTCCTCCAGGAGTCTTGGTAATGTCTGTACAGCGACGACGCTTTACTGGTGAAGCAACAAATATCCCACAAACCAGATGAAATGTGAGGCTTTAACGTTGCGTCCACATGGAGGTCGCAAGGGAGTGGAGCTCAAGCCTGAATGGGACAAGTGGTAAGAAGGAATTGGCTGTAGTCTTGTTATGCAAACTGTTCTAGTTGCACTTTTCATTCTTTACTGTTAAGAGCTGTATAATTATTACTCATATTTTTTAGCGAACATCTCGTCTGAGATACAATGTGCCCATTCGACTACAGTCCTAGATACATTCAAATTATTGTGTCCTGCAAGAAGTGATGATTCTGGTCATTTTGTGAAACAATTTTAACTTCCATTTCCGTTAAATACGTTCAATTTTATACAGATTGTTGCTCTTGGTCTCGGAAATCCCAACGCGAAGTTCATGTCGTAATTTTTGCATCTGTACCCATACTACTCCATACTACGACTTGTACCCGCGTATCTTTGCATGCACTGATATAATTACCAAACATTCTCCACACAATACTCTTCAAAGCTATCACTCGTATCCAAAGATAGTAAATAAAGGTGTGAATAAGTTTAATAACTCATGTTTGCAACCGATTAACACGAATTATTTACAAAAGAATAGAAACACTGGTTGAAATATGTCATGGAGGATCAATCTGCGCTCTGGAGAAATGTATGAAGACGAGAGGCAATGCTGACCCTACGACTTACAGGATGTGCACAAAATCATGAAGACACTGAAAACACAACACACCGCATTACCATGCCCAGTACGGTGTAGGAAACCCATTCACATTCAAAACAGCTTCATTCACCTCAGAAAGCACTGACAGGTTCTTATACCATTCTTCCTACAAAATTGTGGCAAGTACCAGTGATGATGATGGAGCTACGTAGCAGTGACGCACCCTTCTCTCAGCCATTTTTGCTTACTAGTCTCCAAGCTCTGCTGGTACTGCTGTAGAGATCCCAGCGGGATATCTAATGTGCGTCGTAAATTGTGAAAGAAACAGGGTGGCGCACAAAATGTGTTACCATTTTGTTTTTGAATATAAACTTTATTGTCAATACAATCTGAAAGGAACATATACTACAATGAAGAGCTGCCCATGGAGATTTGTTCTAACTCAGCACATGCTCAATATGTCCACCATTTCGTTTCCTAACTTTCTTCAAACGAACACTGAAGTTAGTGATTACCCTACGGCACACGTCTTCCGTAATTTCACTGCAAGCTTGAAGAATAAGTCTTCGGAGCTCCTTTAAATCACGTGGACGTTTCGAGAAAATTTTTTCCTTTAGGTACCCCCCCCCCCCCCCCAAAGAAAGTCACATGGTTTGAGACCTGGACTATTGGGGGGCCAATTTTGTCCGTCAGTGAAGCGACATGGAAACCTGAGTGAAATGATCCGCATGTCGAAATGCTCGTGTAAAATCTCCAACACAGTGTTTGCAGTATGTGGCCTTGCTCCATCTAGCATGAACCACTGCGTGTTGAAGGGCAGTAGCAAGAAGCTGTGGAATGAAGCTATTGCGAAGCATGCTCAAATAACGATCGCTGTTCACAGTTTCTTCAAAGAAAAAGGGTCCAATAAGTCCGTGACTGGAAATTGCTGCCCACGCTGTAATCCTCGGAGCATAATGTTGTCGTTAATTAAGCACTTGTGGGTTTTCAGTGGCCCAAAAGCGTATATTTTGTTTGTTAACCACACCGTCTAGATGAAAATGCGCCTCGTCTAAAAACCAAACGTTGTTGAGAGTTTCTTCCCTCCGCCCACTGAGCAAACAGTAGTCTCTGCTGCTTGTGTTCTTCAGTGAGCTTCTGTGCACAGGTCATCTTGTATGGGTACATATAGAGGTCACTTTTAAGAATGCGTTGAACGGAGCGTCTGGATATTCCCAGTTGCACTGCTGCCTTTCTACACGATTTCCCGGGACTTCTCTGTACAGCAACTCGTACCGCTTCGGTATTCTCCGGCGAACAAACAGGCTTAGGCCGAGGTCGCTTCGCTTCCAATACTGTTCCTTCCTGTACAAATTTATCGTACAACCTGTGGATGGTCTTCTTGCAAGGGACCCATCTTGTGTTAAACTGTTGTCGAAAACACCTCTGAGTCACAGCAAGGCTTTCCGTTTCATGAAAAAGTAACACAATTGCCGATCGTTTCTCTGTCGTCAGTCTTCCATTGTCAGCCATTTTTTGCTTACTAGTCTCCAAGCTCTGCTGGTACTGCTGTAGAGATCCCAGCGGGATATCTAATGTACGTCGTAAATTGTGGAAGGAACAGTTGGTAACACATTTCTTGCGTCACCCTGTAAATAGACCACAATGCCTCAATAACATTGCTAGCTCGTGACTGTGGTGAGAAAATTCATCCTCTTGCTTACAAAACCTCTACTGGACGACGCGACCTGTGTGAACAGGAATGGCTCTGAGCACTATGCTACTCAACTGCTGTGGTTATCAGTCCCCTAGAATTTAGAACTACTTAAACCTAACTAACCTAAGGACATCACACACATCCATGCCCGAGGCAGGATTCGAACCTGCGACCGTAGCAGTCGCACGGTTCCGGACTGCGCGCCTAGAACCGCGAGACCACCGCGGCCGGCTGTGAACAGGAATACTGTCGTCTTGGGTTACAACATTACCATCTGGGGAACAAACATTGTACCAGCCAAAATGTTCACACCATCCTTGTCAATAATGCGACCTTCCAAAGTAACCGCGGCGCTCAAGGAATACCACGACATAGCTGCCCGAATCATCGCCCAACCCCGCTATGTTTCACACTTGGGACGTAAAGTTAGCTAGAAACTGGAAGCTATGTGAAATAAGATTCATCCGACCAAATGACTTTGCTCCATTCCTCCATACTCCAGCTCTTTTCTGTTACGGATTGTTGCACCAATGAGTGGTTTTGGAATTCCAGCTTGCCCTGAAATTCCATGCTTATCGCGTTCCCTTCGAGTTGTTTTGATGCTGACAGGGTTCGCGAATGCGAAATTCAGTTCTGCAGTGACTTGTGCAGCTGTTGTCCTCTTATTTTTCGTCAAACATCTCTACAGTGGCCGTCTCCTACGACCAGTCAAGAAACACCTCCATCAGTGATGTGATATAGCGAATGATATTTTTCCGCTTTCCCTGTACGCAGTATAAATCTGCTACACGGTGCCTCTTGAAACACCAGACACTCCGACTACCTCGGTTAGAGGTGCTTCCGCCACACAAACGCAAACTATTTGTCCACGTTGGAATTCACTTAGCTCCGGCATAATGCACTCGCATCATTACACAGAACAGTATCTTGGCCATGACTGACCAGGGGACCCTCCATACTGTAAATCGCGGATTTTGATGCGCTTCAAATATGTTGTAGAGGCACTTATCCTGAGTACCTGGTTATCCGGTTTTTTAGTGATGGGCCTTGGTTTTTGAGAAAATCGATTTTGAAGTCCATTGCGCGCTTTGTATATCCGTAACATTACTTACATTCCGATCAAGTCAGTGTAGCGCAGTGGTAAATGTTCACGGCTACCGTGCTTGAGGTACCGTGTTCGAATCCTGCTCCTGTACTTTTTTTTTCAAAATCGACCGAATTTTTCAATTTAATTTCAAAGAATCTCAACAAACAGTATAAGATGTGCGAAATTATAAAGATATATTCAGTTATTAATTTTTTCTGTCATACAATATTACAAAATCTTATTTTTCATCGTCCACATTGCTTGATGTGCCAGAACAGTATTGTGATACTTATCATAGAAACAACCGAAGCATAAATTTTATCAGCACCACGTGCATTTTATGAAATCAACCGTTTCTTCATTAGCTATACCGGGAAACACAATTATTTTGCATTCAAAAATTTCTCTTTCGTCCGCTAATTTCGATGCGAACCATGCGTATCTAATCATTCTTTCAAAATTAGGTGCGCTGAATTGATGTAGGATTACCGAATGTAATTTTATCGAATCTTCCTTAGAAGCGAACTCTCTATCGTCTTTCATCAAGTCGGGCGCATTCTGAAAAATTTTCGTGAAGATTTTCACCTGTCGGTAAAAATAAAAACCGGATAGCCAGGTACTCAGGGTATTTGCCTCTACAACATAGTTGAAGCGCATCAAAATCCGTGACTTACAGTATGGAGGGTCCCCTTGTGAGTCAAATACAACAGCACAATCTGCAGGATTGGCTAGCATATGTACTTATGTTCGAGAATGTGTTTTTCGAGGTGTTTCCATATTCTCGCACAACCACTGTATCTTAGAAGCTGAGCGAAAAAAAAGGCAACTCTATAATGTTTGTTGATTCAGAGAAAGCTTTTGACAATGTTGATTTGAATACACCCTTTGAAATTCTAAAGGTGAAAGGGATAATATGCAGAACCGAAAATTTATGTATAATGTCTACAGAAACCAGTCTGCAGTTGTAAGAATAGAACGACGCGAAAGGGAAGCCACAGTTGAGGAGGGAGAGAGACAGTGCTGTAGCCTCTTCTCGATCTTACTGACTCTTTGCATTGAACAAGCAATAAAGAAAGCCAAAGAGAAACTTGGAAAGGGAACTAAATTTGAGGGAGCAGGAGTAAAAAGGTCAAGGTTTGCCAACGATATCATAATTTTGTCAGAGATGACAAATGACTTGGAAGAGCAGATGAACGGAATGGATGCCGTCTTAAAAAGAGACTATAAAATGAACATAAACAGAAAAAGGGTTGATGGAATGTAGTCAACTTAACTCTTGTGAAGCTGAGAGACTTAAATTAGAAAATAAAGGCAGTAAAGGTGGTATACGCACGGCTTTGCCCCTGTTTATTCGGCCGCCCGCTTACGGATATGATATGTGGGCCAATTACGGTCCCTGCCTCACTTCGAAGGATGTTTGTCAACAGAAGAGTCACTGCACTGTTTACCGCCAAGCCTCTTGTAGCAACCACTACGGGGCATGCAGGTCGCGGCAGACAGACGCATAAGCGGATGGGCTACTGTGTACTGTGTCTTTGTGAAGTACCAATCATCTGTGAGTGATATACACTGAAGCGCCAAAGAAACTGGTATTGTCGTGCGTATTCAAGTACAGAGATGTGTAAACAAGCAGAATACGGCGCTGATGTAGGCAATGCCTATATAAGACGACAAGCCTCTGGCGCAGTTGTTAGATCGGTTAGTGCTGCTACAATGGCAGGTTATCAAGATTTAACCGAGTCTGAACGTGGTGATATTGTAGCCGCACGAGCGATGGGACACAGCATCTCCGAGCTAGCGATGAAGTGAGGATTTTCCCGTAAGATCATTTCACGAGTATACTGTGAATATCACGAATCTGGTAAAATATCAAATTTTCGACGCCGCTGCGGCCGGAAAAAGATCCTGCAAGAACTGGACCGAGACAACTAAAGAGAATCGTTCAACGTGACAGAAGTGCAACCCTTCCGCAAATTGCTGGAGACTTCAATGCTGATTCAGCTAGCGAACCATTCAACGAAACAACATAGATATGGGCTTTCGGAGCCGAAGGATCAATCGTGTACCCTTGATGACTGCTCGACACAAAGCTTTACGCCTCGCCAGGTTCTCTCAACACCGACATTGGACTGTTGATGACTGGAAACATGTTGCCTGGTAGGACGAGTCTCGTTTCAAATTGTATCGAGCGGAAGGACCTGTACGGGTGTGGAGACAACCTCGTGAATCCATGGACCCTGCATATCAGCAGGGACTGTTCATGCTGCTAGAGGCTCTGTAATGGCGTGGGGCGTGTGCAGTTGAAGTGATATGGGACCCCTGATACTCCTAGACACGACTCTGACAGCTGACACATACAGTCCGATTGCCTGCAACCATTCAAGACGCTTGTAAATTCCGACGGCCTTGGGCAATTCCAGCAGGACAATGCGGCATCGCACTCGTCCAGAATTGCTACTGAACACTCTTCTGAGTTTAAACACTTCCGGTTGAGCATATCTGAGATGCCTTGCAACGTGCTGTTCAGAAGAGACCTCCACCTCCTCGTACTCTTAGGGATTTATGGACAGCCCTGCAGCATTCATGGTGTCAATTCTCTCCAGCACTACTTCAGACATTAGTCGAGTGCATGTCACGTCGTTTTGCGGCACTTGTGCGTGCTCGCGGGGGCCTTACACGATATTTGGCAGATGTACCAGTAAAATGAACACGTTTCATAACAAAAAGATTTTTTTTAAGACCTGAAGACGACAGCTAAGCCTGTCGGAACCGGTTGTCTTAAATAAAGGAATATTTATGAGATCTTAGCTGTTGAATTTTTTTAACAAGCATTAGCGTTATATATATAAGGGAATCTGTAATGATTTAAGTGAATTCTATATACGAAAATGATAGAACTAAATGATCGATTCCGCATCACCACGAAGAATGAAGAGAGTGGTACCAACAATGCGACCTCATGTAACTCAAGAAAACATTACAGTCTGAAGCGTGAAGGGGAGGCTCCGGAGAGGCTACGTTCTACTGTATTTTAGCTCTGCGCTGGAGCCTAGTCGTGCTTTCCGCCCATCCTTTGCAGCAGCACGCCTTGTCAACGCTGTAGTGTCGCTCTGTTGACTCTGCCTTCAAACCACTTAGCGCCGTTTCTGAAAGGCTGGAGACGCAGCATACACGCAGAACATCGTGTCTCTAGGTAGTGCTCTAAACAAATGAGGTGTGTCGTGTTTTTATGGATCCGTGTTATCGTGAGGAATATGAAGGCGAGATAAAAATACCAGAGGAAAATCGAATCAAATAAACCCAGTAGAACAAATAAATACAACACAAATGATTTTCGTTTATTTTCCGCGTAGCTTTATAAAAACTTCATACTATTATAGACTACCCAATGAATTGACCGAAAGCCTTCGACACAAACAAACATTAATCAAGGTAAAAACAACAAAAAACGTAGTAATAAAACAAAATCATTAGGCCTGATTCTTCGGTCAACACTTTCGTTGTTAGAACACCTGAAACATCCAAATATGTAATAAAAACTAGGCGAGTATGACATAGACAGAAGGATTTGTCTTTGGCACAAACAGATGAAACCCATTCCTACAATGTTTTTGCAAATAGAAACCACTACTGTGAACATTTTGCTATAATTTTAACGCGGACCGTGACATTGGCGGTTGGGTTTTCTATGGCGGCTGGGTTAAAACTGTGACTGATGGGGTTTAGCAAGTTTCATGAGTAACCGCAGGACTGAACCGACAGACATTTTCTTTTAGGTGCGACATGAAGTGATGTAGGAGGATTGCGAGCATTGTCTAACTTTTTTCAATTACTGTACACCACGTGATAAATTTTTCTAGTGACATAACCTACTGTGTTAAAAGTTAAAAAAAAGGTCGATAAGGCATCACGTTGTAGATGCAGTGAAACTCTCTAGGACCAACCAAAATTAAAAACAAAGATTATGTATCCCATTCACAACTAACCAAGTTTTGTCTGGTAACCTCATAAAGTGTGGCATGGTGGACAAGTGAAGAAGTGGTAGATTGTAAATCCGGTTTCAATCCCAAGTTGTCTCTACGATTTTCCCTCATCTTATCGCTCTTTCACCTCTCGATTTTTTTAAAATATGGAGAATGCCAAGCTGCGTTGTTTTTCAGAGTCTACGCCAAATTATAGGTCCTCCTATAAATGTCTACACTATCTTGATCAGAAGTATCTGGAGACTCCTGTGTAGAGCGGAATTGACCACTGGAAGTCAAAAGAGGCGGACACACTAGCAAAAAAGGAGGCGCAGAAAACTATGTTGTCAGTAGAAAAGTAGCAGCATAATGGGTTGTTCAGGAGACCTCAGTTGTGCTGGCGTAAGCTATCGCCTGCACACCGGTGGGCAAAGAGGTTGCAAGAAGATCGATAACAGACGCTGAATCAAGCGCGCCTATCAGGAGAGTGACCAAAGACAGACTTGCAAGCAACGCGCCACTTACGCCCTCTCGACTCAAGTATTTAGACCGCCGCTGCGGACCGGACGGCCCAGTCAGTCACAGACAGTCATCCCGGTAGCAGTCGCAGTCAGCTCAATCACTGTTCTAGTTGGCGTCTGTCAGTTCACTTCCCTGGCTGTGGGAGCGTACTGTTCATAGCGGGACTTGAACTTCATCAGCAGTAAGATTGTACCAGCAGAAAGAGATTGTACCACATAACATGAAAGCTTCGTTAATAAAGAACACTGTTAATACATGTGTGCAGTTGTATTGTAGGAAGAGAATACCGGCTCCAGGTACAAGACTCTACTGTGTCAACGAGGACACAAAATCGGTGACTTCGAACGTGGACTAGTCACTGGATGTTATCCGGGTAACAGATCCATCAGGGGCACTTCAGCCCAACTCAGCTATTGGTGATGTGATTCTCAAGTGCAAACGTGAAGGAACAACTGTAGCTAAACCAAGACCAGTCAGACCTTATGAACTGACAGAGTGTGACCGTCGAGCATTGCCGAGGGTGGTTGTAAGAATCGCATGAAAGCATCGGAAAGAATCATTCGAGAGTACTAAAGCGCTACCAACATTTCATGTAGCACATTGACTGTGCGTAGGGAGTTAAAAAATGGAGTTCAAACTGTCGAGCAGCTCTTCATAAGCCAAACATTTCTGTAGTCAACGCTAATCGACGCTTGAAGTGGTGTAAAGGGCGACGCCACTGGACAGGGGATGACTGGAAACGAATGACTTGGAGTGATGAATCGTTATATACCCAGCGGTAATCACATGGAAGGGCTTATCTTTTGCAAATACCATGATGTTAGGTGCCAACAACGAAGAATGGAAAAGTTAGTGTTTAGTATGGGATGCTTTTTGTGGCTATAGTGTGATCCCCTTATTGCGCTTAAGAAAACGCTAAATGCGGAAGGATATGAACGCATATTACAGCATTGTGTACTGGGTGCAGTAGAGGAAAATTGAGGAGACGCCGATTGTTTGTATCAGCATGACAGTGCACCCCGCCACAAAGCAACATCTGTGACTCAATGGTTCGTCGACCGTAACGATTCTGAAATCGATTGGCCTTCGCAGAGTCCTCACCTGAACACAAATGAACACCTTTGGGAATATCCATTTCCCCAGAACACCAACGTTCAACGTCCTCCAAGGACATTCAGCCACCTAATTGAAGGTGTCCCCAGCAGAGTCCATTCGCCACAGAGTTTCAAATGGCTCTGAGCACTATGGGACTTAACATCTGAGGTCATCAGTCCCCTATAACTTAGAACTACTTAAACCTAACTAACCTAAGAACATCACACACATCTATGCCTGAGGCAGGATTCGAACCTGCGACCGTAGCGGTCGCGCGGTTCCAGACTGAAGCGCCTAGAACCGCTCGGCCACACCGGCCGGCTCTGTTGTTTGACACCCAGCAATTTCATCTCCAGCAATTTCATATTTCGTTTTTTAAACACACAGAAATCACAAAATCATTACTGAGGAAGTGCGCTCTAACATGTAAGTAATAATGAATAGTGCAGAAAAAACTTAACTTACACAAATAACAATGTCTCAGAACATGTTGCATATATGAAGAGGAAATAAAAAATTTTTTTGCTCCTACCCGCGTCGTTTCGTATTGCATTGCCGTGCGCTAACCACTTAACCACGCCAATCAATAGGACCACAGCGCTCAGTTCTCGTAGTATTGGGCAGAGGAACAAAGGCTGACTTCGTTGCCAAACGGTGCTGCGTTAAGTTATAAATGCGTGATAGTTTGGAAGGTTTCCAATATCATTATTGCTATCCATTGTTACTCGAAAGTTGTAAACACGTTTCGATATTTATTAACTAAACCATTTGTGGGAAAAAGTACACAAAGTCACTAGTAACGTCAGTTCACACTCATGTAATATATATAAGCACAGCCTATTTCTTGATATTTAATTATCTTTAAACTCTAATTTGTATAAAAATAACATGTATTTTGAGAGAATATTGACCGGAAACCTTTTTTTTTATGTAATCATTCCCAGTAACAACCTAACGTAACCATATTTCTAACAAAGGAAAATAGTCTATTATGAACTCACTCTCCAACCAGATGCGTCCTCTGGTGATTCTTTAGTAACACAGTCACTAAATCCAAAGCTAAAACCGCTAAATATGTTTAAAATAACTGATTATAGGTGTACATAAATCACAGCTCACCGATCGACACTGCCACACCGAAATCCAAAATCTCTCGGTACAATTGTCATAAAATCGGTGGGAGGACCGTTCGGTAGCAGGTTGGTTGGTTGGTTGGTTTGGGGAAGAAGACCAGACAGCGTAGTCATCGGTCTCATCGGATTAGGGAAGGATGGGGAAGGAAGTCGGCCGTGCCCTTTCAGAGGAACCATCCCGGCATTTGCCCGGAGTGATTTAGGGAAATCACGGAAAACCTAAATCAGGATGGCCGGACGCGGGATTGAACCGTCGTCCTCCCGAATGCGAGTCCAGTGTCTCAGAAGCTTACTGAATACGATATTTCGATAAAGAACCGAAAATGACGTCACTACAGAGACTAGCCTCCTACACCGATCGGTATGAACGATACAGAATAGGGCCCCAGATTAGATTCACAGACCGAGCGAGGTGGCGCAATGGTTAGCACACTGGACTCGCATTTGGGAAGACGACAGTTCAGTCTCGCGTCCGACCATCCTGATTTAGGTTTTCCGTGATATCCCTAAACCGCTTCAGGCAAATGCCGGGATGGTTCCTTTCATAGGGCACGGTCGAGTTCCTTTCCCATCCTTCCCTCATCTGATGGGACCGATGACTTCGCTGTTTGGTACCCTCTCCACCAATTCAATCCTATCTTTAGATTTCTGGCCGGTTCGGAGATTTTCTCCACTCTGAGCCTGGGTGTTGTGTTGTCCTCCCCATCATTTGGTCATCATCGATAAGCAAGTCTCCCAGTGTAGACAACTCGGCAGCCGAACTTCCCCAGGTCAGGACTCCGGCCACAAATACCATGCGATCATTTCATTTCAGTGCCGACTAATGTGTTTCTGGATACTTTTGATTAGATAGTGTATACCAAATGCGTCAGTTACTACGGACATTTGTACGCTGAGGACATGTAGCAATACCGTAACAACTGACCATGTACACTGAAGACCCAAAGAAACTGGTACATCTGTCTAATATCGTGTAGGACCCCGCGAGCAGGCAGAAGTGGCATGGGCTCGACTAATATCTGAAGCAGTGCTGGGGGGAACTGACACCATGAATCCTGCAGGGCCGTCAAAAAATTCGTAAGAGTACGAGGGGTTGGAGATCTCTTCTGAGCAGCACGTTACAAGGCATCCTAGACATGCTCAATAATGTTCGTGTCTGGGGAGTTTGGTGGCCAGCGGAAGTGTTTAAACTCGGAAAAGTGTTCGTGGAACCACTCTGTAGCAATTCTGGACGTGTGGGGTGTTGCATTGTCCTGTTCAAACTGCCCACGTCCGTCGGAATCCACAATGGACATGAATAAATGCTGATGATCAGACAGGATGCTTACGCGCGTGTCACCTGTCAAAGTCGTATCTAGACGTAAAGGGGTGGCACATCATTCCAATTGCACACTCCTCATACCGTTACAGAGCCTCCACCATCTTAAACAGTCAAAAAAATGGTTCAAATGGCTCTGAGCACTATGGGACTTAACATCTGTGGTCATCAGTCCCCTAGAACTTAGAACTAGTTAAACCTAACTAACCTAAGGACATCACGAACATCCATGCCCGAGGCAGGATTCGAACCTGCGACCGTAGCGGTCCTGCGGTTCCAGACTGCAGCGCCTTTAACCGCACGGCCACTTCGGCCGGCTACCGTAACAACTGACCATGTACACTGAAGACCCAAAGAAACTGGTACATCTGTCTAATATCGTGTAGGACCCCGCGAGCAGGCAGAAGTGGCATGGGCTCGACTAATATCTGAAGCAGTGCTGGGGGGAACTGACACCATGAATCCTGCAGGGCCGTCAAAAAATTCGTAAGAGTACGAGGGGTTGGAGATCTCTTCTGAGCAGCACGTTACAAGGCATCCTAGACATGCTCAATAATGTTCGTGTCTGGGGAGTTTGGTGGCCAGCGGAAGTGTTTAAACTCGGAAGAGTGTTCGTGGAACCACTCTGTAGCAATTCTGGACGTGTGGGGTGTTGCATTGTCCTGTTCAAACTGCCCACGTCCGTCGGAATCCACAATGGACATGAATAAATGCTGATGATCAGACAGGATGCTTACGCGCGTGTCACCTGTCAAAGTCGTATCTAGACGTAAAGGGGTGGCACATCATTCCAATTGCACACTCCTCATACCGTTACAGAGCCTCCACCATCTTAAACAGTCAAAAAAATGGTTCAAATGGCTCTGAGCACTATGGGACTTAACATCTGTGGTCATCAGTCCCCTAGAACTTAGAACTAGTTAAACCTAACTAACCTAAGGACATCACGAACATCCATGCCCGAGGCAGGATTCGAACCTGCGACCGTAGCGGTCCTGCGGTTCCAGACTGCAGCGCCTTTAACCGCACGGCCACTTCGGCCGGCTACCGTAACAACTGACCATGTACACTGAAGACCCAAAGAAACTGGTACATCTGTCTAATATCGTGTAGGACCCCGCGAGCAGGCAGAAGTGGCATGGGCTCGACTAATATCTGAAGCAGTGCTGGGGGGAACTGACACCATGAATCCTGCAGGGCCGTCAAAAAATTCGTAAGAGTACGAGGGGTTGGAGATCTCTTCTGAGCAGCACGTTACAAGGCATCCTAGACATGCTCAATAATGTTCGTGTCTGGGGAGTTTGGTGGCCAGCGGAAGTGTTTAAACTCGGAAGAGTGTTCGTGGAACCACTCTGTAGCAATTCTGGACGTGTGGGGTGTTGCATTGTCCTGTTCAAACTGCCCACGTCCGTCGGAATCCACAATGGACATGAATAAATGCTGATGATCAGACAGGATGCTTACGCGCGTGTCACCTGTCAAAGTCGTATCTAGACGTAAAGGGGTGGCACATCATTCCAATTGCACACTCCTCATACCGTTACAGAGCCTCCACCATCTTAAACAGTCAAAAAAATGGTTCAAATGGCTCTGAGCACTATGGGACTTAACATCTGTGGTCATCAGTCCCCTAGAACTTAGAACTAGTTAAACCTAACTAACCTAAGGACATCACACACATCCATGCCCGAGGCAGCATTCGAACCTGCGACCGTAGCGGTCACGCGGTTCCAGACTGAAGCGCCTAGAACCGCACGGCCACACCGGCCGGCTTCTTAAACAGTCCCCTACTGATATGCAGGATCCATGGGTTCATGAGGTTGTCTCCATACCCGTACGCGTCCATCACCTCGACACAATTTGAAACGAGACTCGTCCGACCAGGCAACATTTTTCCAGTGATCAACAGTCCAATGTCGGTGTTGACGGGCCCAGGCGAGGCGTAAAGATTTGTGTCGTGCAGTCATCCAGGGTACACGAGTGGGCCTTCGGCCCGAAAGCTCATATCGATGACATTTCGTTGAATGGTTCGCACGCTGACTATTGTTGATGGCCCAGCACTGAAATCTGCAGCAATTTTTGGAAGGGTTGCACTTCTGTCACGTTGAATTATTCTCTTCAGTCGTTCTTTTCCGGCAATGTCGGAGATTTGATGTTTTACCTGATTCCTGATATTCACGGTACTCGTGAAATGGTCGTACGGGAAAATCGCCACTTCATCGTTGCCTCGGAGATGCTGTGTCCCATCGCTCGTGCGCCGACTATAACACAACATTCAAACTCACTTAAATCTTGATAACTTGAAACTGTAGCAGTAGTAACAGATCTAACAACTGCGCCACACTCTATTTGAGTACGTATGCCTATACCAGTTTCTCTGGCGCTTCAGTATGTCACAGTCACTACCGGAAAATACGGTTTGCAATTGCATTGCTGCCCTGTATGGTGCAGTGCACCTTTTCCAGTGCGTTCATGCTGTCTCGTTATAAGGAATAGAAGAAAGAGGTGTACGCTATAGGCGATGAGGGCAGTACACATTTACAAGAAGCACGAGGGAATAATAAGAGCAGAAAAATATGAGAGACTAAAAAGGGACATAATCGTTTCTCTTCTACAGTTAAACCTGTGTGTCGAAGAAGCAATGGATTAAATTAAAAGATGTTCAGGAGAGGGATTAAAATTCGTGGAAAGAGACATAAATGACAACATTTACTGATGAGGTTTCTATCCTCTGTAAAAGTGAGAAACAATTACAGGAAGTAGAATGTGAATTTCACTCTGCAGCGGAGTGTGCGCTGATATCAAACTTGCTGGCAGACGATAATTGTGTGCCGGACCGAGACTCGAACTCTGGACCCTTGCCTTTCGCGGGCAAGTGCTCTACCATCTGAGCTACGCAACACGACTCACGGCCAGTCCTCACAGCTCTACGTCCGCCTGTACCTCGTCTCCTACCTTCCGAACTTTACAGTAGCTCTCCTGCGAACCTCACAGAACAGAACAGGCAGAAGTCGAGCTGTGAGGTATAACGATATGTTTACGTAATGTGTATACATAGACATACAGTTATAAATATCCCCGTTCGTAGTCGCTAATTATAACAATGTTTACTTTTGGGCTGTAACATTTAGCTATAATCAGCGGTGGAAATATATTTGCGAACGCCGACCGTGTGCGGCTGTTTCTTGTTGGATCGTCTGATCAGTCGGAAGTTGCATTGCATAGGAGAGTAAATGCCTATTCAAAATATAATTACTTTTGGATAGCTCAACATGAATTTCCTAAGGGACCGTAGTTTATCATGCATTTACTAGTAGAATATGGCGCGGAGAAAATATTTCGCCGCATGCAGCTTCCGTCCGATCTCGACGAAAGAATTCGTGACTGTGAACTCTCTATTTGGCAGAAACATAAAGAAAATTAAATAACTTCATGAAAGTGTGAGACATAGATTCTGTAAACAGTCCATACACCAGTTCCATTTAACTCTGAATTTATGGCGATTAATAGATGAAGTTACACAGAAATGAAGGATTTAACAAGGATGCCGTTTTGACTGGTCATTCTATTCTCGCAATGAAAATAATTCCTTCGACGTTTTCACATACACGTCGCACAATAAATCTGCTGCTATGCAGTATTGCACTTTTAGTATTGCACTTTTACTTTACACTAAAATAATATTATTTTTAACAATAATAATACGGCGGCAAGACATGCGCGTCCGACCCAAGTTACAAGAGACAAGAGGAAATGAGTAACTGTTCATCGAGAATATCTCGTACATCAAAGAATGTGTAAAAGTGTTCTTCTTCTGTTCGTTTTTCGCGCCGCGGTTTTCAAAGTAACTCAGTGCATCTCTGACGGCGCTTCGACAATAAACACGTTACGTCACAGGTCGTTCACCTTTTACATTCTCACAACATTATTTGATAACTGTAGCTGTTGCCGAGCGACTGCTCGATTAGAGAATGATTTAAAATGATAAGGCAATCACATAATGTTACAGAGGACGGGGCGTGAGTCGTGCCTGGGTATCTCAGATGGTAGAGCTCTTGTCCACGAAAGGCAAAGGTCCCGAGTTCGAGTCTCGGTCCGGCCTACAGTTTTAATCTGCCAGCAAGTTTCAATTACAGGAAGTGCTGAGTGGAATGAACAGCCTATTGAACACAGAATCTGCACTCAGAGTAAACCAAAGAAAGACGGGGTAACTGAGGAGCAGCTCAGATGAGATTAGCGAACAAAGTTAACAGCACCGGGGACCACGTAGTAGGTGAAGTGAAAGTCTGCTACCTTGGAAGCAAATCAAAGGGTGACAGATGAAGCGGACTAGCACAGTTAAAGGGAATGTCGCTCGCCAAATAAGTACTTCATATCAAACGTATGCATTATCTTACGAAACATCTTTCTGAACTCGTACGCCTGGAACACAGGCCTGTGGGAGAACTTGGAAAGATCAGAATCGTAGTCTCTGATATGTAAAAGGCAGATGTAAGCAGTTTGTGAATCTTTTTTTATTTCCAGTCTATGAGTAGTATTAAAATGCAAGGGAAAAGAATAGCAATGGTAAGATTCGCTGATGACATTGCTGTCCTCAGTGAAAGTGAGGAAGAATTACAGGATGTGTTGAGTGGAATGAAAAAAATTAAGGGGTAAGGAATATGGACCAGGGGAAGTCGAAGAGAAACGAAAGTAATGAGAAGTAGCATAAATGAGAACAGCGAAATGTTTAACATCGCAATCAGGGATCACGAAGTAGACGAAATTAAGGAATTCTGGTAGCTAGGCTGCAAAATAACCCATCACACACTGCCGGCCACTGTGGCCGAGCGGTTCTAGGCGCTTCAGTCCGGAACCGCGCTGGTGCTACGGTCGCAGGTTCGAATCCTGCCTCGGGCATGGATGGGTGTGATGTCCTTAGGTTTACGTAGTTCTAAGTCTAGGGGACTAATGACCTCAGATGTTAGTCCCTTAGTGCTTAGAGCCATTTGAATCATTTTTTAACCCATTATGGACGGAGCAAGAAGAACATAAGAGCGCCGGCCGCGGTGGTCTCGCGGTTCTAGGCGCGCAGTCCGGAACCGTGCGACTGCTACGGTCGCAGGTTCGAATCCTGCCTCGGGCATGGATGTGTGTGATGTCCTTAGGATAGTTAGGTTTAAGTAGTTCTAAGTTCTAGGGGACTAATGACCACAGCAGTTGAGTCCCATAGTGCTCAGAGCCATTTGAACCAAGAACATAAGAAGCAAACTAACACTGGAACACTGGCTAAAAGGGTATTCCTGGCCGAGAGAATTCTACTAGCATCAGACGTAGGCCTCAATTTGAAGAAGAAGTTTCTGAGAATGTACGTTTGGAGCACGGTAGTGTGTGATGGTTCAAACTGGTTAAAATGGCTCCAAGCACTATGGGACTTCTGAGGTCATCAGTCCCCTAGGCTTCGAACTACTTAAACGTAACTTACCTAAACGTCACACACATCCATGCCCGAGGCGGGATTCGAACCTGGGACTGTAGCAGTTGCACGATTCCGGACTGAAGCGCCTAGAACCGCTCGGTCACACCGACCGGCAGTGTGTGATGGTTTAACATGGACTGTGGGAAAACCGAAACAGAAGAGAAGCGAAGCATCTGGGACGTGATGCTACAGACGAATGTAAAAATTAGATCGACTGATAAGGAATGAGAAAGTCCTCCAGAGAATCGACGAGAAAAGGAATATATGTAAAACACGGACAAGAAGAAGTAACAGGATGGTAGGACTTGTGTTACGATATTGGGGAATAGCTTCCATGGTACTAGAGGGAGTTGTAGACGGTAAAAACTTTAGAGGAAGATGGAGACTGGAATACTTCCAGTAGATAATTGAGGACGCTTCTATGTGATGAAAAGGTTGGCACACGAGAGGAATTCGTGGAGGGGGGGCATCAAACCAATATTGACACACAGTCAACATGGGTTTAGAAAACATAGTTCCTGTGAAACACAACTAGCTCTTTATTCACATGAAGTGCTGAGTGCTATTGACAAGGAATTTCAGATCGATTCCGTATTCCTGGATTTCCGGAAGGCTTTTGACACTGTACCACACAAGCGTCTCTTAGTAAAATCGCGTGCTTATGGAATATCGTCTCAGTTATGTGACTGGATTTGCGATTTCCTGTCAGAGGTCACAGTTCGTAGCAAATGACGGAAAGTCATCGAGTAAAACAGAAGTGATTTCAGGCGTTCCCCAAAGTAGTGTTATAGGCCCTTTGCTGTTCCTTATCTATATAAACGATTTAGGAGACAATCTGAGCAGCCGTCTTCGGCTGTTTGCAGATGACGCTGTCGTTTATCGACTAATAAAGTCATCAGAAGATCAAATCAAATTGCAAAACGATTTAGAATTAATATCGGAATGGTGCGAAAAGTGGCAGTTGACCTTAAATAACGAGAAGTGTGAGGTCATCCTCATGAGCTCTAAAAGGAACTCAAACTTCGGTTACACGATAAATCAGTTTAATCTAAAAGCCGTAAATTCAACTAAATACCTAGGAATTACAATTACGAGCAACTTAAATTGGAAGGAACACACAGAAAATGTTGTGGTGAAGGCTACCCAAAGACTGCGTTTTATTGGCAGGACACTTGAGAAAATGTAACAGACCTACTAAGGAGACTACCTACACTACGCTTGTCCCTCCCCTTTTAGAATACTGCTGCGCCGTGTGAGATCCTTACCAGATAGGACTGACGGAGTACCGGGTGATCAAAAAGTCAGTATAAATTTGAAAACTGAATAAATCACGAAATAATGTAGATAGAGAGGTACAAATTCACACACATGCTTGGAATGACATGGGGTTTTATTAGAACAAAAAAAAAAGAAAAATACAAACGTTCAAAAAATTTCCAACAGATGGCGCTTCATCTGATCAGAATAGCAATAATTAGCATAACAAAGTAAGACAAAGCAAAGAACATGTTCTTTACAGGAAATGCTCAATATGTCCACCATCATTCCTCAACAATAGCTGTAGTCGACGAATAATGTTGTGAACAGAACTGTAAAGCATGTCCGGAGTTATGGTAAAGCATTGGCGTCGGATGTTGTCTTTCAGCATCCCTAGAGATGTCGGTCGATAACGATACGCTTGCGACTTCAGGTAACCCCAAAGCCAATAATCGCACGGACTGAGGTCTGGGGACCTGGAAGTCCAAGCATGACGAAAGTGGCGGCTGAGCACACAATCATCACCAAACGACACGCGCAATAGATCTTTCACGCATCTATCAGTATGGGGTGTTTTTTTTGGTTCTAATAAAACCCCATGTCATTCCAAGCATGTGTGTCAATTTTTACCTCTCTATCTACAGTATTCCGTGGTTTATTAAGTTTTAAAATTTAAACTCACTTTTTTATCACCCGGTACATCGAAAAAGTTCAAAGAAGGTAAGCACGTTTTGTACTATCGCGAAATATGGGAGAGTGACACAGAAATGATACAGGATTTGGGCTGGACATCATTAAAAGAAAGGCGTTTTTCGTTGCGACGGGATCTTCTCACGAAATTCGAGTCACAAACTTTGTCCTCCGAATGCGAAAATACTTTGTTGACACCGCCCTACATAGGGAGGAACGATCACCACGATAAAATAAGGGAAATCAGAGCTCGTACGGAAAGATATAGGTGTTCATTCTTTCCGCGCGCTATACGAGATTGGAATAATAGAGAATTGTGAAGGTGGTTCGATGAACCCTCTGCCAGGCACTTAAATGTGATTTGAAGAGTATCGATGTAAATGTAGATGTAGATGTAAAAGACTGGTGGCTCAAAAAAAAAAAAAGTTGTCGGGTGGGATACCACAAGGGGTGAGTTCAGCTACTTTCTGTATACCTCCGTATACAACGGTTCCTTTCCTTTCGGGTAAGTGAGAGTTGCGTCTTATGTGTACTTTTCGAGTGCTGGTGAGTGTAAAATGGATACGTGTACAGTTGCGTTTGTGTTGTATTATGTCGATGATGATGATGATGATGATGATGATGCTGAGAGAAGAGAGAGGATGAACCCGGTGGTCCAAAAACCTACTCTGGAATAGCATCAAGGAGACCGTTCAAATCAACAATGTCACATGCCCTCACTTCATGAGACACTATGCAGATACTTCGAATTTAATCCACGGTATTGGCGCAAGGACTGGTGATCAGGAACTTTAGGACACCTACTCTCTTTCCCTTGCCTGCCAAATACTTGCAGTGAAAATTTAATTCACACTAGGATTCAAACTGGGTTACTCCCTAATGAAGCGCCACCTCATAGGAGTGCGTTAGCGACCTCGGCTATGGAGTCTGATGATAGATAGACTACTCACGAGAAAGGTATTATGTATGTAATTTATTACCGCAGCGCCAGACAAGTCGTCCAACTGTAAATGCTTAGTGCTGCCCATGCAAAGCCGGAACAAATAGCTAGTTTCACATAAAACGTGACACACAAAAGATGACACACGGATGTCGAAATATGTTTGGGTAAACAGTAAGAAAAGAAGGAGTGTTGTATTTTACATCGGCTTACCTCTGAGTCAAGCAAACTCGCATAGGTGTGTCTGAGTTGTGCTGCCATAGAAGAATGCTGTAAATTGAGGAGAGTGGATTGAGGCGACACCACCGGGATAACAAGGCCGTCCAGCAGTGTTAGTGACGTCACACTAAGCGGCCCATAGCCGACACAGCAGTCCACGGACACCTCCGTACAGACGCGCCTGATGCTAACGATCTTCTGTCCGTCATACAGAAAGGAGCGAACTATAATTCGAACCAAAGACCAAATTATATATATTCTTGTAAACAGCATAAAGGTTCATAACGAAATACCGATTACATATACGGGCAGGAATAGGTTCTAGAACTCCTCTGAAAAGTGTTTATCTTCAGTACCACAATGAACATCAAATTGTCAGGTTTTCTAAATAGAAAAGCACTTTGTTAGTAACAGACAGCAATAATGAGACTTGCAGTTGGTGATTTCTACGTGGAAAAGCTGTAGAGAGATTGAAAATGGTAAGTAAAGAGAGCCTCAGCCTTTTGCTCACATTCTTACATGTAATGCACTTGGTTGTTTTTCATTTCCTTACCTTTCATAATATTTTTAATATTGTTTCATGAAGCGTATCTTCAATAGCAGAGTGAACTTCAAATTGTCAGGCTTTTCTTAAAGGAAAGAACAGTCCCTTAGTATCACAGTGTAAGACAGAATCTTGTGTTCAGTGATGTCTATGTTAAAAGGAGAATATTTGATATCTATCTTTTGTTTCCATTCTTTATTACTGGGGATACACTTTTAAAAATTCTTGAAAAGAGCTGTCACCATGAACATATGACTAAATTCACAATAGTCATGTGTTTTATGAGATAAAGCGAACTCTTGTTACCTTATTGTAAACGAAAGTTGTGAGGGTTTTGCTATGTATGACAGTGTTTAAGATAATTTACTTTCAGTGTAATAGCTTGCAAATGTTAAGTCCTGCTGTCAGTTGGCATTTGTCACCACCTGTGTGCGAGTTTTAAAGCTAAATAGTGTTCTGACAGTTATAAAATAGTGGCAAAGTTCCTCAATAGATTAAACTTATTCCTGCCCGTATATGTAATCGGTATTTCGTTATGAACCTTTATGCTATTTACGAGAATATATATAATTTGGTCTTTGGTTCGAATTATACACTCCTGGAAATGGAAATAAGAACACATTGACACCGGTGTGTCAGACCCACCATACTTGCTCCGGACACTGCGAGAGGGCTGTACAAGCAATGATCACACGCACGGCACAGCGGACACACCAGGAACCGCGGTGTTGGCCGTCGAATGGCGCTAGCTGCGCAGCATTTGTGCACCGCCGCCGTCAGTGTCAGCCAGTTTGCCGTGGCATACGGAGCTCCATCGCAGTCTTTAACACTGGTAGCATGCCGCGACAGCGTGGACGTGAACCGTATGTGCAGTTGACGGACTTTGAGCGAGGGCGTATAGTGGGCATGCGGGAGGCCGGGTGGACGTACCGCCGAATTGCTCAACACGTGGGGCGTGAGGTCTCCACAGTACATCGATGTTGTCGCCAGTGGTCAGCGGAAGGTGCACGTGCCCGTCGACCTGGGACCGGACCGCAGCGACGCACGGATGCACGCCAAGACCGTAGGATCCTACGCAGTGCCGTAGGGGACCGCACCGCCACTTCCCAGCAAATTAGGGACACTGTTGCTCCTGGGGTATCGGCGACGACCATTCGCAACCGTCTCCATGAAGCTGGGCTACGGTCCCGCACACCGTTAGGCCGTCTTCCGCTCACGCCCCAACATCGTGCAGCCCGCCTCCAGTGGTGTCGCGACAGGCGTGAATGGAGGGACGAATGGAGACGTGTCGTCTTCAGCGATGAGAGTCGCTTCTGCCTTGGTGCCAATGATGGTCGTATGCGTGTTTGGCGCCGTGCAGGTGAGCGCCACAATCAGGACTGCATACGACCGAGGCACACAGGGCCATCACCCGGCATCATGGTGTGGGGAGCGATCTCCTACACTGGCCGTACACCACTGGTGATCGTCGAGGGGACACTGAATAGTGCACGGTACATCCAAACCGTCATCGAACCCATCGTTCTACCATTCCTAGACCGGCAAGGGAACTTGCTGTTCCAACAGGACAATGCACGTCCGCATGTATCCCGTGCCACCCAACGTGCTCTAGAAGGTGTAAGTCAACTACCCTGGCCAGCAAGATCTCCGGATGTGTCCCCCATTGAGCATGTTTGGGACTGGATGAAGCGTCGTCTCACGCGGTCTGCACGTCCAGCACGAACGCTGGTCCAACTGAGGCGCCAGGTGGAAATGGCATGGCAAGCCGTTCCACAGGACTACATCCAGCATCTCTACGATCGTCTCCATGGGAGAATAGCAGCCTGCATTGCTGCGAAAGGTGGATATACACTGTACTAGTGCCGACATTGTGCATGCTCTGTTGCCTGTGTCTATGTGCCTGTGGTTCTGTCAGTGTGATCATGTGATGTATCTGACCCCAGGAATGTGTCAATAAAGTTTCCCCTTCCTGGGACAATGAATTCACGGTGTTCTTATTTCAATTTCCAGGAGTGTAGTTTACGGTGTGCATCACGTAAAAGAACATGAACTGTGTACTTGTGGCTACCGTTGTATGAATGTGACGAACTGTGTAGTTACGGATGAAAGCGTCACGGACAGTGCACAAAGTCTATAAACGAACGCTGTCTACGCAATGTACTTTGCAACAAGGAACATGTCAACAACGGTAGCATACCAGCGTCTTGTGGTTTGTTAATCGCCACTGGGGGTAGTTTCCAAGAATGGTTGCCTATCGAAGTTGCGGGATCCAAACGATACACATCGAATCTCTCTAATTTTACATTCGTGATCTCCTCGGGAGGTATAAGTGGGGGGAAGCAATATATTCGACACTTCATCCAGAAACGCTCCCTCTCGAAACCTGGACAGCAAGCTACACCGCGATTCAGAGTCTGCCACTTAAGTTTGATAAACATCTCCGTAACGCTATCACGCTTACCAAATAACCCTGTGACGAAACACGCCGCTCTTCTTTGGATCTTCTCTATCTCCTCTGTCAACACGACCTGGAACGAATCCCACACTGACGAGCAATACTCAAGTATAGGTCGAACGAGTGTTTTGTAAGCCACCTCCTTTGTTGGTGGACTACATTATCTAAGGACTCTCCCAGTGAAACTCAACCTGGCACCCGCCTTACCAACAATTAATTTTATATGATCATTCAACTTCAAATCGTTCCGAACGCATAGTCCCAGATATTTTACAGAAGTAACTGCTACCAGTGTTTGTTCTGCTATCATATAATCATACAATAAAGGATCCTTCTTTCTATGTATTCGCAATACATTACATTTGTCTACGTTAATGGTCAGTTGCCACTCCCTGCACCAAGTGCCTATCGGCTGCAGATCTTCCTGCATTTCGCTGCAATTTTCTAATGCTGCAACTTCTTTGTATACTACAGCATCATCAGCGAAAAACCGCATGGAACTTCCGACACTATCTACTCTGTGGGCAGCACTGTTCTTGCAACAGCAAGCCGGCCGAAGTGGCCGTGCGGTTAAAGGCGCTGCAGTCTGGAACCGCAAGACCGCTACGGTCGCAGGTTCGAATCCTGCCTCGGGCATGGATGTTTGTGATGTCCTTAGGTTAGTTAGGTTTAACTAGTTCTAAGTTCTAGGGGACTAATGACCTTAGAAGTTGAGTCCCATAGTGCTCAGAGCCATTTGAACCATTTTTTGCAACAGCAATACACTGCCTCACAAAAACGTGAAGCACCGGGGCAGGGGTTTACAAACGAAATGAATCTTCACGTGTTCAGAGGGTATGTGATGTTACTGCAGTGATTACAAAATCGAGTCAAAATTCCGAGGACTTGACGCTATGAGCCTTCTTATCAGTATTACATTGCAACACCTCTGGCGTGGATGCACGCACCGATTCGGTTGCGAATGGTGTCGTAAAGCCTGAAGCAAGCTGGCCCACACCTGTTGTAAGTGGTCCTTGATATCGCAGATATTGGCACTGGGCCGGAGTTGACGTCAATGCTGGTCCCGTATAAGTTCTATCGGGGACAGAACTGAGGATCTTTCTAGCTACGGGAGTACCTCTGCATCACGCAGACAGTTCGTAGAGACACGTGGCATGTGCAGAAGAGCACAAAAAACTGACAATATGGTACAGTAGCATGAAAGGTATCTCTTGAGGACGTTGGATGTCCGAGACATATCGTTAGACCGTGAGTGCCCTCAGCGACTACCAATCGTGATCTGAAGTCATACGCGGTGGCTCCCCACATCTACATCTACATGGTTACTCTGCAATTCACACTTAAGTGACTGGCAGAGGGTTCTTCGAACCATTTTCATACTACTTCTCTACCATTCCACTCTACAATGGCGCGTGGGAAAAAGGAACACATAAATCTTTCCGTTCGAGCTCTGATTTCTCTTATTTTATTATGATGATCATTTCTCCCCACGTAGGTGAGTATCAACAAAATATTTTCGCATTCGAGAGAGAAAGTTGGTGATTGAAATTTCGTAAATAGATCTCGCCGCAAAGAAAACAGCCTTTGTTTCAGTGACGTCCACCCCAACTCGCGTGTCATATCAGTGACACTCTCACCCCTGTTGCGCGATAACACGAAACGAGCTGACCTCCTTTGCACCTTTTCGGACAAGTGTAATGTAGGCTGCCTCTTTAGTGGGTTTGTCGCATCTTCTAAGTGTTCTGCCAACAAAGCGCAGTCTGCTTCGCCTTCCCCACAATATTATCTGTGTGGTCTTTCCAATTTAAGTTGCTCGTAATTGTAATTCCTAGGCATTTAGTCGAATTGACAGCCCTTAGATTTGTGCGATTTATAGTATACCCAAAATTTATCGGATTTCTTTTAGTACCCATGTGGATGACCTCGCACTTTTCTTTGTTTAGTGCCAATTGCCACTTTTCGCACCATACAGAAATTCTCTCTAGATCATTTTGTAATTGTAATTGATCGTCTGTTGATTTTAGTGGACGGTAAATTGCAGCGTCATCTGCAGACAATCTAAGGGGGCTGCTCAGATTATCACCTAAATCATTTATGTAAATCATGAACAGCTAGGGGCTATGTCACTACCTTGCGCAACGCCAGATATCACTTCTATTCTACTCGATGATTTACCGTCTATCACTAAGAACTGTCGCATCTCTTAGAGGAAATCACGAATCCAGTCACACGACTGAGACGATACTCCATATGCACGCAATTTGATTGATAGTCGCTTGTAAGGAACGGTATCAAAAGCCATCTGGAAATCTAGGAATATGGAATCGAACTGAGATCCCTTGTCGACAGCACTCATTACTTCATGGGAATAAAGAGCTAGCTGTGTTGCACAAGAACGATATTTTTCTGAGTCCGCGCTGGTTATGCATCAATAAGCCATTTTCTTCAAGGTGATTCATGATGTTCGAGTACAGTATATGCTCCAAAATCCTACTGCAAATTGAGGTCAGTGATATGGGTCGGTAATTCAACAGGTTACTCCCATTTCTTTTCTTAAATATTGGTGCGATTGCTACTTTCCAGTCTTTAGGAACATACCTTTCGTCAAGTGAGCGGTTGTATATGATTGCTAAGAAAGGCGCTATTGTGTCTGCATATTCTGAAAGGAACCTGATTGGTATACCATCTGGACAGGAAGACTTGCCTTTCTTAAGTGATTTGAGTTGTTTCGCAACACCTAAGACATCTACTTTTATGTCACTCATGCTAACAGGCGTCAGGAGTAACACGGCTGTGCCTCACCAAAACACTGGAAGAATGGAACCTCTCCCCTGGTCGCTGCCATACACGCAAACAATGATCATTCAGGGTGGAGCAGGACCGTGATTTATCGCCGAACGCAATGCAACGGCAATCATCAGCAGTCAACACTTTCCTGTGACGACAGCACTCGAAACGCAGCCGCTTTTGTCGTACTGTTCAAGGCAGCCTACGCACTGGACGGTAATTTCTTAGACCGGCTGCGCTTAGTCTGCGACCAATGGTGCCGGACGACACACAAAGTTGCAGGGATTCCATCACTTGTTCTCGGATGTCAGACGTAGATGTGAAGGGGTTACGATGTGCTTGGCGCACAGTACCGCGATCATCCCTTGTCGTGGTCAGTCGTGATAGACCGGAACATTGAGGACGGGTATACCTGCCCTCACGTCCCCATGCTGTCGAAGGTGGGAGCACTGGCACATCAAAATGTCCTACAAATATGGATATTTCACAATTCAACCAGTCGGCCAAATGGAGACCCACAGTGAGGCCGCTCTGTCAGGTGCTGATAATCCTGTCTCACACGAGCACACGACATCTCTGTGCCCTTCACAGTGATCACTGAACATCTGACGCTGTTCATGTCCCTTATATACCCAACTAGGCCTGATAACTACATTGACATCCGACGATGTCTTTGAGTGCTTCACTTTTTTTTCCCGCTGCGTACTTTCAATCGAAATAAGTTACAAAAATACCGTAAAAACGTCACAGGACATATCTATGTTGACGAAAGGTATACAAACATAAATTCCATACTAAGACGAAGAGGCTTATGAGGATGTTGATAGATCTTTTCAAAAATTTATATATCCTTTGAGAGCGACCGTTGCCACGCAGCAGTGTATCAACTGCAGAACAGAAATGGTTTTTCACATTTCGTATTGGGCAGTGAAATCTAAAACACTCTGCCATCGACTAAAGTGCGTTATGTATCAGGAGAAAGAATAGCCCCAGACGAAATGTATTTCTAAATACACTTAAGGAAGAACTTGCTTTCAGAAACCCATATACCAATTTCGATCAGAAATTTTATTTTATGGTGTGTTTTAATCCAACAGTAGCTTCAGTATTTACCCTAACAGTGTAGTAAGATGCTTCCACATCAGCTCTCTGCTAAGTACGTTTTATGTCGATATAAAGCTAGCCAAAGCATTACTCCATCGTAATCTTAAGGCAACGTCGTGAGCAGCTCTGAGACGGAAGAGGTGATGAAGGTAAATTAATGACACCACCAACGTTGTCATCATCTTCGTTCTAATAAGCTGGATCCCACAAAAAGTATTCCTATATCAGTATGGTTACGATTTACAAAATCGTGTAAAATACGCCGTAAAATATAAGCTATAAGTGTCATCCTCCATTGTTTTTGTTTAGTTTGTTCATGGCTGAAAGGATGATCGTGTACTGTTGGAGACACACACCATCACCTCTGTCTCGCATAACAGGCAATTTGGACAGCAATGTTTTTATTTTTTACGTGTTGGGCATGCCTTTCATGCCCCTCGACTCTTATAACTGCTATATGGTTTCTGTACAAATGCCGGCCGCTGTGACCGAGCGGTTCTAGGCGCTTCGGTCTGGAACAACGCGACCGCTACGGTCGCAGGTTCGAATCCGGCCTCGGGCACGGATGTATGTACGTCCTTAGGTTAGTTAGGTTTAAGTAGTTCTAGGTGACTGATGACCTCAGATGTTAAGTCCCATAGTGCTCAGAGCCATTTGAACCATTTTTTTCTGTACAAATTCTAAATAGCCTTTCGCTCATTATATTTTACCCTTGCCACCTTTAGAATTTGAAAGAGAGTATTTCTGTCGATATTGTCAAAAGCTTTCTCTAAGTCTACAAATTCTAGAAACGTAGGTTTGCCTTTCATTAATCTATTTTCTAAGATATGTCGTAGGCTCAGTATTGCCTCCCGTGTTCCAACATTTGTACGGAATCCAAACTGATCTTCCTCGAGGTCGGCTTCTACCAGTTTTTCCTCCGGTTCACTTGGGCTACTTTGCTGCTCACAAACCAAACTTTTGATATGTTGGGTGCCTTGCGCGCCTGCTGCTGAATCTTGAAAATGCAAGTTTTTAAACCTCGGATCCAATAGAGCAGCAGTGGCTCTATCGTCTTAGAATTCTACCAACCCATACCTTTTCTTCAGTTTTCTCGATAAAAAGTCCTTGCATTCTTTGACAGTTGGTGAGATTGGTGCGATGCTTGTAAGTTCTGTTGGCAAAATATTAAGCATTGGTATAATTTTGCATATTGTAGTATACTTTTGTCCAGACGCTTCACTTGTAACATATTCAATAGGTTTTAATACATTCTACATCTAGATCTACATTTATACTCCACACGCCACCCAACGGTGTGTGGCGGAGGGCACTTTACGTGCCACTGTCATTACCTCCCTTTCCTGTTCCAGTCGCGTATGGTTCGCGGGAAGAACGACTGCCGGAAAGCCTCCGTGCGCGCTCGAATTTCTCTAATTTTACATTCGTGATCTCCTCGGGAGGTATAAGTAGGGGGAAGCAATATATTCGATACCTCATCCAGAAACGCACCCTCTCGAAGCCTAGACAGCAAGCTACACCGCGATGCAGAGCGCCTCTCTTGCAGCGTCTGCCACTTGAGTTTGCTAAACATCTCCGTAACGCTATCACACTTACCAAATAACCCTGTGACGAAAGGCGCCGCTCTTCTTTGGATCTTCTCTATCTCCTCCGTCAACCCGATCTGGTACGGATCCCACACTGATGAGCAATACTCAAGTATAGGCCGAACGAGTGTTTTGTAAGCCACCTCCTTTGTTGATGGACTACATTTTCTAAGGACTCTCCCAACGAATCTCAACCTGGCACCCGCCTTACCATCAATTAATTTTATATGATCATTCCACTTCAAATCGTTCCGCACGCATACTCCCAGATATTTTACAGAAGTAACTGCTACCAGTGTTTGATCCGCTATCATATAATCATTGAGGTGGAAAAGTCATGGGATATCGATATGCACATATACAGATGGCGGTAGTAACGGGTACACAAGATATAGAAGGCCGATGCACTGGCGGAGCTATCATTTCTACTCGAGTGATTCATGTGAGAAGATTTCCAATTTGATTGTGGCTGCACAACGGAAATAGACACTGAACGCGGGATGGTAGTTGGAGCTAGACACATGGGACATTCCAGTTCGAAAATTGTTAGGGAATTCATTATTCTGTCAGGGTATCAAGAATAACACATTTCAGGCATCACCTCTCACCACGGACAATGCAGTGTCCGATGGCCTTCACTTAACGACCGAGAGCAACGCCGGTTGCGTCGAGTTGTCAGAGATAACAGGCAAGCAACATCGAAATAACCGGCCGGCCGCTGTGGCCGAGCGGTTCTAGACGCTTCAGTCCGCGTCCCCGCTGCTGCCTCGGGCATGGATGTGTGATGTCCATAGGTTGGTTAGGTTTAAGTAGTTCTAAGTTCTATGGGACTGATGACCTTAGATGTTAAGTCCCATAGTGCTTAGAGCCATTTGAACTATTTTTGAACCGAAAAAACCGCAGAAATCAACGTGGGACGCACTACTGATATATCCGTTAGGAGAGTGCGGCGAAATTCGTCGTTAATGGGCTACGGCAGCAGATGAACGATACGAATGCCTTTGCTAACAGCACGACGTCGCCTGCAGCTCTCGGTCGTTAAGTGCAGAACCGTATCAGTTGGACCCTAGACGACCAGATAACCGTTCTGATTTCAGTCAGTACGAGCTGATGGTAGAGTTCGTGTATGTCGCAGACCCCACGAAGACGTGGATCCAAGCCGTCAAAAAGGCTCTGTGAAACGTGGTGGTGACTCCACAATGGTGTGCACAGTATATACAGGGAATGGACTGGGTCCTCTGGTCGAACTGAACCTATCTTTGAGTCGAAATGGTTATTTTCGGCTACTTGGAGACCATTTGCAACCATTCATGGACTTCATGTCCCGAAACAACGATGTAACTTTTATGGATGACAATACAGCGTGTCAATGGGCCATAATTGTTCGCGTTTGATTTGAAGAACATTCTGGGCAGTTCGAGCGAATGATTTGGTCACCAGGTTCGCCCGACATGAATCCCATCGACAATTTATGGGACGTAATCGAGAAGTCAGTTTGTTCACAAAAACCTGCGTCGGCAACACTTTCGCACGTAGAGCCAGCACGGGTCTATATTTCTGCAGGGGACTTCCAAGGACTTGTTCAGTGAATGCCACGTCCAGTTGCTGCACTACGCCGTGCAAAAAGAGGTCTGACACGGTATTAGGAGGTATCTCACGACTTTTGTAAGTCTGATGTTGGTTGAGAGTTTCTATCTCTAGAGTGATAAACTAATAGCTGAAACAGTGCCGGTTACGATTTCAGGTACCAATTTTCTCGAATGTAATTCGATGCTGTTACTTTTTTTCGATACCGTGGAAGAATGATTCGACTTTAGAAGTATCGAATACTTACTAGTATTTACTGTATTGGAACATCCTATTCGTTGTATCAAAATACTCAGAAAATATTCCCGAAGAACATCAGAACTTTTAGGCGTGTAGTTGTGGTTCACCCTGTGTTGGCGCAGGAGAGGAATGGAGAATCATTCTAGCGACAGTACGGGCATCCAGACAGGTAAATCGGCGGAGATCAGCCCCTCTCACAGAGCCCTCGGCCGTATCATCCAGTGTTAAGCCGTCGCCACACGGACCGTGCTGTCGAACGTTAACGTTGAGCGTGCCAAGTTCAACGTGCTGCTGAGCGCTCAGGAACGATGCGACTTGTGCATACGGTACGTGGGCCCCAGCGTGGTATACTCGATCACAACGCACTCCAGCGGCAGTTGAGGGATGTTTCTAGTTCTTAAATTACACTGTTTACTAAACGGGCGCGCATAAAATTCCCACGTTAGCTCTATTAAAACGCACATTTCCTCCATCGTCCACGAAAAGGAAAGTACCATGTCCAATCAAAAAGGACACAGACTTATAAAAGTTCCATTAAAAACAGTGCGTTACAAATTTGGAATACTTCTCCGCATAATATAAACATTATTTCATCATTCCCACATTTTAGTAAAACCCCAAGGTCAGTCTTACTTGATCAGTGTTCCTACCCAGTAGCAGAATCTTTGCAACATGTGAATTACGAAGCGTAAAAGAAAAAGAAGCAAAATATCTTTATACAAGTAGCGCAAGCTGTCCCATACATTAAGCCAATCGAACAAAGTCACCCCTCAAAAGAAGGTGAACTTATTTTTACATAACATCACATACTATAGCATATACTTATATTAAACTAATAACAAAGTATCAGAACCTCATAAAAAAGCGAATGTTAAGAAAAAAAACTGGAAGTCTTACGACACGAACTACCGCCTCAGCACAGAACCCATAAATGGATAGTAACGCTACTCATTACGCTAAACCAACAGCACAGTTCCTGTACTTTATCGTCTTGTGTTAGCCATTGCTGAAAACGTTAGTCGTAGATAATTGTTACTAATTGAAATTTAATTATAACAAATTGTACCAAAAACAATGCGTTTTGGGTGGATCTTCAGTGTGTCGCTGCCATCAAATAGCCTACTCTCATAACACACAAGTTACAATAATTCTTTTGCCACGAATATGATGTTTCTCATTATTTTATCGGAATGAATGAAAAACAATTAACAACGGGTTTTCCTGTGATTCTCAATTTTCTGGTGCTCAGAAACGGCATATATACATATTGGCTTGAAATGAATGCCAATATGGCGCCTCACAACTCAGTACTGAAGAAAGACGGCGTGCGTGTGACGTAGGTGACGTTGTGCCATCTCGTTGGTCAACGCTCAGACGCACGCTCAGAATATCTGACCTGCCAGATATTGCTCTGCACGTTCGGAAAGACTCCCGAACGTGCTATTCCATGCTGTGACTTCAGAAACTCGGCACGCTAAACGTTCCGATGCACGGTCCGTGTGCCGACGTCTTTAGGTTTGGTACGGCACGCGTCCCTGGCTTGGGAGCGGTCCGTGACGCCGGCGGCATGTGGCGGTGTTGAGTGGCGACCAGCGTCTTACGCAACAGCGCCGCCTGTGGGAGATTTCCCAGGGCAGACCTCTAGAGCAGCCCGCCCTGCGCAGCAGAATTACTAATGACACGCCAGCAAGAGTTTGTGCACTTCTCTCCAGAGGCCGTCGTATCCTAACACGAAAGATCCGACAGAGACTGGAAAGTTGCGCAGGTCATACCAATACTCAAGAAAGGTAGTAGGAGTAATCCACTAAATTACAGGCCCATCGTTAACGCCGATATGCAGCAGGATTTTAGAACATATATTGTGTTCGATATCTTGCGAACCATGGATGAAGGGTATCAGACGGATGCCATATTCCTTGACTTCCGGAAAGCGTTTGACTCGGTGCCCCACTGCAGACTCCTAACTAAGGTACGAGCATATGGGATTGGTTCCCAAGTATGTGAGTGGCTCGAAGACTTCTTAAGTAATTGAACCCAGTACGTTGTCCTCGATGGTGAGTGTTCATCGGAGGTGAGCGTATCATCTGGAGTGCCCCAGGGAAGTGTGATAGGTCCGCTATTGTTTTCTATCTACATAAATGATCTTTTGGATAGGGTGGATAGCAATGTGCGGCTGTTTGCTGATGATGCTGTGGTGTACGGGAAGGTGTCGTCGTTGAGTGACTGTAGGAGGATACAAGATCACTTGGACAGGATTTGTGATTCGTGTAAAGAATGGCAGCTAACTCTAAATATAGATAAATGTAAATTAATGCAGATGAATAGGAAAAAGAATCCTGTAATGTTTGAATACTCCATTAGTAGTGTAGCGCTTGACACAGTCACGTCGATTAAATATTTGGGTGTAACATTGCAGAGCGATATGAAGTGGGACAAGCATGTAATGGCAGTTGTGGGGAAGGCGGATGGTCGTCTTCGGGTCATTGGTAGAATTTTGGGAAGATGTGGTTCATCCGTAAAGGAGACCGCTTATAAAACACTAATACGACCTATTCTTGAGTACTGCTCGAGCGTTTTGGATCCCTGTCAGGTCGGATTGAGGGAGGACATAGAAGCAATTCAGAGGCGGGCTGCTAGATTTGTTACTGGTAGGTTTGATCATCACACGAGTGTTACGGAAATGCTTCAGGAACTCGGGTGGGAGTCTCTAGAGCAGGGCTTCACAACATACATGCTCGCGGAGCAAGCTGTGAGCAGCAAGGCGCGAGCACGGAGCAGCGCGAGCACGCTACCCCCACTACCAGACCAGAGCGGAGAGTGGGGAAAGTCACGTGGGGTACACAACAGCTGCCGCCAGTCGATGTAAATCCGCGGCCACCTGCAGGGATATCACTCACGAATTATTACTGCGACAAATGAAACAAATAAATGAGAATGTACACGTGACACATAATTTTATTAGCTTAGTGTATGCCTCTACCATCTGTAGATACTGAAACTAAAGAATTCCACGACAATCCTATATTTTCAACACTTTCTTCAACACTACTTAAAATATCACCTCCGGTTGTAGTGTTCTTCATGGCTACTACATCGAGGAGCTCCTCCCTCACCTGAAGATCTCTATTAACACCTCTAATAAATATGGCAAGCTGCGCTGTTCCAGTGATATCAACACTTTCGTCCAGAGCTAGAGAATACGCCATAAAATCTTTACAGATATTTGCAAGCTGGCTCTGGACGTCGTCTGCCATGTCCTGTATGCAACGCATAATGGTCATGTTAGATAATGGCACAATCAGAAACTGTTCAACTTGAGATGGACACAAATGTTCCGCTGCAACTACCAAACATTATTTTATTAAATCGCCATCAGTTAAGGGGCGCAGGGATTTTGCTAAATGCAAAGCAATTTTGTAACCCACTCTGAGAGCTGCCTCAGTTGATTTTTCTTCATCGTCCAGATCTTCTTCGGATAGCTTCCTTTTAAGTTTAATAACTCCCTGTGCACGATCTGGTCAATCACATTTTCCATGTCCGTAGTCTTTCGCATGGTACGATATATAATGTCGCTGCAAATTAAATTTCGTAAAAGAATTCAGCGTTTTGTGACATACTAAACATTTTGCAACACCATCTTTTTCTGTAAACAGATACAATTCCCCCCAATGGGCGTTGAACTGCGAAAGCATGGTTGGGGTTACACAACGGCGACTTCACATGATTCTTAACCAGCGAAGTGACTGTTAAGAGCTGATTGTAGTACTTTAAACGTTACACAGTCGGCGCGAATTCAATAGGCACGCTGCGGCCCTATTCAAACGTGCGCGCGCATTTCCCCTCCCTCCCCTCCCTCCCTACTCCGCGACCTTGCAGCTGCTCGCGAGCACGTGCCTGAGCAGACGCGAGTACTCGCGCTCAGAACCGGCCAGTTGTTAAGCCCTGCTCTAGAGGAAAGGAGGCGTTCTTTTCGTGAATCGCTACTGAGGAAATTTAGAGAACCAGCATTTGAGGCTGACTGCAGTACAATTTTACTACCGCCAACTTACATTTCGCGGAAAGACCACAAAGATAAGATAAGAGAGATTAGGGCTCGTACAGAGGCATATAGGCAGTCATTTTTCCCTCGTTCTGTTTGGGAGTGGAACAGGGAGAGATGATGGTAGTTGTGGTACAAGGTACCCTCCGCCACGCACCGTATGGTGGATTGCGGAGTATGTATGTAGATGTAGATATGAATTACCTCGAAGGAAACAGTCTATTGACACACAGTCAACATGGGTTTAGAAAACATAGTTCCTGTGAAACACAACTAGCTCTTTATTCACATGAAGTGCTGAGTGCTATTGACAAGGACTTTCAGGTCGATTCCGTATTCCTGGATTTCCGGAAGGCTTTTGAGACTGTACCACACAAGCAGCTCTTAGTAAAATCGCGTGCTTATGGAATATCGTCTCAGTTATGTGTCTGGATTTGCGATTTCCTGTCAGAGGTCACAGTTCGTAGTAAATGACGGATAGTCATAGAGTAAAACAGACGTGATTTCAGGCGTTCCCCAAAGTAGTGTTATAGGCCCTTTGCTGTTCCTTATCTATATAAACGATTTATGAGACAATCTGAGCAGCCGTCTTCGGCTGTTTGCAGATGACGCTGTCGTTTATCGACTAATAAAGTCATCAGAAGATCAAAACAAACTGCAAATGATTTAGAATTAATGTCGGAATGGTGTGAAAAGGGGCAGTTGACCTTAAATAACGAGAAGTGTGAGGTCATCCTCATGAGCTCTAAAAGGAACTCAAACTTCGGTTGCACGATAAATCAGTCTAACCTAAAAGCCGTAAATTCAACTAAATACCTAGGTATCACAATTACGAACAACTTAAATTGGAAAGAACAAATAGAAAATGTTGTGGGGAAGGCTAACCAAAGACTGCGTTTTATTGGCAGGACACTGAGAAAATGTAACAGACCTACTAGGGAGACTGCCTACACTACGCTTGTCCGTCCTCTTTTAGAATACTGCTGCACGGTGTGGGATACTTACCAGATAGGACTGACGGAGTACATCGAAAAAGTTCAGAGAAAGGCAGCACGTATTGTATTATCACGAAATATGGGAGAGAATGTCTCAGAAATGATACAGGATTTGGGCTGGACATCAGTAAAAGAAAGGCGTTTTTCGTTGCGAAGGAATCTTCTCACGAAATTCCAATCACCAGATTTCTCCTCCGAACGTGAAAATATTTTGTTGACACCGACCTACATAGGGCGGAACGATCACCACGATAAAATAAGGGAAATCAGAGCTCGTACGGAAAGATATAGGTGTTCATTCTTTCCGCGCGCTATACGAGATTGGAATAATAGAGAATTGTGAAGGTGGTTCGATGAACCCTCTGCCAGGCACTTAAGTGTGATTTGCAGAGTATCCATGTAGATGTAGATGTAGATGAGACCCCTGGCAAATACACGGCGCACAGGCAGGGTACGTGTTGAAACATTCCATTCATTGCTTTACGCTGAATTTTTCACGGGAAGTGGCTCGAGAACCATCAACTCATTCTTTCTCTGAGGAGGGAAGTAGATCGTGTACCGATAGCTAAAGCAGCTGTTGAAATTAGTCGAGCATTTGACTCATTAAAAACCACATTGTGCAGTCGACCTTTAAGCCTTGGCAGAGCAGTTCTGCTCCTTGCCGCCGTCCCCAAGAGTCTTCAATGGAGCAGCTGGCGTGAAGATAATCTCACACAAATCAAAACCAATCACCTTCTAAAATAAAATTTACCGCTTTTATTGCCACCAAAAAGTTTAAAAAATTTTTTACTCTTTAATTCATTCTCATTCATTTATTGAGTAATTCACTGAACGTGTTCCGTAAGAAAAGCCGTTAGCGATGTGGAACTTGTCAAGTTGTACATTTAAATTCGACTATTTGACAACATTGGGCGGAGTAACCTGTCCCGTTCAGTGGCGAATAATTGCTATACACTCTTAAGACAACAAAAAGCGACATACCAAGAAGGAATTGTTCGAATGGAATGGAAATCGGTACAAACAAACAAATGATTACAATTTCAGAGAAAATGTATGACTTATTCAAGAGAAAGACCTTCACAAATTGAGCAAGTCGTAATTCGTTGGTCCACCTTTGGCTCTTATGCAGTCAGTTATCCTGCTTGACATTGTTTGATACATTTGTTAGACGTTCTCCTGAGCGATATCGCGTCAAATTCTGTCCAACTGGCGCGTTAGATCGTCAAAATCCCCACCTGCTTTCCATGGCAGGATCCTTTCACCTGTCATCCGAGGCACCCGTACCGAAAATCGGTAGGTCGACGATATTCTGCGCCTCGTCTTATTGGCCTTAACAGCAAGCCACCCTTGGCTTATATTTGAACAATACCCACCCACACACTGTGAAAGTTTCTACTGTTTGTCTTCGTGCGCCGGCCGGGGTGGCCGAGCAGTTGTAGGCGCTACAGTCTGGAACCGCGGGACCACTACGATCGCAGGTTCGAATCCTGCCTCGGGCATGGATGTATCTGATGCCCTTAGGTTTAAGTAGTTCTAAGTTCTTGGGGACTGATGACCACAGCAGTTAAGTCCCATAGTGCTCAGAGCCATTTTTTGGACCAACACGCTATTGACCTGCTCAATTTGAGAAGCTCTTTCTCTTCAATAAATCATCGAAATTTTCTGAAATTATAATCATTTGTTTGTCTGGGCATGTACGAGTACATCACCTCTTCTGATTTCCGTCGGTTCCTACAGAGTGCACTGTTTTTTTTTTTTTTTTTGTCTTAGAATTAGAACGTATATCGAGAAAAGCAACCTAATCAGATTGAAACCTCTTCCCCGTTTGTTGATACTGGAAGACAATGTTATGCTTCAAGCTTCCAGATATGAAGCCAACTAGTGATGAACGTGCTGCTCTACTCAGATCGAAAAGTGTGAGGTCAACCACATGAGTGCTAAAGGGAATCCGTTAAACTTCGGTTACACGATAAGTCAGTCAAATATAAAGGCCGTAAATTCAACTAAATACCTTGGTATTACAATTACGAACAATTTAAATTGGGAGGAACACATAGAAAATGTTGTGGGGAAGACTAACCAAAGACTGCGTTTCATTGGCAGGACACTTAGAAAATGTAACAGACCTACTAAAGAGACTGCCTACACTACGCTTGTCCGTCCTCTTTTAGAATACTGCTGCGCGGTGTGGGATACTTACCAGAAAGGACTGACGGAGTACATCGAAAAAGTTCGAAGAAAGGCAGCACGTATTGTATTATCACGAAATATGGGAGAGAGTGTCTCAGAAATGATACAGGATTTGGGATGGACATCATTAAAAGAAAGACGTTTTTCGTGGCGACGGAATCTTCTCACGAAATTCCAATCACCAACTTCCTCCTCCGAATGCGAAAATATTTTGTTGACACCGACCTACATAGGGAGAAACGATCACCACGATAAAATACGGGAAATCAGAGCTCGTACGGAAAGGTATAGGTGTTTGTTCTTTCCGCGAGCTATACGAGATTAGAATAATAGAGAATTGTGAAGGTGGTTCGATGAACCCTCTGCCAGGCACTAAAATGTGATTTGCAGAGTATCCATGTAGATGTAGATGTAGAGAAGAATTTCTTCTAGATTCAACGGGGCGGAGGAAAACGGCCTGATAATATGATCAGAGTCGAAAAGAGCAACATTTTTCAACTAATAATAATAACAATGGCCGAGCGCAAGTCTTACAATTGGCGCTCTTCGGCCACTTGCGTGGCCCTAGCCTACTCCAGGTATTCAAGTGGACAAAGGGAACCTACAGTTTAACGTGCAATCTGAATCACATATCGTTGCTGGTAACGTTTCGCAGAGCTGAGAAGGCAAGTTAATATTAACATTAGTTCGACCGCCTTTCGACCCCACGACCTCTCGGTATCCAGGCAAGCGCTTGACCACTAGAGCACTCGGTCCGACGATTTTTTTTTTCCAAATAATGATAGATAGGATAAGCAGCCTTGTGAAGTTACGGCTATAGAACTACTGCCAACCAGCGACGATTACGCGGGAGTGACTACCTGACCAGGGTAATATTTATAATGCGCAAGAGTGTAGTGACTAATTAAATCAGCTGACAATAACTGTTTTAGCTGAGCAGCCGAAGCTAGGCAAATTTTAAATCCCTGCCTATGGCTGCTTCCGTTAAACGGAAAGTGTCTGTGACGTTTACTGGGTAAAGTCTGAACCGGTTTGCTGTCTATGTTCGAGAATACTGAGCCCACATCTTTTGGCAACGCCTTCCTGGCGTTCCGCTAGGCGGCAGTGGGTTCGAGAGATGTGACTTTAAACTGCAACATAGTAAAATCATAACAACCTTGGGTGAAATTGAACACAACGATTGTAACATTAAGAGAGCAATGGGTACAGAGGAGAGAATGGATAGATGGAAAGACTACATTGAAGGCTTCTATAAGGGGGGCAAGACTTCTCTGATGTGATAGAAGAAGCAGCAGTCGATAGGGAAGTGATAGGGAATCCAAAATTAGAATCAGATTTAAAAGAACTTTGGAAGATTAAAGGCCAAATAAAGCAGAAGCGATAGATAACGTTCCATCAGCATTTCTAAAATCATTAGGGGAAGAGGCAACAAAACGACTATTCACGTTGGTGTGTAGACTGTATGAATCTGGCGACATACCATCTGACTTACGGTAAAATATCATCCACACAATTCCAGAGACTGCAAGAGCTGACGAGTGCGAGAATTATTGCACAATCATCATAACAGCTCATGCATCCAAGTTGCTAACCAGAATAAAAACAATGGATAACAACGGCAACAGAAGAATGAGTGTGTTAGAGGACGAGCAGTTTCGCCTTAGGAAAGGTAAAGGTAACGGAGAGGCAGTTCTGACGTTGCAGTTGATAATGGAAGCAATACCAAAGAAAAAGCAAAAGACACATTAGTAGAATTTGTCGACCTGGAAAAAAGCGTTCGACAACGTCAAATGGATTCACAACATGTACAAGAGCCGAGAGGGAAAAATAAAAATGTAAGATCAAGAACAAAGTGCTCGGATTAAAAAGGATGTAAGACAAGGATGTAGTCTTTCGCTCCTACTGTTCAAACTATACATCGAAAAAGCAATGACGTAAATTAAAGAAAACGTCAAGGGTGGCATTAAAATTCAAGTTGAAAGGATTTTAATGATAAGATTCGCAGTGCAATGGCGGAGCTGTAATTTTTAATCAGGTGATTCATGTGAAAAAGTGTCCCGACGTGATTATGGCCGCATTAAGTGAATTAACTAACTTTGGACGCGGAATTGCAGTTGGAGCTAAACGTAACGCATATTCCACTTCGGAAATTGTTAGAGAATTCAATATTCCGAGATTCATAGTGTTAAGCGTGTGACGAGAATATAAAATTTCAGGTTGTACCTGTCACCACGGACAACGCTGTGTCCGACTTCACATAACGACCGAGAGCAGCAGCGTTTGCATAGAGTTGTCAGTACTAAAATACAAGCAACAGACGACCAATGCAAATGCCTTTGCTAACAGCACGACATCGCCTACAGCGCCTCTCCTGGGTTCGTAACCATGTCGGTTGGACTATAGACGATTGGATAAGCGTAGTCTCGTCACATGAGTACCGATTTCAGTTGGTAAGGGCTGATGGTAGTTTCGAGTGTGCCGCAAACTCTACAAAGCCATGGACCCAAGTTGTCAATAAGGCATTGTGCAAACTGGTGGTGGCTTCATAATGATGGGGGCTGTGTTTGCATGGAATGGACTGGGTCCCTTGGTCAAGTAAACCGATCGTGGACTGGACATGGTTATGTTCGACTGTTCTGAGACCATCTGCAGTCATGTTCGAAGAACATTTTGGACAGTTCGAGGGAAAGATTTTGCCACCCACATCGCCGGAAATGAATTACATCGAACATTTGTCGGATGTAATCGGGAAGTCACTTCGTGCACAAACTTCTACAACGCCATTACTTCTGTAATTATGGACGGCTATAGAGGCGCCTTGGTTCAGTGTTTCTGCAGAGGACTTCCAGCGAATTGTCGAGTCCATGCCACGTCGAGATTATGCACTAGGCCGGGCAAAAGAAGGTCCGACACGATATTAGGAGGTTTCCCACACTTTTGTCATCTCACTGTAAATGAATTAAGGATTTATTAATGATTTACTTAACTTTGATACCCTTCTGTGTTGGAGAAGTACCGGGTAATTTAAAGCTGTCAATGACTGTGAAAGCATCACCTGAAGCAAAAATTAAGAAGCTTTTCTCTTCAGGTACAATGTTCAACATTTAGTGCAGGACAAGTTCATAAGAAACTTTAGAAACTCGTTGTCCTACGCTACGATGTTTACTTCTTTAGATGAGGTCACGAACTGGGGCCGAGCTCTTGCTTGCTCGATACTTTATTGACCTGAGGATGAGGGTGTTGCTATGCTGTGAGGGAGGCATGGTGTTCTAGAGCGCCGGACTGCAGCGAGCCCTTGCTAATGTCTGTGGTATCGATTCGCGTTTCCGACTTTGGTGTGTCACTGTGATTCTGGATGATAGCACAATATGACCTATGGAATGACTAAGTAAATAACGTTGTGTTAAACACAGTATTGCGCTACGTTCTCACTTATAAGGAAATAAAACCGGCAGATCTGCCTTATGAAGAACAATTAGACTGCGCTTGTGGCGTATCCATAATAAGCTGTATATTGTCAGAAATACATAGAATTAATATATTTCAGCCACGCTATACGAAAGTACAACTCGACTGCGTGCCACTTCTGAAGCAAAATCATTAAATAGAAGAGATCTTAACGCGCTAGCTGCAGCGAGCAGTATGGTGCGTCTTCTTAGAACAATTCGCCACAGTCGCTAATGATATAAGTACTTACGCTCCACAGATACGATTCTGCGTCAGTGCGTGACACTTACCTGAAAAATAAAAAAAGAATATCATTAGAGTTGAGTGATATACATTATAATAAAGTAATTTGAGTAGGTAGATATTAAGGGTATTGTGTAGCTACAAGCAGTTTCCATTTAAGTGTTTTATGCCGTAATTGAACGGAAAATATAGAGGGGAGGTCAGTAGCTTTATAATTTCAGGTGCTGTGCTTACCCCGATGTGGTATGAACAACAATGGTTTATGAAACTACAATAAATATATTGTATTTATTTTTTCCTATCTTTGACGATATTTTCACTCTGTCAGCTTCCTTCGTATGGTTCAAGTTTGTGTATTTGGTTTTTCTTTTAACAATTATTATATTTAACGTTTTAGCACCAGCATACATGCTTTCCTCCATCGTTTCCGTACATATCACTTCATTCAAGAGGCACATTTGCATACACATATTTGTAAACACTTCACAGATGTTTTAGTACATGGTGTGATCGAAGATGAATTTATTCGTAATGTTGAAGATATAATTATAAAACAATTGACATATGCAGTAGGTCTTTAAAATTACTGAAATAACGGCGGCCTGCGAAATCTATTTGTTCATTTATCATAGGTTCTGGTTTTCTGATTTTGTGGAGGTATATTTCCAGTTGTTCTAACAGATTTAGGGTCTTACCATTGCCTTCATTATGTAGTAATACCAAATTTTTTCTAGATTTTTGATGACATGTTTCGTTTCCAACCTGTGTTGTGCAATGACTGATTTTTCGGAGTGGTTGAGCCTGAAAGCATTTACGTGTTCTTGAAAAAGAGTTTTGAAGTTTCTGCCTGTTTTCTCTACATAGTAGGCAGAACAACTGGGACATGATACTTTTCACATTCCACTGTTGTTGTATGTTTGCGTATTTGATTTTATGCTAAGGTCGAGTACGTTTCCTGGCTACTTATTAGCTGAGAATGCAACAGTTACCTTCGTTTTTTTAAAAAATGTTAGCCTTTTTGTGATGTGGAGCCCAGTTAAGGGATACTGGCAAATATTTTCCCTTCTTTCACAGAGTTGCCATTCGTTGCCTTACTTTTGTATATTTATCTGTCTGAATTGCCAGTTGTTTTGGCTGTGTAGCCATTGCTTATATTAATGTTCTTTATTGTATCTGTGTCATTATTGAGGGTGTTTCCTACTAAATCAAGAGAGTGTACTCAGGGTAGCATGGACCTAAATGCATGTTTCTGTTGGTGGGATGGCATGATTGTTATGTCTGTGTTATGTGCGTTTTCTGTGTTTGTTGGTGGTTGGTGATTTTGAGATCCAGGAAATTTATGCTTTTTGTTTTCCTCATTGTTCTATTGTGAATTTTATAATATATGAATAAAACTAAACAACCATCTCGTTTTCGAAGTGACATAATAAGCTTTGAGGAGGACAGCTTCTATTGATTATATAAGAGTACTGCACATCATAATTTTCACACATTTTTAGAAGGACCTTCTGATATTATTAAGGTAATTCAACTGAAGTATGAGGCCAAAATATCTCGATCCTGACAAATAGTTTTCTTTAAAATACAATTTTTTAATAACTATCATTAATTAAAACATCGCTGAAGATAATTCATTTTAAAGCCACATGAGAGTTAATCGACTGTGACTGTTTCAAAAATACAAGTAGGCGTTTCAGACTTGACCTCATAAATTATTTAATGAAGCAACTCGTTTCGAGATGAAAACCTAATCTTCAAGCTTCAGTGACAATACAAAAACATTTAACAAAATTCACATAGTTGTTCAGTACAGTCCAGGCATATACTGTGGTTATCCTGTGGAGAAAGAGAAGGCAACCTTCGTAGTGAATATTCCCTCAGATTTCTTCACTTCATAGTGACTATACCCACATGTTACTTCGCTTCTTAGTGAATATTTCCTCATATTACTTCACGCCTTAGTGAATATTCCCTCATTTTAGGTTTTCATCTTTCTCCACAAGATGGAAACAGCACTTGCCAAGACTGTACTTTTGTTAAATGTTTTTTTGTGTTGCTGTTGTAGCCCGAAGATGAGATTTGTACCTGGAAAATTGTTACTTCATTAAATAATTTAAGTAATCCAACAATATGATTGGTAGCGGTCTCTGAAAAACATGTTGGTAAAGATACATCGGCAACTCTCGGGATACTTCGCCTAGACAAAATCCAATTTCAGCCTCATCACCCTCTCAGCAAACAAAATCGTTTGATAAACATCAAAGTAACTTTTTATTCTATTCTCATTTTGGCGATTTTTAGTGCTTTTTATTTTTGTAAGTTTTTAGCCCTTACATTCCCTTTCAGCCTGGTCCTATTAGTATAAGCACGATTTGCATGCGAACAGAACCGCCATTTTGGGAGGTACTCCGAATACTGAATCGTCCATATGATTGACCACCACCATAGCTTATAGTTATATACAACCGAATTTGAGTAATGAGACACGTCGTACTTCTGACTCAGAGCTTGCTTGACAACACGGGAACGACGCCACAATCACCAGAATGCAAGAAACAGCCTCAGGTGAAGTTTGTCATTTATGGAGAGTGTTGGCACGACAAAGACGTGTATAGCAAGCAAACGCTTTGACGCCTACTGGCTTGTATATTTTTCAAAATGGCACTGTACTGATTTGCCTCGTGTGAAGAGGACATTGATACAACGAGATAATTCAGTGCATCTCGCTTTTGTTATTGTTTTTATACTGGACAATAACATACAAACATTACACGAAGTTTTTATTTGTTACTTAACAGAGTTAAGAATAATGAATTAAATACGGCCCTCCTTCTTGCAAGTACACAACTTTTTTCCATTTTATTTAATCCAAAATAAATTTCGCAACAGTCGTGGCATATTCAGTAGGGATCTTCTTTTATTGTTTCTGAATATATACACACAAATTTTATGTAGGGTAAGAATATGTTGACGTTGAATTTGGTTGTAGTTTAGATTGTATATTACTTCACCTTTTCACATTGAGTGTGCCCTGTTTCTACCAACAAAGATCAGCCACAAGTATAAATTAATACCGTATGTAATCTGTAACACAGGGCAGCGTCTGAAGAGAATTTTTGTTTAGATCATATATTCTGGTGGACTGTGGCGTACAACCCTTTTTAACGCATACCGTTACCCTAGTAGTTCTGTCTTGAGCTGTACTTGGTTAGCCGGCCGGAATAGCCGTGCGGTTCTAGGCGCTACAGTCTGGAACCGAGCGACCGCTACGATTGCAGGTTCAAATCCTGCCTCGGGCATGGATGTGTGTGATGTCCTTAGGTTAGTTAGGTTTAATTAGTTCTAAGTTCTAGGCGACTGATGACCTCAGAAGTTAAGTCGCATAGTGCTCAGAGCCATTTGAACCTTTTTTTGTACTTGGTTATTATTTATCTGCTGAAAGTGTTGTTGTTATAGTATTTATGTTTAAAATGACCTGTTCATACTGATAAAATATCGGGAGGGGGCGGGGCTGGTTTGGTAATCCATTTGGATTGTGTTGCGGATTTTTAAGAGCGTTTACTTTCCTTTTCTCGTGCTCATTTGAGAATTCTGGATGTTACTATGTTCGTGCGGCATAGGCACTTTTTACCGCACGTTAATGTTTCAGATATGCTGTTGACAGGCTTTTGTTTCTCTGTTTTGTTTTCGATTGGCAATCGCGAAGTTAGAATTTGTTTGGATGTGTTGGTGTTTGTGTTTGTGTGTGTGTTTGTTTGTGTGTGTGTGTGTGTGTGTGTGTGTGTGTGTTTGTTTGTGTGTGTGTGTGTGTGTGTGTGTGTGTTTGTGTGTGTGTGTGTGTATTGTATTTTGTTTGATAATTCGCTTAGACCGTTAAAATAATGTTCTGCTGCAGAGAGCTGTTTGATCAATGACGATCTTTTTGCGTTGTGTGATAGCTTCTTGAATGTCGTAATTCTCCTCTGTTCTTAAAACTTTGTACAGATAATTACCGAGTTTTAAGATCTGGGGGCCTGTTTCTATGCTACGGTGCTTATTTTCAATGAGGTAGGCCGCAAATGTGGAGTTGTGCATTCGCTGGGCCACATCAAATGTAAACTAGGGCTGTGGACAACGAAGGACCACAACTAAATATCTACAGGAGTTGTGGATTTGGAAGGTTACATTATTAGTGCGGCCTCGTATGAATGCCATTTCAAAGGAACATAAATATCTCTAAATGTAAAGTGAATTCTCCGTTTTTTCCAAAATCAAGATACGTCATTGACTGACACATTGTCCCGATAATAGTTCTTAACTTGGTTCCCTCACGGCCAGTGTTCCTCTTTCTATTCGAATCACGTTAAAATTGGTCGTGTCTCGCAGAAGCCAGTAAGCTTCCCCGCTGTGTTTGCGACAGCGGTCCTCGTTTAGGCCGTATACGTCACCCAACACACGGGCTCACGGAATACATTTCCATGCATCCCGGCCGCGGGAGTTTCCCCACTCAGCCCCTCACTCTTACAACGAGACACAAACTGCACGCAGTGTTCTGTACTGCCACATGGTACACAATGTTAGAAAACTGTTAAGCAGAGCCAGATGATGGTTATACTGATGAAGCTCTTTCAATCACTATTAAGGGTACAAGTTTTATGATGATGATATGATTGTGAGGCACCCTTAGCAAACATTGCCTCACGTCTCTGACAATAAAGGTCTTCTGAGCTTTTTACCGTATTGTCAATAAGTGAAATTGTAAATATATGAAATTTTATATATTGACAAACTATTTTGTATTCCGGGTAATCGCAGCTGTCGAAAGGCTTACGGTTGGTGAAATTGTCGTTTGTTAAAACACAATCGGTTTCGCGGCTTAAAGCCGCATTATCAGCTGCAACCTACACCATGAAAAACAAAGTACAGTATCACAACACTTTGTGGATATCACAAGTAAAGGAGTGTCTCAACTATACTCACAACATTAAAAGTGCTCCTCGTCATGAGTATATGACGTCAAACTGTTCACGTGGATAGCTCGTGGATAGCTTCCGTTCTGCTAGCCAGCTAGTCACTCTTTGTCGTTCGTGCGGACCGCTTTTTTCCTTTCTCTGCTGTGATACTGGGAAGACACTGGCACCTGATACTTTCCACATAGTAATTTGCGTAGTGGCGCGACTAATCATGTTAGCAGTGACAATTTTTTATCGCCAATCCGACCCGTTTTTATTAACTTTTAGCGTCCACTCACTATAAAATATTTTCTTTCTTCTTTTTAGATGCAAGCATATTTTAAAGAATGGAGTACGTCTGCTTTACCTTTCGTTCGCCACAGTACTGACGATATTCTCTGAATAGTAAATTTTGACTGGGAGAAATGGGTGTACCTACAATCTTTTAAAGTTATTAATTTTAATATCCACAAAATGCAGTGATACCGTGCTTTACTTTTTACCGTGTAGGTTGCACCTGATGAAGTGGCTTTAATCCACGAAATCGTTTGTGTTTTAATAAACAACGATTTCACCAACCGTAAGCGGGATTCTTCTAACATCATTATATACTGAGAATGCAGTCAACATCCCAGAAGAATTTTGTTGACAGCGACAACGGCCGTGCAAGCCTATGCTTACAATCAAGTCTCTAAGTTTGGCTGTAAAGGCTACTAAACGCTATTAATAATGTTCAAATTCCTGGTCAAATGAATTGTAGTTCCAAACTCTCCTCCTTGTGTGGGTACAATTGATTCTTTCGGTGAATGCATCATGATGATTTAATAATCAACATAGTGCAGAATTTCAACATCTACATACACTGAAGCGCCAGACAAACTGGTACAGGCAAGAGTATTCAAACACAGAGATACGTAAACATACAGAATACAGCGCTGCGGTCGGCAACACCTATATAAGACAGCGAGTGTCTGGCGCAATTGTTAGATCGGTTACTGCTGCTATAATGGCAGGTTATCAACATTTAAGTGAGTCTGAAGGTGGTGTTATGGTCGGCGGACGAGCGAGGTAGCGATGAAGTGGGGAATCCGATAGAACATAAAATCTCCGAGATCGCTGCGGCCGGAAAAAGATCCTGCAAGAACGGGACCAACGACGACTGAAGATAATTGATCAACGTGACAAATTGCTGCAGGCTTCAGTGCTGGACCATCAACAGATGTCAGCATGCGGACCATCCAACGAAACATCATCGATATGGGCTTTCGGAGCCGAAGGCCCACCCGAGTGCCCTTGATTACTGCAAGACACAAAGCTTTACGCCTCGCATGGGCTTGTCAACATCGACACTGAACTGCTGATGACTGGAAAAATGTTGCCTGGTCCGACGAGTCTCGTTTCAAATTGTATCGAGCGGATGGACGTGCACAGGGATGGAGACAACCTCATGAATCCAGGGAATATTCATGTCACCAGTGGACTGTTCAAGATGGTGGAGGCTCTGTAATAGTGTGGGGCGCCGCAAACGACAGTTCTCATCGGGAAGTGCAGTACGCCGTGTTCCAGCTGCATGTGAATGACTCGCCGCACCACTCGAGGTTACCTGTCTGCTCGGCGGAAATCTAGCGACTTCACTTGGAGAGACTGAACTTCACTGGACTTGGGAATAATTACGGGACGTGCACCCCACTATGCATATTTGGACATTGGTATAACCAAACTTTAATTATGCATTACTTCTGAGTGTGAGCCTGGGTAGACGCTTGGCTAACATAATTGTTAAAAAGTGATTTGTGATTTAATAAACCAGACTGACGAGGTTATTGTGTTATTCCTGGTTATAACAGTATGGGATGCCTGATACGTCTAGATACGACCCTGACAGGTGACACGTACGTAAACATTATGTCCGATCACCTGTATCCAGTCACGTCCATTGTGCATTCCGACGGACTTGGGCATTCTAGCACGACAATGCGACACCCCACACGTCCCGAATTGCTACAGAGTGGTTCCAGGAACACTCTTCTGAGTTTAAACACTTCTGCTGGCCACCAAACTCCACAGACATGAACATTATTGAGCATATTTGGGATGCCTTGCAACGTGCTGTTCAGAAGAGAGCTCCACTCCCTCGTACTCTTACGGATTTATGGACAGCAATGCAAGATTCATGGTGGCAATTCACTATAGCACTACTTCAGACATTAGTCGAGTCCGTGCCACGTCGTGTTGTGGCACTTCTGCGTGCTTGCGAGGGCCCTACACGAGATTAGGCAGGTATAGCAGTTTCTTTGGCTCTTCAGTGTATATACTTCGCATCTACCTTATGATGTGTGGAGGAGAGTACCTTGTGTGCCACTGTCAATTCCCCTTTTCCTGCGAATGCTGATAAGGCCCCATGCGAGGTCCAATCTCGCTAAGTTTACGTGTATTGAATTATTTGCGAGATATATGTACGAAGAAGCAGTGTACTGTTTGACTCTTCTAGGAACGAACGCTCTCGGAACTTTAAGGCCCGGTTCTCACTTAGGTAGAACAATACGCAATACGATAAACAATGCAACTCGTGATACGACACAGAAAAAAACCACACTGATGGAGCCCATCGGAACGTAGTTGAAGCGACTTAACTGGTTCACTCTAGGAACGCTGATACTTTTAAAAATATCAGGAATCAGATATACAGATATTTAAAAAATATCATTATATGCCTTCGATATATCGACAATAACTATTGATACATCGATGGAAAAAGTATCGGCGTGTCGGCCTATAAAAAATTTCGGCTGCGCATCGTAAGTATACTGCCGGTTTTTCAGTTGTATATTTAAGTATTGATTTATATTAGATATTCTGTAAACCAACAAGCTAGCAGCTTGCCTACCCCCCCCCCCCCCCCCCCCCCGAGCAAGAATTGAAAGAAAGCTAAGTAACTTGAAAATCTGTAATTTAGTAATAAGACTTTTTGCAGACGAAAAGCTTGTATTACAATACTTTTTTTGGTCGATGGTTGTGTTGTCAATTCACGACTGTGTACATCATGCATTGTCATGCAATATTTGATTCCAGTTAATCTCTCATACCTTCTTTTCTTAATTTGTTACTGGCTACATGTCGAAATAAACCTTTTTTTTGCGTTGATGCAGGAAAACTGCGTGTGAAGCTAAACATTGCAGTTTCTATTGGTAGCGCCGAGCGCCCCCCATGCCAGTATTTCCCCTCACTCGTCTCCATCCGCCTCAAAGAACAATCTTGTCATTTAGATTTTTGTTCATCATTTTCAGCAGCTGTTTTTGAAGAACTCAGATATGAAGAAATAGCACACTAGTTGTGTTAAAAATTGTTTTTTAATGCACCTAGTGCGCTATTTCTTCACATCGTAAGTCTTGTTACTCGATTCACTCCGCCCGCCCCTCTCCATAGTGCAATCGTACTTCTTTTGTGCCGTGTACTTGCTTCGCACAGTTAGATAGAAAGACTGGGCGTGATGAAAGCTCAAAAAGACTCCATCACATAGTGAAAGTAAAACTAAGTTGTACTACAGTTTCAAAAGAACAATTTCAAATTGCGAAAAAATATAATATAAAATGAAAATATCGGCACTCGATATTGCCATTTGATATCGATATGTCTGTGTGGATGTTATGCGTGCACATATCGATTCTCTATGTTGGATGCATCAATACGTCAATGTATCGATGTTTTATCAACAGTAATGGTACACACCGGGGTGACAGCGATACAACAGCGATACGATTCTCTGTCGTATCGTCCGTCGAAACACAGTTCTGGTTGTTCCATGAAGCGAAGCTACATCCGTCTCTGTAGTCAGTTTCTCAGTAAAACGTTTAAGTTTCGCATAAAAATTAAAGAAAAAACACTGTTTTGAGATTCGCACCAATTCTCCGCCACGCTATCTTTTTCGTTCGATTTTAAGAAAACCGTTCAGTTAAAAAAAAAAGAAAAAACGCATCACAGTTTCATAATGAAATGGTCTTCTTCTCACTATTGCCTATGGTCATTGTATTACTTCGAAATTAAATAAAACACAGAACAAATGTAGAAGAGTTGCAGTAAAAAAGGAAGTCACTGGCCAGTTTACTTTTGGTGCACTTCAAGCCATATAGTGCTGCATACCAAATGTAGCTAACATATCGAAATTGTTTTTATCACTGGAAATGTCGAATAAATATGTGATATATTTGGAGGTTTTCTGCGATGAGGCTGGCAGCGATGCACCATACGAGAGGGTGTTGCCGCCTGTCGTGTATAGCTCAGTTGGTAGAATACTTGCTTCAAAAAGTTCGATTCACAATCAGATACCCAGTTTTAATCTTCCAGGAAGTTTGAAATATCGCTTTGACAGCATTATCACATTACCTTAGATGACGGCTTGACACACGATTTTTGTGATAACTATATTCTTAATCAGACGATATGTTTAAAGTGACTGCTTTTACCGAGATGTTATCGTTCGTGTGGTACCATATGCGTACGAAAGCAAAACTTAATTGAACACTTAAATTTGATGACTACACACATTTTTATTGACAGATTAAGTAATCGAAATATTATAATCACAGGACGAGCGGAGTCGTCTATGGGGATTACATTGCGTTCAGTACATGACTCTCTCCTCGAAGAGCGAATAATTTCATTCGCTTAGTAAGGAAGTAATTTTGGGTGTTAACGTGACATCGACGACGAGGTCGTTAGAGACGTAAAACAAGGTTCGATCAAGGAAGGACGGAAAAAGGAACTCAGTCATGTACTCTTCAACGGCCTGAAGCGATTCCGCGAAACCAAGAAAACCTAAATCTCGTTGGCTAGTCGGAGATTTAAATCGTCTTCCTCCCCAGCGATGTAATCTAAACCAGAGGCAAATTTTATTACTGAACACGCTGTGCTACGTGTGCTGGTAGACAAATCGTAGGAACAAGGAAAGCTAAGGCTCCAGCAAACGAACACGTCAAAACATGAACGTGTAAACGCCAGTGCGGATGATGACCAAAGAAATGTGGAAGCTGAATAGCACTGAAGCTTACACGAAAAGTAAGATGCCGATCAAACCGGGCAAGGAGAACCCATCTGCTGGGGTATACGCCGAGAAAAATAAGACCAAACGGAAGTCCCGAAATCCAAAACATTGACTCTCTTTAGCAACACTCGCAATAATATGGAAAAATATAATTATGAAGAACATTATCATAGGATATGTCGACCTGGAAAAAGCGTTTAACAATGTAAAATCGTGCAAGATGTTCGAAATTCTTAGAAAAGTAGGGGTAAGCTATAAGGAGAGACGGGTAATATACAATATGTACAAGAGCCAAGATGGAATAATAAGAATGGCCGACCAAGAACGAAGTGGTCAGATTAAAAATGGTGTAAGACAGGGATGTAGTCTTTCGCCCTTACTGTTCAATCTGTACACTGAAGAAGCAATGATTGAAATAGAAGAAAGGTTTAGAAGTGGAATTAAAATTCAAGGTGAAAGGATATCAATGATACGATTCGCTGATGACATTGCTATCCTGAGTGAAAGTGAAGAAGAATTACATGAAATGCTGAGTGGAATACACAATCTAATGAGTACAGAATATGGACTGAGAGTAAATCGAAGAAAGACGAAAGTAATGAGAAGTAGCAGAAATGAGAGCAGCGAGAAACTTGGCATTAGGATTGATGGTTACGAAGTAGATGAAGTTAAGGAACTCTGCTGCCTGGATAACAAAATAACCGATGACGGACGGAGCAAGGAGGACATCAAAAGCAGACTAGCACAGGCAAAAAAAGGCATTTGTGACCAAGAGAAGTCTACTAGTATAAAACGTAGGCCGTAATTTGAGGAAGAAATTTCTGAGAATGTACGTCTGGAGCACAGCATTGTATGTTAGTGAAACACGGACTGTGGGAAAACCGGAACAGAAGAGAATCGAAGCATTTGAGATGCTACAGACGAATGTTGAAAATTAGGTGGACTGATAAGGTAAGGAATTTGGAAGTTCTGCGCAGCGTCGGAGAGGAAAGGAATATGTGGAAAACACTGATAAGGAGAAGGTACAGGATGATAGAACATTGTTAAGACATCAGGGAATGATTTCCATGGTACCAGAGGGAGCTGTAGAGTGCAAAAACTGTAGAGGAAGACAGAGATTGGACTCCATAAAGCAAATAATTGAGGATGTAGGCTGCAAGAGCTACTTTGAGATGAAGAGGTTGGCACGTGAGAGGAATTCTTGGCGGGCCGCATCAAACCAATCAGAAGACTGGTGACCCAAAAAGAAAAAATCGTTTCCAGATTTTGAAGTTATAGACACTGAAGTGGCAGAAGTAATGGGATGGCGATATGTACATATGTAAATGGTTGTAGTAACGCATACACAAGGTATAAAACGATAGTGCATTGTCAGGGCTGTCATTGTACTCAGATGATCCATGTGAAAAGCTTTCCGACATGATTATGGTCGCACGACAGGAAATATCAGATTTTGATGTGGAGACATGGGACATTCCTTTACGGAAATCTTTAGGGAGTTAAAATATCGCGTGATCCCTGCTTCAAGAGTGTGCCGAGAATATAGCCTTCATTTAACGACCGAGAGCAGCAGCGTATGCGTAGAGTTGTCAGTGCTAACAGACAAGCAACACTGCGTGAAATAACGGCAGAAATCATTGTGGGATGTACAACTAACGTATCCGTTACGACAGTGCGGTGAAATTTGGCCTTAATTGGCTATGACAGCAGACGGCCGACGCGAGTGTCTTTTTAAGAGCATGACATCGCCTGCATTGCCTCTCCTGCGCACATGACCTTACAGGTTGGATCCTGGACGACTGGAAAATCGTGGTCTGATCAGATGAGACCAGATTTCAGTAAGTAAGAGCTAATGGTAGGGTTCTAGTGTGGCTGTCAACAAGGCACTGTGCACGCTGGTGGTGGATCCGTAATGGTGTGGGCTGTGTTTACGTGGAATGGACTGGGTCCCCTGATCCAACTGAAACAACCATTGAATTGAAATGTTTACGAGGGACGTATGAAAAGACCGTGCAAAGTCCGAGAGATGGCACCACCGGTGCGTATCGAGGTCATGTTTAGTTAGTAGCATCTTTGGAAAGAATGCATACCAAGTTTCAGACACATTTGTCTATTTCTTTGCGTTTGGTATTCGCGTTAATCAAGAAGGCGAGTGATTGTCAAAAATTGGATGAAGAAGAATTTCGTGTGGTTATTAAACATTACTTAATGAAAGGTAAAACGTCTCAGGAGACTAAAGAGAAGCTTGGTAAACATTATGGTGACTCTGCACCTTCGATTAGAACAGTTTATAAGTGGTTTCAAAATTTTAGGAGTGGCCATATGGGTACAAGTGATGCTGAACGCTCTAGACGCTCTGTGGAGGTTTCGACTCCAGAAATCATTGATAAAATCCATGATATGGTGATGGATGACAGAAGAGGTAATATGCGTGAGATTGCTAGTGCTGTGGGAATCTCCAATGAATGGGTACATAATATTTTGCATAAACATTTGGATATGAGAAAGCTATCCGCAAGATCGATTCCGCGATTGCTCACGCTTGGCCAAAAACGGAATCGTGTGAAGTGTTGCAAGGATGGTTCGAAGCTGTTCAGGAAGAATCCGCAGGACTTTAAGCGTCTTTTCGTCACTGTGGATGAAACATGGGTTCGTTATACTCCTGAGACCAAAAAACAATCTAAACAATGGTTTACCAAGGGAGAAACTGCACCAAAAAAGGCGAAGACCATTCCTTCGGCCGGAAAGGTTATGGCGACTGTCTTTTGGGACTCGCAAGGGATAATCTTTATCGACCATCTGGAAAAGGGTAAAACTATTACAGATGCATATTATTCATCGTTATTGGACCGTTTGAAAACCGAAATGCAAGGAAAACGCTGGCTATTGGACCGCAAAAAATTCCTTTTCCATCAGGACAGTGGACCAGCACACACCTCAGCAGTTGTGGTCGTAAAATTCATGGGAACAGGATTCCAACTCGTTTCACATCCCCCCTATTCTCCAGACTTGGCTCCCTCGGACTACCAGTTGTCCCCCAATTTGAAGAAATGGCTGGCGGGACAAAGATTTTCTTCAAATGAGGAGGTGATTGCAGCAACTAATAGCTATTTTGCAGACTTGGGCAATTCCTATTATTCGGAAGGGATCAACAAATTAGAACAACGTTGGACGAAATGTATAAGTCTAAAAGGAGACTGTCGAAAAATTAAGAAAAAGGTTTAACCCAAACACGTAAGTAGTTTTTATTTTTGCACGAACTTTTCAAACGCCCCTCGTATGTTCGGCTACTTTGAGACTCTTTTCAGCCATTGATGGACTTCATGTTCCCAAACAACTACGGAATTTTATGGATGACAATGCGCCATATCACCCGACCACAGTTGATCGGGTTTGGTTTGGAAAACATTCTGGACAATTCGATCGAATGGTTTGGCCACCCAGATCGCCTGACAAGAATACTTTCTAACATTTATGGGCGTAATCGAGGGGTCAGTTCGTGCACAGCATCCTGCACCGCCAACACTTTGGCAATTAGGGACGGCTGTAGAGACACCATGGTTCAATATTTCTGCATGGGACTCCTAACGACTTGTAGAGTCCATTCCACGTCGAGTTGCTGCACTACATCGGGCTAAAGAAGGTCCAACATGACATTAGGACGTATCCCTTGACTGTTGTCTCCTCAGTGTGCAGAAGACACGTGCACATGTAGGCCTACGAAAAGGATGAGAAGTAATCTGCAACTTGTGGCATCTACATACCCGCATCATACTGGTCTTTCAGTTAGTATGACAACGCATCGTATGTGCATTACATGTACGAAACGCTAATCCACGGGTGTGGGCCATAGTTTACTTTGTAATGTATGCTTTGTCTAGTAGAAGAGAAACGATTTTTAAGGTGGGACGTTGATGAAAAACACACAGTATTTCAAAAATTGACCAAATCCACAATTTTGGAGATGTGGCGATGAAATTTTGTACCACACTTTACATGAAAGTAACACATTTACACATAAAATCCTTTGATTATATATATTCAACTTTTTTTGGAATGAAATTTGAAGGTTTATTTTCAAAAATGTATGTTCGTTTTTCTCAAAGTATTCAAGAGATTTCTACAAAACTTTGTGTTTGATCTCTTTATATGTTGTAAGCTTCTCTCATGAGGTTTTTGGAATAGGTCAAATAGGAGAATTTTTATGATTTTTTATTATAATTCCACAAGTAAAATTTTAAATTCATGCAAAATTCCAGGTACTTTGCCACATATCTCAGCTTGCAATCAGAATTTCGAAATTTGTTCTTGAGACAACGTTTATTAGGTTTACAGAAATATGTGTCAAAAGTTTCATAATTCTAGCATTAATAGAATCTGAGAAAAAGGTACATAAACAACAAACTTTTCAGGAAACACAATTAAAGTTCAACCTAACTTTTTTCCTTATGTCACTTCTTCAGAAGGCACCACATTTGTACTCTGGGTCGTCTTTCCCTTCAAGGCTTCTCATCTGGTTTCTTGTTGTCTGTCTTCTTTCCTGTACCAGGTCTTCAACTGACTTATCAGCTGCAGAGACGATCTGTAAATCTATTTTCCTCAGGGTGTCCTGAGTAAAATTTCTTGTCTTGAAGCCTATTCTTTCTAATGCCTTCATCCTCCCGGCGTTCTAATCATCAAATACAATAGCTGCATCATAAGTTGCAATTCTGACAACTGTTGCAGATGCAAATGTGTTTTTTAGGGCATAGTTTCCATATGAGTGAATTTAGAGACTCATTTGGATTTTGGGTTTTACCATGAACACACTTATTGAGAAGTGCAGGATCGGCCAAAGATGATCTATAAAACCAAAGAGTATGTACCACAGCCTTCTAGATGTATCCCGCACACGTTTAGTTGAAAGTAATACACAGAATCGTTGTTCACTGAGCTGGTATTGAAGTGCTACTTCAACACGTGGGCGTGGCAGGGAGGCGGCGTCACAATTAATTTTTAGGCACTTCGGATGCGATTTCAACATTGAAACTTTGGGAACCTATTGTCTATGAGTTGTACTAACAAATAAAAAATAAGTCAAAAATTAACATTTTTGGTCAATTTAATCAAAATCCCCCCTTAAATCCTGTGTTAGTAATTTAGCTTTTATGTTTTCCAATGTAGCTTTTTGTTAATCCAATCTGAATTAAAAATTGTGTGACTCTGGGCGCAGTTTACAGAAGCCACTGATTACAACCCACTGTGGTGAGAATGCACTGGAAAGTAAAGAATAAGAGAAGGACGATTACGTTTCGCCGCCTCGTTCTTGAGGAGTTAATTACAGACAGAGCTCACGCTGGGGCTGCGAATAGGTGGGGAACAATATTGGCTGCTCCTTTTAGAGGAACTAACCTGGCATTCGACTTCAGCGAATGGGGAAAATAACAAAAAACCTAAATCTGCATGGCTGGACAGAGATGTGAAGCCCTGTCCTCTCGAATACCAGTCCAGTATGTTATCACTGCTCCATCTCACTCGATGAAATGCGCTGAAATTAAATTTGTTTAATTTGTGCAGCACCATTACATATCCACCAGCCATATCAACAGCTTAAATTAGACGTTTGAATGATTTTTGCTGTCAGAGCAAATCACTGTGAAAACTCGCCATACGAGCTTGACGTCAGTCGTAACGACCAGAGGCGAGGGAAAAGTGTCGGAAGCTTGTAAATAGCTTTCTTATCTCCTGAAATCTGGAACTGCGTTTCATTGCGGCAGCGCTACTCCACAGCGGAAAACGGATCGATTTCTCAACGCGCTTCCGTAAATGATGTTACTGCATCCTGCCATCTGCATACAACGGAAAGTCGCTGTTAGGACTCTGGAGTAGAATAACAGAAGGATAAACGTATGATGTACCAAACAGACATTCCTTTAGTTTGCCATTCGATATACTCCAAAGATGGAGCACTCGATAACAGACCGCGGGTAGGTAAATATTACAGAACAAGAGATAATGTTTTGTCATTCGTTATTTAATGTTATACGAGTGTAAAAATGCCGTCAAAATATTTCAGTTTACAGCACCGCTAATGTTATGTAAAATTAACGTTTCAAAAATAACATAATGTTAATTCTGTTTTATAGTGTATTTCATGATTTAATAAGAAACTAGCTAAACTAAAATGTATAGTCCCTACACGAGATTTATGATAATAACAGTAGTTGAAATAAAGCTGTAATTAGTTCAAAATTTAATATTATTTGGAACTAATTGTTTAAAAAACTACATTTGCGACAAATCTGTATAGAAAAACCTTCTCCAATATTTTATTTATGGCAAACATTTTTCGTTCTTTTGTAAAATGTAACGCTGTACTCAACGTTTGTAAATTCATAATTATTAATAGTAAGTTTAGTTTTGTAGAAATTTCAACACTCGCAGGTAGTCTTGTATTGGTTATGATGCCACTTATACAACGGCTCCAGTGCCCACCAATTTAATCGATGTTTTGTGTCGAGGTGTCGTGTCCATGTTATTGCAAAGTTCCAATTCATGTACATATTGTGAAAAGTTACGTTTCGGTTTAGAAAAGAGGAAAGTCTCAAAACGCCTATGAAACTGTCTTTTTTTTATTTGGTGAAATGCACGGAAGAGACCCTAGACGCATAAATTTTCAGCCTATCTATCTGCAGCGAAAGGATTATCGCCACCTCATTATCAACATGATGATCAAGAATTAAGTACCGGGAGTGTAACTATATGTTCTTAATGTGCTTCGAAAATCACCTGAAGCAAAATGCAAATATATTTTACTTTGCCTTCAGTCATAGTTCCAATTGTAGCACATCATTGAAAAAAAAAAAAAAAAAAAAGGTTCAAATGGCTCTGAGCACTATGGCACTTAACATCTGAGGTCGTCAGTCCCATAGAACTTATAGAACTTAGAACTACTTAAACCTAAATAGCCTAAGGACATCACACACATCCATGCCCGAGGCAGGATTCGAACCTGCGACCGTAGCGGTCGCGCGGTTCCAGACTGTAGCACCTAGAATCGCTCGGCCACCCCGTCCGGCCTTTCTTGCAACACTGTGTCATCCTGCGCTATTGGTCAGAGACTAGCAGAAGACATGTGTTAACTGACGTTAACACCACAGTACAAACTTCTGCGTTTGGAGTGGTGCCGAACCGAGAAGCACGGAGTGCTCATGAATGGCGACGCTTTGTGTTTAGCGATGAATCGCCGTTCTGCACTAACCCGGATCATCATCATGGCGAGTATGGTGGTGACCTCAGGACAGGTCCAACTCCTCCAATGTTTTGGAGAGGCACAACGGTGTCTCTTCCGGTGTCATGCTGTGGGGAACCAGCGGGTATGACTTCAGATCACGGCTAGTAGTGACAGAGAGAACTTTGACAGCATATACCTTGACGTCAATGTGTTGTATTGTAAGGCGCCACGTATAACGTTTGTATATGTATACGTGTATGTCGTCGTCGTTGTCGTCCCTTCTTTCCCTAGTCGATATCAGAGCATGAGACACGTTTATGTTTGTGTTTACCTATATGTTATTGACAACACACAACCACATGGCCACGATACCACCTGATTCCAGAACAGCTAGCTTAATGTATTATAAAGACAGTGGGTTTCGATGCAGCGTTATTTAAGTGTGATTTTCTTCTTCACTTAATCTTTGAGACTCTAAGAACCAGCTACTCCTCATCAGGACCAAAACTCGACTTGTAACGAGAGCACTTACGATCAGTCTGTCACAATATTAATAATACGTAAGGCTCTACACCACTGCGGCAACACTTTGACCTCCTTTGCCACGTGAGTTTAGCGCGATCGTATCGCTGACGTATCAGAGCATAATCTTTGCCGCTGTTGGCATAGTGACCTAGAGATGTTTATGTTTATCGTAGTGTTTTCGAGTGTGAAAGTAATAAAACTTATTCTGAACAACTGTGTATTATTCTATGGTTCTGGCATAGTGAAAGTCGCTGCGACACAACAAGAAAATATCGTTGTTCATGAACTAACAAAATATACGAATAAACTTCTTTATATCTTTCCTTTTATTCGATCAAATGCTTTCAAATGTTTATTTCGCACCCACAAATCATTCACGCCTCGATGTAGAGTGTAAACGTGTGCATGAAACATAGTACACTGTTTCTGCTGATAACCACGTATGAGCTTTTGGGTTGCTAGGCTACTTCGATCAACAGGACTTATACTGGATTTTGAAATTGATCTTTCTATCCAAACTTACGTCCTCCACAATGGCCCATGAACAGTGGGGTAACCATAAAATATTCTACCCTTTCGCGATAATGAAGAATTCGCATAAATTGTATTTTCGCGAGTTTAAAGCAAACCATTGGCGGCGCGAAAGCAGATTTGATACCGCCACACACTCGCGACGCTTACTAGCCTGTCACGAAATTGACCTGCATACATCTACAATCAATTCCAAGGTCAGAATTCGCCCCACGCGACTGTGTGCAAGTGAACTTCGTCAAATCAATTATTTCTTGAATCGTAATCACTGATCCCGGCACTGACCGTCTATAAACGCACAATTAACACTCTTTTTCTAAGAGTAAAAGCATGACATAACGTCAGCTACATAATTATTAAAATATTAAAATGAACCTCAAACATTTATCGTCATTATATTTTCACGGTAATCAGAAAAAATATGATTTATTATCGGAAAATAAAACATAACAGATCGCAAAGCCCACGTAACTAGATGACAGCTTTGCATAGCGCCAGGACTTAATCACGCAAAACTATATAAAGAAATGCCCGAAGTCTCAATTTCTCCATACCAACTGACATATACAAATAAGATATTGAGGACTTCATAGATCATTCACGACCTGTAATGTTATAAGCACAACGGTATGTCACGGATATCTTGCGTCTTCACATGTTGCGTCTTACGCGACAGTATCGCGGTGTCATTTTTCAACAGGGCAATGTCTCTATGAACAGTCTGCGTGTGTCTGAGGTACTGCCATCTCTAGAAAGATCCCCATATCTGTCCCCGATAGAATAACCAGTTCGGACAACTCCGTTCCAGTATCTAGTTCATCAAAGACCAGTTAAAACAGTTGTTGACACATTTCCCACCATATCAGGTGATACACCAATGCCAGAGGGGTACAAGACCATACTGATTAGAGGCCTCATACTGCCATTTCTTTGTAAAATTTGCTCGTTTTTGTACACACCGTAATATCATTACATGAAGTTTCGTTTCGATTCCTCCTCCCCTTCTGGGTGCGTCACTTTTTTTGTTAGGGAATGTACCTTTATAACATTTTATGACCAAACAATGGGAATATGTTGCGTCTGTGAATTACTACTGAATGAACAAAGCCATAATACTTATAATAAGATACATAAAACACTATTTTTCTAACATTAGCATAAAAAATGTTGAGATTTATATTTTTCAACTGCAGGAAGATCATAAAAAGACGACTGCAGGGCAAGAGAAACAAAAGACACAGAGACATGACATCATATCCGTGACACTCTCTCCCCTGTTTCGCGATAATACAAAACAAACTGCCCTTTTTTGGGACTTTTTCGATGTTCTACATCTACATGTACATCTACGTGATTACTCTGCTGTTCACAATAAAATGCCTGGCAGATTCAATGAACCACCTTCAAGCTGTCTCTCTACCGTTCCATGCTGGAACGACGAGTGGAAAAAACGAGCACTTAAATTTTTCTGTGCGAGCCCTGATTTCCTTTATTTTACCGTGATGATCATTTCTCCCTATGTAGGTGGGTGCCAACAGAATGTTTTCGCAATCGGAGGAGAAAACTTGTGACTTAAATTTCATGAAAAGATCCCGTCGCAACGAATGACGCCTTTTTTTTAATGACTGCCACTCCAATTCACATGTCTGTGGCACTATCTCCCCTACTTCGCGATAATACAAAACGAGCCGCCCTCTATGGGACTTTTTCGATGTCATCCGTCAGTCCCATCTGATACGGATCCCACACCGCACAGCCATGCTCCGGAATCTGGCAGACAAGGGTGGTTAAGCAGTTTTTTTAGTAGACATGTTGCACCTTCTAAGTGTTCTGCCAATGAATCGCAGTCTTTGGTTTGCTCTACGCACAACATTATCTATGTGATCGTTCTACAAGATCACAGCTACGAGAACACAACATCCAAATAAACTTTTTTGTACCACATAAAACCGAACACGAAGAACACTCCAGCAAAAAAAATGCAATACTACTGGCACATATTGCATTAAGCGCGACAACTGTGCTCTGAGGTACATTGGCTAAACTGGCAGAGGCTTCTGTATTACATTTAAAGAACATCTTCATTCGTCTAGCTCCAAGTCAGCCTTAAGCAATCACCTGCATGAGGAGGAACACTCGACTATTGATCAGCAAAATAATTTAAAAATTCTGTATCAGGTAATAAAGGAACATAATCTCAACATTCTCGAATAGATCTAGATGTTAATATGCAAAAAGCTTCCCCCAATGCATACCCTCGATGGGCATCTAGAGTTATGCGACGGCAACATTTTAGCAAATTTTCCCTAATTACATAGAATAACGTAGTACATACAGTCTGTTCATTATTTTAAACCACTTTTATACGCTGTTATTTTGGCGTTCTTCACTATAATCATTATTCCCCACTCCATCGTTTCCGAGGTTGACTTCCAATATTGTTATTTATTATGAGGTTCATACATTTCCAGTTACGTATTTTCTTTTCCTAAAGATGTTTAAATATATTTTTATCTAATTTTTTACTACAGTTTTGTACCACCAGACACGGTTGCCCCTTTTGTTTAGATAATAAAAGAACTTTCCTAACTTATGTTCTCTCTTTCACTGGAAAATTACTTGTAAAGATGCCACCCAACTTTCTCTGCCACATTTTATGGCTCGGTTCCTATGTCGCCTCACGTTGTATATGTTCTCACGCTCATGCGCCAATTTTCCTTATCAACTCTACCCCGACTCAGCTCACAAGGGAACCTTTCCAAGTTTCAACAAAACGGGCAAAATAACGCAATACGTATTTTTTGTTTGTGCCCAGTTTGAATTTAAGGGATAAAACACACTCCAGAAGGTAATTTGATATATTAGGTTAGGAGGGAACATGTATAGAAATGTTACTCATATAATGTTGATATGTAATTAACATTCTTGAAAATGAATACTCGAATCATGTAATAATTTAGAACTTGGCAAAAAACCCCACCACCATTAATTAATTTTGGGAAATGAAAGCTTTTGTTACAACATAAATTAAAGAAGCTTTCAAGCTATATACATCCATGTGTAATAAAAGTGGTTTTTGAAATAACATTTTCGAAAAATAAGCTGTACACAATGTGCTGTCAGAGTGTTTTGAGCATACCAAATTAAAATATCTAAACATTCATTATTATTGTTGTTTATGTTATAAATTGTTATTTTACGTTCTACATTCTGTTTTTGTTTTTTAATTTACCGCTTCATATATGTGTATTTTGTTCATTGAATATAATAACTCATTATGATACAAAATCATTACAATAATGATAATCTGTAAATAAATGCTTAAAAATAACGTTTTCTTACACCACGCATATGAAATGAATGAAATTTCTTCACATAATATACGTGACGGAGAACATAATGTAAAACAAAATTAAGCAAGATATCAAATTTTCGTGGGTAATCCTCCAAGTATCCTAATTTGTTTCAGGTATATTTCAGTACATTGGTGAGCCTTGAGGAAATAGATTCTTACCAGTGACTGTAGCTTAATTGTATTGTTTCTCAAGTGGAAATTGACATCAAAATCATTCAACAGAACTAAACCCAAAATATTCTCTCAAAGTTCTTCCAATATCGAAAGTCTATACATCTCACGACTGTACCTGTGCCGTCGAGCCCTTTGGGATCAGCAGATGAACAAGTTCCTTGTCCTCAGATACGATGCTCTATATGGTACCTTGACACTGACAGAACGAAGAATCTAATAATATACAGATTTTTCTCCCTCACTGGGAAAGAAAACATCTTTCAATTATCTTTTGACGTGGTCAGATGCTTGTTTACAAGATTTCGATGCTGTCAACAGGACATTTGGGGCTTCAAAAAAGACATTCTGAAGTTCTCGGTCCAAACACACCATTAGTTTCTTTTAGAACTACGAAAAGGCGGTTGGTCAGTGTGAAAAAACTATTTTGGCAGTCATACCCAAGGACAAGAAACTTGTTAATCTGATGATCCCAAATACTTCGACAGCACATGAAAAGGCATAGGTACACGGATCCTGTTTTTCTGACGTTGATTTTTTTCTTTGCATGAATGTATTTCATTACCTTGCATGTAGTAATAGGAAGCTGATGAACAGTTATATGCTTAGTAGCCTATCACAGATCTGAAATGATAAGTAACAGCAATATGGCCATAGGCAACGATTTTTCAAGTGAAGGTTTTTGTGTCATCAAATACTACTGATATGGCACACAGTTCTAACATATCCATTATGATATTTGGTTATCATTTTTTTTATTTTGCTTCATATGCCTTACGAGAACATTATTCTATCGAAGCATGTACCTTTTTCTGTTATACCTAACTACACACCGTTTTTTCTTCAGGTATGATTATACCAGACATGATGATATACATATATATTAAAATGAATTTGGCTACTATGCATATATTCCAGATTTATGAGAGACAATTGCACATAGGGTGCACCGTTGAATAATCAGTTTTGAAGATGACGCTAAGCAGAGAGAAATATCAGGCTTGGTAAGGCCGTTAACCAACTATAGGTGTATTTTATATTAAAATAAATATTTTAATGAACTAATCCATGATGTTTCCTTTCTTTTTTGCATTTCAGCACTTGATAATTAATTTTCTGGTCATGGCTTAGGTTAGTATTATGAAATGTTTATAATTTTTTTTAATATGACTACTGTGTAACAGAGCTTTTGCCTCTTATAAACTCATCCATTGGTGTATCAACAAAAGTTTGACACTGCTACCTTATTGGCATTTTGTGATGATACTGGAATCTTGCATTTTTTGTGATGACATATCTGACTTTAGCTACAGCATTGTTTTTATGATGAAACTTTTGTGTATGATTTATCTTAGCCTAATAATGTGTGCTTCATTTTGTTTATTGATCTACAATAATGATTTTTTGCTCGATATGTATAGGATGAGATACTTTGCTACATTGCTTTTCTGATGAAATATTTGTCATATTTATGTGTATCATAATGAATTTGGCTTCATTTCTTCTCTGATGAACTATTTTTGTGAATATATTTATAGTTTCCGGAGAGCTCACTTAGTATAAGCATTTACTGTTAGAGGCTATAAATAAGGTAGGTGTCATGACATAACAGAATTATCAAAAAATGAGTGTAGGAAGAGAGTTGAAAATGTAACAGATACATCCAGAAATGAGGAAGAAATATGGCTGTAACGTTGAAATACGAATATATGCAGGCTGAATAATGATTACATCATGTGGGTATGATATGTTATAATAAAATGCAAGGAAATCGACATGATGCTTTTGGCAGGTAAATTGACATGAAAGGTATTGTTATGTGAATATGATGTTTATGACAGGTGAAACATCGTAACTACACGCTGAACTGTTGCGTCTGAAATTATTATGTCTCCCTTGATAATAATAGTTCTGGTTACCATATTGTCTGTTTCTATGATTGTCTCTGTCATATTCATTACTACGGAAATGCGAACTTTCTCTGTAACTATTACTCTGCCAGTGGTTGTCATACGGGTGGTGTCTGTTTTGGTCACGATTTACGTTGTAAGAATAGCCTTGTCGTGTATTATTTCTGTCATCGCGGAATTGTGACGGATGTGACCTGTAATTGTTGTGCTCCTGTTTTCGCGTTCGGCGATTGTCAGTGTCAATTTCTAATTCTTGTATCAATCCCTGAAAAGCTTCAATGTCATCTTTGCAACGTCCTGCCAAAATAATATGTCGTAAATGTTCAGGTAGTTTGATTAAGCAAATGCAGATGAGTTCTGAGGGGCTGTATGGGTTTGACAGGTACTGATTCTTGTGCAACATGTCTTCAAAATATTTCACAAGACTGGAAAATTCAGATTGTTCGAAACGTTTCATCATTATGATGCTATGTTTTACTCGGTCTTGTGTGGCCTGAGACCAATATACTGAGAGGAAGGCATAGTAAAATTCTCCTTCACTGTGGTAATCGTGAATGACCGATCGCATTCTTACAGCTGGTTCATTCTCTAAATAGCCACACATAAATTCTAATCTGTGCTCTAATGACCAGTTGGGAGGAAAACAATGAGAGAATTGATGGAGCCATGCTTGTGGATGAATGTCGTTGCCAGAAGTCTTAAATGTTTTGAATTTACGTGTAGTAATGAACAGTTTATAATCAAAATCATCATGTCGGCGAGTCGCATGTCGGTCATTGTTACGTCGTTTCGGCGGTTCCATCTCAAAATTCGGTGTACCTTGCCAATTTCTTTCATAATTTCCGAAGTGCCCTGTGTTATTATTTTGTGGCTGTTCCGTATTTCTATGTCCCTCTTCCCGTATTCGAGCGCGAGTGTCCTCTAAAATATGTAATTCCTGTATTATCTGTGTCAACTGACCTTGTACTTCCCGGATTTCTCTTTGGTGTTGCGTATTAATTTGATTCTGATTTTGTTTGAATTTCCTAATTTGTTCGCACTCGTCTGTGTCATTAAAGACTACCGGTTTTGTATCATTCAGATTATCATCTACCTTCGTAGATAAATTATTTAGCTGATTCGAAAGTTCAACTACTTTCTCTGATAATGAACTAATTTCCTCCATGTGTCTTTCTGAACCAATTTTCAGAGTATCTACTGTGTCCTTTAAGTTTTCCTGAGTTTTTGCAAGTTGCGTAACCGAATCGGTAGATGAAACTAAGTCAATTTTAGCTTGCAAAGTGTCGTGATTTTCGTGAACTACAGTTTGCAGTTCCTTTATGGCTGCTTCGTGATTCTGTAATGCATTTTCATGACGCGAAAAAATAGGTTGGAAATGCTCACAAATTTGTGTTTTTACGTCATTACAGACTTTTAGCATTTCGATTCGATTTTATGTAACTCAGTAGTTAAATCTTCACGTGTTTGTTCAAGTGTGGTGTCTAACTTTTGAAGATTTTGTTCCATTGTGTCTAACTTTTGAAGATTTTGTTCCATTGTGTCTAACTTTTGTAGCCTTTGTCCCATTTGTTGCATTAACTGTAATAACAATGCACTGGTGTCTGAAACATGTTCCTCAGTGCTTTTCGGCAGTGAAGTTGCACCGCAACATTCACATTTTGACAAGCAGAAAATGTGTCTTTACTTATTTGAGAAAACGGTGAGGACCCAAAACCAGAATCTGCAGTAGTTGCAAAATTGTGTCCTGTCAATCCCGATTCCTGAGGTGAGCTGTTGCCGACCGATCGATCGATAATGCTTCCCCGTTCACTAATTGTTTCACTGTCTACACCATTGTTTGCCGCCTGCTCCATTTCCCTATGCACAATTACCAAATTACTGCTTTGAACATTAGTTAATTCATTACACGGTGGCGCTAACGCACTGCTTTCGTCTTCACTGTCATTTCTCAGTTTACTTTGGAGCCTAGTATTAGGTTTTTCACACGCCGTTATTGTCACAATATTTCACACGAGAACACAGAAAAGCACAATTTGAAGAGCACAATAAGAAAACACATTAACATAGTATTGAAAATGATATCTCGTTAATTGCAAGCGCAGCTGCGAAATACTTGGTGCAAATTTACATGCATGCCACAACTGTTTTACTGTACAACAATGAAAGACTGCAACTACAAAGGAGATTCTCTCTACAATTACGCGCTAGCAATAAACTAAAGCTACCCTAATTACACAAACTACAAGAAAAAATCAGAAGATTTATACAAGACTGTGCTTAAACTGACACACAATATTTTTTATCGCAACGCAATCTGACTTTCAATAATCCCTACAAAAGAATGGCCCTGACTAACATTAACCTATACCTTTCACAAATCACTTACCTCACAAAAATCTGCGTTACTCGAACTACTGCAATACAGCGAGCGCCACTACTGCCAGCTAAATAAAAGATTCAAACTACGGAAGGCACTAACTACTGATAGCCATAGTTAGCAAATGAAAGATTTTAATAGAGAACAAACAATGTATTTACCTTAATAGTCATAATATATATAGCAGTTCATGACATCCAGTCTTACAAATTTCAAAACTCCGCCATCTCTCTCCCCACATCCACTACTGCTGGCGGCTCACCTCCAACTGCGCAACGCTATGCGCTGTTAACAGCCAACAGCCCAACACTACAATGGCCGACAACAATGCAAACTAGCAACAGACTGCACACAGCACAGCCAGTGATTTTCATACAGAGCGCTATGTGGCGTTACGAATATAAAAACCTAAACAGCCTACTTACACAGGTAAACTGAGATAAGAGATATTTTGAGAAATGTCTGAGGTTTCAGAGACCTTACAGTATGCATACAGTACAGAAGTTCGAAAACTGATCAGTAAACAAGCGTAGTACATGACACTGGGCTAAGGCATATCACAGACTGACTGAGACTTTGGCTTTGAAGTGACCTTAATTCCCTGTCATTTCCCTTTACGTGAACCAACATACATTTGATTGTTTCTTCTTTATTTCTGGTCTATATACCTTCTTCCTCCTATGCTGCACGCATGTTTTCCATGTATGTATCTTTGTTATCACTGTTCCTATGTTTTACGTATCAGATGTTAGTTCCAAGGAATGAAACATTTTTTATAACGTAAGATCTCTTATTGTGTGCACACTAGATTTTGGTATTTATTTTAATGGCCATTTTTCGCCATTTTGTCAGCTGTTCCACTTGTTAGCTTTACTTTGTATCTGGCATAGAATAGTGAATAATTTTCTCTGTATGTAATGGTTTTCTGATCACACTGACTATTTAATCTATAAATGTTCATGTTTTGTACATAACCTTCGTCTTACTTTTTCATGTATTGCTCTTGTGCTGTTTCATATATTTGCTAGGAATAACGTTATCCCTTAGAGAGACAATATTGCATGTACAGTTTAAATACCCTATTTGTAACGTAAATCGCAAATTCAGTGAAGTTGCCAGGTATTTTGCACAAACTTAAAGGAAACACTTGAACTGAGTTTATCTTCGAGACATCAACTGGAGATACGCGTTTTCAGTGGAAAACTGCTTCCTTGAGTCTGCTCATATATTCGAGTCGACATCTACTGCCAATCTTCAGAGTGTTTTCAGTGATGGCCATGAAATTGCCTTACTGGCTGCCCTTAAGCCTGGAACATTCTTCATATTCGCCAGCGTTGTTCAGCTGTTCAGTTTACACGGTCAGCGGTCTCATAGGTGGCTCTACTTCAAGAAATGTTTCAATACTGTGCTGGTTGCATTCCTGCTCTTAGCCAGAAGATTAATTACAAGAGACAATAATAGTATCTTTATTGGTGCTAAGTAATGCGACATTTTACCTTAAACTATTTTCACATACTAGCCTCAAGATTAATAATATGACACACTAAAGCAAATGATCAATGGCTATGTCTGATGAAACATTCATCTACAAGCTACACAATTCAACAAATAGTGTGTGTGCTTTCTCCCTGTGCAAAGACAATCTTCATATGTAAAACACCAATCAGAACATTCTTTTGTACATTTTGTAACCCAAATACTAATACTTGTAATGTTACATATAATTGTAACTTTTTCTGCTCACTTTTTTGTAATTTTAAAAATTCATTCTTCTTGCCTTACCACAGCTAAGAAAACCCATATGAAATTTTGCTGGGGCTAGGGGATAATGTAAGGTTCTCGTATGTTTTATGATTTTGTAAATAATTCAGCCTTATTGTACTGGGACAAAGATGAATGAGCGTAGGAGTAGTGAATAAGATCATTGATTCTGTGTTAAGTTTTATGTGTGTTTGACTTGCAAGTCAGTCAGTTGTGCAACGCTGAAACATTCTTATCTGAGGCATGGTAGCGTGCAGTTGAGTTTTTCAGAGAAATGGACCATTATTTGTGAATCTGGGAGAAAATACTTTTATAATATTTTAAAGGAATATTTTTAGTTTCTTCGTAAGGAGAGGATTTTGTAATTGTTTGTTTTTCAATAATGAGAGTCTGATAGCTCAAGAATGATTTACTTTAGAGTAAAACCTACCCCCATAACGAAGCAATATATCGTTTCTGACAAAAAAAGTATTTGCTTTCGAGAACATCAGTAATCAGACACAAACACAGCACACTGAGCAAGAGGCAAGTCACTTTTATTTCAGGACAGACCTCACCTTGCGTTCTTGAGCAAACTGTGTGTAGTTGGGATTGTCAGCTGTCGTCTTAGCAAGAACATTAATTGTTAAAGAGTGTTGATAATTTCAAACAGTTGTGTTCTTCCGAGTAATTTATTTTTTGCAGATATTCTTAGTCTAACATTGCACTTCATATCACTCATCGTTCATAATGTGCTTCGGTACTGAGTTTTATAGTTTTCACAGAGCGCACAATTAGTTTCCTCTGGTATTTAATTAGATTCATTTTCTTTATTTCAAATTTTGCATTTCATGAAGTTTAAGGTTTTATTTCACGATACTGTTCACATAAGCAACACAATGTAAACCAACAGTCAGTTTTGCTCAGCAGTAGAATACGTTAAGAGTATCTAAAATACATGTCATATGAGGAGAAAGTTTTCGAAATGTATTCAGTTTCTTCTTAGACAGACAATATTTTAGAGAAAGCTTACATTGGCATCAGCATAATCTGGAACTGCTGCATTACGTTTTGCTTTTAATTTTATTTACCGCAGAAGATTTTTAAGAGATGAACATGAAGCTTACAAAAATCCATTTCTTGATGACATTGCCGAATTTTCGACATACATGAGACTTTTTTGCTGTTTAATTTAAATGAACACATTATGCGTACGAAATATTAATGATGCATTATATTTTCGCCTGTTCCGCGCCGCAACTCTGTTAAAGACCTCTAAGACGAGATACTTTGAATTGAGTGTGACGGATACCTATATTACTAAAACCCGGTATCAGTTGCAGAGTAATTATTGATCAAACTTAAAAATTTAAAATACTGTCACACTCTACGCATTAAGAGGTATAATGGTATGTTACAAGTCTAACACAGTAAGGCAAGTATTACAGACAGAAAATGCGTGTTTGTCTTGAGGCAGCTTAACTGATGACACGCTATACCCGGACTTTATTCGTCCAGTTTGAGAATAAGTGCAATTAGCTACTTCCAACCAACTATCAGCATAATCCGAAATCTTTGCTAAACTTTTTGTCGCTTATATGCTCAGACAAAAATTCAACACATTAACTTGTTTCTACAGTAATCATATGTCTGAAACTGTTTGGTGCATGGGAATTCGATTCTTTCAAGAATAATGGGTTTGCTGATTGATTTCAATTGAAGAAAGGAGAAAATATAAAAATGCAGCAAATGAAGAAGGCAAAACGGAATATAGACGTCTATAAAAGCAGATTGAGGGGAAGTGCAAAATGGAAAAAGCAGAAATGGCTAGACGAGAATTCAGTACTGTAGACGCATGCATGACTAGAGTAAAGAGGGCTGCCGTCTACAGGAAAATTAAAAAAGAGAGTTTTGGAGAAATGGGAAGCAGCTGTACGAATGTCAAGATCTCAGGTGACAAACCACGGCTAAGCAAAGAAGGAAAAGCTGAAATGTGGAAAGTGGACGCAATATATAGAAGGCCTATACAAAAAGGCAGGAGGCTCAAGGCTTAACGTCTCGTCGAAAAAAAGGTCATTAGAGATTGAGCATAAACTTGGATTTTTTATTTTCAGTTTTTTTTAAGATGAAGAAGGAAATCCACTGTTCACTTTCAAAGGAACCATCCATGCATTTGCCTGGAGCGATTTAAGGAAATCACGGAAAAATTAAATTTGGAAGGCCGGACGGGGATTTGATCGTCCTCACGAATGCGAATCCAGTGTGCTAATCTCTGCGCTACTTCTCTCCGCAAGGGCTATTTTAGGGCAATGAACTTGCATATAATGTCATAGCAAGGGAAGAAGAAATAAATCAGGATGAGATGGGAGATATAATACTTCGAGAAGAATTTAACTAACAAGGGGAGGCTTTGACATGTGGGTCACCGATTTTGATCAAGTTTAACAAGGTTCTGTACTGAAAATAAACTCTTTTTCGGCTTTTTGTTAGTTTTTTAAAATATCTAGGTCAAATTTGATGACGGAAAAACATATTTTCAATGCTGTACATCGAAAGTTCGTCTCAACACAAACATTTTTATTAATATAATATGGAGTCAAAAGTTAATAATGTTCAAGCTATTTTGTGTTTTATTGCTGTAGCTTGGGCTCCCATCATTTTGTGTGTGTAGCAAAGTGGGGTCGCCAGTCGAGCAGTCAAGGCATTAAACTAGCAAACTCCTGGCCCGTGTTCAATTCTTAGCTGTGCCTCTTTTCATTCGATTTTTTTTCGGTGTGTCTGATAATATTGTGAAAATCGGAATACCTTTCTTTCCTTTTTTTGAAGTAAAACATCAATACTGTCAGTTATTTTCATCGTGAATGCTGAAGATTAGATGGGTACATCATGTACTAATGATAAGGTGCTGAACAGAACTGGGGAGACAAGAAATTTGTGGCACAACTTGAGTAAAAGAAGGGATCGGTTGATAAGTCACATTCTGAGAATCAAGGGATCATTAATTCAGCCCTGGATGGAAGTGTGGTGGGGGTAAAAATTGTAAAAAATGGTTCAAATGGCTCTGAGCACTATGGGACTTAACATCTGTGGTCATCAGTCCCCTAGAACTTAGAACTACTTAAACCTAGCTAACCTAAGGACATCACACACATCCATGCCCGAGGCAGGATTCGAACCTGCGACCGTAGCTGCCACGCGGTTCCGGACTGAGCGCCTAGAACCGCGAGACCACCGCGGCCGGCGGTAAAAATTGTACAGGGAGACCATGATATGAGTACAGTAAACAGATTCAGAAGGACGTAGGTTGCAGTAGTTACTGGGAGACGAAGAAACTCGCACAAGATAGGGTTGCATGGAGAGCTCCATCAAACCAATATTCGGACTGAAGACCACAACAACAACATAGTACAAAAATACAACTACAGTTTAGTATTGCGTAATCCTAACTGATCATCTGTTCGTTCCCGCAATCAGTGGGGTGAAACGTATTACAGAAACAGGCAAAACATAAGTATTTCTCTCACCATGCGCAACACACGAGCGAAATCTCGCCTCATTGGCAGGTTTTCCGGTACATTGTTTGTGGAAAACATATGAGTCACGTTGCTAAAAACAGATCTATCAGACACCAGTTTGTATGCGCATCAAGGGTATAAAAGCATATCTTGAAAGACTAGACACCTGGATGTGGATCAACGCATGAATTTTGATCACGTCCACCCTATCTTCTAATTCTCTGCTGTGATATCGCGTGGTTTTGCGGTCGTGGGATGAAGCTTTTTCGCCTGTCGGAAGAAAACATCACACGCATGACAAGGAGAGGTACATTTTGGTGTTATCACTGTAACAGTGCAGGTCGATTGTGCATCACTAACAACTAAAGTCCTATCGTAGCGCGTCATGTATCACGACGAAAATACACTCCTGGAAATTGAAATAAGAACACCGTGAATTCATTGTCCCAGGAAGGGGAAACTTTATTGACACATTCCTGGGGTCAGATACATCACATGATCACACTGATAGAACCACAGGCACATAGACACAGGCAACAGAGCATGCACAATGTCGGCACTAGTACAGTGTATATCCACCTTTCGCAGCAATGCAGGCTGCTATTCTCCCATGGAGACGATCGTAGAGATGCTGGATGTAGTCCTGTGGAACGGCTTGCCATGCCATTTCCACCTGGCGCCTCAGTTGGACCAGCATTCGTGCTGGACGTGCAGACCGCGTGAGACGACGCTTCATCCAGTCCCAAACATGCTCAATGGGGGACAGATCCGGAGATCTTGCTGGCCAGGGTAGTTGACTTACACCTTCTAGAGCACGTTGGGTGGCACGGGATACATGCGGACGTGCATTGTCCTGTTGGAACAGCAAGTTCCCTTGCCGGTCTAGGAATGGTAGAACGATGGGTTCGATGACGGTTTGGATGTACCGTGCACTATTCAGTGTCCCCTCGACGATCACCAGTGGTGTACGGCCAGTGTAGGAGATCGCTCCCCACACCATGATGCCGGGTGTTGGCCCTGTGTGCCTCGGTCGTATGCAGTCCTGATTGTGGCGCTCACCTGCACGGCGCCAAACACGCATACGACCATCACTGGCACCAAGGCAGAAGCGACTCTCATCGCTGAAGACGACACGTCTCCATTCGTCCCTCCATTCACGCCTGTCGCGACACCACTGGAGGCGGGCTGCACGATGTTGGGGCGTGAGCGGAAGACGGCCTAACGGTGTGCGGGACCGTAGCCCAGCTTCATGGAGACGGTTGCGAATGGTCCTCGCCGATACCCCAGGAGCAACAGTGTCCCTAATTTGCTGGGAAGTGGCGGTGCGGTCCCCTACGGCACTGCGTAGGATCCTACGGTCTTGGCGTGCATCCGTGCGTCGCTGCGGTCCGGTCCCAGGTCGACGGGCACGTGCACCTTCCGCCGACCACTGGCGACAACATCGATGTACTGTGGAGACCTCACGCCCCACGTGTTGAGCAATTCGGCGGTACGTCCACCCGGCCTCCCGCATGCCCACTATACGCCCTCGCTCAAAGTCCGTCAACTGCACATACGGTTCACGTCCACGCTGTCACGGCATGCTACCAGTGTTAAAGACTGCGATGGAGCTCCGTATGCCACGGCAAACTGGCTGACACTGACGGCGGCGGTGCACAAATGCTGCGCAGCTAGCGCCATTCGACGGCCAACACCGCGGTTGCTGGTGTGTCCGCTGTGCCGTGCGTGTGATCATTGCTTGTACAGCCCTCTCGCAGTGTCCGGAGCAAGTATGGTGGGTCTGACACACCGGTGTCAATGTGTTCTTTTTTCCATTTCCAGGAGTGTAGTTCTCAATACATATATCCTTATTTGATTATTAAATACACCTCCCGATGTTTTACTTTTAAAAAAAAGGAAAGTAAGGTATTCCCCATATATGAATAAATGAAAATGATTGCTTTTAGATGATCTTTCGATGTACAGCATTGAAAATACAATTTTCCGTCATCAACTTCGCCCTCGATTTTTGTTTTGCATCTAGAGAGTGTCTAGCGAAAAGCCGGAACAGGTGTCACTTTTTTTTCAGTACAGAAACTCCTTGGGAAACTTGATCACAGTCAGTGACCCAAATGTCAGATCCTCCCATTGTGAGCTCTAAAATACCTAAGTCGAGACATGTCCCTTGCAGTAGGTGACAGTGTCCCCAAATTGCCGAGAATCTTGGGAGAGCCAGCTATGGCAAAACTATTGCATTTTGTAGGCGAAATACTCTCAGATTTTTTTAAAAAAATTTAAAATTCAGTTCCAAAGAAGGCAGGTGTGAATATTACCGAATTTTCAGTTTAATAAGTCATAGTTGCAAAAAACTGAAATAGAAATATGGTAAAATGGGCTGAGGCCAATCTCAGATAAAATTATTTTGGTTTCTGGAGAAATGTAGTAACTTAAAAACCTACGTTTATAGCATTTGTTGATTTAGATAAAGCTTTTAACAGTTTTGAAAGAAATACGCTCTTTGAAATACTGAATGTAGCAGGGTAACGTACGTGGAGCGCAGAGTTATCTACAGCTTGTACAGAAAGCAGACTGCAGTTAAGAAGAGTCACAGGACATGAAAGGGAAGCAGTGATTGAGAGAAGAGTGAGTCACAGTTATAGCCACTCCCCGCTGTTTTTCAAATGGCTCTGAGCACTATGGGACTAAACATCTATGGTCATCAGTCCCCTCGAACTTAGAACTACTTAAACCTAACTAACCTAAGGACATCACACAACACCCAGCCATCACGAGGCAGAGAAAATCCCTGACCCCGCCGGGAATCGAACCTGGGAACCCGAGCGTGGGAAGCGAGAACGCTACCGCACGACCACGAGATGCGGGCCCGCTGTTTTTCAATCTGTACACTGGGCAAGCAGCAAAGAAAATCAAGGGGAAATTTGGAACAGAAACTACAACTCAGAGAGAAGAAAGAAACAGATTTGAAAATGAGACGTTAAAAGTAGTCGACGAGCTTTGCTCTCAGCAAAATAACTGATAATGGCCGAAGAAGAGAGGACATAAAATGCAAACTGGCAATAGCAAGTAATGCAGGCAATAGCTACAAAAGTGAATATAAATTTCAATGTTAGAAAATCTTTTCTGGAGGCAGTTATATAGAATGCAGTCTTGTTCAGAAATGAAATGTGGGCAATATACTGTTCAGGCAAGAACAGAATAGAAGCTTTTGAAATGAGGTGGTGGAGAAGAATGCTGAACATCAGATGAGTAGGTGGAGTAACTAATGAGGAGGTACTGCATCGAACTGGGGAGAGAAGAAATTGTTGGCATAGTTCAAGGAAAATTTAACTGGTTAATGGGACAATCTTGAGACATGAAGAAATCGTCAGTTTGTGAATGGAAGGAGGTGTGAGGGGTAAAAACTGTAGAGTTAGACCAATACTCGACTACAGCAATCAGGTTTGGATGGAAGTAGGTTGCAGTAGCTGTGTAAATGAAGAGACTCGCACATGATAAAAACGCCGCTAAGAGCGACGGAACATCAGTTGAATGCGCCGCAGAGAGCTACGTGTGTGGCCCCATTCTACGGTTCCTCGCGCGGAACGTCTGTGCGGTCCTACAGACTGAGCCCAGCAGCGGCCTTGTACTCGCGGCCCGGGCCTTGACACGCTCCCTCCCCCCCCCCCCCCCCGCTCACAGTGCCATCTGTGACGTCATCGCCAGCCGTCACCTCCCACCTCCCACCTCCCAGTCATAGCAGGTGAGTGTCAGTGGCGAGCATCAGAAAACTCGTTTTCTCCTTACACCTTATGACTGTGTCAGGCAAACCAGGCTGGACACCTGCTAAGGTTCGGCGGCGACATCGTTAGAGTCCATTAGCTGAGATAGCAGCTATTGTGACTTGTCAGGGTAGTACTTAGACGTGTTTTACTTCATTACTTACCTTACCCCAAAACAATATGAACATCTGGAACACTTCAACTTTTTTCCGGAAAGTGGTTGACACAGTTCTCCGTTGCAGACAGACATGTGAATGGCTCGAAGACTTCTGAAGTAGGTTGACCTCGTCGGTGATGGTTCATTATAAACTTTGTTATCGTCAGGAGTGACCCAAGGAAGTGTGATAGGACCGCTCTTATTCTTTATATATGTAGATGATGTGGTGGACAGAGTGATCAGCATCTATTTGGCCTAATAAATGATGCACTCCGCGGGAAGCAGCATATAATGAATCACCCTCCTCTAACATTACCCATTACTTTTTTTTTTTTTAATAGAGAGAACCGATGTCATGTATACTATCGATTCTTGCGTAGGTTAAAATTATCTCAGCTGTTTTGTTAAAAAGAATGCATATGGTTTTGTATGTGATGTATTGTATTTCAGACTAAAATGCATAAAAAAGTTAATGAGGTACAATTTATGTGTGCTAACAGTAAAAATTACTCATCTTTTAAAAATTTTTGAAATTACGAAATTTCTGGTACACTAAAAATTCATGTTATTAATTGTGCAATTTAACTCAAATTATTAAATTTATTTCTGGATTTATTTATAAAATAATGATATAATTTGGTGAAGATTCTTCTTTGGTAAAGAAAGTTTGTAAACTCTTCTGCTTTGTAAACTCTTTGGAATAATGTGAGTACCGCAGAATGTAAACAGTGGTGGGCATGCCTCTGATGGAAGTAGACGTTTTCTAAGTTTGTCACCAACAGTGAAAATACTGACTTTTTGAGTGTGGAAAATTAAAACGGTGTGATGTTGAAAGATGTGACAAAGAATAAAATTCAAGAATAATGCAGGCAAATCTTCATCAGTTATTTAGTCATCAAGAACCTACAAAATCGAAATTTCAGCTGCAAGAATGTACCCCTAGACAAGAGTCTGAGCCATCGGCAATAGCAACGAGATAATGAAGATAAGCAAAAAGTTATTCTTTGTATATCTTACACCTCTCGAAGCTTTCAAAGTTTGTGCAAAGAATGAGAATTTTAGTAGTGATATGTGGGAGAGTAAGATTACAAGTACATCGTTGATGGAAAGGTTACTGATGCAGCAAGAAGTTGGCTCCGGCGTCGACCAGTAGATTTGTATCGTGGAACCACGAAGGCACAAAGGACCTTCCCAGTAAGGTGGTGTACGTCCATCGCATTAAATGAAGATTATGTTGAAAAATAGCGTTTTGTAGCCAAAACAATGAGGGATAAGATGGCTAATGGAATCTTGAATAAAGCCAGTTTGCTTTGAAAAAAAAAAAATGTTTGATTACTTATTGAACGCCCTTCGTAGACTGATTTGCTGAGGTGCGATACTTCGCCGTGTCTCTCACTGTTGGCAATGTAATTGGTGCAGATCAGTCGTTGTAGTCGTTGAGTGACTGTAGGAGGATACAGGATGACTTTGACTGAATTTCTAGTTGCGTATGATATTGCAGTGACTGTGTTATTCTGAATTACGATGCAATGTTCCTTCGAACATGCATGTAAAGAATGTGCGCGTACAGATTGTCGATACATGGTTGACGACATATGGAATTTCGTGTCTAGGCGGGAGTTGTTCTCGGGTAGCCAAACGGCAAGGCGATCGCTCGCGATTAGCGGGAAATCCGGGTTCGATTCCCGGTCTGGCACGAATGTTCATTGTCGTCATTCCATTATATCGCTGATGGTTGTCCATATTCACCAGTGCGAATACATTTCATGAATTTATAGTTGGTTTGATAGACGACAGCTAGCTATAAATGTAGAAAAATGTAAGTTAATGCGAATGAGAGGGAAAAGTAAAGCCATCATGTTCGAATACAGCATTAGTAGTGCGGTGCTTGAAGCATCATATCGATTAAATATTTCGGCGTAACGTTGCAAAGCGATATGAAATGAAACGAGCATGTCAGAAAAATTAGTGGGGAAGGCGCTTCGACTTCGTTTTGATAGGCGTATTTGGGAGAAGCGTTGCTCCTCTATAAAGGAGATGGTGTACAGAACGTTAGTGCCATCCGTTAACGAATTCTGCTCGAGTGTTTGGGACCACACAAGGTGGAATTGAAAGAACACATTGAGACAGTTCAGAGGCGCGCTGCTAGATTTTTTACCGGTAGGTTCGATCAACACGAAAGGTATTACGAAGATGCTTTGTGAACTTGAATGGGAATCCCTGGAAGAAAGACGACTTTGTTTTCGAGAGGTACTATTGAGGAAGTTTAGAGAATCGGCGTTTGAGGGCGACTGCAGGGCGATTCTACAGCTGCAAACAGCTGTTACTACCAAAAGCCGACACTAGGTGGCCGGCAAGGGCGGCAAAATTTTAGGCCCGGCGAAAGACGGAAAAAATTAGTTTCAAATGAAACAGCGAAAAAACTGGGAAAAAGACGAGAAAAATGAAAGAGGAAAAATTAAAATACCGAACTGTTTTCAAATGCATACGGAACAGTTACTTAATAAGCGTTTACTTACCTTGACGAAAGTGGAAATTGAAAAAGATTAAATTTGTTCCTCAATGTAAAGTTATTTCAATTAAAACAGAAAAGAAATGACACCACGGTTATCCAGACTGCCTAGTCTAACGCTTCGACATGTCTCCTATCAGTATAGCATTCTAAATTCAAGGAAAAATTCATTCGCACCACAAAATAGTTTCACACCTTTCTTTGTCCATTTCCTTGCAATTACATAAGTAATTTGGTTCCACTATTATATATTCAGTTAGACCTAGTTTAAAATGTTCAGCACATTCTTTGAATTTAAATTATTTTGCGAGATTCAAGAAGTTAAGAACAAAAAATTGTTGTCCTCAATCGGTTTTCAAGGAATTAAGGTCAAAGCATGAAAACTGTCCACTGTCCCCAGAAAATGAGGACGTCTGGTCACCTTGGTTCAAATGGTTCTGAGCACTATGGGACTTAACTTCTGAGGTCATCAGTCCCCTAGAACAAGAACTACTTAAACCTAACTAACCTAAGGACTTCACACACATCCATGCCCGAGGCAGGATTCAAACCTGCGACCGTAGCGGTCGCGTTGTTCCAGACTGAAGCGCCTAGAACCGCTCGGCCACACCGGCCCGCAAAAACGCCTAGGAACAACCGTGGTCGCAAACGTACATTTCACCCAAGGACCACGAAGATAAGAGAAATTAGAGCTCGTACAGAGGCATATAGACTGTTGTTCTCTCTCGCTCTATTTGCGAATGGAACCAGGAAGGAAATGAGTAGTAGTTGTATGTGGTACCCTCCGCCATGCACCGTACAGTGGGTTGCGGAGTATGGATGTAAATGTAGATCATTGATGCATATTGCTACCTATCTATGCCGTGTTGAGTTCTGAAATGAATATCGAATACACGCGATGAGTGGAATAACGGAAATCCCTTTAATTATATGATGTCCGAAACGGATCAGAAAATCATGGTTTTTCGCATTTCTAGCAGAAATAAAGTACTGAATTAACGATTCAGCGACGTACTGTATCAGTATTAGGAGGGGAAGTCACTGAGTTTTAATTATCACCTTTAAAAATCAAGCTATGACCATGAAACTTCTCTACATATTATCCTTCAACCCCATACATTGGATAGATGACTTGACGGAGACCTTGGTTGTAGAAGTCTGTAGTTTGGCTGTCCAAGAAATTGTCCACCTATAAAAACACCTCGTTGTCATTCTAGGAATGCGTGCCACGTAATGTTTCTTCACCCGAGGAAAAAGAATGTCATTGCTGGGTGCCATGTGAGGAGAGTATCGGGATTAGGCAAAAATTTCGTAGCACAAAGAACGTGTGGAACTGTTCTGTGAATAAAATGGGGTATTGTCGTGGAGCCAGAATACCGCCTTAGACAACATGATTCGTCTTGACAACATCCCAAATCTCGCCGGGTGATTTCGGTAATATACTGTGGTGGCGGTTCGCTTCTTACGAACATAATGTTTTAGCATCATAAAGTGCGTATCCTAAAATATACTCAGCATCACGTTCTCCGATAATGGTTGTGTCTTCGTCTTTTCGGCGGTTTCCACTGCTTCCTTTGCTGTTTTGTCTGTGGGTCAATAGTCATGCACCCGTCGCTCGTCCATGGTGATTAGGGGACAGAGGTCATGTCGAATGGCCTGAATCAGTTGCACCATTTCTACTGGTCCCGTGTTTCTATGGACTTAGGAATGTCTGAACATTCACGGAACCAGTGGGTGGTGGCCTTTGTCATTATCAAAATGTAGTGCAAGATGATGAAAATCACCCATGTTTGATTTTCACATTGTGCAGTGTCACATCGATTGTGACACACTATTCTTCGAGTGCCAGGGCCTCTCCACTTCTCTTGCGATTCTCGATTCTTCACAGAGAGATGGTCTGTCGCTTCGTTCTTCGTCATTCAGACTTGCCTGGCGGCATTGGAAGCGTCTGCGCCAACTAACTGCTGTGTTATATCATGCTGCGGTGCTGCTGTACACTTTCACCAACTCGGCGTGGATTGTAGCAGCCTTGTGCATCTTCAAATTCAGAAATTCGGTTACTGCATGATATTCCACATTATAAATCCCCTGTGCCATTTCCTTTTGACTCCTTTAACTGCGTGCTACAATGCTGTAATATGCTACAGTGCTGCAATACACCGATGAGCGAAACTTAAGATCGATGTAGCTTCCACTAATATGTCACTGCCAAGTAAAATAGCTCGATCAAACTTGTACAGTACATAGGAAGAACTGCTACAATATGGTAAAGAAGGTGACTGAAAGGAATACGAAATGAGACGAACAGAAATGACAGTTTTATTCAAAGAAAATAAATACACTGATATTACCTTGATTCATGATGGTGCCCTGGGCATCACAGAAGCCAGGACGTAATCTTTGTAGGATGTGTGATCACCACGAACGGCAATGCATGTTCTCCAACCTGCTCTCATGTTGGCTACAAGGTTGGTAGGAGTTCTTGTAGCAGGGCGCTCCTATACTCCACCATTGTGATTGGTAACTCAAAAATGTTCATAAGTGTGTGAATTCCTAAGGGATCAAACTGCTGAGGTCATCTGTCCCTTACTACACACTACTTAAACTAACTTATGCTAGCCCCAGGGACGACTCGAACCTCTGGCGGGAGGGGCCGCGCAATCCGTGACATGGCGCCTCAACCCTCGTGGCCACACTGCGCTGCGGTTGGTAACTGTTGAATGGTCGTTGGGGCATGTGGAAGTGCTACAATACGCTTCCCCAACGCATACCACACGTTCTCGATAGGATTTAAGTCGGGGAACGGGAAGGCTGGTACATTCAAGGAAAATCCTCTGCTTACCTGCGGATTTCCATGCGGTCGTGCAGTCTTATAAATGAAAGTGAAGTCATGGTCGAATGCATCGCTGAAAAGCCGTACATGAGGAAGCAGTACCATGTCACAATAGCACTGACTGTGAATGTACCGTGTTCAAAAATTTGGAGGTCTGTATGTCCACGCAACATTATGCGACCCGCACCATAAAACATGGACGACAAAAACGATTATATTCGATAATGTTGGACGTACCCTCCTGTGGCAAGGGGTGGGAACGCACAATACACTCAGGAACATTGTCAAGCACCGTCGTTTTGGTGGTCCAAATGTTACAGTATGGGGAGGCATAATGTTGTGTGGCGTACTGACCTTCAAATCTTTGAACACGTTTCATCTGTCACGTTATTGTGACACTACTCCTCCCCCACGTCCGCCTTTCTAGGGATGCATTCGGATCTGACTTCATTCTTATGGATGATAATGCGCGATCGCATCGAATAACACATATGTAGACGCTCTTGAAACGAAAGGTTATTCGGCGAATGGACTACCCTTGAAAGTAGGCTGCTTCTATGTTGGCAGCATTGTGAAGCGTTTTGCATTGGATCTCTGACTGCGCTTTCTTCTAAGAGACTCTTTGGCTGGTCGGACTCGTTGTTGGAAGTTAATCGCCAGTAGTGTTGGGCAGTTGGAAGTTAGTCGCCAGCAGTGATGGAAGTACTGTTGGACAGTTAGAGGTGAACAGCCAGCAGTGAGTGATGTTAAATGTGAGAAGTTAGCAGTGATGGAGGGTAGATGTCTGAAGTGTTAGCTTAGGCTAACTATCGGGAAGTATCCGACTTGGAGATTGAAAATTATTCATGATCATATATCTTTGTACTGGATGTCAATGACGATTTATATTCGTGTTTGAACTGGATGTCACATTATTAAGGTAAAAAATACATTATTTGGTTTGCAACAAAATCTTTCCTTTGCTGACCACATGCCTATTAGTAGTTAGTGGCTTTAGTAGTTAGTCTTTTATTTAGCTGGCAGTATTGACGTTCGCTGTATTGCAGTAGTTCGCGTAATGAAGATTTTTGTGAGGTAAGTGGTTCATGAAATCCATAGGTTATTGTTAAGATTTTTTAGTCAGGGCCATTCTTTTGAATTAATTATTTGAAGTCAGGTTGTAATTTTTTTGAGCTAGGATATTATGGGTATTAGTGACTCAGCAATTTAAGTACAGACACACTCATTTAAAAGAAGTATCACCCTGTCTACTCCCCCGACTTAAATCCCGTCGACCATGTGTGGGTTGTTGCGTTGGGAAGTCATTTATTGAACAAAGTAAGAGCATATGGACCATCAGACAAATTGTGTGATTGGATTGAAGAGTTCCTAGATAAGAGAACGCAGCATGTCATTCTCAATGGAGAGAAGTCTTCCGAAGTAAGAGTGATTTCAGGTGTGCCGCAGGGGAGTGTCGTAGGACCGTTGCTATTCACAATATACATAAATGACCTTGTGGATGACATCTTAATTTCGCTGAGGCTTTTTGCGGATGATGCTGTGGTATATCGAGAGGTTGTAACAATGGAAAATTTTACTGAAATGCAGGAGGATCTGCAGCGAATTCACGCATGGTGCAGGGAATGGCAATTGAATCTCAATGTAGACAAGTGTAATGTGCTGCGAATACATAGAAAGAAAGATCCATATCATTTAGCTACAATATAGCAGATCAGCAACTGGAAGCAGTTAATGCCATAAATTATCTGAGAGTACGGATTAAGAGTGATTTAAAATGGAATGATCATATAAAGTTGATCGTCGGTGAAGCAGATGCCAGACTGAGATTCATTGGAAGAATCCTAAGGAAATGCAATCCGAAAACAAAGGAAGTAGGTTACAGTACGCTTGTTCGCCCGCTGCTTGAATACTGCTCAGCAGTGTGGGATCCGTACCAGATAGGTTTGATAGAAGATATAGAGAAGATCCAACGGAGAGCAGCGCGCTTCGTTACAGGATCATTTAGTAATCGCGAAAGCGTTACGGAGATGATAGATAAACTCCAGTGGAAGACTCTGCAGGAGAGACGCTCAGCAGCTCGGTACGGGCTTTTGTTGAAGTTTCCAGAACATACCTTCACCGAAGAGTCAAGCAGTATTTTGCTACCTCCTACGTATATCTCGCGAAGAGACCATGAGGATAAAATAAGAGAGATTAGAGACCACACAGAGGCATACCGACAATCCTTCTTTCCACGAAGAATACGAGACTGGATAGAGGTACTCAAGGTACCTTCCGCCACACACCGTCAGGTGGCTTGCGGAGTATGGATGTAGATGTAGATGTAGATGTAGAAGGTGTATTGCAGCACTTCCAAATGGAACGACGATGGTCCACCAGTTGTCAACAGCACTGGTAGAGGAATGGAAAGCCCTACCACAAAAACTGTTTACCAACCATGTGGCCGGAATGGGTGAACGTTACCTAGAATGGACCGCCGTCTGCCGTGATCACATGTAATGTCCATGAGATCATCATAAATCGAAGTGACTTTAATGTAATTATTGACTTTAAATAAAAATGTCGTTTCTGTTCAGTTCATTGTGTACTTCTTTCACTTACCTTCTATCCTACACTGTAGCAGCTTTTTCTATGTATCGTTCAAGTTATATCGAGCTATGACACATGGCACTAACGCATCATGCGGAAACTATATCAGTGTATTTCGCCGTCAGGGTCTGAGAATAGAAGGACTCCACTTAAGCTGCACCTATGCCTATTGAGACTTTCCCGAAAGCTAGACCACTATGGTTTAACTGAAGGGTTTAATTCACTCTGAAAGCGTCGCCCGACTTAAAAGACTGGCAGACAGCAGAGGGACACCGCCAAACCCCAAATGGCTGGGGACACTTGAACAAACGCTTACAGGCAATCCCGTTACAAAAAAGCGGATTTACTGTTGAGCTGCAGCGTTCTTGACAACTTAGGAATGCAGATAAATACTTGATGTAATTCCTAATGGTGTTCACTTGAAAATGCTGCCTGGGTGTCGCTAGGGAACCCGCACCACATGGTGTAGTATGCTGCAACGTGAGACAGCGTGGGAACAACGTGGGAGTTTCCATGTCACATGCCAACCGCTGCAGAGAGACTTTTCGACTCACAACATCGGAATTTTAAATCCTGTGATGGTTGCAGTGTGTCGATCGTTCATTGGGTGAGGTGGCAAATTCAACAGCGATAAATATGATATGAAGGGAAATTCAGCACCCTGGAGAATGAACAAAACTTCCCGCATCTCGTGGTCGTGCGGTAGCGTTCTCGCTTCCCACGCCCGGGTTCCCGGGTTCGATTCCCGGCGGGGTTAGGGATTTTCTGTCTCGTGATGACTGGGTGTTGTGTGATGTCCTTAGGTTAGTTAGGTTTAAGTAGTTCTAAGTTCTAGGGGACTGATGACCATAGCTGTTAAGTCCCATAGTGCTCAGAGCCATTTGAATGAACAAAACTACCAAACAGGAGCAGCCCCTGAAAGAGATATGGGAGACAGGCTGTGAGAGACCAGACAGTGAGCGAGTGATCTATCAGTGGGAGGAGGGCCTACAAGTGCTTGAAGAGATGTGTGTTCTGCTTCGCATAAAGCATTCCAACTTTGGCTTCTTGGGGCATGTCAGGATACTGACGATGCTGTTTCCAGATTTTGAGTCGGACCCATGCTTTCATTCCTCATTTTCCATTCCATGTTGAACGGACTTTCTTACAGTCCAGTGCTTCAGTCTTTAAGTAGCCCTTGTCTGACTTCAACCTTCAAATACGTAAGCGACATCGCATCTGAGAGCTAACCACTGCAGACAACAGACATATACAACAACGTGTTGCCCTCTATATGGAGCGAATACCCGGTTGTCAACCGGATCAAGGAAGGATTTGAGTTGGCGCGGATCACCACATCTGAGCCGTGGAACACGGGAGATTAAGACCGCCGACTGTCAATGTGCAGCTGCCATACTGCACCGTCATGCATCGGGTGCTCACAATTTCAAATAACAATGGCTCTGCCGAGTAGTGATATGAAGTTCTTTATTACCCCCCTCCTCTTACTTGCTAAACTGCTGAAACGTATGCAGAGTTAAATATGCCATGATATTATTTTTGTACTATTGACTTATAATTCATAAGGATAATTAAAGCAAACCTTTTCAGGTATTTCACATTCAATTCTACTTTACCAAATATTGGTGCTCAGTATGGGGTGGCCCCATAAGAGATTGAATTCCTTAATCTGTTTAGTTCAGAACTCTAGCACAAGAATTTCACTGGGTACTAGGACTGCAGACAAGTACTCAAAAATAATCAAAAAAATAATTGTGTAACTTTATTTTTTCGAGGTGACAATTGAAACTTTACGACTACCCCTCGTACTTATACTACAGTCAATGTTATTTTACCGGGCTGTCATTCTACTTTATGGTCAAGTAAAAGCGTAACAACTCTAAAATCTTGCTTTTACAGGCCTTTCTGTATTTAATTTTTGCAAATGCCAGGATTACCCTTTCTTTAGTGAATATCCACTTTTTACTACACTTGACAGTATCTCGTTCACCGTTCACTCACACATGGAAGACAATGTACAAGTTTGGTAGTAAGCATTTCCTTTTCGGAAAATACCTCAAAAATACATGTAAAATATTGTTAAATAGCTACTTTTGCCGCTAGTTCCTGCTTTTAACACAATACAGGTATTTCAATATTAGTTTTATACTTGTAAAACCAATTCCCTTTTTCTCGCCGCAATATAATATTTATTTATGCACCAGCTGCATTTCCCCTTTTGTATTAAAGACATCTTCCTTTAGCCACTAGTCTGTCCTGCCAAAATCAGCGTTTCTTCTCATCTGGTTTCAGAACGCAACACAAAAGCCTTTAATTAAAAAAAAGGCCGCATAGGGAAGTGTTAGTTCTGACGGAAGCATCACTCACCGCCTTTTTTTCGATGCTGGATTTTCAGCTTGAGATCGACTCGTTTGCCACAGCCTCACATCAGAGACAACAAAATGATAAGAACATAAAACATTTTGGTTCAAAATGGTTCAAATGGCTCTGAGCACTATGGGACTTAACTGCTGAGGTCATTAGTCCCCTAGAACTTAGAACTAGTTAAACCTAACTAACCTAAGGACATCACAAACATCCATGCCCGAGGCAGGATTCGAACCTGCGACCGTAGCGGTCTTGCGGTTCCAGACTGCAGCGCCTTTAACCGCACGGCCACTTCGGCCGGCGCAAACATTTTGGACAAGGTTAACATCTCAGAGGTAACTTCTAATGTGAGTGGACGTAGCCATTTCGAAGACCAAACAATTAAAATTTCGATATTAAATGATAAGATTTTTTTTGGGAGTGTTCTTTATGGGTGGTGGCTTTGTCATTTTAATTTGTCAATTTAAATTTGTATTTGTACTTCATATTTATCCGATTGATTAGGACAAAATACACTATGTGAGCAAAAGTATCCGGACACCTGGCTGAAAATGACTTACAAGTTCGTGGCGCCCTCCATTGGTAATGCTGGAATTCAATATGGTGTAGGCTCACCCTTAGCCTTGATGACAGCTTCCACTCTCGCAGGCATGCGTTCAATCAGGTGCTGGAAGGTTTCTTGGAGAATGGCAGCCCATTCTTCACGGAGTGCTGCACTGAGGAGAGGTATCGATGTCGGGCGGTGAGGCCTGGCACGAAGTCGGCGTTCCAAAACATCCCAAAGGTGTTCTGTAGGATTCAGGTCAGGACTCTGTGCAGGCCAGTCCATTACAGGGATGTTATTGTCGTGTATCCACTGCGCCATAGGCCGTACATTATGAACAGGTGCTAGATCGTGTTGAAAGATGCAGTCGCCATCCCCGAATTGCTCTTCATCAATGGAAAGCAACATGGTGCTTAAAACATCAGTATAGGCCTGTGCTGTGATAGTGCCACGCAAAACAACAAGGGGTGCAAGCCCCCACCGTGAAAAACACGACCACAACAAGACACCGCCGCCTCCGAATTTTAGTGTTGGCATTACACACGCTGGCAGATGACATTCACCCGGCATTCGCCATACTCACACTGTGCCATAGGATCGCCACATTATGTACCGTGATTCGTCACTCCACACAACGTTTTTCCACTGTTCAATCGTCCAATGTTTACGCTCCTTACACCAAGCTAGGCGTCGTTTGGCATTTACCGGCGTGATGTGTAGCTTATGAGCAGGCACTCGACCACGAAATCCAAGTTTTCTCACCTCCCGCCTAACTGTCTTAGTACTTGTAGTGGATCCTGATGCTGTTTGGAATTCCTGTGTGATGGTCTGGATAGATGTTTGCCTATTACACATTACGACCCTCTTCAACTCTCGGCGGTCTCAGTCAGTCAACAGACGACGTTGGCATGAACGCTTTTGTGCTGTACGTGTCCCTTCACGTTTCCTCTTCACTATCACATCGGAAACAGCGGACCTAGGAATGTTTAGGAGTGTGGAAATCTCGCGTACAGACGTATGATACAAGTGACACCCAATCACCTGATTATGTTCCGCGGGGCGTCCCATTCTGGATATGGAGTACCTGGCAGTAGGTGGCAGCACAATGCACCTAATGTGAAAAAAGTATGTTTTTGGAGGTGTCCGGATACTTTTCGTCACATAGTGTATTTTCATATTTCGTCGTCAAATAAAGGAGAGTGGTTTGTATAAGGCGAGTTACAGATGTATGAGGGCATTTCGAAAAGTAAAGATACAATGGTTCGCAGTTCTTAAATAGATAATTTATTTAGAAAACGTCAGTTACATCTTATTAACTGGATTATTTGTTATTTTTCGACATAATCACCCCCGTTATCCAAACATCTGTTAAGTCGTTGCACAAGCTTTTGTATCCCACAGTCATAGAAGGTTGTCGCATGTTGTTGGAACCGCATTTCAACTTCATCTTTGATCTCTTCATCGTAGTGGAATGATTTTCCACCAAGATGTGACTTCAGGTAAGGGAAGACATGGAAGTCGGCGGGCGCAAGGTCCGGGCTGTATGGTGGATGGTCCAATACGTCCCATTTGAATTGTTTGAGTAGTGCTTTGGTTACGAGCGCTGTGGGAGACCGAGCGTTGTCATGAAGCAAGCGGACTCCACTTGTCAGCATTCCCCTGCGTTTGTTTTGAATTGCCCTTCGAAGACGTTTCAAAGTCTGGCAATATGGAGCAGCATTAACTAGGCATAAATTCCAACAGAAGAATGCCTTGTCTATCCCAAATAACAGAAGTCATGATTTTCTTCGCTGAAATCGACGTTTTGCATTTCTTGGCTTTTGGTGAATTCGAATGGCGCCAATGCATTGATTGTTGCTTGGATTCAGGTGTATGGTGATAAACCCACGTCTCGTCACCTGTCACAATGTGAAAAAGGAACTCATCACCTGCTTCAGCATAGCGTGTGAGGAAGTCGAGTGCAAAGCCCATCCTTTTCTTTTTGTGTTTTTCCGTTAACAGTTTTGGAACCCAGCGCGCACACAATTTCCTGTACCCTAACTTGACAGTCACAAAGTCATAAAGAGTTGTCATTGACACGTCCGGTATGATCTGAAGCAATTCTTTCAATGTGAGACGTCTATTCGCACGAATTGCTTCCTCCGTTCTCCGAAGAAGGGCATCAGAGATCACAGATGGCCGACCTGTTCTTTGTTCGTCATGAACATCGGTCCTACCTTCAGCGAAACGACGACTACATTTCGTTACATTTTGTCGATTCATAATGTTCCCATAAACAGAAGCAATTTCTTTGTGAATATCCGCTGGTCGCTGACCTTTTGCATGCAGAAAATGTATGACGGAGCGCATCGCATTTGGCGGGATTCTGAATCGGCGCAGCCATTTTAAACACGACCTACTCCAACCAGAAGCAACGTTCAACTGCCGAACGACCACGAAGAGAAAGCTAACGGTTCAAGGTTAACACCAGTGTTCCCAACTTGCTCGCCAAAACTCTTCTGTTCCTCTGGCGTACGGAGTAACTTTAATTTCTAAAATACCCTCGTAAAAACTAACGAGGGGATGTGGAACCATCCTGATCCATTGGCAGGTTCCCTCCCTGAATTCCCGTCCCGCACGCCTGGCGAGTGTCACTTGTCGCGGCTCGGAGCTTGTGGCGACATTGGCCGTGGTGGAGCGACGAGGTGCGGCAGCGGATTGGAAGGGCAGCCGATGTTTTCAAGCCCGACCGGAGGGTGAGCTGCGCAGGGCCCGTGGGCAGTACGTGCCGTTCGGCAGAACTTACCGAGCCATGGAGTGATTGGTAGCCTTTTAAACATTTTGTCTATTTAATAGTTGCGGGCACACACAGAAAATTTGTGCGGTTCAAAAATGGTTCAAATGGCTCTGAACACTATGGGACTTAACATCTATGGTCATCAGTCCCCTAGAACTTAGAACTACTTAAACCTAACTAACCTAAGGACATCACACAACACCCAGTCATCACGAGGCAGAGAAAATCCCTAACCCCGCCGGGAATTGAACCCGGGAACCCGGGCGCGGGAAGCGAGAACGCTACCGCACGACCACGAGCTGCGGACAAAATTTGTGCGGTCTTGGTTATTTGACTTAGCTGTTGGTTCTTCTCGGTGGAAGTCACGTTGTGCAAGGAGCTTTCTGATGCGATAAACTGCCTGATTTGAGTCGTGTTGCGCGACTTCGTACCTTGGTGCTTTGCCTTATAAGGGATTAGGGTAACATGTAGCAACACTCGTTATTGCAATTCAATTTCTCACGTTCAGCAGTGGATTCGATGAATTGACAAACCTGTACATTGTTTTAAGTGCAACCATGTTTAGCCTTAGACCAAGTTTTTGAAGAAGATCATCTGGAGTGTCCGTTGATCTGCACAAGTACTGTGGTCACAGGGTTGTATTATGTGAGAGTGACAATGAAATTTAGACGCTCCCTCACTCTGTTCCAGTTTTCTGCTGTTGTGTGGAACGCATTGGCTGTCTTGGACCTGGACTCAGTGCGTCCTCCTCGTATTGTGGCTGTTAACGTCGCCTCTTTACATCGCAACTCGGCTTCAAGTAATGCACCGCCGCCGACTATCCTTGGGTTGTCTTCACTCAAGTTATGTAAATTACTGTCTGAAATTTGTATTAAAATTGTGTACATTGTGATATTTGGGGCTTTTTTGAGTCAAGTGGTCTTGTTGGATATAATGTCGAGCCCTGTTAGGCTGGCCACATGTTGGTCGGCTGTACTCGTATATGAATCACACGTCTCATATTGAGATGTCGTCGGAATCTGTGAAAATATAGCTCGTTGATAGTAACTAACTTGCACATTTGAGGTTCACGGGGTGTAAAAGGCAAAAGGGTGTAAAAGTATTAGGTTTTACTATGCTCTGCAAGTTTCGTATGTGTTCGTCCGCTAGCAACTAGTGGGCTGAAGAGTAAAAGAAATTTAATCCCTCTCTCAGGACTAGTTATAGCTCACTAGATTTAATTGCTCAACTACTTGTTATTTAAAAGTTTTCATTGGCTGACATTTTCTCACTTTTATTTATTTATATATTTGCCTTTTGCTACAACTTAGTTCTGAGTACTAATTATTGGTTCTCGTGCTTTTTAAATGACATCCTTGAGCCGCTATGCATGCACGTTCACTTACTGAATCACTTAAGTGTTTTCTAGGGTATACCTTAAGAGAATCTTGACTGGCTGTCTGGAGGCAGTTATATCAGTCTGTGCACGCTTGTTCTCTTATTAATTATCTAACTGCTCATTGGGGCGAGATTTAAGGAGACTTGCCCCGTCTCCCTGAAGGCAGCTCTTTAAATTTGTGCACCTCTTTACTTTATTAAATAGTCTAGATGTTCTTGGAGGTGTATTTTAAGAATTTCCTTTTCCTAGTTGTCTCGAGGCAGCTGTAATTTACTCTGTCTTTCGGTAGAGCTATTAAATATTTAATATCTGTGATGAGTCATGCTATTATGTTGTCCTAAAGAGCCACCTGCTTCCGAATTAATCATTTTTTCATCTGTTGAAGCACTTTCGGAGTTGTAGTTCGTAAAGGTGACATTTTGAGTCTAAAATGTAAGAACTGCTGTTACACACAGCTTTTGTCTTTAACTATTACCTTTATTAAGCTGCGTAATTCCTTAAATTTGTTGTTTGTAATCCTGCTAATCCATTTCATGTTATTTTTCTCAAATAAACACGTTTTTATAAACTATGGTGAATGATGTGAACCCCAAACCGACCAGTCCTTCCAGTTAATTTCGTGTGTACCTGCTGGAGGTCTGACATCCGTCATGTATTGGTTCCCATATGGTCTAAGCCTTTAAACGATGAACTGCTTACGAAGGTACATTTGCGTGCATTGCTACGTATCTTAGTTTAGTCTTCATTTATTATGGAAAGGAATGTAAACCGCAAACAACAAAAATTGTCTTGACAGCATCTGTACTCTGCTGGATTGTTATGAGCAGTTTGATCTCCTCTGTAATTTGTTAACAGTTTACCCCGCTCTTCTTAAATTACATTAAATTATAAGCGCCACAGCAATTATATACAGAAAACTGAGGATCTTTTTGTCTTTGTAAAAAATTCGATGATACTCAATTTTTAGTGGACGCGCAAAGAATAAACATAATATTTTCTAACAACTGGATCTTCTTTTGAACTGACGGCGAAGTGTGATTCTCAATTTGAATCAATTAACATCTCATCTACGAACCGTACATACAGGAAAACATGGTGAGCCTAAATTTTACCGACAATCTGTCACGCGTTAAACTAAGTCGTTGGCTAAGTGATTTGATGTCTGGAATTCTTGATGCCCTGTGACTCGTTACGGGACAGTGCGTTCTGTTTGTTCTCCGAAGTACCTATGCTTCTCAATTGGCTCAAATGGTTCAAATGGCTCTGAGCACTATGGGACTCAACTGCTGAGGTCATTAGTCCCCTAGAACTTAGAACTAGTTAAACCAAACTAACCTAAGGACATCACAAACATCCATGCCCGAGGCAGGATTCGAACCCGCGACCGTAGCGGTCTTGCGGTTCCAGACTGCAGCGCCTTTAACCGCACGGCCACTTCGGCCGGCGCTTCTCAATTGCTCTGATAATGGGAATACCTGCATATCAGTGCACACCGTGTGTGAAACTGGCGCGAGGGCATAATTAGCCTCCCTTGTACAGTAAAGACACTCTCACTACCGTCCCCCTCCTCTCCCCCCACCGCCACAACGGCAACGTCTGACAAGTCAAAAATGTGTTGCGGCGGTGCCGTTATGATAAATGTTCAGAAAGCGTTCATGTAAATGACAAAAGGTAGTCTGGTTTCTTTGACAATACCAAAGGTAGATATTTTTTCTTAACATAGATTTTACGACCTTACACGAACTTCAATATCGATATTGAAACATCGATGTTTGTAATCCAAGTTTCGAAATTTTGTGAATGTCGATTGTCACCGAACATCCCAAGTACTAGCTCGCAGTTATTTCGTCCAGAATCGGACCCAACAGGACAATTCACCATAGCTGGATTTGTGCAGCATGCCCACAGAGGGCTGACGTCAGCTTGCTCCGCGAGGTAGCTTGGCATCGCGCAGCAGCCAAACTCGGCGGCCTCGTCCCGAGTCGTTATGGAAGAGCGGTGGCAACGCGGAAACGCTACACCGGTCGGCCGCGCATATGCGACTCGCCTCATCCTCCTCGGGATTCCTGGTTTGGGGGCCGGTCTCGAGGAACAACACGAAGCCAAGCGCTGAGCTACGTTATCGTGTACGCCCGACTCACCGTTTGTTTTTCGCAATAATCGCTGCTACGGTGCTGGTCTGAGGCAAACCTTCGATAATACCACACCAACTGATAACTAACGGAATGAGGGGCACCTACTGTGAGAGCTCTTTGTGCAAGAAATCCCAGAGCGGCGCGTTTTTTTAAGGCTTTCGGCAGGGATAATGCAGTTCTATCCTGTGCTAATCATTTCAGCTCTACGTGACTATTACATCCAATAGAGCCGCTTGTCTCAGTCTTCAGACTCGCTGGTAAGTTCGTGACCGCAGTGTCGCATACCTTAGCCACCAGGTGCAATGGGGCACTGGCCGGCGGTAGACATCTGTCGCAGCGAACCTGCTATGCACGTATTGCTCGTAAACTGCCCCTAGGTGGTCAGCTTTACTGTACAGTACTGTTGTTCAGTGAAACGTTATTTACAGCTTGTACAGAAACTAGAACACAGTTGTAAAAGTCCAAGGGCTTGCAAGGGAAGCAGTAGTTGAGTAGGGAGTAAGGCAGAGTTGTAGACTACCCGTGATATTATTCAATATGTACACTGAGCAAACAGTAAAGGAAACCTAACAGATGCGGCATACACTGGGATCACAAAAGTCTTGGGATACCACCTAATATCCTGTAGGACCTCATTTTGACCGGGATAGTGCAGCAACTCAACGAGGCATGGACTCAACAAATCGATAGAAGTCCTCTGCAGAAATATTGAGCCATGCGACCTCCATAGCCGTCCATAATTGCGAAAGTGTTGGCAGTGCAGGATTTTGTGCATGCATTGGACCTCTCGATCACGACCCATAATTGTTCGATGGGATTCATGTTGGGCGACCTAAGTAGCCACATCATTCGCTCGAATTATCCAGAATGTTCTTAAAACCAATCGCGAACAATTGTGCTCCAGTAACACGGCGCATTGTCGTCTACAAAAATTCCATCGTAGTTTGGGAATATGAAGTCCATTCTATGTAAACAGAGCCGGCACGATTATGAAGCCACAAAAATGGTTCAAATGGCTCTGAGCACTATGGGACTTAACATCTATGGTCATCAGTCCCATAGAACTTAGAACTACTTAAACCTAACTAATCTAAGGACATCACACAACACCCAGTCATCACGAGGCAGAGAAAATCCCTGACCCCGCCGGGAATCGAACCCGGGAACCCGGGCGCAGGAAGCGAGAACGCTACCGCACGACCACGAGCTGCGGACTATGAAGCCACAACCAGCTTGCACAGTGCCTTGTTGACAGCTTGGATCCATGGCTTCGTGGGGCCTGTTCCATACGTGAACGCGACCATCATCTCTTACCAACCAAAATTTTGGCTCATCTGACCAGGCCACGATTTCCCAGTCGTCTAGGGCCCAACCGATCAAGTAAAAAAAATGTAAATGTCGTGTGACTAGAGCCTCCCGTCGGGTAGACCGTTCGCCGGGTGCAAGTATTTCGGTTTGACGCCACTTCGGCGACTTGCGCGTCGATGGGGATGAAATTAAGATGATGATTAGGACAACACAACACTGAGTCCCTCAGCCGAGAAAATCTCCGACCCAGCCGGGAATCGAACCCGGTCCCTTAGGATTGACATTCTCTCGCGCTGACCATTCAGCTACCGGGGGCGGACAGCGATAATGTCATGAGTCCAAGAGAGGCGTAGCAGGCGATGACGCGCTGTTGGCGAAGACACCCGCGTCAGTCATCTGCTGTCATAGGCCATTAACACCAAATATCGTCACACTGTCCTAACGGATACGTTGTACGGCCCACATTGATTTCTGCAGTTGCTTCACGCAGTGTTGCTTGTCTGTTAGCAATGACAACTCTACGCAAACGCCGCTGCCCTCCGTCGTAAAGTGAAGGCCGTCGGCGGCTCGTTGTCCGTGGTGAGAAGTAATGACTGAAATTTGGTATTCTCGACACACTCTTCACACTGTGGTTCTTCGAATATTGAATTCCTTACGATTTCCGAAGTGGAATGACGCTAGCTTCAACTACCATTCCGCATTCACAGTCTGTTAACTCCCGTCACGCAGTTATCACGTCGGAAACCTTTTCAGGTGATTCACCTGAGTACAAATGACAGCTCCGCCAATGCACTGCCTTTTATACTTTGTGTGCGCGCTACTACCGCCATCTGTATATGTGCATATCGGTGTCCCATGAGTTGGGCCATACCAAATCCAGACGATGTTAACTATTCATGAGTTCTATAGTAGATGTCCCTCAAACCTGCTACATCTTCTGACAAGGATGTCAATGCATTTCTTTTCTCACCTTTTCACTTTAGTACTTCATTTCGTACGTTATACAGGACACACACCATAACACAAGGACAACATAAACGTTCATCTTCGACATTATTGGACCTACCCTCCTATGGCGAGAGTTGCGAACATCAGACATCAAAAAAAGTTTTGCATCACCCCGGTTCCCAGAACTCCTGAAGACAGACGTCGACTGTGGGTATTGTACCACAGACACAGTCCCTCTGACTGTTCAGAGATGTCACTAAACCCGCCCAAAGATGTAAACAACTATGCATGAGCAGCGCCTATTAGACGGAGGGGGTCCGATAGCCGATCACTTTCAGTCATTCCAACAGGAAGGAGGTACACGGCTCGTGATGTCTGTAGTTCAACAATGCCTAGATGGTCAATATCGCGGTTCGATCGCGTCCGCATTGTTACTTTGTGCCAGGAAGGGCTTTCACCAAATCACCAAATGTCCAGCCGTCTCGGAGTGAACCAAAGCGATGTTGTTCTGACATGGAGGAGATACAGAGAGACAGGAACTGTCGATAACATGCCTCTCTCAGGACAACCAAGGGATACTACAGCAGTGGATGACCGCTACCTATGGATTATGGCTCGGAGGAACCCTGACAGCAACGCCACCATGTTGAATAATGCTTTTCGTGCAGCCACAGGACGTCGTGTTAAGACTCAAACTGTGCGCAGTAGGCCGCATGACGCGCAACTTCACTCCCGACGTCCATGGTGAGGTCCATCTTTACAACCACGACACCAAACAGCACGGTACAGATGGGCCCAACAACATGCAGAATAAACCGTTGAGGTTTGGCATAACGCTCTCTTCCCTGATGAGTGTCGCATGTCGGAGACATGTTTGCAGGCAACTTGGTCCGGCTGAACGCCTTAGACACACTGTCCAGCGAGTTCAGCAAGGTGGAGGTTCCCCGGTGTTTTTCGGTGGCATTATGTGGAGCCGACGTACGCCTCTGGTGGTCATAGAAGGCGCCGTAACGGCTGTACAATACGTGAATGCCATCTTCCGACCGATAGTGCAACCATATCGGCAGCATATTGGCGAGGCGTCTTGTGAATGACTTCCTTTAGGTTAACGACATCGCTCGACTAGAGCGGCCAACATGTTCTCCAGACATGAACCCTATCGAACATGCGTGGGATAGATTGAAAAGGGCTGCTACGGACACCGTGTCCCACCAAGGGATCTACGCCGAATCGCCGTTGAGGAGTGGGACAATCTGGACCGACAGTGTCTTGATGAACTTGTGGACAGTAAGTCACGACGAATACAGGCATGCATCAATGCAAGAGGACGTGCTACTGGGTATTAGAAGTACCGGTGTGTACAGCAATCTGGACCACCACCTCTGAAGGTCTCGCTGTATGGTGATACAACATACAATGTGTGATTTTCATGACCAGTAAAAAGGGCGGAAATGATGTTTATGTTGATCTCTACTCCAATTTTCTATCCAGGTTCCGGAACTCTCGGAACCGAGGGGATGCAAAACTTTTTGATGCGTGTAGATACTTAGGCACCTTACTTACAGAAACAACAGATGCAGCTTTGAAGTCAGAAAAAAATAATTTCCACAGAAAAAGATTTTTTCAGTGAAAGGAGACAGCTATCAATGAACAATTCATTAATACAAAATACACTCCTGGAAATTGAAATAAGAACACCGTGAATTCATTGTCCCAGGAAGGGGAAACTTTATTGACACATTCCTGGGGTCAGATACATCACATGATCACACTGACAGAACCACAGGCACATAGACACAGGCAACAGAGCATGCACAATGTCGGCACTAGTACAGTGTATATCCACCTTTCGCAGCAATGCAGGCTGCTATTCTCCCATGGAGACGATCGTAGAGATGCTCGATGTAGTCCTGTGGAACGGCTTGCCATGCCATTTCCACCTGGCGCCTCAGTTGGACCAGCGTTCGTGCTGGACGTGCAGACCGCGTGAGACGACGCTTCATCCAGTCCCAAACATGCTCAATGGGGGACAGATCCGGAGATCTTGCTGGCCAGGGTAGTTGACTTACACCTTCTAGAGCACGTTGGGTGGCACGGGATACATGCGGACGTGCATTGTCCTGTTGGAACAGCAAGTTCCCTTGCCGGTCTAGGAATGGTAGAACGATGGGTTCGATGACGGTTTGGATGTACCGTGCACTATTCAGTGTCCCCTCGACGATCACCAGTGGTGTACGGCCAGTGTAGGAGATCGCTCCCCACACCATGGTGCCGGGTGTTGGCCCTGTGTGCCTCGGTCGTATGCAGTCCTGATTGTGGCGCTCACCTGCACGGCGCCAAACACGCATACGACCATCATTGGCACCAAGGCAGAAGCGACTCTCATCGCTGAAGACGACACGTCTCCATTCGTCCCTCCATTCACGCCTGTCGCGACACCACTGGAGGCGGGCTGCACGATGTTGGGGCGTGAGCGGAAGACGGCCTAACGGTGTGCGGGACCGTAGCCCAGCTGTCGCGGCATGCTACCAGTGTTAAAGACTGCGATGGAGCTCCGTATGCCACGGCAAACTGGCTGACACTGACGGCGGCGGTGCACAAATGCTGCGCAGCTAGCGCCATTCGACGGCCAACACCGCGGTTCCTGGTGTGTCCGCTGTGCCGTGCGTGTGATCATTGCTTGTACAGCCCTCTCGCAGTGTCCGGAGCAAGTATGGTGGGTCTGACACACCGGTGTCAATGTGTTCTTTTTTCCATTTCCAGGAGTGCAGAAAAAGAAATTTTGTCAAGACTTTCATTTGGAGTGTGGTACTGTATAGCTGTGGAAGATCGGCCCTTAGAAAACCGTGAAAATAAGTATAATGACGACCAGCTGGACAGAAAGAAAAGTAACGAGAATGTCCTGAAAGCACAACCCATTAAAACAAGCCATGGAGTTTCGGTAAGGGAAAGATAAATTTGGAAGAAAAAGTGAATAGTAATGTCGATCGAAGCAGCGTCAAAATGTTCAAGTGCTTTCAAAAATTTTTGTGGTAATCAATGAACCGTTCAGTCAGTTAACTGCCGCTTATCGAAACTGAACATCTATTTCCCTGTCATCTTTCAGCCACCTTTCGTATTATTAGATAAGAGCGGGCATTATGGCTGGTGTTATCGCCTTGTGAAGCAAAGACTGTTTGTAGCTCTCTCAGCCACACGTGACGTTTTGTCAGGCTAAGAAAGAGTTACGAAATATTTAATTAATATAAAAGCCGATCAACATTCGTACTGTACAAGAGATCACGAACCAAATGATTGCAATCCCGGGTCGGTTGCATGCATCATCAATGAGCTGGTAAATTTTATAAGCGAATTCCCCCCACAAAAGTAATTTTCCCTGCGATTTTGAACCGATCGAGGTGTTGCCTAGGAATAAGACAACAGGAAGAGATGATCTGGATAATTTTGAGGTTACTGGAAACCAGTTTATTACAGTAGTTCCAAGATGGTGTGTACGTTAACAAGGAAGAAAGGAGCGGTTGTGTCTAATTTGCTTCCTGGCCACGCCGTCATGTCAGAACGAAGTTTTTGTCAGAGTCCCTGGATTAGTACCACTCTGACCAGGCTAACATAAGAAACTTAAGTTCGCCATTACGCTAAACAAAAAAAAAAAAACAAAAAAATGAAAGCAACGGGGGAGGTTAGTGCCACCTCCCCTTTAAGGTTGGCGGCGCGGACTATACTTTGCAAAGGAACAATGGCAAATGAGGAAATAAAAGCGATGGAGACATGCTCTCCAGTCCACTCTGAAGCAGCATATAGTCGCAGTCAGTCAGTTGGTTACGGTTCATCGTATAGACTGGCGTGCAAGTCTGCCGCCGTCTTAGTTGCAACATGCACTCAACTTCATTACCCGTGAGTCAGCAGTGTACTGGGAACTCACGATAAGAATCTGACTGTCTCTCAAGAAGACGCACGCGATTTTCGCGATCACGGTAACAACACACGCTAACATTCTGTCCTGACAGAAGCCTACCACCAGCACGCTGATGTTTCCGTTGTAAGTTACGCGTTCATGCGTCCGCACCCTAGTATTCATCTCTATTACTCTCATGGGTCATAAACTTCTCACTTATTTCCTTCAGATTAGTTCTTCCTCGATGTATCAAGTAATTTTCCTAAGGGCTAGAACCAGCTTCCCCTGTTATTTTCTTTGTATTCTTTTTTGCATTCTTTTCCAGTGGATAGCTTGCTTGTGCCAATAGTAGTCCATCATTGTGAATTCAAGGCGTTTCCCAAGCTGCGAGCCGGCCGCTGTGGACGAGCGGTTCTAGCCGCTTCAGTCCGAAACCGCGCTGCTGCTACGGTCGCAGGTGCGAATCCTACCTCGGGCATGGATGTGTGTGATGTCCTTAGGTTAGTTAGGTTTAAGTAGTGCTAAATCTAGGGGACTGATGACCTCAAATGTTAAGTCCCATAGTGCTTAGAGCCATTTCAACCATTTTGGACCAAGCTGCGAAGATCGTCCCGTCTTTTTTTCTGCTTTTGATTGAGATCGTGATTTGAATTTTCGATTCTACTAGTAAATATTGTTACTTGTCTGTAGGGTTCACTCTGTTCCCAAAGAGTCAGAAGAGCCATTACCGAAAACCTGCTCGGCCAGCTCCGATTGCAAACAGTCAAGGATACAGGCAGATCTTTCAGGTAAGAGAAGGAAGAAGTAACAGAGTTACGACACTCTTGTGATTATCGATAGGAGTCAGCCATTCTATTTCCACATTTACTGTTGTCTCACCAAACGATCGGATCCTAACTTTTTCATTGATCAATATCGCCACGGGAGGTGATGAAGCATCCCCTTAAATCTTTCCAGGGCTTCGCAGGCCTGGAACATACCCAGCCAGGTTACAACGCCAATCACTTGGCGGGATAATCCGTGCTCGACGCATTCTCACGGCTCCTCCCACGCGGGAGATAAGCTGAGCAGGTGGCGCAAGTCATCGCTTCATATCGAGCGCTTCGTCACACCTTCCCAAGGCTCTTCGTCTTTGAAGTTCGCTGCAATGCCGACCAGAAGAAAAACACCTTTAAACGTTGTTTCTTCTTTTATTAGTCACCCCTCCGTCTAATCGAGCTTATAATAACAGTTGTTTTGTCACAGAAGTAGATGTCCGTAATGATTTTGATTTTCCGTGTTTTTCTGTTGATGTCCTCGAAAAATTTCCGGCACCGTCACTTATAAAAAAAATAGAGCGCGGCAGATTGTTTGTCCTGGTTTAAATTAAAAAACTCCCCGTCGTATCCTCAGGAGTCAGCGCAGGTTAAACAGCTAATGGTGACCCGATTGTCGAATAAGGACTTTAATGTCGACGGCCCCTTTGGTGCTATTCGAGAGGTCCATGTGCCGACACACATTTCTTTTCTCCTTCTCATTATTATCAACGACCGTGATCTACTGTGTTCTTGTGGGGAGAGAGGTTCCCCAGAACACGTCGAGAACTTGTACAACACGAAACAGCATGGAGAAAAACGATAACATGGCAGACTCTACTTCAAAGGCCATGCACGTTCAGTACATACGAGAACAACAAAATAGATCTGACATGAGTCCCAGGACGCAACAATCAACAAGATAGTCACGTCAGAGGAAGATGGCGAAGCTAATCCAAGCAACAATACGCACAATGATGACAAATTCCTTGATCAAATCACCTAGTATGAAAGCCTAAACAGGTTACTGTACCTGGAGTCACGAAAACCTAAAAACAAGAATTAGTGACTACGTAGGGTTTCCCGGCGTAATAAGTGATAATATTCTTCTCGGGCCTGCAGCCTGATCTTGAAGTCAGCTTGACACAATATTTCTGCGGTCCACCTGGTCGCCATCTTCAGGTGAGTATCCTGTTGCAAGAACTCGCCGGAACTGAATTCAGAATCCAGTCTGTGAAAGTCGGCTCCATTATACGTCGCGTAAGGACAGCAGCGTATGCGCTAAGAATTGTCATAACTGCAAGAAGCCGAGGAAATATTGTGTCAAGATGACTTCATGATCCGGCTGCAGACCCGAGGAGAATATTAACAAAAGTTGGTGTTGGGCGTATGGCTCGATTTCTTTCCGAGGAACCCCGTCCCCAGGCTGTACTTTGGTGAAAGGAATTCGCAACTCTTCTCTAATCTTTCCTGTCATCTTTAAAGTTTCTCCAATTTCAATAAACTACCAACAGTCTTATTTAACACTCTCCGTTACCGTTATTTATTTTAATTTTTCTTTGTGACTTATTATTGTTACTTTGATTTTTATTGCCGTTGACCATATTTATTTGGAATAGGCAACAATATTTGTTATCACATGAAAAATTTTAAAATGTGAGACCTGTTTTTAACGTACAATTGAAATAAAAAAGAAAACTGAAATTGAAAAAAAAAAAAAGAAACGGTCTATTGGTTAGCACAGCTGGCTCTTGATTGAGTGGTCCCCAGTTCGATACCCGGTCCGATGGGAGATTTTCTCCACTCGGTGACCGGGAGTTTGTGTTATCCTAACCATTTCATGTTATCTTCATGACAAAGACACGCAAATCGCCGAAGTTGCCTCGAATAGAAATGCTTGTAACAGCTGATCGTACCACCAATATACACTCCTGGAAATTGAAATAAGAACACCGTGAATTCATTGTCCCAGGAAGGGGAAACTTTATTGACACATTCCTGGGGTCAGATACATCACATGATCACACTGACAGAACCACAGGCACATAGACACAGGCAACAGAGCATGCACAATGTCGGCACTAGTACAGTGTATATCCACCTTTCGCAGCATTGCAGACTGCTATTCTCCCATGGAGACGATGGTAGAGATGCTGGATGTAGTCCTGTGGAACGGCTTGCCATGCCATTTCCACCTGGCGCCTCAGTTGGACCAGCGTTCGTGCCGGACGTGCAGACCGCGTGAGACGACGCTTCATCCAGTCCCAAACATGCTCAATGGGGGACAGATCCGGAGATCTTGCTGGCCAGGGTAGTTGACTTACACCTTCTAGAGCACGTTGGGTGGCACGGGATACATGCGGACGTGCATTGTCCTGTTGGAACAGCAAGTTCCCTTGCCGGTCTAGGAATGGTAGAACGATGGGTTCGATGACGGTTTGGATGTACCGTGCACTATTCAGTGTCCCCTCGACGATCACCAGTGGTGCACGGGCAGTGTAGGAGATCGCTCCCCACACCATGATGCCGGGTGTTGGCCCTGTGTGCCTCGGTCGTATGCAGTCCTGATTGTGGCGCTCACCTGCACGGCGCCAAACACGCATACGACCATCATTGGCACCAAGGCAGAAGCGACTCTCATCGCTGAAGACGACACATCTCCATTCGCCCCTCCATTCACGCCTGTCGCGACACCACTGGAGGCGGGCTGCACGATGTTGGGGCGTGAGCGGAAGACGGCCTAACGGTGTGCGGGACCGTAGCCCAGCTTCATGGAGACGGTTGCGAATGGTCGTCGCCGATACCCCAGGAGCAACAGTGTCCCTAATTTGCTGGGAAGTGGCGGTGCGGTCCCCTACGGCACTGCGTAGGATCCTACGGTCTTGGCGTGCATCCGTGCGTCGCTGCGGTCCGGTCCCAGGTCGACGGGCACGTGCACCTTCCGCCGACCACTGGCGACAACCTCGATGTACTGTGGAGACCTCACGCCCCACGTGTTGAGCAATTCGGCGGTACGTCCACCCGGCCTCCCGCATGCCCACTATACGCCCTCGCTCAAAGTCCGTCAACTGCACATACGGTTCACGTCCACGCTGTCGCGGCATGCTTCCAGTGTTAAAGACCGCGATGGAGCTCCGTATGCCACGGCAAACTGGCTGACACTGACGGCGGCGGTGCACAAATGCTGCGCAGCTAGCGCCATTCGACGGCCAACACCGCGGTTCCTGGCGTGTCCGCTGTGCCGTGCGTGTGATCATTGCTTGTACAGCCCTCTCGCAGTGTCCGGAGCAAGTATGGTGGGTCTGACACACCGGTGTCAATGTGTTCTTTTTTCCATTTCCAGGAGTGTATATATGCGTATAGGGTGTCCCATTTATCTTGACCACCGTAAATAACTGTTTATCCAGATGCAAATTACAAAATGTTTCAAGCAAATGCTCTTTAGCCGTCAGGGGGACATCAATCAGCATGATTGCCTTTGTTGTAGCTTTGTTTTTTTACAAAGATATGAACAGCGGTATAACTTTTCTAAATGGCACCCTGTATTTTTTATTCGGTAATTCATTTACTCTCCTAAAGATCTATTCAAAAATGTATCACAGTGTACCATTCACTGAAACACAACGTTATTAATTACATAACACAACATTGACTTTGAGCCCGGGATCACAAACTCGTCCACTTGCTGGAGATGTCAGAAAACAAATGAAAAACAAGTAAAAACATAACACAAAATTGACTTTGACCCTCTTGTACCATTACCCAGGAGTAGAACATTCAAAGGTGTTCACAGTGGTGACTCTGGACACGGATAGACTGGTGCACTCGTTGAATGAAAGAATTATTTACTGCTTCCAGTGCTGCCTGCTGAAGAGAATTACAAGCAAGCACGATACGTTCCTGCTTGTCCTCTGGAGTTGTTGGAATATCGCGATAGACAACGTCTTTAATGCATCCCCAAAGAAAAAATCAGGAGACCTAGCGGGCCAAGTAACTGTTCCTCCTCGACCAGTACATCTGGCAGCATACCTTCGGTTCAGAACACGACGTGCACGCAAGGCATTATGTGCTGGACATCCATCGTGTTGATACCACATAAGCATTCTGGTTCTTAGCGGCACTTCATCCAAAAAAGGAGGAAGAATTCGTCTGAGGAAGTTGACATACGCTGTGCCTTTTAGACTACCATTGATGAAATAAGGGCCAATAATTGTAGTACCAAGCATCCCATCCTGTCAGTGACCATTCTGGAACAACTTAAGCCTTACGCGGAAAACATTACTCAAGATTACCAGGCTGGATTTCGAACAAACCGCTCCACAACTGATAATTTGTTCACTATACGACAGATCTTTGAGAAATACTGGGAATTTAACAAAAACATTCACTTTCTCTTCATTGACTTCCAGCGATCCCTACTACAGCATCCACAGAAGTATCCTCTACAACATCTTACGAGAATTTAGTATACCCAGTAAAATCATTAGGATGATACAACTGTGCATGGATGGCTCCCAGGCAGCAGTGAAGTTAAGAGGATCCATATTCCCCCACCTTTCCAATTAAATCAGGCTTACGACAGGGAGATGCTCTTTCATAGCCTCAGGGTCAAGATGTCTGTACTCACTAATCAACCCACTCAAAAGTAAAGCTTTGTCAATAACCACAAAGATGAAGATATACAACACTATTATCCGTCCCATAGTACTGTACGGTTCATAAAGCTGGACGCTTACAAAGAATGAAAGAGAAAAACTGAATGTTTTTGAAAGAAAAGTAATGAGAAACATCTGGGGACCGGTGTTGGAGAATGGCGTATGGAGAATTCGAAAGAACAATGAAATTTGTCAGTGAATGAAGCAACCCACTGTCATCCAGAAATTAAAAAGTAGGAGACTGCAATGGGCTGGACATGTGGCCAGAATGGAAAACGACAGAATCACCAAGAAAGCATTTGAAGGAACTCTCCAGGCAACAAGACCATTGGGCCGACCTCGTACAAGGTGGAAAGATGACATAGAGAAGGACATCGTAGCATTAGGAATTTCCGCAGGGTGGAGAGAGGCTGCGAGAGATAGAAGGCAGTGGAAGCAGATCGTTGATGCAGCGCGTGGTCTAGAGGGCCTGTGATCGCTGAGGGGAGAGAGAGAGAGAGAGAGAGAGAGAGAGAGAGAGAGAGAGAAGCATCCCACACCAGACGTTAACTCCCCATTGACGGTGATGTTCCACCTGTCTAAGCCATCGTGGGTTGTCGCTGTACCAATAATGCGTGTTCCTTGTATTTACCTGTCCTTTGATTGAGAAGGAACATTCATCGGTAAATAGAACATTGGAGAAGAAGTTAGGGTTGGCGAGGATTTGCTGTTGTGCCCACTGACAGAACTGTACACGATTCTGGAAATCATTCCCAAGCAATTCTTGGTGGAGGTGTACATTGTAAGGATGGAACCGGTGACGCGTAAGAATACGATGTACACTGGTTTTAGGAATGCCAGTCTCGTGTTCAAGCTGTCGTGTGCTCACATGTGGAGTCATAGCAACGGAAGCGAGAACAGTAACTGCGGCAGCCTCGTCTGAGCGAGTGCTACGGCGATTGCGTTGTCATGGGCTGAAACTTCCCGTTTCCTGAAGCGTCGCAACAAGACGAGAAAACATCCGTCAGGAAGGTGGGTTCTTGTCAGGATATCGCTGTCTGTACAGTTCCGCTGCCTGTGTAGCATTTCGCCTACCTTCAATAACAACAACTACAACAACAATACAAGTAACGCTATGTCGATGCAGTTTGTAGGAAGGCCTGCCTTTACTATATGCCTACTCTACACAACAGTACCGAAAAGGACTAAACTACTGTACTAAATGTGTCCGTACATAAGAAAACAGTATTGCAATTACTGTTCAGCTAACTTGCTTTCCCCATAGATGAGTAGCATTTCTACTTTCTCTTCGTTGGTGTGCATTCTACTCACACAACTCTTCAACTGACGATTGTTGACGGAATGACGGATGTGCATTCTACTTATGTTTACATCTGTCCTCTGTCAACGTCAGCACGTGGATGTGTTCCATTACCCCGAGTACCTGCACTAAGCGCTGGGAGCGTCAACGTCAGTGTTGTGTTCAGTAATTAATAGTGTTGTGTTTCAGTGAATGGCACACTGTGATACATTTTTGAATAGGTCTTTAGGAGAGGAAATGAATTACCGAATAAAAAATACAGGGTGCCATTTAAAAAAGTCATACCGCTGTTAATATCTTTGTAAAAAACAAAGCTACAACGAAGGCAATCATGCTGATTGCTGTCCACCCCCCCCCCCCCTGACGGCTAAAGAAAATTTGCTTGAAACATTTTGTAATTTGCATCTGGACAAACAGTTATTTAGGGTGGTCGAGGAGGGTAAATCAATTATTCAATTATTATCTGCAAAGTAGTTACAAAATTTTATTGTAATCAAATAGGAAACTAACAAGAACATCAATTTTCGACATAGTCTCCTTGTGTTTCAACGCACTTGGTCCATCGTTGTACAAGCTTCCTCATAAAAGAAGGTTCTCGGTTGAGCTGCGGGCCAGGAATGCACCGCTTCTTCAACTGCTTCGTCCGAGACAAATCGACGGCCCCTTAATACCTGTTTGAGTGGACCAAACAAGTGATAATCAGAAGTGGCAAGATCGGACTATATGGAGGACGATCCAATACTTCAGATTGAGTTTCTGGAGCGTTTCAGCAGTGTGGGCAGCAGTATGTGGACGAGCATTGTCGTGCAACAACACACCACCATTTGACAGCAATCCTCGGCGTTTGCTTCGAACTGCAGACTTGAGCCTAGCAGTAAGCATCTCACTCTAACGTACACTGTTTATTGTTGGGCCCCTTTCCCCATAATGTTCCAGTACTGGACCTTGTGCGTCCCAAAAAACCGTAAGCATCAGTTTTCCTGCGGACGGTTGGGTCTTGAAATTTTTCTTTCACGGCGGATTTGGATGTTTCCATTCCATACTCTGCCGTTTACTCTCAGACTCGTAATGATGGATCCATATTTAGTCCCAGTAATGATCCTAAGAAGTTGTCCCCTCCGTTACCATCGCGATCCAAATGCTTTTGCAGATGTCCAAGCGCGTAGTTTATGCAACTGTGTGAGTTGTTTTGGGACCCATCTTGCACAAACTTTATGAAACCCAAGTGTGTTGTGAATGATTCCGTAGGCAGAACCGTGACTAATTTGCAGACGATGTACCACTTCGTCAATAGTTATTCGTCTAAGAGAATCATTTCACGTGAACCTCAATGGTTTCTTCATTTGTGGCGGTAAACGGTCGTCCGGCTCCTTCATCGTGCGTAACACTTGTGCGACCATTTCGGAATCTTTGAATCCATTCGCAGACACTCCGCTGTGGCCAAACACTGTTCCCGTACTGTACCGAAAGTCTTGGATGAATTTCGGCCCCTGATACGCCTGCAAATAGACAGCGGAGCAGCCATGATTAACAGCACGGCAGCGATAACGAAATTAACCTGTTGTTGTTGTGGTCTTCAGTCCTGAGACTGGTTTGATGCAGCTCTCCATGCTACTCTATCCTGTGCAAGCTTCTTCATCTCCCAGTACTTACTGCAACCTACATCCTTCTGAATCTGCTTAGTGTATTCATCTCTTGGTCTCCCTCTACGATTTTTACCCTCCACGCTGCCCTCCAATGCTAAATTTGTGATCCCTTGAAGCCTCGAAACGTGTCCTACCAACCGGTCCCTTCTTTTTGTCAAGTTGTGCCACAAACTCCTCTTCTCCCCAATTCTATTCAATACCTCCTCATTAGTTATGTGATCCACCCATCTAATCTTCAGCATTCTTGTGTAGCACCACATTTCGAAAGCTTCTATTCTCTTCTTGTCCAATCTATTTATCGTCCATGTTTCACTTCCATACATGGCTACACTCCATACAAATACTTTCAGAAACGACTTCCTGACACTTAAATCTATACTCGATGTTAACAAATTTCTCTTCTTCAGAAACGCTTTCCTTCCCATTGCCAGTCTACATTTTATATCCTCTCTACTTCGACCATAATCAGTTATTTTATTCCCTAAATAGCAAAACACCTTTACTACTTTAAGTGTCTCATTTCCTAATCTAATTCCATCCGCATCACCCGATTTGATTTGACTACATTCCATTATCCTCGGTTTGCTTTTGTTGATGTTCATTTTATATCCTCCTTTCAAGACACTGTCCATTCCGTTCAACTGCTCTTCCAAGTCCTTTGCTGTCTCTGACAGATTTACAATGTCATCGGCGAACCTCAAAGTTTTTATTTCTTCTCCATGAATTTTAATACCTACTCCGAATTTTTCTTTTGTTTCCTTTACTGCTTGCTCAATATACAGATTGAATAACATCGGGGAGAGGCTACAACCCTGTCTCACTCCCTTCCCAACCACTGCTTCCCTTTCATGCCCCTCGACTCTTATAACTGCCATCTGGTTTCTGTACAAATTGTAAATAGCCTTTCGCTCCCTGTATTTTACCCCTGCCACCTTCAGAATTTGAAAGAGAGTATTCCAGTTAACATTGTCAAAAGCTTTCTCTAAGTCTACAAATGCTAGAAACGTAGGTTTGCCTTTTCTTAATCTTTCTTCTAAGATAAGTCGTAAGGTTAGTATTGCCTCACGTGTTCCAACATTTCTACGGAATCCAAACTGATCTTCACCGAGGTCCGCTTCTACCAGTTCTTCCATTCGTCTGTAAAGAATTCGCGTTAGTATTTTGCAGCTGTGACTTATTAAACTGATAGTTCGGTAATTTTCACATCTGTCAACACCTGCTTTCTTTGGGATTGGAATTATTATATTTTTCTTGAAGTCTGAGGGTATTACGCCTGTCTCATACATCTTGCTCACCAGATGGTAGAGTTTTGTCATGTAGTAGTTCTAATGGAATGTTGTCTACTCCCGGGGCCTTGTTTCGACTCAGGTCTTTCAGTCCTCTGTCAAACTCTTCGCGCCGTATCATATCTCCCATTTCATCTTCATCTACATCATCTTCAATTTCCATAATATTGTCCTCAAGTACATCGCCGTTGTATAGACCCTCTATATACTCCTTCCACCTTTCTGCCTTCCCTTCTTTGCTTAGAAAAGGGTTGCCATTTGAGCTCTTGATATTCATACAAGTGGTTCTCTTCTCTCCAAAGGTCTCTTTAATTTTCCTGTAGGCAGTATCTATCTTACCCCTAGTGAGACAAGCCTCTACATCCTTACATTTGTCCTCTAGCCATCCCTGCTTAGCCATTGTGCACTTCCTGTCGATTTCATTTTTGAGACGTTTGTATTCCTTTTTGCCTGCTTCATTTACTGCATTTTTATATTTTCTCCTTTCATCAATTAAATTCAATATTTCTTCTGTTACCCAAGGATTTCTATTGGCCCTCGTCTTTTTACCTACTTGATCCTCTGCTGCCTTCACTACTTCATCCCTCAGAGCTACCCATTCTTCTTCTACTGTATTTCTTTCCCCCATTCCTGTCAATTGTTCCCTTATGCTCTCCCGGAAACTCTCTACAACCTCTGGTTCTTTCAGTTTATCCAGGTCCCATTTCCTTAAATTCCCACCTTTTTGCAGTTTCTTCAGTTTCAATCTGCAGTTCATAACCAATAGATTGTGGTCAGAATCCACATCTGCCCCTGTAAATGTCTTACAATTTAGAACCTGGTTCCTAAATCTCTGTCTTACCATTATATAATCTATCTGATACCTATTAGTATCTCCAGGATTCTTCCAGGTATACAACCTTCTTTTATGATTCTTGAACCAAGTGTTAGCTATGATTAAGTTATGCTCTGTGCAAAATTCTACAAGGCGGCTTCCTCTTTCATTTCTTCCCCCCAATCCATATTCTCCTACTAAGTTTCCTTCTCTCCCTTTTCCTACTGACGAATTCCAGTCACCCATGACTATTAAATTTTCGTCTCCCTTCACTACCTGAATAATTTCTTTTATCTCATCATACATTTCATCAATTTCTTCGTCATCTGCAGAGCTAGTTGGCATATAAACTTGTACTACTGTAGTGGGCGTGGGCTTTGTATCTATCTTGGCCACACTAATGCGTTCACTATGCTGTTTGTAGTAGCTTACCCGAACTCCTATTTTTTTATTCATTATTAAACCTACTCCTGCATTACCCCTATTTGACTTTGTATTTATAAACCTGTATTCGCCTGACCAGAAGTCTTGTTCCCCCTGTCACCGAACTTCACTAATTCCCACTATATCTAACTTTAACCTATCCATTTCCCTTTTTAAATTTTCTAACCTACCTGCCTGATAAAGGGATCTGACATTCCACGCTCCGATCCGTAGAACGCCAGTTTTCTTTCTCCTGATAACGACGTCCTGTTGAGTAGTCCCCGCCCGGAGATCCGAATGGGGGACTATTTTACCTCCGGAATATTTTACCCAAGAGGACGACATCATCATTAACCATACAGTAAAGCTGCATGCCCTCGGGAAAACTTACGGCTGTAGTTTCCCCTTGCTTTCAACCGTTCGCAGTACCAGCACAGCAAGTCCGTTTTGGTTAATGTTACAAGGCCAGATCAGTCAATCATCCAGACTGTTGCCCCTGCAACTACTGAAAAGGCTGCTGCCCCTCTTCAGGAACCACACGTTTGTCTGGCCTCTCAACAGATACCCCTCCGTTGTGGTTGCAACTACGGTACGGCCATCTGTATCGCTGAGGCACGCAAGCCTCCCCACCAACGGCAAGCCGGCCGCGGTGGTCTAGCGGTTCTAGGCGCGCAGTCCGGAACCGCGCGACTGCTACGGTCGCAGGTTCGAATCCTGCCTCGGGCATGGATGTGTCCTTAGGTTAGTTAGGTTTAAGTAGTTCTAAGTTCTAGAGGACTGATGACCACAGATGTTAAGTCCCATAGTGCTCAGAGCCATTTGAACCAACGGCAAGGTCCATGGTTCATGGGGGGGTCGGGGGAATTAACCTAGCAGCTTGAAAATTGCGTAGATATGAGAAGAAATAAAGTATGCGTCATCAACGTAAAAGGACAGTACTACCAAAATAAACAACAATATAACTTGCGGATAGTAATTGACTTACCCTCTTATATATATATATATATATATATATATATATATATATATATATATATATATATATATATATATATATATCTGAAAATGGGTCTGACGAGAGGCGTGCCAGGGTAGCCCGTGCAGTTGCTATGACAACTGTGTTCAAATGGTTCACATGGCTCTGATCACTACGGGACTTAACATCTGAGGTCATCAGTCCCCTAGAACTTAGAACTACTTAAACCTAACTAACCTAAGGACATCACACACATCCATGCCCGAGGCAGGATTCGAACTTGCGACCGTAGCGGTCACGCGGTTCCAGACTGTAGCGCCTAGAACCGCTCGGCCACACCGGCCGGCGACAACTGTGTCTGGATGGCTTAGTGGTCCGAGAAACTGCCTAATAAGCAGGCGACCCGAGGTTCGAATCTCGGTCCAGCAAACATTTTCAACTTTCCACATCAATATCATCAATGTCTGCTCGCAGCCAGCATCTACAATTCCTTTGTGTCATAATCATTTTATTGTTATTTACAAAAGACATATGACACTAATCTCTAGACGTACTACCGCATTCTACTACACTGCACAAATACGGCACTTACACTTTGCTAAGGTAAGCCTTTGCAACTAGATGTCTGATTAATTCCCCAGGTGTCTTTCAGTACTTTAACTTTTAGTTGTTTGGTGACACGTTTTCTAAGTATCAGGAGAATACGTGGAGTCATTTCCAGGTAGCTACCTGCGCATTTCGCATACGGCAGATACGTCGCCATTTGAAGGGAAACAGACCTTGTGTGTAGCGACTAGCAGCGGTCAGGGCCGTTCTATTACACGCTTTGCGTCAGTCAGAACCTGCTCCGGCTGTGAGGCTTGTGGACTCTGTCACTGAGTGTAACCTGCGAACTTAGATGCTCAAGGATCTTGCCTTGTGTAAAAACAAGGTCTCCCTCACGTCACAGCACGTTTCTTTTTTTCTCTTTCGTCACACCTCAGCTGTATGCAGAGGCCAAGAGCAATAGGGTGGGCTCATACATCAAACATGTTGCGCTCACACAGACGTCCTCTGACGCGTCAGTGGCAATTAATACAGGTAGTTACGAGGATTGATAGGGCAGTATCTGCCCAAGTAGATATCACATATTCCTCTTGCGACGTACTCGTCCGCATACAGACCTCTGGTGAGCTCAGGGCACCTGTTCTACTGGTACATCGTCCATGAACAGCTGGAAGAAATGCAATATCAATTCTGCTGCATGTCGAGTCTGCTCTCGGCTCACTCTTCTTGATTTATTAGACTCCGCTGGATGCTCGTAGCGGCGATATGGTCTTATCTTACTTAAAACTAGTCCAAGGGAGAGCATCCCAACAGAGCAGAAACATTATACACTACTGGCCATTAAAATTGCTACACCACGAAGATGACGTGCTACAGAAGCGAAATTTAACCGACAGGAAGAAGATGCTGTGATATGCAAATGATTAGCTTTTCAGAGCATTCACACAAGGTTGGCGCCGGTGCCGACACCTACAATGTGCTGACATGAGGAAAGTTTCCATCCGATTTCTCATACACAAACAGCAGTTGACCGGCGTTGCCTGGTGAAACATTGCCCCGTGTAAAGAGGAGAAATACGTACCATCACGTTTCCGACTTTGATAATGGTCCGATTGTAGCCTACCGCGATTGCGGTTTATCGTATCGCGACATTGCTGCTCGCGTTGGTCGAGATCCAATGACTGTTAGCAGAATATGGAATCGGTGGGTTCAGGAGGGTAACACGGAACGCCGTGCTGGATCCCAACGGCCTCGTATCACTAGCAGTCGAGATGACAGGCATCTTATCCCCATGGCTGAAACGGATCGTGCAGCCACGTCTCGATCCCTGAGTCAACAGATGGGGACGTTTGCAAGACAACAACCATCTGCACGAACAGTTCGACGACGTTTGCAGCAGCATGGACTATCAGCTCGGAGACCGTGGCTGCGGTTACCCTTGACGCTGCATCCTAGACAGGAGCGCCTGCGATGGTGTACTCAACGACGAACCTGGGTGCACGAATGGTAAAATGTCATTTTTTCGGATGAATCCAGGTTCTGTTTACAGCATCATGATGGTCGCATCCGTGTTTGGCGACATCGCGGTGAACGCACATTGGAAGCGTGTATTCGTCATCGCCATACTGGCGTATCACCCGGCGTGATGGTATGGGGTGCCATTGGTTACACGTTTCGGTCACCTCTTGTTCGTATTGATGGCACTTTGAACAGTGGACGTTACATTTCAGATGTGTTACGACCCGTGGCACTACCCTTTATTCTATCCCTGCGAAACCTTACATTTCAGAAGGATAATGCACGACCGCATGTTGCAGGTCCTGTACGGGCCTTTCTGGATACAGAAAATGTTCGACTGCTGCCCTGGCCTGCACATTCTCCAGATTTCTCACCAATTGAAAACGTCTGGTCAATGGTGGCCGAACAACTGCCTCGTCACAATACGTCAGTCACTACTCTTGATGAACTGTGGTACCGTGTTGAAGCTGCATGTGCTGTATACGTCATCCAAGCCATCAATGCCCAGGCGTATCAAGGCCGTTATTACGGCCAGAGGTGGTTGTTCTGGGTACTGATTTCTCAGGATCTATGCACCCAAATTGTGTGAAAATGTAATCATATGTCAGTTCTAGTACAATATACTTGTCCAATGAATACCCGTTTATCATCTGCATTTCTACTTGGTGTAGCAATTTTAATGGCCAGTAGTGTAGAAGTTGTAACTGCAACAGGCAAAAAAAAAAAAAAAAAATCTCCTACACGACAGAGCGTGCTAATGTCGTATAACACCGACTCTACCCATAAAACCATCCTCAATTCAACGAGGAAGTTTCTTCAGGTATGCCGCTAACAGCTGAAGCCACTCATTGATTACTGGATCCAGTAGAATTACCAAATTCTGGAGACGCTAAATTTCATCTGCTGCTCCAAATAGTCCCAAACATTTTATATGGGATTAAGATCGAATGGTTTCGTGGGATAGTCGGGTGCGTTGACGTGACTGATTGTTCGTCAGACCAGCAGCGTACAGGGGCATCCCTGTGAACACGGCTGTATCATGAAGATTTAGAAGAAAGTGCAACAAATAGTTACCGAGGATGTTGAAATAAACATCCTGGCTCATGTTCCCAGCAACTTAACTGTATTACCTACGAACTCCCAGGTACGCTCACTAAATGTGCGTACTGGTCACTTTGGAGCGTTATAGATGGTGTAAAATATACCAAGTGGTCGTGTAACCTCCACCACTCACGCAAGTCATGGCAGTGAAGTGGTGTGTATGTGCCAGTCATTTACACACATCAAAAAAGGATTTGCACAACTCCGGTTCCCAGAACTTCTCAAGACAGACGTTGGCTGCGGATATTGTATCACAGACACAGTCCCTTTGACTGTTCAGAGATCAGGTCCAGTCATTACAGCAAGAAGGAGGTACACGGCTCGTGTTGTCTGCAGATCAGCCACGCCTAGACGGACAGTACCGCGGTTGGATCGCGTCCGCATTGTTACTTCGTGTCAGGAAGGGCTCTCAACAAGGGAAGTGGCCAGGCGTCTCGGAGTGTAGCAAAGCGATGTTGTTCGGACATGGAGAAGATACAGACAGACAGGAACTGTCGATGACATGCCTCGCTCAGGCCGCCCAAGGCAGTGGATGACCGCTACTTACGGATTGTGTCTCGGAGAAACCCTGACAGCAACGCATGGCGAGGTCCATATTTGCAACCACGACACCATGCATCACAGTACAGACGGGCCCAGCAACATGCCGAGTGGACCGCTTAGGATTGGCATCACGTTATCTTCACCGATGAGTGTCGCATATGCCTTCACCAGACAATCGTCGGAGATGTCTTTTGAGGGAACCCGGTCAGGCTGAACGCCTTAGACACACTGTCCAGCGAGTGCAGCAAGGTGGAGGTTCCTCCTGTTTTGGGGTGGCATTGTGTGGGGCCGACGTACACCGCTGATGGTCATAGAAGGCGCCGTAATAGCTGTACGATACGTGAATGCGATCCTCCGACCGACAGTGCAACCATATCGGCGAGACATACGTCTTCATCGACAATTCGCGCCGCCTTCGTACACATCTTGTGAATGACTTCCTTCAGGTTAACGACATCGTTAGTATAGAGTGGCCAGCATGTTATCCAGACATGATCCCTATCGAACATTCCTGGGATAGATTTAAAAGGACTGTTTATGGACGACTTGACCCACCAAGGGATCTACGCCGAATCGCCGTTGAGGAGCGGGACAATCTGGAACAACAGTTGCCTAAATGAACTCATGGGTAGTATGCCACGATGAATAAAGGCATGCATTAATGCAAGAGGACGTGCTACTGAGTATTATAAGTACCAGTGTGTACAGCAATCTGGACCACTACCTCTGAAGGTCTCACTGTATGGTGGTAGACCATGCAATGTGAGGTTTCCACGAGCAACAAAAAGACGCAAATGATGTTTATGTTTATCTCTATTCCAATTTTCTGTACAGGTTCCGGAACTCTCGGAACCGAGGTGACGCAAACCTTTTTTTGATGTGTGAGAACCAGCGCATTAAGATGGATGGACGTGGTGATTGTGACGTAACAGTATCGCAGACAGGAACTCCCGTATTTGCGCATGCGCATAGCTACATCGTGAATGTAGTTGCCCGATTTGTTGTTGTATACATGAGAAATGCCCTTCACCCGCCAGGATAGGTGTGCGCGCTAAGACGCCGCTTCCGGGATGCCGGCCGCGAATCGAATCAACCCAGAGGATTAATGACAAACGAAGGTCGGTGTGGCGGCCAGCCTGCACATGGTTTCAAAATGGCTCTGAGCACTATGGGACTTAACATCTGAGGCCATCAGTCCCCTAGAACTTAGAACTAATTAAACCTAACTAACCTAAGGACATCACACACATCCATGCCCGATGCAGGATTCGAACCTGCGACAGTAGCGGTCGCGCGGTTCCAGACTGAAGCGCCTAGAACCGCATGGCCACTGCGGCCGGCCACGTGGTTTCCACCCGGTTCTTCACATCCGACTAGGTGAATACCTAGCTGGTACTCCTTGTAAGCACATTGTCATATCCCTGGGTTAGTTGTGGAGTATCTTTGCGGGCAGTCGCGTCTGTCGAGTCAAGCGCAGGACACGGAACTGTTATGTTGTGTTGTGTGTAGCTCTGCATGTGAGAGGCATTGTTAGCATGGAAGTTGAAGTGTTGCTACAAGTGCTATTACAGTAAAGTGATAAAATAAGTAATTTAAAAATGAGTAGTGCTGCTGATAACGTATTTATGTATCCTCTCGTTGCGTGTCGTATCGTACTGTATCAATCATCCGCGCCGTATTCGGTCTCCCAGAATTAACTAATGTTAATCAGTAATACTATTTACGTCACAAGAGAGCATTTAAGCGCCAGTGTCTTGTAGCGAGCGTGAGGACGTGCGCTCGATCATCGCGTTCCGCATAATCAACAATCAACCGCGCCGCGAAGGTTACGCGCACCATCGTACAACTGAGAACTGTGAACTGTAAATTTAACTTGTGAACAGTGTTAACATTTGTTACTAGTGTCAAAGAGGACTGGTATCAAATATCTGTGTAAGTGTGACGAGCGTAAGAACTTTCGTGCGATCATTCGGCTTCCACGTCATCAACAATCATCCTCGTCGTGTCGGTTACGCGTACGCTCGTCTGAGTAATATTGAGGACTGGTAATCATCCATTAATTGGGGTAAACACTTATGAATTAGAATGTAAACAGTGCAACTTGCGATTTCCTTTAATCGTCTCATAATATAGTTGTTCATACCAGACGTAGAACAGTGTTGTGTTCTGTCGATGAGTGGCTCCGCTGACTCGCTTGCATATTTCGATAGATAATTTCAGGCAAGCCAGCAGCAGTGTGGAGCAGAACAGTACGACCGCCGCTGGATTATCAGGTACGTGTTGTGGACAGGGCGCACAGTCAAGGAACGACAACCAGTTTAAAGGTCCCCCACCCCCATTTGTACACCCGGGCGTGTTACATTCTGTCCAGCCTCAGTTCCGCGATTAGCGTATACGAGGGGGATTCAATAAGTAATGCAATACATATTATTTCTGAAAGATGGTTGGTTTGATTCAAGATTCCAATACACCATATTACTCCCTACTCTTTTGGTTACAAGTTTCTAGTTTTCAACATAATCTCTGTTCAGTGACGCCCTTACACAACCTTATGGGGAGAGTTCTTCTGGTCAACGTAGGGGGCTACGTCTTGCTCCCTCTTAACACGCAAGCAATTCCGCACAGATTGTCCCTCGTTGTTCTTTATGGTCTTCGGTTAGGCGGTGACGAATACAGCGGGCAGACACCTTTGCGTATCTCAACTGGGGGACGAGTGTGTCTGTACTACCTGCAGAGACAATCAGTTGACCAACGAAGTGATTGGTTATGATCTGTCGATCTCCTCAAACTAGAGTGTCCGAACGCTTCAACAGTGCGGGAGTTAGAGCTGGTTACGGCTGGCCGACACGCGGGAAAGCAGACAGGTGTGCGCGACCTTGTTGCGATGTTGACAGGCGCCTCGCCCAAGGAGTCACTGCCAGGACTCCGTAGATATTCTGCAAGCACGTGAGATGCTCTGGTTTTCCGTTAAAAGAGACTGAATGATAGCTCTCTGCTTGGAACGCACCTTCGTCACAGACGCCATTTCAAGTCTACGTATAGCGCCGCCACGTATCGTAACTTCATGAAACTGTAGGGTTTAAAGCAAGAATATTCCACCATGTCCCGCAAGAAATTCCACATTCTTTCAAACAAAATTCTCAGAGAAAGAAATTGTTGCATTATGTATGGAACGCCCCTTGTATTTAGAATAACATCCTCACACTTCCACATGGATAACAGTAGACGCAAGCAGATGGAATATACAATTTCAGCCGGCCACTGTGACCGAGCGGTTCTAGGTTCTTCAGCCCGGAACCACGCTGCTGCTACGGTCGCAGGTTCGAATCCTGCCTCGGGCACGGATGTATCTGATGTCCATAGGTTAGTTATGTTTAAGTAGTTCTAAGTCTAGGGGACTGATAACCTCAGATGTTACCCACAGTGCTCACAGCCATTTGAACCAATTTATACAATTTCAGTTCCAGGGAGGAGGCTGGTAGAGGGGGGGAGGGGGGGGGGCGACAGGAAGGGCAAAGGGCATGCGGCCAACCTCTACCACTAACACTGCCGAATTCACGAATTGACATGCCGATCCCCTGAAGATACGGGATGAGGCCAGGAATGAGACGAGAAAAAATGATAAGTGCGATATGACCAACAAGGTGTCTACAAAGAATGTTGTGCTACATGCAGTCCACGACCTGAGAGCTGACGTCGTGAGAAGATGCCTTGTTAGGGCAATCAGTTTCAAATTCGACAGAAATTCCTGCTGTCCGTGTATATAGGTCCATCTCGACCAGTTTCCGAGCGAACATGCAGTGGGCATTTCGAACGGGTACTCGCAGACAGAAGAGGATGGAAGCATTTGAGATGTGGTGCTGCAAAAGAATGTTGAAGATTAGATGAACTGATAAGGTAAGGAATGAGGAGGTTCTCCTCAGAATTGGCGAAGAATAGGACATATGTTAAGGCACACGTCTTAAATGTAAACAATACATAAACTGAACAGCTGCTGAGCGGAAACATGTAGTGCGGTCCGACTGTGAAGGCATTGCTATTTACGCATATAAATTTTTTTCCATGATTTTCTTTAGTTTACTTTGTTCCTATCGCCATATGTAATAATGACGACGTGACGTACTACTGCGGTTTTCAAATGTAATGAGGTAATTGTGATTATTTCGTTTGCCAATGGATAAACATGTATCTTGATTTGTAGCTGTGGAAAAGCTTGTAAATTTCTTTTTTGGTATATTATTAATTGTGAAAATTGCAGTCGAGAACATTTATAAAGATCTATGTAATTTACGATAATGATATAACATCTGTGGGCATTGGACAGCGATAGCAGTATCGATAGTCGAACAGAGGATGCGTGGTAGAAGCTATGGTGGACGATGCGTCTGTCAAGTTTGCCCGGGAAAATGATTCTATGTTTTATGAGAAGCACCCGGAATTGTATGGGCAGTGATACCGAACTATGAGAATGCCAATTCGCTTTACCACTGCAGTGCGTAATGCCATCGTCAGCGAACTTTGGGAGCAAATAAGCCATAATGTGAAACTGCCGTTAACGAGACTTCGTTGTGACCAACCCGAATAGTGCTTTTATCCAAATAAATTTTTGATATTCGTGTGGTGGAACTGTTGGTTTTGCGTTCTATCAAGCCGTGTAAGTGAAGACTTTAATGGACTGTGAAGCATATCTGACTTTCAATGACGCTACAGGAGTTTGAACTGCGAGAACAGAGCGGACATAGTTTACGGTGTGCATCACGTAAAAGAACATGAACTCTGTACTTGTGGCTACCGTTGTATGAATGTGACGAACTGTGTAGTTACGGATGAAAGCGTCACGGACAGTGCACAAAGTCTATAAACGAACGCTGTCTACGCAATGTACTTTGCAACAAGGAACATGTCAACAACGGTAGCATACCAGCGTCTTGTGGTTTGTTAATCGCCACTGGGGATAATTTCCAAGAATGGTTGCCTATCGAAGTTGCGGGGTCCAAACGATACACATCGAACGGGCGATCGTAAATCGACCATGCGACCCTGGTGGCGGGCGTTATGAGTAAGTTTACGGTGGTCGCTACAGCAACGACAAATGAAGACCGTTACAAAAATACTTGAAATTGCAAAGGAGACGATCTACCTTACTCGTCGTCGGTGTTGTAGTCATGCGAAAGTCCATTACGGTGGTCTGGATAGATAGTTAGGAAGAGTCGAAACATGTATTCTTCCTGATACTCGTTCGTTTTCTACACAGTCCGCAATGAAATTGTAATTGGTATTTCAGCATCGAAACTGTTCTTACTAAGTTTTACACACTTCGCACCGCCACAGTGTACATAGTTCCTTCTTTCCTCGCCCGGTGGTACTCCATATTTGCGACAAAAAGTCGAACAATTTTCTACGCCGGATAAACATGGAATTCGATTTTTCCATGTGAGAGAATCCGACCAAGAAACGTCAAGAACACCAGACATCCCACTCACTAACGACACAAATCGTCTGGGATTCCCTAGCAACTCACAAATAATTCGCAGAGGTATGTAATTTAGAGCAACTAAAGGAATGACGGTAAACAGATAAAAATGACGATCACAAATAATTTATCACAACGCCCTCCACCAGAGTCGCATGATCGATTTACGATTGCACGTTCAATATGTATGGTTTGGACCCCACGACTTCGATAGGCAATCATTCTTGGAAATTACCCCACTGGGTTACTGATACAGCTATGCAGCAAGTTTGTTCGAGTTTCGCCGGAGAAGATTAACAAGCAGAACAGCCTGTATCCTACTCACAACATCGTAACCCGCCAACGTCGTGCTGCCCAGCGCAACGCTTCGCATACAAAGAAAAGTTAAGAAATTTCACCGAACGCTATCCCCTCATCTAAGAACTTTTTCCTCTATTAAAAGTAGTAGAATTATAGACTCTACTCAAATAAATTCTTTGCTTCTTTATGTTTTCTTTCTGCTATCGAAAATAAAAGTATCATTAGTAAACTAATAGTAGCACGGTAGTCATTGTTGAAACACCCGTAAATATAAACTTGTTGCTCTCATTAGAATTATTTCCCCTTGCATGTCAAAATTATTTCAACCGCATTATTTTAGGTGATTTTATTTATTGTTATGAGTACAGCAATGTGATAGTGACTAATAAGAGTATTTTGTCGCGAAATACGGCTGCGTGCGTAAATTACGGCGACCGCCATAATTGCCTGAGATGCGTAAAAGATGCTATTTCACCACTGGTGCATTTCCTGCCGTGAGCGCGAATCGTATATGTCAGTAGTCAAAACACGTGGCGAATATTTACTCAGTCTTAAAAGCTTCTATATTGTATCGCTGCGAGTCGTAGCATTGAGAGATGCTGGTTATACTCAAAAGTGGATCGATGTATAGCGAATCGCCCCAGTGTCCATGTAATTATTAACAGTGTTGCATGTGAATCACGTAGTTTTGTCACCTTTTCTAAATTCTGTCGGATATTCTCTTTCATGTTTTTGAAGTTTCGGAGGGTACATACACAATTTTGTTGACTCATGTTATTCTCAGAGCAGTTTCTCGTAAACATTGGGTTTTTCAGTTCATTTAGAGTGAGATTGTGACCAATGGAGAAGTATAACAAACAGTTCGGTTTTCCAACTAGAATTCTGGGTGACTTCACAGTTCAGATTTTGATAATTGTTTTTCCTGTGGGGTGAGGTCATCACACAACGTGTCGCGAGCTCACTTGGTTTCAAAACTATGCAATTAGTTGACTGCACCGACGGCTTAACGAGGTGTTTAATCTGCAGTATGTAGGAAGGCGTGGATCAGGACGGACGAGGTTCTGTGATGTATTGGAAGAAGTGTTTTCTGTACCACGCCTGGACCCCAATCTTTCAAGTTACTGTGAACGCGATTCGTGATGTTCCCTTTTCTTCAACATCTTCATGATGAGTAGTCTGACTCTTGTCGTCTTCCAAGACGACAAGAGTCCTGTTCACAAGTCTGCATTGCTAATCTAATCATCAATGAGAGGAGATAGCTAGATATGGCATACGTGAAGATACTTCTGTAGTCTCTCTCTCACTGAATTCAGTTCATTGTCAAGGCTGGACACTGTTACACAGTGATATCTGCTGGCCGTCACTCTCTATCTGGTGCACTTCGTTATTACAGTTAAAATATTCTTCTTTGTGGACCATTCTAACGGGCTTCACTCACATGTGCCTGAAAGGTGAATTCTGCTAACGGAAGAAGCATGCAGAAGTAAACATAGTTGCTTGTGTAAATCGGTGATTTCGTCTGAGATATTGAGTGCTTAGCAGCAACACTAAGTTACTATTACAAGAGGTGTATCTGATAGCAGTATCGGAATAGTGTTGTTCCAAGAATGTGAAGACGCGTTAAAGATAACAAAGAAACAAGTAAGCACACCTCCAACCTAAAGGTTCTGTTGAAACCTTTTATAGATAAAATGTAACGGTTTTGACTGTCGTATTAATAGGGAATACCTGGAGTTATTCAGGACCCACAAATACGCCTGACTGGAACAGAGGGATATTTGAAGTGGAAATATGAATTGGCAGTTCTGTTCAAGAAAACAAAAGCAGGGATGGGCAAAAACATGGAACACCAAAACCATAACACATTACTATGCTTAATACCGGGTGATCAAAAAGTCAGTATAAATTTTAAAACTTAATAAACCACGGAATAATGTAGATAGAGAGGTAAAAATTGACACACATGCTTGGAATGACATGCGGTTTTATTAGAACAAAAAAAAAGTTCACAAGATGTCCGACAGATGGCGCTGGACAGCAAAACGTTAGTAACTACTACCGTGACGGGTGAGAGGTACGCCGATATGTTACAGAATTGCATCATTCCCAGCCTGGCTGATAAACACCTGCTGGAACGTACGATGTTTATGCAGGATGGCGCTCCACCCCATATTGCTAGACGCGTGAAAGATTTCTTGCGCGCATCGTTTGGTGATGATCGTGTGCTCAGACGCCACTTGCTTGGCCTCACAGGTTCCCAGACCTCATTCCGTACGATTATTGGCTTTGGAGTTACCTGAAGTCGCAAGCGTATCGTGATCGACCGACATCTCTAGGGATGCTGAAAGACAACATCCGACGCCAGTGCCTCACCATGACTCCGGACATGCTTTACAGTGCTGTTCACAACATTATTCCTCGACTACAGCTACTGTTGCGGAATGATGGTGGACATATTGAGCATTTCCTGTGAAGAACACCATCTTTGCTTTGTCTTACTTTGTTATGCTAGTTATTGCTATTCTGATCAGACGAAGCGCCATCTGTTGGACATTTTTTGAACTTTTTTATATTTTTGGTTCTAATAAAACCCCATGTCATTCCAAGCATGTGTGTCAATTTGTACCTCTCTATCTACATTATTCCGTGATTTATTCAGTTTTCAAATTTATACTGACTTTTTGATCACCCAGTATATTGCTGGGAAATTGTTGGTATTCTAAACAACTACCAGTAGTCTTGGAGTGGATAAATACAGGTCCTGTATGGTTTCAAAGTTAGTCTTATATCATTTTTCGTGCAAAGTAGTAGCAAGTTCAGGTAACGTTGATGGATGTGGATAACGATCGTGCTCCCTCCTCTCCAAATTAGTGGACAAAGACTTAATAATACTGAGATCTAGTTCATGTAGTGGCCTGGGGAGATGCGACAATTCATTTTCTTGCGCACTAAACCAATCCTAGGTGACGCGAGCTGTGTCAGCAGGGGCCCGGTTGTTTTGGAACACAGTGTCATCACTGGGGAACAAAATGGTATCATAATCGTTGGCAGAGTAACATTACCAAGATATGGCTGCCCAAATTATCACTGACAACCCCGTCCCCCAAGTTGGGTTGTAAACTCGATCAGAAATTGGAAACAGTGTGGAACGAGACTCATACGACCAAATGACTTTCTTCCATTGGTCCATAGTCCAGGTTTTATGTCTTCCATACCACATTTTCCTCTTAAGGGCATTTTCATTTTTGATGTGTAGTTTGGAATTCCAGCTTATCCTGCAGTTCCCAGCTTATGGAGCTCCCTTCTTTGTTGTTTTGGTGCTGACATTCAGTTCCGCAGAGACTTTTTCATATGTCGTCCTCTTACTTTTCGTCAAAATCATCTTCAATGATCTACCGTCACGATCACTCGACACACGCCTTCGTCGTGCTTTCGCTTTCTGCTGTATAAATCTTCCACACGGCGCCTGTTGGAAGACCAAACACTTCGGCTCGCTTGGTTACGGAAGCATCCACCATACGAGCGCCAATAATTTGCCTACGTTCGAATTCTTGTAGCTCCGGCGTAATGCACTCACACGTACACAGAACACTGTTCCGATCACTACTCTCACTTGCAACGTATTGAGGACAGCGAACAGGCCGGCCGAATTGGCCGAGCGGTTCTAGGCGCTACAGTCTGTCACCGCGCGACCGCTACGGTCGCAGGTTCGAATCCTGCCTCGGGCATGGATGTGTGTGATGTCCTTAGGTTAGTTACGTTTAAGTAGTTCTAAGCTCTAGGGGACTGATGACCTCGGCAGTTAAGTCCCATAGTGCTCAGAGCCATTTGAACCATTTTTTGAACAGTGAACAGGTGCCGTTCATGGTTAGATACATCGACATAACCTGCAGGTTTGGCTAGTGTCCACATTCATGTTCGAGGATGCATTTCTTAGAGCGTTTCCATACTTTCGTCCAACCTCCGTATGTTATCGTTCTGAGCATCTTTCGAAGTAAGTGACTGATTTCAAGATACGTTCAGTGACGGAACCTAGTGTACAGCCTTTTACGCCGTACGTTCTTCAGAAACAAATCTTAGCAGAGTCCTTATGCTCTTAACGGATACGAAGCATTTTTGTGGCATACCAAGCAGTAGTCACAGAATATTTTGTGGCGATTCAGTGCCTGCCGGAACGTAACACTGCTAAGTAAATTGAAAGAAAATGAGAGTAACAGTGATTGTCATTATTGCAGCTCGCGTTAAACTTAGATAACTGCAAGATAATATGAATACACTGGTGGGAAAAGTTATAGAATGTTATCGATAGAACTCTAGACTTCGAAGCACCGATCAAATTCCTAAGGGAACTAAGCAGAGCATGTGTACTGGAATTAACGCGTAAAATCATTCGTAAGGAAAGTGAATGGAAAGTTTGATTTACAACAGGAATTTGGGAAGTATAGCGCAGCTGCACCGAGGACTGCCTAAAAATGCATTCTACACGTGTTTTTGGATGACAGAAGATTAAAAGTTTCCGTCCCGTCGACGACGAGGTCACTAAAGGCGCAGAAGTAGTCCGAGATAGAGAGGGATGGGACACGAAATTATCTGTGGCTTTTTCAAAGGAACAGGTTGACCTATTGCTACCGGCCCATTAATAGCACAGTCGCTTCCTTCTGTAACATTTTCTGCGTACTGCTCACTTACTGGGAAACTACAGGCCAGAAGGGAAATATTATACGCATTTAGAGATGAGCTCCTTAGTTGTAAGCTGTCGGAATAATGCACACTGATGTTATAGAGCTGCTAAGAGGACATATACCGGGTGGTTATGATTGAACTTTCCCTACTTAACACGTTATAACACGGAAACTAACTACCATACGAGTACCATACTTGGAAGCATTAATGTCCAGAGTATGAGGTGCATGATTTCCCTGCAACACAGCGCCACCGTCCAGTTCCAACTATGGCGACCAGGTGCCGTGATCAGTCAACGTGATTCATAGCCTCACACACCTGACCAGTCGCAGTGCACTTGTTGATGTGTCAACATGAGCTTGGACAAAAGGAGCAGGGCATTATTGGTGAAGCTCTATTATCTAAACAACAGTAACGCTGCAGCTGCACTTCGACAATATCGCCGGCTGAAAGGATTACAGAAGGGTCCTCTTTCTGCACCTGCTGTGCGGAGCACAGAAGTTCGAATCAACTGGAGAACTGGGCGTCGCTCCGGGAAGGGGCCGACGACCGTTTGCACCACAGGAGGTTGATCAAAACGCTGTTGCTATTGCAGACAACGCTGCGCACAATTCTCGATCGTCAGGCAATGTGCGTACTGTGTCACGACACTTGAACATCCCGTGGTCCACTGTTCGGAAGGTGCTTCGAACCATTCTCAAATGGCATCCGTACAAGATCCATACCGTACAGCAGCTTGCACCACAGGACGCACAACGACGTCTTGACTTCGCTCTCCAATTTCTTGAAAGGATTGAAGTTGACGAGGGCTTGCCCTGTACCATCCTATGGACAGACGAAGATCATTTTTCTTTAACGGTTGAGGTGAATACACAGAACTGCCGAGTGCGGGGAGCTTCACCTCCAGGCACTGTGTATGAAGTTCCTCTCTATGGTGAACGCGTCACCGTATCGTGTCGCTTCACAGCTACGTTCATCATCGGCCTATTCTTTTTTGAACAGGCTGGTGCTCAAGGACCAAAGACGTGCAGTGTGACTGGCCAGCATTACCGCGATATGCTTTGCCAGCATGTCGTACCTGCCCCACAGGAGAAAGTCGCGTTGAACTCAACAGCTTCCACTAAAGATGGGGCCCCACCGCACATCACTCGTGAAGTTCACCTTCTTCTCCGAAACACATTTACAAAAGATCGAAATATCAGCCGATAGTTTCGCATTGCTTGGCCAGCGCGATCATCTGGTCTTACTCCCTGTGATTTCCGGTTGTGGGACTACCTGAAGAACAGGGTTTACCAGGGGAACATTCACACATGTGCTGATCTGAAGGGCAGCATGTCAAGAGAAGCAGCCGGTGTACGTACGGACGTGTTTCGTTCTGCTGTGCAGAATGCAATCATGCCCGTTCAGACTTCTCTGGGCTCTGATGGGCGCCATATTGAGGCCCTTTTGTAGCAGTAAGGGTACCGTAAGTAATGGTATGATGTATCGTAGCAGCACATTAAAAGTGTTTCAGTTGAACTGATTCTGTATTATTTCTCTTTCCCATGTCATTGAGATTAATGCTACCAAGTTTGGTACTCGTATGGTAATTAGTTTCCGTGTTCAAATGGTTCAAATGGCTCTGAACACTATGGGACTTAACTTCTAAGGTCATCAGTCCCCTATAACCTAGAACTAATTAAACCTAAATAACCTAAGGACATCACATACATCCACGCCCGAGGGAGGATTCGAACCTGCGACCGTAGCGGTCCCGCGGTTCCAGACTGTAGCGCCTAGAACCGCTCGGCCACCCCGGCAGTCGTTTCCGTGTTATTACATGTTAAATAACGGAAGTTTAATTATAACCACCCCATTATTTGACACCTTAGGCCTGTTTCACTTCGCACAAAAATTTCACTTCAGATACTGTGTTTGTTAGTCACGAGTTATGAAACTTCCTGGCAGATTAAAACTGTGTCCTGGACTGAGACTCGAACTCGGGACCTTTGCCTTCCACGGGCAAGTACTCTACCATCTGAGCTACGCAAGCTCAACTCAGGAGCCGTCCTCACAGCTTCAATTCTGCCAGTACCTCGTCTCCTATCTTCCAAACTTTACAGAAGCTCTCCTGCAAACCTTGCAGAACTACCACTCCTGAAAGAAAGGATACTGCGGAGACATGGCTTAGCCAAAGCCTGGGGGATGTTTCCAGAATGAGATTTTCACTCTGCAGCGGAGTGTGCACTGATATGAAACTTCCTGGCAGATTAAAACTGTGTGCCGGACCGAGACTCGAACTCGGGACTTTTGCCTTCTGTGAAGTTTGGAAGGTAGGAGACGAAGTATTGGCAGAATCGAAGCTGTGAGGACGGGGCGTGAGTCGTTCTTGGGTAGCTCAGATGGTAGCCGGCACGGTAGCACAGCGTGTTCGGTCAGAGGGTTACCCGCTCTCTGTAATAAAAAAACTGAGTTAACCGATCAACGACGAACTTAAACGGGTGTCCTGCGACGTCCGCCCCGAGCAGATGAAGCGCACAAAATGAGATTGAAAAAAAAAAAAAAAAGATAGTAGAGCACTTGGCAGCAAAAGGCAAAGGTCCCGAGTTCGAGTCTCTGTCCAGCATACAGTTTTAATCTGCCAGTAAGTTTCATATCAGCGCACACTCCGCTGCAGAGTGAAAAATCTCATTCTTGCCACGAGTAACGTTTACTAATTTAATTTTAATCCACAATTCTCTGATGATTTTGCCTATCGCTTCTCTGTTTACAGAGTCATATCAATAAATAGACTATTAAAGGTTTTCTAGTTAACATTTTGGGGCGACTTATTGCCTTTTATTTACGCATCTGTTCTTTACGACCTTCCATTTCTTAAACAAGTTGTTTGTCAAGGGTTTCTTAAACTCTATTCAAAACGTATTTACAATATTGAAGTTATTAATGTTAACAGTAGTCCATTCCACATCTTTAAGTTGTTTTCTTCCACTGCTTCACGCACTTACACCACAATGATGCGCAGTGTTTTGCTAAATGGAATGTGGCTGTCCCTATCACGTGACCAAGCTTACTACGTCCTGCAAAAAGTTGGACTGCCCCTGTCTTCGTAGAGTGCTAATTGTCAAATGGATGGTCTGTTGCCTAACAAGAGTAGACTCTCAGACCGCTTCAATAATGCCATTTGCGACACCTACGCGACATGTTAAGAGTGCTGTTATGGGTGGACTGATACACGCTCAGTTTGTTGTGATCAGTGCGTCACCAGATTACCTGCCTCCGCGATAAGAGCGAGCAGAGAAAGAGGGCACGCGATAAACCAGCTCCCAGCGAGTATTATGGTACAGAGTGGAGCCAGATCCGCACAATATGAGTCTTTTTTTTATTCACTGAAGACTTGGAATCAAGACAGAAACCCAAAAGAGTGGACGTTGGCCATGTACAGTAGAAAAGGAATAATTTAGACGTGATTAAACCAGTACATAGGAAAGAGAATAACAGTTTGACGAGAAACAACTCTGTTGAATGTAGTCTACAAAATTTTGGGAAGTATTATCTAAAAAAGGCTACCTACCTGCCATAAAGAGATTGAGAGAATATAATTGTGAGTTTCATCATAATCATTCAACAACAGAGCAGTTACTTGTCCCAGAGCAAATACACGAAAAGGCTATTTTCTTGGGGGAGGGGGGGGGGTGGAGGCGTTCAAGCAGCCAAACACCATTTCGCCTCCATTTCCAGTCTCTTCCTCTTAGATCAGCACTTACACACAAAATTCTCAATTATTATTTGTTCTGTAGCACCCCAGTCTCTATCCCGGAAAGTTGCTCAAGTCACACCAATATCCAAACAGGTAAATAGAAGTAATCCGCTGAATTACAGGCTCATTTCACTAACGTCGATTTGCAGTAGGGTTTTGGAACATAACATTATGAAGTGCCTAGAAGAAAACGATTTATTGACACATAGTCAGCACGGATTCAGAAAATATAGTTCTTGCGGAACAGAACTAGCTGTTTATACTCATGAAGTAGTGAGTGCTATCGACAGGGGATGTAAAACTGAGTCCATATTTTTAGATTTTCAGAAGGCTTTCGACATCGTTCCTCACAAGAGTCTTCTAACCAAACTGTGTGTCTATGGAATATCGCCTCAGTTGTGCGACTGGATTCGTGATTTCCTGTCAGAAAGGTCACAGTTCGTAGTAATAGACGGAAAGTCATCGGGTAAAACAGAAGTAACATCCGGCGTACCCCAAGGAAGTGTTACAGGCCCTCTATTGTTCCTGATCTATATTAACGACATAGGAGACAATCTGAGTAGCCCTCTTAGATTGTTTGCAGATGATGCTGTCATTTACCGTCTTGTAAAGTCATCAGATGACCAAAACGAATTGAAAAATGATTTAGATAAGATGTCTGTATGGTGCGAAAAGTGTCAATTGACGCTGAATAAAGAAAAATGTGACGTTATTCACTTGAGTACTAAAAGAAATCCGCTAAATTTCGATTACGCGATAAGTCACGCAAATCTGAAGGCTGTAAATTTAACTAAATACTTAAGGATTACAATTACAAATAACCTAATTTGGAACGATCACATAGATAATGTTGTGGGTAGAGCAAACCAAAGACTGCGATTCATTGGCACAACACTTAGGAGATGCAACTGATGTACTAAAGAGACTGCTTACACTACACTTGTCCGCCATATTCTGGAGTATTGCTGTGCGGTGTGGGATCCGTATCAGGTGTGACTGACGGATGATACTGAAAAAGTTCAAAGAAGGGGGGCTTGTTTTGTACTGTCGCGAAATAGGGTAGATAGTGCCACAGACATGATACGTGAATTGGAGTGGCAATCATTAAAACAAAGGAGTTATTCGTTGCGACGGGATCTTCTCATGAAATTTCAATCACCAGTTTTCTCCTCCGATTGCGAAAACATTCTGTTGGCACCCACCTACATAGGGAGAAATGATCATCACGATAAAATAAGAGAAATCAGGGCTCGCACAGAAAAATTTAAGTGCTCGTTTTTCCCGCGCTCTTCGAGAGTGGAAGGTTAGAGAAATAGTTTGAAGGTGGTTCATTGAACCCTCTGCCACGCACTTTATTGTGATTAGCAGAGTAATCACTTAGATGTAGACGTAGATGTAGATCCTCCACTACAATTCTTGTCCTCTACAGCTCCCTTTAGTGCGATGGAAGATATTCTTTGATGTCTTAAGGTATGTCCTATCATCTTACTCCTCCTTTTTGCTAATGTTTTCGACATATGTCATTGCTCGTCGATTCTGCAGAGACCACCCATTTCTTATTAGTCTGTTTCATTTCAGTATCCTTCTGAAATAGCACATCAAAAACGCTTCAATTCTCTTTTTCTCAGATCTTCCCACATTTAATGATTTATTACCACACAATGATGTGCTCCAGATGTACGTTCTTGTAAACCGAGTTCACGGATTAAGGCCCATGTATGATACTTAAAAACTTCGTTTATTGAAGAATTCTCTCTCTGCCTGTGCTAGTAGGCTTCACACATTTCCTTTGCTTCGTCATTTCTTTAATCCGTGAGGTATGGGTTCCCAATTTTGATGTGACGTTTGTCGCTACTCTCCTTTCTGTTTATTCTTGTGCGTGGAATGAAAAGTCATATGACAACCATATTGAGCTCCTTAACTTATAAATGCGTTTGAGGCAAGACTTTCACAGTATGAATACTGCATAATAATACTGAGTACACCACCTAAGTCAGTCTCACTCACGCAAGCAACTCTGGTTCGTTCCAAGACGGCAGTGTGAATGACTCAGAATTAGGTGCTTGGCTTAGGAGATGGCGTCACTACAATGACTCCTCAAGCAGCAAATCTAAAACTTCAAGTAGCTCTTTATGTAGCGACAAAATCGAGACATACGTACAAAAATGGTTCAAATGGCTCTGAGCACTATGGGACTTAACATCTATGGTCATCAGTCCCCTAGACATACGTACACTCGCAGATAATATAGCGATTAATAACAGAATAAAGAGTTTTACTGGTTGGAAGAGGGAATAAGCCGAAGAAAGCTAGAAAACTTAGAAGCCGTATGAAATGAAAATCAGGTTCATGACGTCAACCAGAGAAAGAAGATAACAACTTCCATAAGTTATTAGAAACAGGTTTCGGGTTTTAACATGTGCAGGACTTTGATTATTTGGGACCTAATATTAATGCAGACAGTGCGATATCAACATTTTAAGCGGTACTAGGTGCTTCCACACGTTTATGAAGTTACTCGCCATCGCTACATTAAACAAACAGCCTAAACTGGAAGTATACAAGGTTATGATCAGGCCAGTCGTAATCCACGGAAGTGATACATGGGCATTTAAGAATTCTGATGGGCAGCATCACAGAACATTACTTCGACAGTGGCACGATCGTAAGAGATTTTTGTTTATTGTTCGGCGATGTTACTGCTCGCGCTGGCTGGAATACCACTACTGTCAAGTGAATACGAGATCGATGGATTCTGGAGGTCTGTTCTCAACGCTATGCAGGATTTCAACGCTCCCACGCGACTAGCGCGTGGGAGGAGAGACTCGGCTGCGCACGTACGTTGTGTTAGGAAATGGGTTTGTTTGCATTAAGATAAGTATCCACACCGATAGTGCGACGACGTTAGGAGCAACTGTAGGCATAGCGACATCATTGCAGCTTCCCTCGATGTGACAGTAGAGGGAGGAGCGCCGAGCCGCGCGGGATTAGACGAGCGGTCTTGGACGTTGCAGTCATGGACTGTGTGGCTGGTCCCGGCGGAGGTTCGAGTCCTCCCTCGGGCATGGGTGTGTGTGTTTGTCCTTAGGATAATTTAGGTTAAGTAGTGTGTAAGCTTAGGGACTGATGACCTTAGAAGTTAAGTCCCATAAGATTTCACACATATTTGAACATTTTAGGAGCGACGACAGTGGTGCCCAACGACAACAATGGACACATGACTGGCACCACGTTGTCCTTTCAGACGCATCCCGGTTATGAGTGCAGCTTCACGATAGTAGTTGCCATGTATGGGGACTCCGGGAATGTAGAATGTTATTCATTCATATTCCCCATCGTCGTATGGTTCCAGCAACTGGCGTAATGCTACGGGGTGCCACTGGGTACACAATACGATAACTTTGGTTACCATTGCCGATAATTAGGACTGAAACCGCTGTACATTTCTGGCGCGTTAAGGCTGATGATTGCTCGCTCTCTCTTCGAGGAATCCCTTTCTTTATCTTCCAACAAGGTAATGCGAGACAAAGTTTTGCCCATGCTGTCCTGACTTACTTCGATGCAGAGGGTGTTCGACCGTTGCCACAGCAGCATGTTCTCCAGATCTCTCACCTGCTGAAAACCCCTGCTCATGAACTGCCGACAGACGGGTACGCCACCAGTCGCCAGCCAGTATGTACCATGAATTCTGGCACAGAGGTGAAGCAGCACTGAATGACGTCAATGTGTCTGTAATCCAAGCTCAGATCAACTCGAGGCCCAGCCGAGTCAAAGCGACTGATGCTGCCAGCGCTGGCAGTTCTATGTACTAAATTTCACACTCTGTATCACCCAGAAATTTAGATATCTATTCTTACTGTTATACTCTATGTGCCTAGTAAATAAAATTTCGTTAGTTGCTTTCCTTCCTGGTGCCCTAATTTAATGGACAAGAGTGTACATAAATGTCACCAATTTACAATGACGTAAAAAAATCGCATCACCAAACAATAATTCATGGAAAGTAATGAAATTTTGGAAATAGGCCTACATTTGTCTAGATATCAAATTTAAGTGATTAACATTGCAAGATCACAGGTTAATGTAAAATGAGCCATTGCAAATGTGAAATGCTGGTACATTAATAACCGGTGCAGCCGCCAGAATTTTGAATGCAAGCGTGCGAATGTGCATGCATTGTGTGTACAGGATGTCCGTTTCTGAGATGGAGTTCCATGCCTGTTGGATTTGATCGGTCAATACAGAGGCGGTTAACGCTGTATGTGGATGATGCTGGAGTTGTCGTTCGATGATGCCCCATACGTGCTCGATTGGAGTCCCATCTGATGATCAAACGGGTCATGCTAACAGTTCGACACGCTGTAGAGCATGTTGGAATACAACAGCGGTATATGGGCGAGCGTTATCCTTTTGGAAAAAGGCCTCTGGAATGCTGTTTATGAACGGCAGCACAACAGGCCGAATCTAGAGATTGACATGCAATTTTGCAGTCAGGATGCGTGGGATAACCGCGACAGTGCTACTACTGTCACACCAGACCTTAACCCCAGGTGCAAGTCCAGTGTGTCTAACAAGCAGACAAGATGGTTGCAGGCCCTCAACTAGCTTCGTTCTAACCAACACAGACTTTTTCAGACCCACTGGCTCCGAGGCAGAACTAGCTCAATGGGGTGTTGATAATGTCGTCTTTGACTAACATCAAGTCACCACATCCAGTCTCAAAGGCTATTAACACTCACGACCGTTACAGCGTGTATTTAAAGCAAACCTGACTTGAATCCTCATAGTGGCGCTGCTGACGTCACTCTAGTGCGACAGATGCGAAATCTGAATAAAAATGGCTCTAAGCACTATGGGACTGAACATCTTAGGTCATCAGTCCCCTAGACTTAGAACTACTTAAACCTGACTAACCTAAGGACATCACACACATCCATGCCCGAGGCAGGATTCGAACCTGCGACCGTATCACCAGCGCGGTTCCGGACTGAAGCGCCTAGACCCGCTCGGCCACAGCGGCCGGCTGAAATCTGAATAGACATCACCTTTCAGATGTACAAACACGCCTACTAATTTTCGTTTATGTCGCACACCTCTCTCTTGGTGTTGCGACTTTTTCGGTCAGTGTATTTGCTTGCACGAGTGATTCAAAATAGTCACATCACTTGTGTAAACATTGGCTGCAACATCGAGCAAATTTCCTTCACGTTTTGTGGATTTTGAAAATGTTCAAATGTGTATGAATTCCTAATGGACCCAACTGCCGAGGTCATCGACCCCTAGACTTACACATTACTTAAACTAACTTATGCTAAGAACAAGACACACACCCATGCCCGAGAGGGAGGACACGAACATTCGGCGGGAGGGGCCGCGCAATCCGTGACATGGTGCCTCTAACCCCGCGGCCACTCCGCACGGCTTCGGGATTTTATATCAGTTATTCATGTGTGTAGTGTGGGGACAGTTTTAATGCCTTGAATAGAACGCTGATAATTGAGCTATACAACTTCAAAACCTGTCTGCTAATAAATTTCACAAGAAAGTAGCTGGCTAAAAAATGGTTCAAATGGCTCTGAGCACTATGGGAATTAACATCTATGGTCATCAGTCCCCTAGAACTTAGAACTACTTAAACCTAACTAACCTAAGGACATCACACAACACCCAGTCATCACGAGGCAGAGAAAATCCCTGACCCCGCCGGGAATCGAACCCGGGAACCCGGGCGTGGGAAGCGAGAACGCTACCGCACGACCACGAGCTGCGGACAGAAAGTAGCTGCTTGGTGGCTTTCCTTCCTCTTTAAAACATGCATAAGACTGGCTGCAAATTTTCATTTGATACAAAGTCCTTATTTTGTTTCTTCCATTTTAGTTATTTTGAACAATGCATAAATTTTTATTCTTCATGATTGTTATCATAATGTAATATAAAATCCTAATAAATATATTTCAAAAGACGTTTTACCGTATTTACAGTCTTTCAATTTAAGTTTATTCGCTAAAACTAATGTCTCTTTATAACAAACACTTTTCTGTAGCGACTCACTCAGATCAATGCAAACAGTTTGTGTCAAAAACATGGTTGAAATTGCAGATCGAATCTTTACTCGTTTGCACAGAATGTACTGTGTACTCGCTACTGAATATTTTCCTGGGTGTGTTTGATGAATTTCGATTATCTGGTACGTATCGTAATGCGGTTTGAATTGTAAGCGGGTGATTCTGAACTTTAAAGGCACACGATGGAAAATTCTACCCAACATGTTCTTTTAAAAATGTGTACGAGTTGGAAGTAGTTTATTTACTTCAGTCACAAAGGATTATTACAGAATTAACTTATTATTCAATTTTTTTCTTAAACGGCACCAAACCACTAGCTATTCACACACTATGACGGGTTTCTGCTGTGGTATGACGCAGTATGGGAAAGCATGGACACAGAATGACAAGGTCGGTACGGATGCGCCTTTTACAGGCGATGGCTGCGATATACAGAAGAAACAGTTAATGGCATATGACATATTTCTAATTGTTGCCGTTTAATAATAGACATAAAATAAATAAATAAATGTCGTGTGACTAGGACCTCCCGTCGGGTAAACCGTTCGCCGAGTGCAAGTCTTTCGATTTGACGCCACTTCGGCGACTTGCGCGTCGATGGGGATGAAATGATCATGTTGAGGACAACACAACACCCAGTCCCTGAGCGGAGAAAATCTCCGACCCAGCCGGGAATCGAAACCGGGCCCTTTGGATTGACATTCTGTCGCGCTGACCACTTTTTTTTCACTTATTTTTGTTCGCTTTCCTTCGTTGCATCTGCTCGGGGCGGACGTCGTAAGACACCCATTGAAGTTCGTTGTTGATCGATAAACTCAGTTTTTTATTAAATTTTCTAAATTAATGTGTGTGCAATCTTATGGGACTTAACTGCTAAGGTCATCAGTCTCTAAGCTCACACACTACTTAACCTAAATTATCTTAAGGACAAACACACACACTCATGCCCGTGGGAGGACTCGAACCTCCGCCGGCGCCAGCCGCACAATCGATGACTGCAGCACCTTAGACCGCTCGGCTGATCCCACGCGGCTCAGTTTTTTATTACAGAGGGCAACATACCCTCTGACCGAACACGCTGAGCTACCGTGCGGCTGTGGGAGACAGATCACGCTTGGAACTACCCCCGCCAAAAATTCAATATACAGATACACTCGAATCAGACTTGCTTTATATTTTATGAGGTGATAGTTGTTGATATGATGTGACCCACTCAGCTACCGGGAGCGGACATAATAGACATAAAAAATAACAATGAACCGCGGTTCCGCCATTTTCGACCATGACGTCATATCTTGCTGCAGTATCATACCTCTTATTCGTTTCTTCACATACTGACAGCGAGTCCAATAATTCTCCACGTGCAGTATGTGCAGAGTCATCAGTTCATTAGGGTATCACATTTATCTATAATCTTGATAAGCTCCCACCAAACGGGATTTCAAGAAAGAATAGCTCACCTGACAGCTCTTTAAGTAGTACCATTATCATTATCGGTGGAAGAAGCTTTCAGCAATAATTTGTTTCGAAGTTGCTGCGACATAAGTAACAAATGTCCGTAGGTTGTACACAGCAAATTCGAGATAATTTCACCCATCTCATTCTCTGTTCACAGTTAAAGTATGAGAGGCAATCAAAAAGTTTCCTTGTGAGGGTGTTGCTGCAGCGTACATGCAACGTAGCTCTACTGCAGTGCGGTTATACAGCGTGGACATCAATAAAATCGACAAACTTGTTGACTGGAAGAGGAGCTCTGAACATGCGTCTGGAAATGCGTCGTTGCCACGGTAGATGTTGCTAACGAATTAAAGTTCCTCTGACCACGCTCCGTGTCTTTCTAGTGTGATGCAACGTACTGTAAGCAGCAGAATGGTCCGGTATTCATGTCGGGAACAAGCCGAGATGATATTTGTGTACGGCCATTAGGGAGAACCGGGTTCTACAGGATACTGAGACGAACCTTAGTACAAGCACCATGCAAGTGGCCCGCCAACATGGTGTAAGCCAAAGTATGGTTACAATACGCTGCGTCAATCACACAGCCTGCAATAAACAAGGAACACATTGCACGTGGTCAGACTTCATTCGTCAGCGCCATCTACCATGGCTACGATGCATTTCTGGGCACATCTTCAAAGGACCTTTTTTCCTCCATTTTCAGTCAGAATCCGTCCGTGTAGTTTGTCGGTTTTATTTTCACCCTGTATAAGCACCGACATGTAGGCGAGGAGTTAGCGTGACATTCATGTCTATCCGAGGTGCGTACGGTAAATGTGGAAACGTGGACTACGGCGATGATATTACCAAATGCGTCCAAAGAGGGCCAATGTGCTGTTATTCTTTTGCGAGTGCCGAAGGACAAATATTGGCAGACATCTATCGCAGAATTAAGAGTATGTATGGGCAAAACGTCTGTCGAAAACGACCGTTGTGGAATGGTGCGCCAAAGCCCTGGCTGGTCGCAGTTAGACACAAGACACCTGGAGGCCAGCAGAAATAATGCCAAGTGGGAGACGCCAACCGCCTTGCCGCAGTGGTACCACAGCTTCCCGTCAGATCACCGAAGTTAAGCGCTGTCGGGCTGGGCTAGCACTTGGGTGACCATCCGGTCTGCCGAGCGCTGTTGGCAACCGGGGTGCACTCAGCTATTGTGAGGCAAACTGAGGAGCTACTTGATTGAGAAGTAGCGGCTCCGGTCTCGTAAACTGACATACGGCCGGGAGAGCGGCGTGCTGACCACATGCCCCTGCATATACGCATCAAGTGACGCCTATGAGCTGACAAGGTGGCCGGTCAGTACCGTTGGGCCTTTATGGCCTGTTCGGGAGGAATTTCTTTTAGTTTTTAAGTGTGAGACACTCGAGCACCTGCTCCACAGTATTCTTCCCATACGATTATCACGACTTCTGTCCATTAAAAAAGGTCTTGAAGGGTCGACGATTTCTATCGGACGAGAATGTGCAGCAAACAGTTGCGGACTTTTTCACGCAGCAAGACAAGGTACTTTACCAAACGGGTATCATCAACATAGAGCATCGGTAGGATGACTGGCTCAACTCTCACGGCGATTTTGCCTGATTGGCATAGCGATTCTGGGCTGTACGGTCCTCGAACGGAAACTTTTTGATCGCCCCTTATATTATGATATACCTGTATTCATGCGGTACAGTTTTCCACATGTAGACCGTTTTCTAGTTGAAGTTCATGAAGGAATTTACAGATTTTAACGCCGAGATCATTGTAGATTCAAGCCTGTCGCAGTTGGACAAGTATCCCTGGGAGCCTAAGATCCTTTTCGAGCAACGGTCCTGGCTTTCACATGGCCCGATTCAAATAAACCACGAAAAAAGAAAACTACGAAAAGAGAGCCTCACAAAAGGCCCTTACAACCATGACTAGTGAAATTATAGTAGTAGCACAATATTGTAAATATCCAGCACGAAGCAAGTGATCAAGTCCCGTGGAAGATATAAGAAACAAGCAGACTATTAATAATCTGGAACACCGACTGATTTTTGAGTCATGTTCTATCATCCTCTCCCTTCCTCTTGTCACTGTTTCCAACACATTACTTTCCTCTCCGATTCTGCGCAGAACCTCCTCATTCCTTACGTTATCAGTCCATCTAATTTTCAACATTCGTCTGTAGCACCACATCTCAAATGTGTATCGATTCTCTTCTGTTCCGGTTCTCCCACAGTCCATGCTTCACTACTATACAATGCTGTGCTCCAAACATTCATTCTCAGAAACTTATTCCTCAAATTAAGGCCTATGCTTGATACTAGTAGACTTCTCTTGGCCAGGAACGCCATTTTTGCCAGTCTGATTTTGATGTCGTACTTGCTCCGTCCGTCATTGGGTATTTTGCTGCCTAGATAGCAGAATTCCTAAAATTCACCTACTTCGTTACTGTCAAACCTAATGTTAAGTTTCTCGCTGTTCTCATTTCTGCTACTTCTCATTACTTTCGTCCTTCTTCTATTTACTCTGAATCCTAATTCTGTACTCATTTGACTGTTTATACCATTCAGCAGATCCTGTAATTGCTCCTCACTCACGATAGCAATGTCATCAGCGAATTGCATCATTGATATCTTTTCACATTGTATTTCAGTTCCACTCCTAAACCTTTCTTTTATTTCCATCGTTGCTACTTCGATATACTGGTAGAACAGTATGGGTGAAAGACTACATTTCTCATTTCTAACACCCTTTTTAATACGGCACTTCGTTCTTGGTCGTCCACTCATATTATGCCCGCTTGCTCTTGTACGTATTGTATATCATCCGTCTCTCCCTCTAGCTTACCCCTATTTTTCTCAGAATTCCGAACATCTTGCACCATTTGACACTGTCGAACGCTTTTCCAGGTCGACATATCCTACGAACGTGTCTTGAGTTTTCTTTAGTCTTGCTTCCATTATCAACCGCAAAGTCAGAATTGCCTCTCTCTTAGATGAGATTAGATTTAGTTTTCGTTCAATAGATCCAAAAAACGAGATGATTCTCGTGGGTGTGGAGCATGACAGAAAATATAACATAAAAACATAAAACATTTGAATATAATATTTACTACCCTGATCATTTGTCAGGAGATTTTCGAAATAGGTGAATTCAATGTGGTAAACTGGAACAGCTAATATTTACAGAATTAACACGCTGTCAGAATGAAAGATTGTTATGCACTATTAATAAATTTATCATACACTAAATACATAATGTTGACTGTCGTGACCAAGTGCTGTGAAAACTGAAATCTAACAGACGTTTTTACTTAAGCTGGCTTAACAATCTCTGTTCAGATATTCACCTATAGAGTTGAAGGAGTTGCCTATCAAAAAGCCTTTAAAACTCTTTTTAAACCGTGCTTTATGTGAAACCAAGTTTTTATTGATTGCTGGCAATTTATTGAAAATGTCTGTTGCCGAATATTGGACAACTTTTTGGACCAAGGTAAGTGATATTAGTTCTTTATGTAGATTGTCCTACTTCCTAGTATTGATCCTAGGTATTGAGCTATTGGTTAGAAATAGATGTGTATTACTTGCAACAAATTTCATTGAGGAATAAATATACTGAGAAGCAGTGATTAGAACAGAAAGTTCCTTGAACAGGTTGTACATGATATTCTTGAATTTACACCACAAATGATTCTTATCACACGCTTTTGCACGGTTTTCCAGTCATCTAGGTTTCAACTAACATGGTCACGAGTCCAGGAAGGGCGCTGCAGGCCAAAAGCACTCGCACCAGTAGTCTGCTGCCGTAGCCCGCCAGCACCAGATTTCACTGCTCTGCTCTAGCGGATACATTCGTCGTATTTCCCACATTTACTTCTGCGGGTATTTCACGCATGGTTGCTTGTCTGTGGGCAATGGCAACTCTACACAAACGCCGCTACGCTCGGTCATTAAGTGAAGGCAATCGGCCAGTGCGTTGTCCTTGTTGAGAGGTAATGCTTGAAATCTGATATTCTCGGCACACTCTTGACGAAGTGGATCTCGGAATATTGAACTTCTTAACGGTATGCGAAATGGAATATCTGATGCGTTTAGCTCCAACTACCATTCCGCGTTCAAAGTCTGTTAATTCCCGTCGAACGGCCATAATCAAGTCGGAAATCCTTTCACATGAATGACCGGAGTAACAAAGACGGCTCTTCCAATGTGCTGGCCTTTTGTAACTTGTGGACGGCCATCCGTAAATGTGCACATCACTTTCGCCTGTCTTTTGTCACCTCAGTGTATATTACAAATTCTTAGTTTTTAAAAATATACAGGGTGGTCCATTGATCGTGACCGGGCCAAATGTCTCACTGAATAAGCGTCGAACGAAAAGACTACAAAGAACGAAACTAGTCTAGCTTGAAGGGGAAACCAGATGGCGCTATGGTTGGTCCGCTAGATGGCGCTGCCATAGTTCAAATGGATATCAACTGCGTTTTTAAAAATAGGAACCCCCATTTTTTATAACATATTCGTGTAGTACGTAAAGAAATATGAATGTTTTAGTTGGACCACGTTCTTCGCTTTGTGATAGATGGCGCTGTAATAGTCACAAACATATGGCTCACAATTTTAGATGAACAGGTGGTAACAGGTAGGTTTTTTTAAATTAAAATACAGAACGTAGGTAAGTTTGAATATTTTATTTCGGTTGTTCCAAAATGATACATGTACCTTTGTGAACTTATTTCTGAGAACGCATGCTGTTACAGCGTGATTACCTGTAAATACCACATTAATGCAATAAATGCTCAAAATGATGTCCGTCTACCTCAATGCATTTGGCAATACGTCTAACGACATTCCTCTCAACAGCGAGTAGTTCGCCTTCCGTAATGTTCGCACATCCATTGACAATGCACTGACGCATGTTGTCAGGTGTTGTCGGTGGAGCACGATAGCAAATATCCTTCAACTTTGCCCACAGAAAGAAATCCGGGGACGCCAGATCCGGTGAACGTGCGGGCCATGGTATGGTGCTTCGACGACCAATCCACCTGTCATGAAATATGCTATTCAATGCCGCTTCAACCACACGCGAGCTATGTGCCGGACAAAAAAATGGTTCAAATGGCTCTGAGCACTATGGGACTTAACGTCTATGGTCATCAGTCCCCTAGAACTTAGAACTACTTAAACCTAACTAACCTAAGGACATCACACAACACCCAGCCATCACGAGGCAGAGAAAATCCCTGACCCCGCCGGGAATCGAACCCGGGAACCCGGGCGTGGGGAGCGAGAACGCTACCGCACGACCACGAGATGCGGGCTGTGCCGGACATCCATCATGTTAGAAGTACATCGCCATTCTGTCATGCAGTGAAACATCTTGTAGTAACATCGGTAGAACAGTACGTAGGAAATCAGGATACATTGCATCATTTCGATTGCCATCGATAAAATGGGGGCCAATTATCCTTCCTCCCATAATGCCGCACCATACATTCACCCGCAAAGGTCGTTGCACTTGTCGCAGCCATCGTGGATTTTCCGTTGCCCAATAGTCCATATTATGCCAGTTTACGTTACCGCTGTTGGTGAATGACGCTTCGTCGCTAAATAGAACGCGTGCAAAAAATCTGTCATCGTCCCGTAATTTCTCTTGTGCCCAGTGGTAGAACTGTACATGACGTTCAAAGTCGTCGCCATGCAATTCGTGGTGCATAGAAATATGGTACGAGTGCAATCGATGTTGATGTAGCATTCTCAACACCGACGTTTTTGAGATTCCCGATTCTCGCGCAATTTGTCTGCTACTGATGTGCGGATTAGCCGCGACAGCAGTTAAAACACCTACTTGGTCATCATCATTTGTTGCAGGTCGTGGTTGACGTTTCACATGTGGCTGAACACTTCCTGTTTCCCTAAATAACGTAACTATCCGGCGAACGGTCCGGACACTTCGATGATGTCGTCCCGGATACCGAGCAGCATACATAGCACACGCCCGTTGGGCATTTTGATCACAATAGCCATACATCAACGCGATTCGACCTTCTCCGCAATCGGTAAACGGTCCATTTTAACACGGGTAATGTATCACGAAGCAAATACTGTCCGCACTGGCGGAATGTTACGTGATACCACGGACTTATACGTTTGTGACTATTACAGCGCCATCTATCTCAAAGCGAAAGAAGTGGTCCTTCTAAAACATTCATATTTCTTTATGTTCTACACGAATATGTAATAAAAATGGGGGTTCCTATTTTTTAAAAATGCAGTTGAAATTCGTTTCACCTATGGCAGCGCCATCTTGCGGGCCAACCATAGCGCCATCTTGTTTCCCCCTTCAAGCTAGACGAGTTTCGTTCTTTGTAGTTTTTTCGTTTGATGCTTTTTTCGTGAGATATTTGACCCGGTCACTATCAATGGACCACCCTGTATACAACACAGTATTCCCACGGTTGTGATGTCTCCTATATCCCTCTGTTTTAAGTATTCCGCTATCAAACTACAGTTATTCACATCGAATCTGTGGATTAAGCCTGAACACTTGTAGGTAGTGCAAAATTTCTTGCAATTAGGTTCCGGTACACTATGACTTGTGCTTTCTTTGACTTTTTGCATGCCAATATTATATGATTCAGACCTGCCTCTTCAGTTTCTCTCTACTTCCTAATAACTATACAATGGGGTAACCTCCACAAGTAGCTGATGATTTTTAAGAAGAAGCAGTTAACACTGTATTATAATTGTCAGTCATCTCTTTATATATGAACTGGTCTGACGGTATTTAGTTGTATGATGTTAGAAAGATTTGATTTAATGCTCGAGAGTCGTGGGTACAATGAGGCAGAGTGTGTATATTTAATTAAAGAATTCTTTATGAAAGAAGTTTTTATTGCTCCAACGATTTTGGATTTTATGAACTATGTGTGAACTGATGAGAGAAGAGTGTTTTCACAATGTATATTGACTGTTCATTAAGGTAAAGTTTTTTAAATGGAAAGTCACTGTCGACGCTTGCAAGCAAGGGCAATTGTTTATTCGTTGGAATTCCTATTTTTAATAGAATGAGGAAGTCCGTGAGGCGGCAAAATATTAACATTACACTGTTAGACAACGTATCTCGTGTTGCTCAAAATATTTTCACAGGGGCTTTTTAATAACCTTACTAAATCTTTATAAATCGTAAGTGACGTATGAAGTTTTAATAAGGTATGTGCTTACATATAGTGCTGAAACATGAACATTAAAAAAATTGATGAAAAGCATCTGGGCATATTTGATAGAAATACCTTGAGACTAATTCTTGGGCCAGTGAAAGAAAGTCGTGTCTGGAGGAAGAGATTCAACTATGAATTTAGTAATTTATTGTATGAACCAGACAGTGTCAGCTACATTAAGATTAAAAGGCTGGAATGGGCAGGACGCGTACTGAGACTAAAGGACAGAATGATTGAGAAGATATTCAGCACACTGCCCGAAGGAACCATTAGAATTAGAAGCCCAAAGATAAAATGGGAGGAAGACGTCAGCGAAGTCATAAAGAAAACTGGAATTCAGAACTGGAACAATTCGGCACTAAACAGGGATGAATGAAATAATCTTCTACAGAAGGCCAAGGCTCATAGAGGGTTGTTGTGTCAATGATCAAAAATCTTTCATCAGCCTCTTTGAAAGCGGTGGGTCATCCAAGCTAAATGATATAGACAGAATTCATTTTGTAACAACTCGGGATAAAGCCTATATCTATTCGTTTGAAGTACATATAGGGAACCATCACAATGGTGACCCAACGCTTCCGTAATGACATTTCTTGAGTACTTATTGAACGTGTAACTGTTTGGGATGGGAAGTACTTCAAATTCTCCTCACCTCCGTGCCCCCTATGAGTTTTATACTGAAAATTTGTTTGGTCTCCATAGCAGAAAGGTATTTTATCATTTTATCTCTCGAAAATGATAATCTATACTCACTGGCGACTAGCTCGGTGAATCAGCTAGAGCTGATAACGAACTTATGACTAAGTGGTGGCAACATTCCACTGAATCACACAGGATGCCATCACTTTGTTAACAAGTAACTTCAACTACAGAGAGCGTTAGAGATTATACCTACGCAAACCGATATTATAATACACAGGTGACACGAAAAACTCGTCCATCCACTTTGAGACTAACACACAGAACAACAGACGCAGTAGGTGAAGTAAATGTCGTTGCAGTGTTACGTGAAATGCTTCTGGAAGTGGAAAGGAGAGATAAAGTGCGTGACGCTTCTGCCAGTAACGAGACAATTTTCCTTGTCCTCTTGCGACAGACGAGCCAACAGCAATAACGCAGCCAGGGTAATTAACGAGAGCACGGAAAGCGGACCGTGTCGTGGCAACAGCGCCAAATCCTTCCGGGTGTCGGCTACTTAAACACCGCACCTGAGCGCTTCATCTCCATTCAGGGAAGAATTGTCCATAGATATACGGTAGGCACTAAGCTAAACTATGCGATCGAAAGTATCCAGACACCCCCAAAACCATACTTTTTTATGTTAAGTGCATTTTGCTGCCACCTACTGCCAGGTACTTCATATCAGCGACCTCAGTAGTCATTAGACATCATGAGAGAGCAAAATGGGGTGCTCCGCGGAACTCACGGACTTCTAACGTGGTCAGGTGATTGGGTGTCACTTGTGTCATACGTCTGTACCCAAGATTACACACTCCTAAACGTCCCTAGGTCACTGTGATAGTGAAGTGGAAACATGAAGGGACACGTACAGTACAAAAGCGTACAGATAGATCTCGTATGTTGACTGACAGAGACCGCCGACAGCTGAAGAGGGTCCGCAGCTCGTGGTCGTGCGGTAGCGTTCTCGCTTCCCACGCCCGCGTTCGATTCCCGGCGGGGTCAGGGATTTTCTCTGCCTCGTGATGACTGGGTGTTGTGTGATGTCCTTAGGTTAGTTAGGTTTAAGTAGTTCTAAGTTGTAGGGTACTGATGACCATAGATGTTAAGTCCCATAGTGCTCAGAGCCATTTGAACCATTTAGCTGAAGAGGGTCGTAATGTCTAATAGGCACACATCTATCCAGACCATCACACAGGAATTCCAAACTGCATCAGGATCCACTGCAAGTACTATGACAGTTAGGCGGGAGGTGAGAAAACTTGGATTTCATGTTCGAGCGGCTGCTCATAAGCCGAACGTCACGCCGGTAAATGCCTCACGACGCCTAGCTTGGTGTAAGTAGCGTAAACATTGGACGATTGGACAGTAGAAAAATGTTGTGTGGAGTGACGAATCATGGTACACAATGTGGCGATCCGATGCCAGGGTGCTGGTACGGAAATGCCCAGTGAACTTCATCTGTCGGCGTGTGTAATTCCAACAGTAAAATTCGGAGGCGGTGGTGTTATGGTGTGGTCGTGTTTTTCATGGAGGGGCCTTGCTCCCACTATTGTTTTGCGTGACACTATCACAGCGCACGTTCTTGCTTCCCACTGTCGAAGAGTAATTAGGTAATGGCGACTGCGTCTTTCAGTACCATCGAGCAGCTGTTCATAATGCACGGCCTGTGGATGAATGGTTGCACGACAATAACATCCCTGTAATGGACAGGCCTGCACAAATTCCTGACGTGAATCCTATAGAACACCTTTGGGATGTATTGGAACGCCGACTTCGTGCCAGGCCTCACCGTCCGACATCGATACCACTCCTAAGTGCAGCACTCCGTGAGAAATGGGCTTCCATTCCCCAAGAAACCTTCTAGCACCTGAGTATGCCTGCGAGAGTAGCAGCTGTCATCAAGGCTTAGGGTTGGTCAACACCATATCGAATTCTAGCATAACCGATGGAGGGCGACACGAACTTGTAAGTCAGTTTCAGCGAGGTGTCAGGATACTTTTGATCATACAGGGTATCTGTACCATGTACCAGTCGATCCGGTGACCAAGTGATATTAATTTAAAGGATGCTATAGCTTTCGGACAGTCCTTAGAAGTGACGTCCTTCATGAAATTAGTCTCAACAATCGTGCCACATGCAATGTAAACATAACTCTGCAGCTAACGGCCTAAACCACTGTCTTCGCCAGATCCTTTAATAATAAATTGTCAACTTTTTCTCATGATGAATAAATCCGCTCCAGTTGTATTTAAAAAAATCCTTTATTTGGATAAAATCGTACACACGATCCGGGTTTCAGGATGAATATCCCATCGTCAACCGCTGAAAAAAAAAAAAAAAGGGAAATCTGAGAGCGATTCTTCATAAATGTAATTAACATTAAAGGGACCACGCAAATGTGAACATGAGGTAATTCCATGACTGCGTACGAGAAAGTCGTACCAGTCACGTATAAAATCAAATTCATCAAGTAGCATACAAGATCGCGTGCGTTGAGTTATCAAAAGTTTCTCTGAGTCAGCCAGTACCATGCTGGGTAAACGGGGCCTAACCGAAAGAAACTATGAATGCAGTATCGTCCGAACAAGACACAGCGAGGGCAAAAGGACGACAGGCGCAAAAGTGCGAGCTGGTGCCAGTGCCATAGAGATTCGCCACTTGCGCGTTCACCAGAGCCACGGGCGGCACTGAGGATGAAGATTTCGACTTCGCCTCGGCCAATTTCCGGCCTAGTACATTCCGCCAATGATCGACGGCAAAGGAAGGAAGCCTACTCGGAAGACAGAAGAGCAGCTCTCACTCATTTGGTTACAGATCATTGACATCATTGTCCAGGGCTGACTTAGATAGGGAACGACGTTTAGTGAACTCTTACAAGTGAACAGACAGTTTTGTAAATTGCATTTGCTATGTGCTATGACGTATACGTCCCATTATTTGCATCTAGTCATTGAGGGCCTTTTTGGTGTTATATTATAAGCAGTGTTGCAGACTTCATATTTCAACTAGTCACAAAGATAAGTAAACCTTTTAACTCATTTGTGTGACTTTATTACTGATTTGTTGGAGTGTTGTAGAACCTTCGTTCTCCTATCCTGTTACCTGACCCTGGGGCATAGTTGTGTAATAATTCAAATGGCTCTGAGCACTATGGGACTTAACTTCTAAGGTCGTCAGTCCCCTAGAACTTAGAACTACTTAAACCTAACCAACCTAAGGACATCACACACATCCATGCCCGAGGCAGGATTCGAACCTGCGACCGTAGCGGTCACGCGGTTCCAGACTGTAGCGCCTAGAACCGCACGGTCACCCCGGCCGGCTGTGTAATAGTGACAGGGAGAAATTGTATAATGGGTGTACTACATGAGCAGCCGTTTCACGTACTCACAGACTGGGCCTACCGTAACAACTGTGGCACCTCGGCCTCCACAGTAGTAGCACGAGGCCTTTACAAAACTGGCGACGAGGGTTCACAAAAACGAATGTAATAACAAATTAGCAGACACTGCTAGCCTAATGTAACCTATGAACGAACCACGAACGAATAGGCATGTGGCATGTCCTTAAGGCATTAAAATGAAGGCATAAAAGCCATAGAATGCCAATCTATGGGCCTCAAAACTAGTTTACATTAAAAGCCCAGTCCCCCGCACGCCGTGGACGCTCAGCAAGACCGGTCAACAGACTGCCGCGCGAACCACAGTGAGACTCCTGTGTACAATGCACGTCAGAGAGTAGCCGCCACAAGGAGTAATACCGAGGGAGGAAGGATCACCGAAGAAATCACAGCTAAACACAGGGCCGCAATCCTACGTTTCCTTCTAAACGCCACTCGCTACTAACAGCGCTAAAACCACCTTATTTACACATGGTATTAGCTGAGATAGGCCCAGTGCGGCGGAAAAGCAAGAAAGCAATGTATACTACTGGCCATTAAAATTGCTACACCACGAAGATGACGTGCTACAGACGCGAAATTTAACCGACAGGAGGAAGATGCTGTGATATGCAAATGATTAGCTTTTCACACCATTCACACAAGGTTGGCGCCGGCGGCGACACCTACAACGTGCTAACATGAGCAAACTTTCCAACCGATTTCTCATACACAAACTGCAGTTGACCGGCGTTGCCTGGTGAAACGTTGTTGTGATGCCTCGTGTAAGGAGGAGAAATTCGTACCGTCACGTTTCCGACTTTGATAAAGGTCGGATTGTAGCCTATCGCGATTGCGGTTTATCGTATCGCGATATTGCTCCTCGTGTTGGTCGAGATCCAATGACTGTTAGCAGAATATGGAATCAGTGGGTTCAGGAGGGTAATACAGAACGCCGCGCTGGATCCCAACGGCCTCGTATCACTGGCAGTCGAGATGACAGGCATCTTATCCGCATGGCTGTAACGGATCGTGCAGCCACATCTCGATCCCTGAGTCTACAGATGGGGACGTTTGCAAGACAACAACCATCTGCGCGAACAGTTCGACGACGTTTGCAGCAGCATGGACTATCAGCTCGGATACCATGGCTGCGGTTACCCTTGACGCTGCATCACAGACAGGAGCGCCTGCGACGGTGTACTCAACGACGAACCTGGTTGTACGAATGGCAAAACGTCATTTTTTCAGATGAATCCAGGTTCTGTTTACAGCATCGTGATGGTCGCATCCGTGTTTGGCGACATCGCGGTGAACGCACATTGGAAGCGTGTATTCGTCACCAAAAAAATGGCTCAAATGGCTCTGAGCACTATGGGACTTAACATCCATTGTCATCAGTCCCCTAGAACTTAGAACTACTTAAACCTAACTAACCTAAGGACAGCACGCAACACCCACTCATCACGAGGCAGAGAAAATCCCTGACCCCGCCGGGAATCGAACCCGGGAACCCGGGCGTGGGAAGGGAGAACGCTACCGCACGACCACGAGATGCGGGCTATTCGTCATCGCCATACTGGCGTATCACCCAGCGTGATGGTATGGGGTGCCATTGGTTACACGTCTCGGGCACCTCTTGTTCGCATTGACAGCACTTTGAACAGTGGACGTTACATTTCAGATGTGTTACGACCCGTGGCTCTACCCTTCATTCGATCCTTGCGAAACCCTACATTTCAGCAGGATAATGCACGACCTCATGTTGCAGGTCCTGTACGGGCCTTTCTGGATACAGAAAATGTTCGACTGCTGCCCTGGCTAGCACATTCTCCAGATCTCTCACTAACTGAAAACGTCTGGTCAATGGTGGCCGAGCAACTGGCTCGTCACAATACGCCAGTCACTACTCTTGATGAACTGTGGTACCGTGTTGAAGCTGCACGGGCAGCTGTACCTGTACACGCCATCCAAGCTCTGTTTGACTCAATGCCCAGGCGTATCAAGGCCGTTATTAAGGCCAGAGTTGGTTGTTCTGGGTACTGATTTCTCAGTATCTATGCACCAAAATTGCGTGAAAATGTAATCACATATCAGATCTAGTATAATATATTTGTCCAATGAATACCCGTTTATCACTTGCATTTCTTCTTGGTGTAGCAATCTTAATGGCCAGTAGTGTATAATGCAATTGTCAAGAAATAAAAATAATAAAAATGTGTAATGAAATTATTAATAAAAAATTAATGAAACCATTGTAGAAAATATAAATTTATTAAATCTGTAGTATAAAATATAACAGGGGCCAAACCGACATACCACAAATTAAACATAACAGTGGAAGGTATGTCCATACACACACCGCCTCATATTAAGAATGGAAGACTCTGGATGCAGATAGTGCAACACAACGTTTACGGTAACTAACAGAACCACGGTGCTTAAAATCTCCAGTAATCGAGAAGCCAGCGTAACTAATAAACTCCAAAAATAGCTGCAGAGTTACATATTAGGCACTAAGCTGAGGAACAACACATGCGTACAACATATTAAAAGAAAAACTGAACGTAGTTCTGAAAACATTATGCGACACCTCACAGCTGACATGACGCGCAACCTCCAAGATCAGGGGACGAGACTTTACAGATACAAATTACTCGAAGATGACGATATAGGACAGCCTATTGTCTCGGAGACCACGGCAGACATTGCTAATAGTTGCCGAGTATCTATTCATGTTTAAGTTCGGTTAGTTCATAGAGGCTAATGTTGGATGTTGCAATTAGCACTTCATGATTTTAGCAACAGTTGTGGATGTACCGCAAAGAGTATATTACACCAGTTTTCAACTTATAACTAACCGACACTTATTGTAATGAACGGCAGCTCTCTTTACACGTGAACGAATATAAGACAATACTTATAAGAAAGAGAAGGAACCCAATAGAATGTGATCACAAGATTAATACTGAACACCTTGCTGCATCATATCATGTTAGTATTTAGAGGTAACATTAAAAAAAGATACGGAACGGGATACATAAACCATTGTTAGAGAAGTCAATGGAAGACTTAGATTTGGAGAAAGAGCTCTGGAGTTCTGGGAAAATGCAATGTATCAGTAAAGGAAATCGCATCCAAGATGCTAATGCGACCGATTCTCTAATATTGTTCCAGTGTTAGAGTCCTTATCAAGCAGAAATGTCAATAGACAGCGAACAAATGGAGAGTCGCACTGCTAGGATCGTAACAGAGCACTACAGCCCATGCGAAAGTGTAACAGACACGCTCTGGGAACTTCATTGGGAATCCTTGGAAGAAAGAGAACAGAATTCCCGTGGAATCCTCTTGGATAGATTCACACCACTTCTACTGGAAGATGACTGTGTGACCACAATGCCACGTTATCCCAGACGGGTTCCATTGGAAGTAAAATAAACTGCAAGACAACTTTAATTGGTGGTTCTTTTATTGCCAGTAAAGAAATAACCAACTGCAGCCGTCTTGCAGTTCATTTTACTTCCATTCATCATGAAGTTTAACAACTGTGGCTGCCCGCATTACGAAATTCTTTGTGTTCCATTGGGTTCAGGTCGAGACTCTGGGTGGGCCAGTCCGTTTCAGGAATGTTTCTGTCCGCAAACCACAGATGCTGCTTTATAACACGGTGAATTGTCATGCTGATACAATCATCGTATTCGAACTGTTTCTTTTCTATACGTAGTATATAGTGCTGTAAAATGTATTCATATCCTTCCGTATTAAGTGTTTTATGCAGTGCACTAGTGGAGCTGCAGACCTGCTAGGGCAGCCGAGAGCGCTGCGCTGCTTCCTGGACTCGGGTAGGCACGCCGGCCCCGGATCGAATCCGCCCGGCGGATTAACGACTAGGGCCGGTAAGCCGGTCAGTCTGGATGTGGTTTTTAGGCGGTTTTCCACATCCCACTTGCTGAATACCATGCTGGTAATCACGTTCCGCCTCAGTTACACGACTCGCAGACATTCGCACTATTTGGTGGCTTAACTAGACGCAGACAGCTGGGGTGCACTCCTTACATCCCAGGGGAATTGGGCTGGCGTCAGGAAGGGCATCCGGCCATCCTCTGCAACTAACACTGCCAAATCCGTCCTAACTCGGCCGACCCCGCGTTGGCGCCAGACAAAGGCCGAAAGAAAGAAAGAAAAAAACCAAAGGGGCTGCAGACTAACCGTAACAGGGTAAAGTCAGCGCCAGCACACCAGTCGGGAACGACAGAGAAGACACGGCTGTGAGAAGAGGTCAGCCAATCGCATGCTGACCGACCTCCTTCCAGGACGACAACGCGACAGCAGCGGCACCTAGGTGAAGATGACATAAGTACCGCGCCCGACTGATGGCAGCCCACTTCGATAGCAGCTTAAACGTTAGCCACTTCGTTAGCCAACACACCGTAGCCTCTATCATTACACATCTCTATGTAACACAGACTTGTGTTTGTCTATTCTGAAGAAGACATTATTTTGTATGTCACCCTTTGCTTGCAACACATATCAAAGTTAAGTATTTGTACTTGTTTTGTTATAATAAAACTCGTTAATTCGAGTTGTTTGTCTAGCTAACCGAGTGTGCAGGATTCCTGGACAACACTATCTACTAGAAGCACCACTGGACCTTTCGACGCTCCCCATCCATCATTATATGAGATCTGTCGGGTCTTGGCTCAGTTGTGGTCGTTCCTTCGCGATTCCATTTCACAGTCACATCACCAACAATGGACTTGGGTGGGTCTAGAAGGACTGAACTCACCCTGATGAATTTGTTACTTCGGTGACATCCAGTGATATTCCACATTCGAAGTCCCTGCACTCTCTAACCCGTTCTGTTGTTATTGTATCCTTACTGACAACACAGTACTCTCCGCCTCCTTGTACACTGGCGAACCCGCCTCTAGTGATATCTACTGGTCAATTCCGCATTACATACAGGTGTCTGGATACTTTTGATCAGTTAATGTAGAATGTCATTCTTCAAGCACTTAACGCTAATTTTGGCTTCGTTCGGTTTTTGTTTCTCTCTGAGGCTGTAGGCCATATCTACTTAGGTTCGGATTTATGACTCGGTATTTTATGTTTCATTTCCGTAAAGAGTATTCTCAAAGCTGAGAGGTTGTTTTCTGACCAATGTAGAGCCCCGAGCAATATTCGCAGTTAATCTTATAAATACCTGAACAATGGAACTGAGAATGGAGCTTACTACTAGTATGCGCGTAAAATACTTCTTTCGTGGAGGAATTACATTTAGTTCGAGTTCTGCCCATAAATCCCAGTCTAGCATCTGCTTTTCGAACATGTGCTCGTTCCACTGTTGGTAACTCATGTGCCACTGCAGCGTCCGCTCCCAGTGACTTATCTCGTAACTGAACAATGGTATCCTTTTCAACTTTTTATGTTGAAAACGTTACATTTGTTTGTATTGACAGTCCGACCACTAAGTTAATCTTTTCTCACGTTTGTCTACATCTATACATAGCCTTTAAAATTGCTGCACCAAGCAGAAATGCAGATGATAAACGGGTATTCATTGGACAAATATATTATACTAGAACTGACATGTGATTACATTGTCACGCAATTTGTGTGCATAGATCCTGAGAAATCAGTACCCAGAGCTTGGATGGCGTGTACAGGTACTGAGAATGGAATAATGTTGACTATCCTGTACAACATACTATATTTGGAGCAGCGATCGTAATTGATGGACAGTCGTATTTTGTTTAACTACGTACATTCGCTATGCTTTGTTCGTTGTAACTGGCTGACCACTCAGCTGCCGGACGCTGTTACCGAGCGGTTCTAGACGCTTCAGTCCGGAACCGCGCTGCTGCTACGGTCGCAGGTTCGAATCATGCCTCGGGCATGGATGTGTGTGATGTCCTTAGCGGTCGTGCGGTAGCGTTCTCGCTTCCCACGCCCGGATTCCCGGGTTCGATTCCCGGCGGGGTCAGGGATTTTCTCTACCTCGTGATGGCTGGGTGTTGTGTGATGTCCTTAGGTTAGTTAGGTTTAAGTAGTTCTAAGTTCTAGGGGACTGATGACCATAGATGTTAAGTCCCATAGTGCTCAGAGCCATTTGACCACTCAGCTAACAATATTATATGGTTTTAAGGATAGGACCTGCGCAACAGTCATCGTCGCATGAAGAATTGTATTGATTTGTGTTTGTTAGTCCTATCATAAATATTCCTTTTATATGTGTTTGTGTGTGTGTACTCCAGTGTCTGTTTCGGTTGTATGTGTTTGTGTGTGTGTACTCCAGTGTCTGTTTCGGTTGTGGAGTTGCGTGGTGCTTGTGCCCTCTGCTTATTTTTCTTTAGTTATGTTTTGATTTTGGGGTTCAATATTTGCATTATGCAGGAAGCCATTGTTTTTGGATGTGGGATTTTTATAGTTTCCTGAGTGGTATTTTATTCATTCTGCGTATCATGTGTGGGAGAGCTGCTTGTTTGTATTTTAATACGTGATTTGATGTGTCTTTTATAATTGTCTGTTGCTGTTCACTTCCTGTAATGTCAAAAATGTGCTTGTTACTCTACCTCTGTAATTATATTACATTATATTATATTATATTACATTACATTACATATTTATTTTATTTCCGTATAGTGCTGTTCTTCAAATGCACAATTCCTAATTTTTTCTGAATTATCGTGTAATATGGCTCAAAAAATGGTTCAAATGGCTCTGAGCGCTATGGGACTCAACTGCTGAGGTCATAAGTCCCCTAGAACTTAGAACTACTTAAACCTAACTAACCTAAGGACAACACACACATCCATGCCCGAGGCAGGATTCGAACCTGCGACCGTAGCGGTCGCGCGGTTCCAGACTGTAGCGCCAGAACCGCTCGGCCACCAGCGGCCGGCTAATATGGCTCATGAAACTTATTTTAACAAAAATGGCCTGCTTTGTTTAATGTATCTTGTCTCAGCCATCTTTTATAGTCTTACATCCAACACATAAAAAGTCTTTCAGTTTTTCCGTTCTATCCGCCGCAATTTGAATATTTTAGCATCTTTCCATTCCTCCTTCTGCTAAGCCTCATTACTTTCTTCTGGATTCGTTTGATCTCAACCCTCTTCTGTGCACAGCATACTGTATATCTCTTTTAACGCTTGTTGTCATCTTCAAATATTGTCATTTCAACTGCTCACCTTGCAATTTCATTTTCGATACAAATTTTTTTTAACCTCATTCATTGTCTCCTAGGCCTTAAGTTCAACAACAGTGATGATAAAACTGTGGCCTTAGCTCGGCACAAAGCTGTCTTTCTCGACTTTGCACTGCTCCTCTATCTGTCAAAAGATCGAAGATCACCGAGCGAGGTGGCGCAGTAGCTAGCACACTGAACTCGCATTCGGGAGGACGACGGTTCAATCCCGCGTCCGGCCATCCTGGTTTAGGTTTTCTGTGATTTCCCTAAATCGCTCCAGGCAAATGCCGGGATGGATCCTTTGAAAGGGCACGGCCGACTTCCTTCCCCGTCCTTCCCTAATCCGATGAGACCGATGACCTTGCTGTCTCGTCTCTTCCCCCAGACAACCCAACCCAACCCCCAACATCGAAGATCAACTAATTATGACAAGAATTAGTGGCTTGCAACTATTTTCCGAGTCGTTATTTAGGCTGTCCCCAAACAGACTTATTTTCTCCATAATACACACTAGGTTAGAGTGTTGGAAGGTATGATCAAGATACAATATTGATGTTTTTTGTTTTGACGTTGAACAATAACTGTATGTGAGAAACAATTGGACTGTCTCTTCGTCAGCAGGGAATATCTCATACTACAGCTGAAAAGCTAACTTTTTTTTTTCTATTTCGAGCAGTGATATCATACTTTGATGGTTACACGGGTTCTGAGTGAGACGCAAGACGTAAATAGTGCATGTCTTATCTCCGCGACGGTATTACCTGATACCGCCTGCAGGCCGACTCCGCGTGCGGGACTTCGCCCCGTTCGGCCGCTGTGTGAAGGCCGCGAGGCAAGGATCGACCTCACGTATCGCTTTGTCTCCAAAGTAAACATGCCTGGCGCGTTCTGCGAACTAACGAGTTTACTGTTTCCTCTTCGTTTCTACAAACTCGGCCTCCTGTCTCCCTGCCTTTCAAATAACTTAGGGAGGAACAAGAGCTTAGAATAGCAACTCGTGTCGAAAACGCCTCTGAAAAACAGCCTCCTGCTCAAATATATTAGTGTCATTTCACCAGTCACCGTTTTATCACCTGTTTTTTTGTTTTTGACCTCTACTCGATATGTTTTTAAACTGTTTATTGCGTGTCTGTTGCATAATTTTGCGAGCAGGTCTGTAGGCTGTGCTAAGCGTTATTTGGACAGTTTACGATATCAAAAACTGTTCAAATGGCTCTATGCACTATGAGACTTAACATCTGAGGTCATCAGTCCCCTAGAACTTAGAACTACTTAAACCTAACTAACCTAAGGACACCACACACATCCATGCCCGAGGCAGGATTCGAACCTGCGACCGTAGCGGTCGCGCAGTTCCAGACTGAAGGGTCTATAAACGCTCGGCCACAACGGCCGGCAGTTTACGATTTCGTGCCTGCACATCAGTATACTGCATTATTTAGGAGCAGTTTGCAGGTCTATCCAGCCTGGAGGAGGCAGTCTGGACTTTCCGTAAACCTCCTAAATGGGTTGTGATCAGAGCTTGTCAGGGTGACTTCGAGGTAGAGTCATTTTCCCATCACGACCTGTGCTTTCCACCATCACAGCGAGATGCTTACTAAAGTTAATAGATCCACCAAGAAGGCTAGAAGTGAAGGTACATCATTTAGTTCCGCCATGACGGACGTAGAGGAATTATGGGTAAAGTTTAAATTGATTGCAATTCGCATTCTGGACAACTATGTTCCGAATAAGTAAGGACGGAAAAGATTCAACGAGGTTTGCTACCAAAAGTCGGTAAATGCTGATGAAGCAAATACTATTGTACAAGTATCTTATAGTGTTCTTTCCCTTTCTCTTTCGCCCTGATAACAGAAGACGGGAGAGGTAAGTCGATCACGAAAAGCTTCTACAAAAGAATACTGGGAAGGGGGGGGGGGGGGGGGCGTCCGGGCGCGCAGTAGTTTAATGTTCAGCGTCGTCTTACAGCTGAGTAAATATGTAAAATAGCTCTCCAGCATGTTTCAGTGTGCTTTTGGGTGACAAAGATACTCTTGTTCTAAATTAGGTGGGCGTTCCTGCTATTTAGTCTAACTACTATGTCTCACATATTAAAAACTTCGCTGAAAAAAATATGAGAATTACATAGTTCTAGGACCGTTTAGGTAGTGTACAAAACTTATCAAGCGTCACAGATATTCACTGAACTGAAAGATGTGCCGATTCTCTATTTTCCTTTAAGACACGCCATCAAAAGGCAAAGCGATGCCCACATTGTGCATCCCCATCGTAAAGCCTGATGTCTGAGGTGAATCCGACAGGAGATCATAACTTTTGCTCCATTTGTTTCTAGCGCCTCGTTGTCGACGCTAAACTCTAGCCTTTTATCTGCTACGCCACAGGGGCTTAGAAAAAAGGAAGAAAGGTTAGCGTCATTACAGACAGACTAGAAGCTCGAAGTGTTTCAAGGACAGGGGATGGAAATCGGCTGTGCCCTTTCAAAGAAACCAACCCGGCAATTGGCTGGAACGATTTAAGGAAGTCAGGGGGAACCTAAATCTGTAAGGTCGGACGCAGAGTTGAACCGGCGTTCTCCTGAATGTGAGTCCACTGAGCCATGTCGCTCGGTGCAGGGGCTTAGAGAACAGATCGTTACTAACTAGGAGGGAGCTGGAAACAAACCACGCGGAGTCTGGTTTGCATGCGTCGAACTGGAGACACACTGCCAAAAATTATACCACAAAGAGAGTCTGGTGACAAAATAGAGATGAAATTGAGGCTTCTATATTAAATACAGCTTGTTGTAGTCGCGTCTCATCTATCGTCCTTCGGTCATCTGTAATTCACAGAAGAGAGGACGCACGCAACTGGGTGAACTGTTTCCAGAGAATTTCTGCAGCATTCCTCAAGCAGAGCTGAATCTAAGTACGTCAACAATGAGTACGTGAATTCATTACATCATAGGTATTGTGGATGACGAAATGTAACTGATTTAAACTGGAGTTTTATGTATGCTATGCAACCAGTAGCATTTGGCGTTGGATCATATTTATTGTACCATTAACTACACTCATGCTCATAAATTAAGGATAATTGCAGAATGTGGTGCCACACAACGTGGCACTATACAAAACTGGTGCTAATAGCATAGACACATAGGGAACACACACGACACAGATCTGTAAGTCAACAGTATTGGTGATAAGTTGAGAAAACCGTCCCGAAACACATGTGCTACAAAACGCCACTGTTTCCCGCGCATGTACCGCGACATCAATATGGGATATGATCACCATGCACATGTACACAGGCCGCACGAGTTGGCATACTCTGGATTAGGTGGTCGAGCAGCTGCTGGGGTACAACCTCCCATTCTTGCACCAGTGCCTATCGGAGCTCCTGAAGTGTCCTAGGGGTTTGAAGACGATCATCAAAAAATGGCTCTGAGCACTTTGGGACTTAACATCTGAGGTCATCAGTTCCCTAGAACTTAGAACTACTTAAACCTAACTAACCTAAGGACATCACACACATCCATACCCGAGGCAGGAATCGAACCTGCGACCGTAGCGGTCGCGCGGTTCCAGACTGAAGCGCTTAGAACCGCTCGGCCATCATAAGGAAGGTGGGACCCACTGCACCCCTGAAAAGGCGAATATACTGATGCAAAATGACGTCCCTATACACCTGTCCTGTTACAGTTCCTCTGTCAAAGACATGCAGGTGTGTACGTGCAACAATCATAATCCCACCCCACACCATCAAAACACGACCCCCATACAGGTCCCTTTTAAGGACATTAAGGGGTTGGTATCTGGTTCCTGGTTCACGTCAGATGAAAAGCCGGCGAAAATCACTGTTCAGACTATACCTGGACTCGTCCCTTAACATAACCTGGGACCACTGTTCCAATGACCATGTACTGTGTTCTTGACACCAGGCTTTATGAGCTCTCCTGTGACCAGGGGTTAGTGGAATGCATCTTGCAGGTCTCCGGGCGAATAAACCATGTCTGTTCAGTCGTGTGTAGTCTGTGTGTCTGGAGACAAGTGTTCCAGTGGCTGCGGTAAGGTCCCGAGCAAGGCTACCTGCAGTACTCCGTGGCCGTCTGCGGACACTGATGGTGAGATATTGGTCTTCTTGTGGTGTTGTATACTGTGGACGTCCCGTATTGTCGCGACCGGATACGTTTCCTGTCTGGTGGAATCGTTGCCATCATCTTGAGATCACACTTTGTGGCACACGGAGGGCCCGTGCTATGGCCTGCTGTGTTTGACCAGCCTCCAGTCGCCCTAGTATTCTGCCCCTCATAACGTCATCAATATGTGTTCTTTGAGCCATTTTCAAAACACAGTCACCTTTAGCACGTCTGAAAACGTCTGCTCACTTACTCGCTGCACCGTACTCTGCCATACACCAATACACCTCTGCGTATATGGACTGCTGCCAGCGCCACCGTGCGACGACCGCGGGTCAAATGCTCCGCATGGTTATACCCCGAGGTGATTTAAACCCGCTGACCGCCCAGCAGAGCGTTTTTTCACTATTTATCAGCATTATCATTAATTTATGAGCATGAGTGTAGTTTTCGAGCCACTGCAGGCTTATCATCAAATGGTGGCGTTACAGGAACTTTATTTTCTGGACCTTGTGCAGCTAAACTTTGTGATGCTGGAGAAAATAATGCATATTTAGGTATGAGTTTACGAAACAGATAATATTCATTTAATACCTCGTGCCGATGATGAGCTTGCAGTGATTCGAAAACTAATAAATAGTACAAAAAGCGTATCAAATTAAAATAAAATAGTTGGTTGCATGTCGTACCAACATGACTGGGTGTCCATGGCTTGCATAAAAAAGGGAACAATGCGACTCTGCATTCATCAGTGTGTCGTAATCTATGCAACATGATTGTCCAAACTAGCGCTCATGTTGAAGTGTCTCCGTGGTGGTATCCTTAGGCTTCATTTAGCTGAAAGAAGCTTCCGAAACATTCACAAACTTCCCCTAGTTTAACACCAGGGTGGGAAAATAGAAGTGGCCTGGACGAGTGGATGCGATGTGTGGCTACACTAAAGAAGGACGAAAATACAGTTACTTTCAACAGGATGGAGCAACTGCCCATACAGCCGGCGAACCTAGAAAGACAGACTCTTCACGCCTGACAGAGTTGATAGCAGAAGTGATTCTGGTCGCGGCCCTAGGTGGCCACTCAGACCACCTCATCTGTCAACGTGCGATTACTTTGTGTGGGGAGCCCTCAGGTGTAATGTGCATCGCAACAACCCTCATAGTCTTGAGGAACTGCAGAGGAACATTTCGGCTAAGACTGCGGCAGTTCCAGTAGTCTAGCTTCGATCTGGCTTCAGCAACTTGCTGATCGGGCCAAAAACAGCCAAGAGATGAATGGTGGTCACTTTCAACATCTGCTACAGTCAGATTAGTACTGTATTTCTATTTCTGTGCTGTGTTTCGTTGTAGCATGGAACTCTGTTCTCTGGGCCACTTTTATTTGCCCCGCCCTGTACAAACAACCCTGCTGTCGAAACTGAGCAATAATTCACACGAAGCTCAATTTTTCTTAGGTGATGTTACATCTCTTCAGTCTTCTTACAAATTTGATCATTTAAAAAAAATCTGTGGGGAAAAATTTCTCTGTTAAAACAATGATAGAAAAATTCAAAACACTTACTACAGGCATTTGACAGGAACTACGGTACAGCTAGAGGATCTTCGTGAATGATGTCACACTTACCTGCAACAAAGAAAAACATAAATTAGTCAATATATTCTTACGAAAGATAGACGATGTTGTGAAACTTTCATGAAGAGTTTATTAACATGTGTGACAGTACTTAAAGTAAAATAGCTACCAGTGACTTGTAATACAGCATAATAACAGCAACGACTGAAATGTGTTGTTTGCGAAATCTCTTGGATGTTCAAACCGAGAAAACCATTTATATTAAGATAGATACATAATAATAGTAATTTTATCATGCAGTCACATTATTTAATTCAGATGCTCCACAATCATTTCGATTAAATCTAAATCTACATCTGCATCATACTCCGCAAACCACCTTAGGTCTACGCTGGAGAGTACTTATGGTACCACAAACTTTCCGCGAGTGGTACTTGGGAAGAATAATTGTCGGCGAACCTCCGTATGCGCTCAAATTTTTTATCTTCTCGTCGTGATCACTTCTAGAGACGTCTTTATGGGGCAATTACATAGTACCCGAATCCTTTTCGAGAGTACATTCTCGGCATTTCGATAGTAACCCTCTCAATGACGCACAACGCCTCTCTTCCTGCGTCTGCCACTGTAGTCTGTTGAGCACGTTCATAGCGCTCTCGCGCCGATCCTAGAAGGAAGCGTGAGATGCACTTCGTTCAGTCTTCTCGATCTCTTCTATTAGTTCAACTTTAAACGGGTCTCAAAATGTTCAAGAATACTCAAGTATCTGCCGAACAAGTGTTTTGCAAGCCACTTCTTTCGTCGCTGAATTATATTTCGTTAAGATTCTTCCAATGGATATAGCCCTTGCATCTGAATTTCCTAATATCTGCTTCATGTGGCCATTACAGTTTAGGTTGCTGTGAATGACTGCTACTAGACACACTCTCATACAAAATACATAAATAAAGACACACCACGAAGAAATTATCCGAATGGGTCGGAAATCGATGGATGTGATGTACATGTGCAAACAAACGAATGATTAAAATTTAAGGAAAACTGGATGATTTATTCAAGAGAAACAGCTTCACAAACTGGGCAAGTCAAACACGCGTTGGTCCCCCTCTGGTCCTTATACAAGCAGTTGAAACTTTCCCTTTGAATGTAAAGAATGACTGTGCTGGTAAAACTTCTACGTTACTTTATTTTCAAAATCCAGAGTGAAAATGAACGTACTGAGACAGATTTCTCTTTCCTTATTCTGATCATTACTAAACTGACACACAATATTTTAGCGCAACGCAATCTGACTTTCAATAACCCCTACAAAAGAATAGCCCTGAATGACAATAACGCATACCCTTCAAGAATCACTTACCTCACAAAAATCTTCGTTACTTGAACTACTGCAATACAGCGAGCGCCAATACTGCCAGCTAAATAAGAGATTCTAACTACTGAAGGCACTAACTAACTACTAATAGGCATATAGTTAGCAAATGAAAGATTTCGGTTTAACAAATTTCTTTTTCTGACGGACACACGTCCAGATCGTCCGCTCACATTAACATCCCAGAACTCTGACATCTCTCCCCCCACATCCACCACTGCTGGCGGCTCACATCAAACTGCCCAATGCTACGGGCTGTTCACATCCAACTGCTCTACACTAAACTGGCGAAAAACTTCAAACAATGTGTCCAAACAGCCACAGACTGCACACAGCGCAGTCAGCGATTTTAATAGAGAGCGCTACGTGGCCTTACCAACAGAAAAACCTATACAGCCTACTTTCATAGTTTTTCGGCTTAGTGTTGATTGATATCGTTGGACGTCCTCCTCAGGGATATCGCGCCAAATTGTGACCAATCGCCGAGTTAGATCCTCAAAATCACAAGACGGTAGGAGGGCCCTGCCCATAATACCCCAAACGTTCCCAACTAGGGAGAGATTCTGCGATCTCGTTGGCTTAGGGTCTGGCAAGCGCGAAGACAAGCAGTAGAAACTCACGCCATCTGGAGGCCGGCATTATCTTGCTGAAACGTAATCCCTGGATGGCATGCCATGAAGGACAACAAAATGGGGTGTAGAATATCGTAGACGTACCGTTGCACTGTAAGGGTGCCACAGATGGCAGCCAAAGGGGACCTGCTATGAAAAAAATGGCACCCCAGACCATCACTCCTGGTTGTCGGGGCGTGTGACAATCAGGATGTTATCGCACCGCTGTTTTGAACTGTGCCCCGATGACCCACAAAGACTTATCTGGAGCCGCCCTAGATAGCAATGGTGCACCAATCTGACTTGCGCACCATAATGCCCGACAACCAGGAATGATTGTCTGGTGGTGCCATGTCTTTTCATAGCAGGTCCCCTTTGGTTGCCATCTACGTTACGCCCCACGCTAGCTCCATTACCAAACAGAATTCCTTGATGTCTCAGGATGTGTCCTGTAAATCGATCCCTTTTTTAGTTTATTTCTGGCATAATTTTTTCCTTCTCAATTCGATTCAGTTCTTCCTCAGCAGTAAACCAGTCTACCCATCTAAGAAAGGAACACTAAAAAATCGTGTGCGGCCGTAGTGAAACGGCGGCAACAATTTGACCAAGGCCGCACATACTTGGCTGATGCTGATCGGGGAAAAAAGGCCATCGATGTTGACCTTAGTCGACAGTGTCCAGGCAATCGAGGAACCTATTCGCAGCTGTCATGGTTACTGCTCAGCCGATGCACATCTCAACAGGCAGTGTATTACGTTCAGTCTTGTCGTCATATACCGGGTGTCTAGGAATCCCCTCGTACTCGGTTAGCTAGACAATCAAATCCAGCAAATCGTATTTTTAATGAGTTTTATTAGAAAATGAAAAGAAACAATACTTAACTTATGCAGTTACACAGTATAAACAATCACAAGTCTGTGCTAAATAGACAGTACAAGCGAAGTGAATGAAGTTGACGCTGCTATACAAGTGCCTAATCTTGAAGCTAATATTCAAATGGGCGTCGCCAGTCGGTCGCGGCCCCTATGTCCTCTTCACATGGTGGCTGCTGCTGTCGCGTTGTCATCCTGGAGAGGGGTGAGTCAGCATGTGATTGGCTGACGTTTTCCAACAGCCACCTCTTCTCTTTAGTTCCCGACTGGCGTGCGGCGCTTGACTTTACGCGGTAACACAGTGCTCATTCCATCGTCACAGATCATCTACAGCAGGGGTTCCCAACGAAATTTTCTCTAGGACCCCCTCATCAAGCATGATTGGTACCTTGTCATATCACAGTATCAAGTACCTAAAAAAGCCAAATTAAGAGTCTTTTTATACGTTTTCTATTTTTGTTACTTAGAAAAAACATTGGCATATTTATTATTGAAAAAATATTGAGCTTAAAACTTTTTCAATTTAGCCATTATTGTTATTATTAAATTTTTGATTATTTCTCAAAATATTTGTCTTCAAATCTGGGTGTTTAGTATAACAAACTCCTTAAAAAAATAAAAATTGAGTATGAACTGAAAATGACAAGGAAAAATTAAAACTGAGTGACTTACTTGCTTGAACATCAAATGCATTATCTTCCTCTTCATCTGTAGGCCTTTCTAGTTTTAACGAACCACTTTTTAACGAACTGTCCCTTTTTAATTACGCGAACTGTAGCTTCCGCGAAAAACAAAGCTTTACAAACACTACTGTTTTGATACGGAATATTGAATATGTAAAGAACACGGTCTGTGAAAGCACTGGCAATAAATTAACAATGGATGATCATCGTCTGAAATGCGAGTTTCTGTGTAAAGTGACTGTCAGTTGTCAGCTGCAAAGAGGCAGCGCGCGCAGTCTAACGGCATACGGCAGAACTATTTGCCTCTATCTAATTCTAGTTTTGCGCTAGAGTGTGCTAGTGTCAGTTGGCTCTAGGCAGACGGTGGATGAGTGAGTCAATACTACCAACAGAGACGTCCAGTGAGCAGCGAGGTGTGTGATTGTGATCACTCAAATAAGAGTGTCTGCACGCTCCAACACTGCAGGAGTCACAGATGTAAGCGGCCGACCGACACATGGGAGATCAACGACCTTGTTGAGTTGATGACAGTCTCATTGCCCAACGACTTATCGTGCTTTTGTTCTCCGCCAGGTCTCTGTGGTCATTCTCCAAGTGCTATGAACATCTGTGATGCTATGATTGCCCGGGAAAAATACGAGGGGCGTTCAGAAAGTAAGCTCCGATCGGTCGCGAAATGGAAACGACTATGAAAATCCGATAAAGCTTTGCACAGATGTGTTGGGTAGTGTCTCTAGTATAACCCCAGTTAGCATCACGTCGCTCTTCTCATTTCTGAGCTCGCAGTGAGTGCGTAAAGATGTCTAGAAAATAGTGTCTGCCGCCAAGTACGAGGGCCTGGTGAGACATTTCGCCTGAAGCTATGCAGCTAACATTACATAACTGTCGTGCTGTTTCTTCTTCAAGACAATTCTCAGCCGCATTCTGCAGGGGCTATGAAGATGCTCCTGCATCGTTTTCAAATGGAAATGTGAGATTACCCACAATGCAGTCCGCAATTGTCTCCCCCTGAGTTTCATCTCTGGTCACATGAACCGCTGTCTTTGAAGACAACATTTTGACACAGACAACGAGGTGTAGGCCAGCGTGGAGAATTGGCGGAAAGCACTGGCGGCTGCCTTCTATGATGAGGCTATTGAAAAGTTGGTACAACGCTATGACAAAAGTCTAAGTCAGAACGGCAACTACGTAGAGAAGTAGCTGAAAGGTGTAGCTAATTGTTACAAGTAAAACATTTCTGATGTTCACTGTGGTTTCAATTTGGCAATCAATCGGAGCTTACTTTCTGAACAGGCCTCGTATTCAATGACAGCTCTCTGTTTGGAAGACACCTCCTTTACAGAAGCCGTTTTCGAGGCTACGTATAGCGCCGCTACCCATCGGAACTTCGTGAAACTACAGGGGCTATTGAACGCCCTGCGTACAAACTACCATCCGCAGGTAATATTCACAGACAGCGATTTGCAAAGTCACAGCTCTCCATTACTCATTTACTTACTGGCACGACCTTCGGAATAAAGCTGCGATAGCGAGAAGCAGCAATGATTATTGCAAAAGCTAGCTTGCACTTCTTGGCGAGCCGACGCAAACACAGTGAGAATGTCTGCGGAGACCTGCGAGTGAACAGAGCACGGTGAGTCATTGGACGAGGCATCTGTCGTCATCGCAACAAGGTCACGCACACCTGCCCAATCTCCTGTGTGACTAATGCAGTGTTGTACACTCTCATTCGAGGAGATCGACGGATCACCATTAATCACTCGCTGCTCAACTAGACATTTCTGTTGGCAGTGCTGACACACTTGTCCACCAGTTAGGGTACTCAAAGGTGTGTGCCCACAGGGTTCCTAGCCGTCTTAACAGAAGACCATAAAGAGCGATGAAGACCATCTATACGGGATTGCTTGCGCGTTACGGGGCTGATCGTGATGTTTTTTTGTCGATCATCATCATAGCGATGAAAGGTGCGTTTATCACTTCGAACCCGAAACAAAATGGCAGTCCATGGAGCTGCGCTTCATCATTCTCACCCCTGTAGAAAACGTTCAACGCTGCACCATCAGCCAGTAAAGTCATGGTGATGGTCTTGTGGCAGTCTGAGGGGGTTATTCAGTTTGATGTCCTTCGTCATGGTGCAACGATCAACTACGAAGTGTATTGTGCTACACTCGGGCAATTGAAGAAACGCCACAAAAATGAAAACGAACATTTTCCTTCTCCATGACAGGGCATGGCCTCACACACGCCTGTGCATGCGACCTGTGCTCGCAATACTTCATTGGACTCTTCTTCGTCATCCACCTTACAGGGGGGATGTCGCACCTTCCGACCGTTTGGCCCAATGAAGGATGCACCCCGCAGAAGGCAGCACTTGGATGATTGGGAGGTTATTGTTGCAGCATAAGGATGGCTCCGACGTCTACCACTGGAGTGGTGCTATGCGGGCATACAGGCCATCCCAGTGAGGTGGAGCAGGGCCGTCGCAATGGATGGTGGTTATGTTGAACAATAGAATTTGTAACCAGAAGCTTGAGGAATAAAATGATGTATTGGTATCTTGAATAAATCCAACCTTCATTAAAAAATGTGTTGCATTATTTATTGAACGTTCCTCGTATATTTGTTCCTCAGATGGAATGCTGCAAGTTACTTCTTCAGTGAGTTGGATTTTAGCTTCCACTTCCTGAATAGCCCATCACATAGATACAGGTACTCTATTTCAAGAGTGAAAATATAAAATTTTCGAAGTGCCATTATTTCACAAAAGCTTTTCAGGACTGTGTTACAAGTCCCTCGACTTATTCAAGTGCCAGAACATGGAGAATGTGTTTCAGTCAGAACTAGAAGGCGTAAGGTCTTTGTGTCAAGCAGCTCTGGAATTCCAGCTGCCATGCGCCAAGGTGTCCTTCAATTAGTTGATGTACAGTTTGTGTGGTAAGTAAGCTGTTATGTTTATCAATAAAACACAATTTGTAGTGAAAACAGATAACGTGGGTTTCAGAAATAGTAAACAATGTAAAAAATAAACAGTGTGATCAAAGTGCTTCGTACTCATCCATCTCAAACAGCTAGTAAAAATTCTTACTCCAAACAGAAGAGCGGGAAAATGTCAGTGTATTCACAAGAGGAAAGACCATGGCTAACGCATCCCATGCCGAGCTTCATCTGGAAGATCTTCCATGTTTATCACTTTTAAATCAGACAGACTTGTTGACGATCTTGCCATTTCGTCAATAGCACGAGGAGTTCTGTAGCAAACTTTATACCGTCTGATCGCAAGAATGAAATTGTGTAGGAAACAGAAGCCAACATTGAAGGATTTTGTGAAATGAAACTATATGGTTCGACAGACATTTTCAAGTCTCGAACATCAATGATGTATATATGCATACGTAAGCGATGACTAAAAATTTGTACCAAGCTCGGGATTCGAATCAGGGTCTGCTGCTCACTAGGCAGATGCACTAACCACTACAGTCCCCTGGCGCAGTGGCTCTGCACAGTTTCACGGACTGCCCTAACACGCCTGCCTTCCTGATAAAAATTCCCATTCACACCTCACCCCACTTGGTATTTTCCCTAAATTCGAACAGCATTGCGGAGGCCCTCCAGATGTATTGGAACAGTATGGTGCAAATGGCTCTGAGCACTATGGGACTTAACTTCTGAGGTCATCAGTCCCCTAGAACTTAGAACTACTTAAACCTAACCAACCCAAGGACATCACACACATCCATGCCCGAGGCAGGATTCGAACCTGCGCCGTAGCGGTCGCGCGGTTCAAGACTGTAGCGCCTAGAACCGCTCGGCCACACCGGCCGGCTTGCAATAGTACCTCACCATCGAACGAATAGGGCGATCCTGTCTGAAACCCAGGTATAGGTGCTTTAAACAAATGTTTATAGAGACCTTTTCAAATCTCGAACATCTATGACATATGTATGCAGACTGAAGCGATGAATGAAAATTTTTACCGAGGATGGCATTCGAAACCGTGTTCAAAATGTTCAGATGGGTGTGAAATCTTATGGGACTTAACTGCTAAGGTCATCAGTCCCTAAGCTTACACACTACTTAATCTAAATTATCCTAAGGACAAACACACACACCCATGCCCGATGGAGGACTCGAACCTCCGCCGGGACCACCCTCACAGTCCGTGACTGCAGCGCCATAGACCGCTCGGCTAGTCCCGCGCGGTGAAACTGTGTCTCCCACTCCTGTATTATTCCTGCTCTTAAATTTAATTTTTTCATTCCCTTGCAAAAATTTAGAAGATATGGAATTTTTTTTGTTGAGTACAGTTCTGCTGGTTAAAATATTACTGATGTATATCTGTTCTTGAATTATCACAAATAAAACGCAGTTTCTCAGTATTCATGACATTTGAAACAAAAATTTTCGTTTTGGCAGTTAGAACCAATCAGTTTCCTGATATGCCACCCAGAACGTTCTTCTCATTATTTTTGTTACAGTGATGAGATGAGCAGCATAATTCTTTGGTATCATAATACCTTCTCATTTTATGCGTGTAAAGAAGTTATGTACAAAAATAGATACATTGCTTTTCGATTCTTCTGACAAAAGTGAGATTTTGTATTTAAAACGTTTGACATTTCCACTCTTCGTTTCTTCTGCCTCTGACAGACTGGTCTATTGAGTCGCCAGATGGATGTTACCAACGTATACAGATTTGCGAAACACAGTTTCAGGCAAGTTGTGGATACAGAGATTACGAGGGACCGGCCGTACAGCTTCTTAACCTCACGGTAATTTACTTTTGCCGAAGTTCATTCCGTGATGCGTAATTTGATGATCAGCGGAACGCGCTAATCGGCGGCTCTGGCTGAAACTGATGGCAGGAGGGGAAAGTGGAAACAGGCTATGGCCACGCGGACACGCAGGGAAGAGCACGGAACAGGTGTTCCTCACGCACACGAGGCCGGCACGCTTTCCTCGGGGCCGAAGACGCCTTGCTGCGTGCGCTCTCCTCTCCCGCCTGCGGCGTTCCGCGGCGCTTTCTACGCAGAGCAGACCCTCTACATCTCGTGCGTGCGACGCAGTGTGTGCTTTCCACCGTGCCTGTGGAGGCAGTTTTACCTCAGTCTACGCACGGCTGCTGGGGTACCTCTCGCGTATGTTCAGTCGCAAACGCACCCCGAGACGGTGCCGCGCAGGCTACAGGTACCAGTTCGAATACCTGCGGCGGACGAATTAATACTAGCTTTCGTCCCGCAAGGTTATCCATTAATTTCGGTTTCTATGCCACCAAGTTTACCTCAGGAAAAATGGTTCTCATTATTTAGTCGGTACAATCATGAAAAATTGTGTAAATGACGATCTACATCTACATCCATACTCCGCAAGCCACCTGACGGTGTGTGGCGGAGGGTACATTGAGTACCTCTATCGGTTCTCCCTTCTACTCCAGTCTCGTATTGTTCGTGGAGAAAAAGATTGTCGGTATGACTGTGTGGGCTCTAATCTCTCTGATTTTATCCTCATGGTCTCTTCGCGAGATATACGTAGGAGGGAGCAATATACTGCTTGAGTCCTCGGTGAAGGTATGGTCTCGAAACTTGAACAAAAGCCCATACCGAGCTAAGGAGCGTCTCTCCTGCGGAGTCTTCCACTGGAGTTTATCTACACTCCTGGAAATTGAAATAAGAACACCGTGAATTCATTGTCCCAGGAAGGGGAAACTTTATTGACACATTCCTGGGGTCAGATACATCACATGATCACACTGACAGAACCACAGGCACATAGACACAGGCAACAGAGCATGCACAATGTCGGCACTAGTACAGTGTATATCCACCTTTCGCAGCAATGCAGGCTGCTATTCTCCCATGGAGACGATCGTAGAGATGCTGGATGTAGTCCTGTGGAACGGCTTGCCATGCCATTTCCACCTGGCGCCTCAGTTGGACCAGCGTTCGTGCTGGACGTGCAGACCGCGTGAGACGACGCTTCATCCAGTCCCAAACATGCTCAATGGGGGACAGATCCGGAGATCTTGCTGGCCAGGGTAGTTGACTTACACCTTCTAGAGCACGTTGGGTGGCACGGGATACATGCGGACGTGCATTGTCCTGTTGGAACAGCAAGTTCCCTTGCCGGTCTAGGAATGGTAGAACGATGCGTTCGATGACGGTTTGGATGTACCGTGCACTATTCAGTGTCCCCTCGACGATCACCAGTGGTGTACGGCCAGTGTAGGAGATCGCTCCCCACACCATGATGCCGGGTGTTGGCCCTGTGTGCCTCGGTCGTATGCAGTCCTGATTGTGGCGCTCACCTGCACGGCGCCAAACACGCATACGACCATCATTGGCACCAAGGCAGAAGCGACTCTCATCGCTGAAGACGACACGTCTCCATTCGTCCCTCCATTCACGCCTGTCGCGACACCACTGGAGGCGGGCTGCACGATGTTGGGGCGTGAGCGGAAGACGGCCTAACGGTGTGCGGGACCGTAGCCCAGCTTCATGGAGACGGTTGCGAATGGTCCTCGCCGATACCCCAGGAGCAACAGTGTCCCTAATTTGCTGGGAAGTGGTGGTGCGGTCCCCTACGGCACTGCGTAGGATCCTACGGTCTTGGCGTGCATCCGTGCGTCGCTGCGGTTCGGTCCCAGGTCGACGGGCACGTGCACCTTCCACCGACCACTGGCGACAACATCGATGTACTGTGGAGACCTCACGCCCCACGTGTTGAGCAATTCGGTGGTACGTCCACCCGGCCTCCCGCATGCCCACTATACGCCCTCGCTCAAAGTCCGTCAACTGCACATACGGTGCACGTCCACGCTGTCGCGGCATGCTACCAGTGTTAAAGACTGCGATGGAGCTCCGTATGCCACGGCAAACTGGCTGACACTGACGGCGGCGGTGCACAAATGCTGCGCAGCTAGCGCCATTCGACGGCCAACACCGGGGTTCCTGGTGTGTCCGCTGTGCCGTGCGTGTGATCATTGCTTGTACAGCACTTTCGCAGTGTCTGGAGCAAGTATGGTGGGTCTGACACACCGGTGTCAATGTGTTCTTTTTTCCATTTCCAGGAGTGTATTATCTCCGTAACGCTTTCGCGATTACAAAATGATCCTGTAACGAAGCGCGCTGCTCTCCGTTGGATCCTCTCTATCTCTTCTATCAACCCTATCTGACACGAATCCCACACCGGTGAGCAGTATTCAAGCAGTGGACGAACAAGTGTACTGTAACCTACTTCCTTTGTTTTCGGATTGCATTTCCTTAGGATTCTTCCAATGAATCTCATTTTCTTAGGATTCTTCCAATGAATCTCAGTCTGACATCTGCTTTACCGACGATCAACTTTATATGATGATTGCATTTTACATCACTCCTAATACCTACTCCCAGATAATTTATGGAATTAACTGCTTCCATTTGCTGACCTGCTATATTGTAGCTAAATGATACAGGATCTTTCTTTCTGTGTATTCGCAGCACATTACACTTATCTACATTCTGATTCAATTGCCGTTCCCTGCACTATGCGTCAATCCGTTGCAGATCCTCCTGCATTTCAGTACAATTTTCCATTGTTACAATCTCTCGATATACCACAGCATCATCCGCAAAAAGCCTCAGTGAACTTCTGATGTTATCCACAAGGTCATTTATATATATTGTGAATAGCAACGGTCCTACGACATCCCCTGCGCCACACCTGAAATCACTCTTACCTCGGAAGACTTCTCTCCATTGAGAATGACATGCTGCGTTCTGTTATCTAGGAACTCTTAAACGATGGTTGGTTAATTTAGAGAAAGGGACCAAACAGCAAGGTCATCGGTCCCATTGGATTAGGGAAGGATGGGGAAGGAAGTCGGCCGTGCCCTTTCAAAGGAATCATCCATCCATTTGCCTCAAGCGATTTAGAGAAATCACGGAAAACATAAATCAGAGTGGCCGGACGCGTGTTTGAACCGCACATCCTCCCGAATGCGAGTCCGGTGTGCTAACCACTGCGCCACCTCGCTCGGTAAATGACGATGATTTCGCCATCTGCTTTCTTCTCGATATACTATTTCAGAATCGAATTTATAATCATTGTCAATTGATTCATCATTGTCCTTTCAAAGTTAATTACAATGCATGGCCTACAAATTATTAACACCGTCCTGCCGTAGAAGGATCATCACGCTAATGTCATTTATGTGGTTTTTTAGGGGACAGGATGACACAGGTTTGACGACAGAGTACAATGCTGGTGGAGGCACAAGTGTTTCAGAGCACACCGTTCAAAGGCCGCTCTCGAACATGGAGCTCCACATCACACTATCGTTGCGTGTTCCTTTATTGGCCCAACAACATCATCAGTTATCACTGCATGGGCACAGCATCGATGAATTTTCACCACGGATCAATAGAAACGTGTCGCCTGTCGAATGAATCGCATTTCTTGTTACACAGGGTCGATGGTTGGGTCCTTACATGCCGTCATCCAGGTGAATGCTGCACGAAGCATGCACCGCGCCACAGATACAGACCAGAGAGGGCAGAATTGTGCTATGCGGTACTTTGAGTTGGGCTTCCATCGGATCTGTGGTGGTAATCAAAGACATAATGAGAGCAGTAAACTACGTGAACATTATTGCGGACCACCTGCAGCGCTTCATGCTTGAAGTCTCCCCCTACGGCGATGACATTTTCCAGCAGGATAACTGTCCGTGGTGCAAGGTCAGAATCGTGCTGCAGTGGTTAGAGGGGCATTGTAGCGAACGTACAGGGTGTTTCAAAAATGACCGGTATATTTGAAACGGCAATAAAACCTAAACGAGCAGCGATAGAAATACACCGTTTGTTGCAATATGCTTGGGACAACAGTACATTTTCAGGCGGACAAACTTTCGAAATTACAGTAGTTACAATTTTCAACAACAGATGGCGCTGCAAGTGATGTGAAAGATATAGAAGACAACGCAGTCTGTGGGTGCGCCATTCTGTATGTCGTCTTTCTGCTGTAAGCGTGTGCTGTTCACAACGTGCACGTGTGCTGTAGACAACATGGTTTATTCCTTAGAACAGAGGATTTTTCTGGTGTTGGAATTCCACCGCCTAGAGCACACTGTTGTTGCAACAAGACGAAGTTTTCATCGGAGGTTTAATGTAACCAAAGGACCGAAAAGCGTTACAATAAAGGATCTGTTTGAAAAATTTCAACGGACTGGGAACGTGACGGATGAACGTGCTGGAAAGGTAGGGCGACCGCGTACGGCAACCACAGAGGGCAACGCGCAGCTAGTGCAGCGGGTGATCCAACAGCGGCCTCGGGTTTCCGTTCGCCGTGTTGCAGCTGCGGTCCAAATGATGCCAACGTCCACGTATCGTCTCATGCGCCAGAGTTTACACCTCTATCCATACTAAATTCAAACGCGGCAACCCCTCAGCGCCGCTACCATTGCTGCACGAGAGACATTCGCTAACGATATAGTGCACAGGATTGATGACGGCGATATGCATGTGGGCAGCATTTGGTTTACTGACGAAGCTTATTTTTACCTGGACGCCTTCGTCAATAAACAGAACTGGCGCATATGGGGAACCGAAAAGCCCCATGTTGCAGTCCCATCGTCCCTGCATCCTCAAAAAGTACTGGTCTGGGCCGCCATTTCTTCCAAAGGAATCATTGGCCCATTTTTCAGATCCGAAACGATTACTGCATCACGCTATCTGGACATTCTTCGTGAATTTGTGGCGGTACAAACTGCCTTAGACGACACTGCGAACACCTCGTGGTTTATGCAAGATGGTGCCCGGCCACATCGCACGGCCGACGTCTTTAATTTCCTGAATGAATATTTCGATGATCGTGTGATTGCTTTGGGCTATCCGAAATATACAGGAGGCGGCGTGGATTGGCCTCCCTATTCGCCAGACATGAACCCCTGTGACTTCTTTCTGTGGGGACACTTGAAAGACCAGGTGTACCGCCAGAATCCAGAAACAATTGAACAGCTGAAGCAGTACATCTCATCAGCATGTGAAGCCATTCCGCCAGACACGTTGTCAAAGGTTTCGGGTAATTTCATTCAGAGACTACGCCATATTATTGCTACGCATGGTGGATATGTGGAAAATATCGTACTATAGAGTTTCCCAGACCGCAGCGCCATCTGTTGTTGAACATTGTAACTACTGTAATTTCGAAAGTTTGTCTGCCTGAAAATGTACTGTTGTCCCAAGCATATTGCAACAAACGGTGTATTTCTATCGCTGATCGTTTAGTTTTTATTGCCGTTTCAAATATACCGGTCATTTTTGAAACACCCTGTACATTGATTTCGTGGCCAGCAAATGTGCCTTATCTGTACCCACTGGAACACATATCGGGCACCAGCTGCGTACCCGTAAACCACCATCCCGTAATTTTGACCTGTGTGTAGACATCTGGTGCGACGTACTTTCGGATTTCTGTCAAGGACTTGTAGAATTAATGCCAAGCGGAATCTCCGTGAAACAACACGCTATTAAACGGGCGGTCATAATGTTCTGGCTCATCAGTGTACATATAATGTCGGTTTTGCGGAATTCATAAATCAGCCGCCAACAGTACGGTCACTTACTAATTCGGGTACGAAGACTACACATGGCGTTTCTGTGGCTCGTCTGTGTGATTCATTGATAGTTTCCGGATTCTCTTTTGTTACCTTTATTGAACACAGGGACAATTCTTCACTTCATCTAGTCTTCTGGGGTCCTCGCCTCTTTCCATACAATTCTCGTCATTCAATAGATCTAACGAATGGAACAACTTTCTTCACAAACAAGAGGCACAACGCATTCGGTCTAAATGTACACTCTCGCACAAATATTTTCAGTGCAATACAGATTCAATTGTTAACTGGGTAACAAATTAAATTAAAGAAATTCAATAACTGTGAAACTAGTCAGTATGCGTATCTGCACCTAGTCAGAAAATATCCTTGAACAACGCTCGCCCTGTACATTGCGAAGGAAGCTACGCCAACGAGAAAAGGGAAATATTTAGTCTTAAAAGTTAATGTAGAGCATCACATACTTTATGAACTTTTCTCGTTTTTCTGTCGTGTACTTGTGCTATGTGAATTGCAGTTCACCGAGAAGTCTCAAAATACGAGGAACCTCAGACTTACCTTCGTCAATTTCTTCCACCACAGGGTTTCTAACCAGCTACCTAAAAGGCGAGTGGGCACACCGTAGCACAACAGTTCCAGCCTGGGGTAATACCCCTGTGGGATAAAATTAAATTTTCTGAGGGGTAGGCACTAAACGATTCAATTCTGTTTCAGTCAAAAAACTAAATTATTTTCAAAAGATCATAACTATTATAACAATTTTGTAAGACTCTAATAGGGATTATATAAGTTATCAATAATTACTTTTTCTCAATTATTTGCATTAATGCGGTGGAGTTTACAGGTTCCTCACATAGCCCAACCGCTACATATATATTTTGTGCTTTGTGCCATACATCGCTGATTATAAAAGTGAGACATATACTAACAAATGCTAAATGTTTAAATAAATGTTTTCTCCAAGTAGATAACACTGTAGTAGTCCAACAATTGCTTCATTACTCGCTTCGAAACGGATGAATGAATTAACTGACAGCACGACTCAGCAGTAGCTACGTAAGGGCTAGTATAGTGCTGTACACAGTATTATTATTATCATTATTATTATTATTATTACTGTTAGTGGCTGTGGTCAGACACAGAGCATTAACAGCCTGAACTCTTCTAATTTCTGCCAGTTCAGAAGTAAGGAGTGCAGCAATAAAGTGATTTACGAACATTAAGTATAGTGCACACATTTTAACTTGCTTGACTTCAAATGGGGTTGTAGCGTGCAGGTCAAGCAAGTGCCGCCTTGGAGAGGAGTGATGCAGGGGAAGTATGTTTTGCAACAAGTATCTGCCCTCACTGTGGACAGTTAGCTTTCTTATGTAAGAAGTTGTGCGTAGCAATGTACCACGAATTCCTTCTCATTCATTCACACGCACAAACTGAATATCACTCATCTTTCATCATTTTAAAGTTAATAGTATTCCGGTAAAAGTCTTTCATTCTACAGTTTAGTTAGGTGCCTAAGTTGGTGATGATGTGCGGGAGAAGGGGGCTCAACAGATGGCGGAGGGGGGGGGGGGGGGCAGCGGTGGTACCATCTTATGTCTAATTGACTCAGGTCTAATGGTCTAAGATATGTTGGGAACCACTGCCCAAGCACATATTGGCTACTTCTGCAACGGAGGAGTCTATGTCGAGACTGAGCTAGGGAATGGAAGGGCTCGGAAAGTTAACACCGAAATACTGGCCTCCACGCCAACTTCGGGAAAAGCTAAGTCGAGCAACTTAAAAGCTGAAGCAATCTGGAAAACTAACATTCCCCGTTATTATTTTTGTCAAACCGGAAATTATCTTCCAGATTGTCACAATGGCTTCACTCTCTGTGTTACTATCAGGGTAACCGCAACCGCAATTAGCTCGTTGATGAATCTTATTTCGGAAGCAATTAACCTCCAGCTATTAACATTACTTGAGCCGTTTGTGACTACATAACCTCAACAAACGTCAGAGGTTAGGATAAAAAACATTTCTGTGGCTGAGGTATTTTTGCATCTGTTACCTACTAACATGTAATCATGTTTGTTAATATTACACCATGTGTCTTAAAACAACAGTTTTACTTTCATTGAGAGATTTACTTATTCTACGATTTATTTCGATACGACGGGTACTTCGTGACTCAGCGCTCCCATAATCGTCTTTCATAAACTCCATCATGAAGGAGAAACTATAGTGATGTGCATCTGATTAATGTTGTTAAACAACTGACGTTACCCTTGTTGTTTTTGTCTCAGTTCGAAGACTGGTTTCATGTACATCTCCATGCTAATCTGTATTGTGGAAGTCTCATCGTTTGCGTATAACTACTGCAACCGACACCCATTTACACGTACTTTTTCACATTTCCTTCCATCACCAAATTTACGATTCCTTGATGGCTCAGGATATGCCCTATGAATCGATCCCTTCTTTTAGTCATGTTGTCTCATAAATTTTCCCCCCGTTCGACTCAGTACCACCTCATTAGTTATTCGATCTATCCATCTAATCTTCAGCAATCTTCTGTAGCACAACACTTCAAGAGCTTCTATTGTCTTCTTGTCTGAACTGTTTATCATCCACGTTTCAGTTTCGTACAAGGCTGCACTCCCTAATCTCAGAAATTACTTCTTGACATTTGACCTTACGTGAGACGTTAACAGATTTCTGTTCTTCAGAAACGCTGATCATGCCACTGCCAGTCCACATTTTATATTCTCTCTACTTTTGCCAGCATCAGTTATTTTACTGCCCAAATAGCGTAACGTATCTACTACTTTCTGTATCTCGTTTCCTAACCTAGTTCTGTCAGCATCACCGAAACTAATTCTACTGCACTGCTTTCGTTGATGTTCATCTTGTATGCTCCTTTCAAGACATTGTCATTCCTTTTGAAACGGCCCCTTTGAAAAATTAGGAATGACTGTGCTGGAAAAACTCTTACGTTGATTTTCAAACTGCTGAGTAAAACTCAACGTACTCAGACAGTTTTCTCTTTACTTATTCTGATCATTACTAAACTGACACAATATTTTTAGCGCAACGCAATCTTTCAAAAATCCCTACAAAAGAATGGCCCTGACTAACAATAACCTATACCTTTCATGAATCACTTACCTCACAAAACCCTTCGTTACTCGAACTACTGCAATACAGTGAGCGCCAATACTGCCAGCTAAATAAAAGATTCTAACTACTGAAGGCTTTAACTACTGACAGGTATAGTTAGCAAATGAAAGATTTTGGTAGAGAACAAACAATATATTTACCTTAATTGCGTTCAAAAGTCATAATATATAATTTTGTGACATGTAATCAAACAAATTTCCTTTTTCTGACGGACACACGTCCAGATCGCCCGCTCAAAACTCTGGTATCTCTCTCCCCACATCCACCACTGCTGGAGGCTCACCTCCAACTGTCCGACGCTACGTCCTGTTCACATCCAACTGCCCAACGTTACACTAGCGAATATTCCAACAATGAGTCCAACCAGCCACAGACTGCACACAGCGCAGTCAGCTATTTTCATGCAGAGCACTACGTGGCGTTACCAACATAAAAACCTAAACAGCCTACTTATACACTCAACTGCTCTTCCAAGTTCTTTCCGTCCCTGACAGAACTGCAGAGTCATCGGCAGACCTCAAAGCTTTAATTTTTTTCCCTGACGTTTAATTCCGTTTTCATATTTTTCTTTGGTTTCCTTTACTGCTTGCTCAATGTATATTTACTGCTTGCTCAATGTATAGACTGAATAACATCAGGGACAGGCTACACCTCTGTCTCACTCCCAACTCTATTACTGCTTCCCTTTCATGTCACTCGACTGTAGACTGGTCTCCGTACAAGTCGTGAATAATCTTTCGCTCTGTATTTTATTCCCTGCTACCTTCAGAACTTCGAAGAGATTATTCCAGTCAAAAACTTTGTCTAAATCTACAGATTCTATAAACGTATGGTCGCCTTTCCTCAATCTATCTTCTAAGATGAGCTGTGCGGTCAGTATTACCTCGCGTGTTCCTACATTTTTTCAGAAAGTAAACTGATCTTCCCCGAGGCCGATATTTTCCCGAATCCGTATTAATAATTACTTATCGTCATACTAATAAAGTGTGTAGTGTCTACTCAAAATTTAACTAGGGAAAAATCAAGTGGAAAGTGCCTGCTCTGAAAAAAAAACGACTTTTTCATTAAGATTAGTACCTGCTTTTCATCTTATCTTGCCAGCTTAATACCTACACTACTGGCCATTAAAATTGCTACATCAAGAAGAAATGCAGATGATAAACGGGTATTTATTGGACAAATATATTATACTAGAACTGACATGTGACTACAGGGTGCAAAGATCCTGAGAAATCAGTACCCCGAACAACCACCTCTGGCCGTAATAGCGGCCTTATTACGTTTGGGCATTGAGTCAAACAGAACTTGGATGGCGTGTGCAGGTACAGCTGCTGATGCAGCTTCAACACGATACCACCGCTTATCAAGAGTAGTGAGTGGCGTGTTGTGACGAGCCAGTTGCTCCGTCACCATTCACCAGACGTTTTCAATTGGTGAGTGATCTGAGGATGTGCTGGCCAGGGCAGCAGTCGAACATTTTCTGTATCCAGAAAGGCCCGTATAGGACCTGCAACATGCGGTCGTGCACTATCCTGCTGAAATGTAGTGTTTCGCAGGGATCGAATGAAGGGTAGAGCCACGGGTCGTAACACATCTGAAATGTAACGTCCACTGTTCAAAGTGCCGTCAATGCGAACAAGAGGTGACCGATACGTGTAACCAATGGCACCCCATACCATCAAGCCGGTTGATACGCCAGTATGGCGATGACGAATACACGCTTCCAATGTGTGTTCACCGCGATGTCGCCAAACACGGATGCAACCATCATGATGCTGTAAACAGAACCTGAACTCATCCGGAAAAATGACATTTTGTCATTCATGCACCCAGGTTCGTCGTTGAGTACACAATCGCAGGCGCTCCTGTCTGTGATGTAGCGTCAAGGGTAACCGCAGCCACGGTCTCCGAGCTGATAGTCCATGCTGCTGCAAACGTCGTCGAACTGTTCGTGCAGATGGTTGTTGTCTTGCAAACGTCCCCATCTGTTGACTAAGGGATCGAAACGTGGCTGCACGATGCGTTACAACCATGCGGATAAGATTCATGTCATCTCGACTGCTAGTGATACGAGGCCGTTGGGATCCAGCACGGCGTTCCGTATTACCCTCCTGACCCCACCGATTCTATATTCTGCTAACAGTCATCGGATCTCTACCAACGCGAGCAGCAATGTCGCGATACGATAAACCGCAATCGCGATAGGCTACAATCCGACCTTTATCAAAGTCGGAAACGTGAAGGTACGCATTTCTCCTCCTTACACGAGCCATCACAACAACGTTTCACCAGGCAACGCCAGTCAACTGCTGTTCGTGTATGAAAAATCGGTTGGAAACTTTCCTCATGGAGCACGTTGTAGGTGTCGCCATCGCCACCAAACTTGTGTGAATGCTCTGAAAAGCTAATCATTTGCATATCACAGCATCTTCTTCCTGTCGGTTAAATTTCGCGTCTGTAGCACGTCATCTTCGTGGTGGAGCAATTTTAATGGCCAGTAGTGTATATCGCCACAATGACATTTATTACAGGACAATAGTTATCTGTGCGCTTTGAGAATGTAACACAAACCTTGATACTTCATAAGCCAAACAATAATCTTGAATGTGGATAGTCTGGAATTTATATAAAAAAAAGGGGGAGGAAGGGTGATTAATAAATGGTTCAAATGGCTCTCAGCACTATGCGACTTAACTTCTGAGGTCATCAGTCGCCTAGAACTTAGAACTAATTAAACCAAACTAACCTAAGGACATCACACACGTCCATGCCCGAGGCAGGATTCGAACCTGCGACCGTAGCGGTCGGTCGGCTCCAGACTGCAGCGCCTAGACCCGCATGCCACTCCGGCCGGCGGCGGCTAAGATATGACTTTTTATTTTTAGTTGCATTTGCAAGGACTCCCAATTTCTTCCTTTACGTGAGATGGGTGCATACCGATGACAATCGCACCAGAGAACAGAACATCACTCTGGAGCCTAATTTAAGAATCAAAGTCTACGTCTTAATTATTTTTGTGCCTAGTATTATGATTGTGAAAATAGCATTTCACTTGAAACGTATTCATATTAATAGGAATAAATAGCACCAAGGAATAAATGCCCTTCAGATGATTTCGTAGAGCTTTTAATAGTCTTCCGTAAGATGTTTGGTTGTACACTTAAAACGATATTCATACTTTCGCTTTTCCCGAATGAATACCTTCTACGCTTCAGCTGCAAGACAAGGGCAAAGAGGACTGAAAGTATCCGAAACAGTACCGCATGTTGGTTCAAATGGTTCAAATGGCTCTGAGCACTATGGGACTTAACAGCTGAGGTCATCAGTCCCCTAGAACTTAGAACTACTTAAACCTAACTAACCTAAGGACATCACACAACACCCAGTCATCACGAGGCAGAGAAAATTCCTGACCCCGCTGGGAATCGAACCCGGGAACTCGGGCGTGGGAAGCGAGAACGCTACCGCACGACCACGAGCTGCGGACCCGCATGTTGGTCTTAAAGTCAACACTGTAAGAAATGTTTCGAAATGTAACATGCTGAATTGGGCTTCTTTGTTAGTTCAACGAAAGCTGTGCAGAAACAAGTTTCATCTTTTCCCAGATTTCACAGAGACGTTCTACATTAGACCAATGATCGACTAATAACCGAACTACGACCATTTGGAGTGAATGCAGAAATATGATTGACTCAAAGAATTTTTTGGCTACTGAAAATCAGTAATTTATTCAACAGAAGGGAAAGTTACAGTGATTGTTACCAAAGGGAGAGTTACAGGTCGGCTACTGTACTCAGTATCAGAAAGCGACAGCGCCATTGCCACATTGTTGGCTGGTGATGATGTCATATGCAGCAGGGTTTCCCAGACTGTGTTCAGCGGACCATTGTGTTCCGCGGCAAGTGAGTGCACCGCGAAAAACTATTAATAAAATGGCGTTCCTTCTCGACATTTCGACGACACTAATTACTTTTCTAAATTTCATTGTGATTTCTGTGTTATTATATGATCTAAAACAGAAGTACCTCTTTGAATAAAACAAGTTTTTCTCATTTTTTAAAAAAAATATGTCCTTCAAAATGAACTAGAAGTTCCATCGACGTACCAGGATTCTCGATGTTTTCCGCCAGAGAACAAGTTTGGTAACCGTTGGTCTACAGGAATGAGTCACCCATGGTCGACTGTAAGGTGACTGAGGACGACTTGGACATGATTTTCACGTGGTTTACTGAAAGGGGGCTCTTCCAAAATGCAGATGAACGAAGAGAAATACGTTAGTAACCATTTATACGATTGGCTGTTAACATCGTTTGAATAGCTAGGGGCAATATTCCGAAACGATTGGAAGTTCTATCCATTGTAGATGTGGAACAGTGCGTCTGGGACGAATAAAGTTTTCAAAAATAACTTCTACCAGACGCCTTGTTTGATAATTCCATTTTTTATTTTAGCGTGACCAGTTTCGAATCGCCTAGCAACTCCTGTTCCGATGGTACACACTTCAGTGATCGTTTGTAGCATTTTTGCGATCGTTACGTTCTTTGGTTTGTTTACATAATGTAGAGCAAGTGGGAGTTGGTGCTTGTGGCAAAGTTTGTGTATTGCCATTAATCATACAGAGACCACATTGCCACACCAAAGTCGAAAAAGTGAGTCGATACCACAGACATTAGTGAGGTCTCGCTGCAATCCGCATCGACGTATGGGAGGAACTCCTGAGAACACGTCTCCGCTCTCAGCATAGCAGCGCCCTCACGCTGAGGTCAATATAGTGTCGAGCTAGTAAGAGCTCTGCCCCAATACGTGACCTCATGTGTATAGGAACAACTTGATAGTTGAAGTTTCTGATGGACCTGTTCATTCAAATGTGGAACATTATACGGCAAGGTAACAGTTTGTTAATTACTGTCTCAAGTGATGCTCTGCTAATCCATCACGGTTATAAATTGTCCTATACTCCTATGGCAAAGAACTAGGTCAAAGTTCTTCATCTTTTATTCATTTATGAAATAAAGTGAACTAATGTTTCATGTGTTCTACTCTTACATGCTATCTCACCGAGTAATCGAAGAATCCACGGTTGTGGGCAGACAAAAGTAGTTTCGCCTGGTCCCAACAGCTGCGACATAAATTATGTTCCAGAGTAAAGTGTGAATCGGGATTAAACTCATGGCTGTTAATGATCCTACACGACCTCCATAATACTACAAACAATCACTAAAGGGTGTAGATTTTTGGACAACATGGTTGTGGAGATGAAGCAGCGATTAGTATGATTAATCAATTATTCAAAAACAGCCTTAATCGCATTTATTATTGTTATACCGCCAACCGGTTTCAACCCGACGTAGGGGTCATCTTCTGGGCGTTTACACCATTGGTCGACTGCTGGTGGTGTCACTCCTGTCTACATACTTTCCTGCCGTTACGTAGACAGGAGTGACACCATTTTCTGGAGAATTTTCTGTTGCACATAAAGGAAAGAGCAAATCAGCTAAACATAGGAGTGCTGTTAAGGCTACTGCTTCGCCGGACGTAAGAAATTTCTTTAAAGCTAAAGATGTGAATAAAAGTGATCCGTGGTGTGCTGCTAAAGGACACATTTTCACTCGAAACTGCTAGGCTGGCCGTTGTGACCGAGCGGTTCTAGGCGCTTCAGTCCGGAACCGCGCTGCTGCTACGGTCGCAGGTTCGAATCCTGCCTCGGGCATGGATGTGTGTGATGTCAGGTTATTTAGGTTTAAGTAGTTCTAAGTCTAAGGGACTGATGACCTCAGATGTTAAGTCCCATAGTGCTTAGAGCCATTTGAAACATTTGAAACTGCTGGGCACGAACATCATTTCCGAAAAAAAGTCGTGTCTAGCGAAAAATGCAGCTACATAAATAAAGCATATTTGAGAGATTTTGGATGTGAAGAATTACTCCATCTGTAGTGGCCGGTTTTCTGTAGATTTCAAAAGTGTGTTTGTAGTTGTTATTGGTTATTGCGAAATCCAGATAGTTTATCGATTTGTTCTTTTGAAGTTATATAGTGAATTTCATTTTAGAGTGTAAGTTATTGAATTCTTGACGTATTGTTTGTATGTCGTGATCATTTCCTTCTATGAGCAGCAATGTGTCACCGATGTAGCGGTAGTAGTACATTATGTTTCTTTTTAGAAAGGGTCGTTGTGAGCTGAAGAATTTTGCTTTGAGTTTGTTAAGGACTATACCCGCTTTGGTTCCATACAGCTTCACACTACAATCTATCAAATATGCCTTCTTTCATTCCATAATTGACAGAATCCTAAATCTGTCACTGAAACAGGAGGATACAGATAAAGACGTAACTACACTATAATACATCGCATACAAGAACAGTTATAACCTGAATACGGTTCCATAGCTATATAAGAGAAACACACCCATAAAAAGGCCCCATAAAATAATACTAACGAGAGAAATTAAAAAGAGAATCATCTACATACTAACAAACCGTATAGGAAAACGATCGGATAAAATAAACGCCCTACTACAAAATACTAATGTGGAATTAGCCTTCATGACAAAATTACGTTCAGAAAAAGCCACACTCCCGAAACACGTAAACCTTGGAATTTACAAAGTTAACTGCAATAACTGCACAAAATTCTGTATAACACAGACAGAAGAAATTTCATGGTCAGACTCTGAGAACACACGAGAGAAACAAATAACAATCAACGCAGCTTCTTCACACATCTCAAAAATGAAAAACACAAAGTTGACAACATTGAAAACGCACAACAAATCCTGCACAAAATCCCAAAAGGTCCAATCATGAATATTTTGGACTCTTTTGAAACATAGATGCTCTCAGTGGTTTATCCCCACGATATACTAAATGACTAAACCGATTTCAAGAACAAACAGTCTTTAACGAATTTTGTTGTAATTTTATATAGGGATAACGGATAACCAAAATGTCAAAGATTACAAACTCATCAATAACAATAACACCTAGACTGTGACAACAATTCCATAGATAACGATCCATACAACATAAATACCTTTGAGTAAACAACTAGCTGTCCAAATAATAAAAAACGTATATGATATACGTGCAACATCAAATCATCGAAAAACTTTAAAACATTTCTGAAAAATATATTACATCCATCAACTACAGACAGCAGTAACAGTTTATTCACAGTTGACACATGTCCATCAACAACGTCAGGACGTAAGTACGACATCCAATGTAAGAAACCTTTATGAATTATACATTATGTAAAGTAGACATAAATGTGATTGTTCGCAGATGTACTGATGAAGGCAATAAAGCCGAAATAAGCTAATATACAAAAATAAAATATCAAGCAGCATTCTGTCTACTAATTTTCTGCATAATGTCCTTCTGTAACATAATATATGCTGCAGGTCCCGCAATAAAGAAACCTAAGTCAAGAAATAAAGTTAATGTTTCAGTAACCGGCCGGAGTGGGCGAGCGGTTCTAGGCGCTTCAGTCTGGAACCGCGCGCCCGCTACGGTTGCAGGTTCGAATCTTGCCTCGGACATGGATGTGTGTGATGTCCTTAGGTTAGTTAGGTTTAAGTAGTTCTGAGTTCTAGGGGACTGATGACCTCAGAAGTTAAGTCCCATAGTGCTCAGAGCCATTTGAACAATTTTTTTTGTTTCAGTAAATTTCTTTAAGTAACTTAAAAATATGACTCTTGAAGTTTTCCCGGCGTGCTGAATGTTCGATGAGGTTTAGGGTTTGCAGCCGGATCATGTTGACTTCTTGCGACGATATTTCGGCTGGCAATCGTCCAGCCACCTTCAGGTGAGTGTCCGTCACTGGAGACTGCTAGTTCCCGGCGTCGGCTTTATAGCAAAAATTGGCGCGGAAACGCATGAGCATTGGCGGTCTTGCAGTCTCCAGTGATTGACACTCACCTGAAGATGGCTGGACGATTGTCAGCCGAAATATCGTCGCAAGAAGTCAACATGATCCAGCTGCAATCCCGAAACCTCATCGAACAACTTAAAAATATGTCCTGAACACCCCCCCCCCCAAATAATGGTAATAGATTCTGGGCTGGACCCAAAAAAATATGGTAAGTCTAATGCTGGTAGACATTGACAGCATTCATAAATGCATTGCTACGGTCGTAACTACTCGCTATAGGCTATAAAAATGTGTTGTATCGATGGTCAGGATGGTCTTAAAAAAGACGTTCTTTCTAAACCATGCTGGGTAAATTTAAAGAAACGACATTCGAGCAGACTGCTCTACAACCCTTTTGCTGTTGCCGTTTATCTCGCTTGGGCACTAAGTGGAGGACTACTGTCGCCGTGTTTAGACTGAATGTGGGAAACGACTTGAAATAAACCCGCTGAGGCTGGACCAACCGGAGAGGGCAGGTCAACAGCAGATCGCTGAGCGAGAACAGGAAGACAGACAACGAGGAAACGGACAAGTGGAGACGGCACTGCAGATAAACGAAGGCAACGTGTAATCCGCAGAAAAACACCTGGTACATGGCGAAAACGGAGACCAAGAACCGAACCAACGGTGCGTTACGACGACGAAACAATAGCGAAACGAATGCAGCACCGAGTCCAGTGTGACTGCGCGGCGAAACCTACTCGCACCGCCATCTTAGCTGGCCGACATAATTGTGTGTGGCGATGCGGCCCGCTACGCCAACGATCGCGAAGCAACAGCTCTGCCTAGCGGTCGAGGTCCAGTACCATGCTCTTCGCCGGGATCTCAAAGTCGCCGAATCGGGGTACTACTACAGGGTGGGGCAAATAAAAGTAGCCCGGAAAAAAGAGTTCCAGGGTACATAGAAGAGGAAAGGAAATACAGCACTAACCTAACTATAGCAGATTTTGAAAGTGACCACCATTCGTCTCGTTGCACTTTTGGGCCCACGTCAGCAAGTTGCTGAAGAAGTATCGAAGCTCGACTGCTGGAACTACTGCAGGCTCATTCAAAATGTTCTGCTGGAGTTGTTGAAGACTATGAGGGCTGTTGCAATACACTTTACACTTGAGGGCTCCCCACAAAAAGTGATCGCACACTGACAGATCAGGCGACCTGGCCGACCAGCTAGGGCCGCGACCAGACTGACCTCTTGTAACAACTCTGTCAGTCGTAAACATTGTGTAAATGTGCTCCAAGGTTCGGCCGGATGTACGGGCAGCTGCTCTAGTCTGTCGGAGGGAGGGGTAACTCATTTGCCACACCCTGTACAAGGATTTGACAATAATAAAAAATGGAAATTTGTGGTAACGTCTTATGGGACCAAATTGCTGAGGTCATCGGTCGGGGGGGCTACCCCGCGCGGTGACAATAAGAGGGATTAGGGTTAGTACCGAGGCATAGGAAAGTAGACACTCGTTTATTTCTCACTAAACACGTGAATGGAATAGGGCAGATATTCTCTGTGTATAGAAGGCAAGATCCCGATTGATTAAGTCACTGACTCATAAATCTACATGGCTGCTCTGCAAATCATACTTGAGTGCCTTGCAGAGGGTTCATCGAACCACATTCACACTATTCTATATGATCCCACTCTCGGACAGTGCGCGGAAAAAACGAACACTTGTACCTTTCTGTGCGAGCTCTAATTTCCTTCATTTTATTATTATGATCGTTTCTCCCTATGCAGATCGGTATCAGCAAAATATTTTCGCATTCGGAGGAGAAAGTTGGTGATCTAAATTTCGCGAGAAGACTCCGCTGCAACGAAAAACTCATTTGTTTTAATGATTTCCACCCGAAATCCTGTATCGTGTCCGTGACACATTCTCTCCTATTTCTCGATAATACAAACCGAGCTGTGTGCGCTTCTTCGAAATTTCTAGATGTACTCCGTTAATCCTATCTGGGAAGGACCCAACACCGTGCAGCAGTACTCCGCCGGCCGCGGTGGTCTAGCGGTTCTGGCGCTGCAGTCCGGAACCGCGGGACTGCTACGGTCGCAGGTTCGAATCCTGTCTCGGGCTTGGGTGTGTGTGCTGTCCTTAGGTTAGTTAGGTTTAAGTAGTTCTAAGTTCTAGGGGACTGATGACCTAAGATGTTGAGTCCCATAGTGCTCAGAGCAGCAGTACTCCAAAGAGGGACGGTCAAGCGTACTGAAGGGATCTCTTTAACAGATCTGTAGCATCTTCTAAGTGTTCTGCCAATAAAACGCAATGCTTGGTTTACCTTCTCCACAACATTTTCTGTGTGCTCTTTCCGATTTAATTTGTTCGTAACTGTAATTGCTCGGTATTTAGTTGAATTTACTGCCTTTATATTTGATTGAAGTGTCGTATAACATGAGTTTAACGGATTTCTGTTAACACCGATGTGGATGACTTCACATTTTTCATTATTTAGGATCGATTATCAATTTTCGCACTATACATCCTATCTAAATCGTTTTGCAATTAGTTCTGAACATCTGATGACTTTGGTTTTACGATAAATTACAGCATCATATAAAATCTAAGATAGCTGCTCAGATTGTCTCTTAAATCATTTATAAAGCTAAGGAACAGCAGAGGTCTTGAGTAACATCAGAAATCGTTTCTGTTTTACTCGATGATTTTCCGTCAATTACACCGAAGTGTAACCTCTCTGACAGAAAATAAGGTATTCATTCGCATAACTGAGACGATATTCCATGAGCAAGCAGTTTGATTACAAGCCACTTACGAGGTACGGTGCCAAAAGCCTTCTGGAAATCTAGAAACACGGAATTAGTCTGATATCCCTTGTCAATAGCACTAAACATTTGCGAGTAAAAAGCTAACTGCGCTTCACAAGAACGATGTTTTCCAAATGCGTGTTGACTTTGTGTCAATGACTGATCTTCGTCCGGCCCAAACCGCTAAGAATAGACTTGAATTTTGCAGATGTTGTTGATCTTATTTTATAGGCGTCGCTTGAGCAGAAACTTTTGGAAGTTCGACCCCTACAGGTGTGAAATAGGTGATAAATGGTATTTTTGAACATATGTAGCTATTACGGCAATTTTGAAATTAGACCTATGAAAATTATTTGTTTTCTCGGTCAGAAATTAAAAAAACACGTGTGTCGTAATTTTTGAAAATTGGAGTTGAGATAGTGCGTAAAAATTATTTAAAATAAATCATTACTAAGGAACTAATAAAGTATTTTTAAAGCTACATCTATGAAAATTGGCATTTGACTCCTCGGATACAAAGTAAAAAAATAACGTGTTTCAATGTGAAATAGGGATGAAATATTGTATGAAAATATTACATTATTAAAGATATTTTGAAGCTAAATCTAAGAAAATTTATATTTGGCTTCTGTGCTAGAAATGAAAATTAAGGCATTTCACTGTTTTTGGAAATTCAACCCCCAAGGAGGTGGAATGTTTTACGAAAATATTTCATTGTGAAAACTTTTTTAAAGCTAGATTTTTGAAAACTGGTATTTGGCTTCTCGGTCAGAAATGAAAACACACATGTTTCACTGTTTTTGGATATTCAGTGCTTAAAGAGGTGAAATAGGACCAAACTGATTAGTTGACTCATCATCGTCAAGCCCAAACCATCAAGGATATAAACTTGAAATTAGGAGAGGGTATATATCTTATACTTTAGGCATCGTTTAAGGAGGTATTGATCGAAATTCTACGTCCAATGGGGTGAAAGGCATTTTGAAAATACTCGTATGTGGCTATTAAGGCAATTTTGAAGCTAGAAGTGCGAAAATTGGTATTTGATTTCTCGGTGAGAAATTTAAGAAAAATGTTTCAGAAACTTTTGGGAATTCAACCACTAAGGGGGTAAAATAATGGGTGAATGTTTTTTGAAAATTAATCATTATTAAAATACTACGAAAGCATTTTAAAGCTACATCCATGAAAACTGGTATTTGCCGTCTCGGTCAGAAATTAAAAAATACATGTTTCAGTGGTTTTTTGAAAATTCACCCCTACGGGGTGAAATAGGAGATCAAAATTTTTGTGTTAGTGAACGAAGGTTACTGTGAAATTATCACTATTTTGATCAGAAGTACATTCAAAAAGTCCACGCTTATATTGCCTTAGTTATTACGAAAAGTATGAAAAGTTTAGATGATGTTGCAGTTTGTGGACAACATAAAAGTTTGATTACAGAAAAACGAAAACTTCTGTGCAGCCTATACAGTCAATGCTAGCGGAGCAGCGGGCACTAAGCTAGTCGATAATATTGGTAGCGAAGTACCCTCTGCCGTGCGGTATATGTTCTCATGCCAAAATTTTTGGAAAATTTTTTAAGGATGCTGAGGAAGGTTGAAAGAGGCAGTTGGTGCCCCTCTTTTCAGTCAGAGTCTTTTAACCAGTAGAATATTTGTATTTGATTTTTTTTGTCTGATAGGAGCATTTTTCCGCTGGCTTCCTTATTTTCCCTGCTACAGCAGGCCATATCACTCATGTGAAAAGAACTTTATGGGTCAATAACATAGTCCACTTATGTGAAATTGAAATAATGCCAAACTAATTTTACACCTCAGACCGAATTTTACGTGCACAAAAATGTTGCATGTGCTTCACTGCTACAACATGGGGTTTCCAGCACCCTTTTGATGATAACGAAGACGTTTTACGGCACATTTCTCTGTGTTACGTCACTTTGTAAAATACTTTTTCGCCTCACACCGGATTTTACTTGCGTATTTTCCGTGTACAACTAGGGTAACTCTGAACCTCCGTGTCTCAGAAACGGATAGAGAGCGCAAGAAAATATTCAAGGTTGTTCGACACCGGGATCTTATGAATATATCGTAAAAATTTGTTGTGCATACCCGTCTAGGGCTCCACGGCTCGGTTTTGGTACCCACTAACTCCGATTTTGCGGTGTTTCTCGATAACAGATAAAGATTTTTGAAAACGAGAACATAGCACATTTAGATAATGCCTCGAGAATATATCTATAAAATTTGAGCAATTTGCTTCGGTTAGTTATTTAGATATCCGCTGCTGTGGACGAAAAACATTTTTCTCAGAAATCGCCCTTGAACTAAATGGTGCCTGCATAAGCCTCCCAAAGAGTACCGTAGACCACATCTAATGTAAAAACAACCAATCGTTTTGCTCCATTTGCCTAAGCTAGAGGACACGTGTGATATCCAAACTTTGCCCCTGTACTGTATTTTAGTTACAGTAAGACATGCCCTCTGTTGTGTATAAATGGTTCAAATGGCTCTGAGCACTAAGCGACTTAACTTCTGAGGTCATCAATCGCCTAGAACTTAGAACTAATTAAACCTAACTAACCTATGGACTTCACACACATCCATGCCCGAGGCAGGATTCGAACCTGCGACCGTAGCGGTCGCCCGGCTCCAGACTGTAGCACCTAGAACCGCACGGCCACTCCGGCCGGTCTGTTGTGTATAAAAATGGTCTCTAGCCCAAAGGCTGTCTACAATACTTGACCTTATCTTTCTATCACCAGCAGAACCCGAGATATAAGTCCCAGAAAACTCCCGTTTTTATGCGCGCCACTTTGTATCGTAGTGGTAGCGCATGCTGCCTCATGCGTACCGATTCAGTTATTTTGGTACATGAGCTTCTAGCAACGTTTCAACTCCACTTCTGTCACTCGACAGTACAAACCAGTTTTTTACGAGCCAGTCGATATTTTTCCTTCGCACACTGATGTATACCTCGAACCTGTTTTAGAAACACACTTAAGGAAGACTGAAAGAGGAAATTGAGAAAAGATGAGGAAAGGACCAGCTAACCAGCTACATTATAAGAGAAGTAGAGGTACGGGAGAAGTAGTTTTAATACTGCGACTAATAATAAAGGACATATTTGAGAAAACTAAGTTAACATAATTTGCATTCATAGACTTAGAATGGGCTTTTGATGATGTGGAATGGAATAAAATGTATTCCATCCTTAGGCAGCGTGGTATCAGCTATAAGAGTAGAAGCTTAATCCAGTCTCTTAACGTAATGGTATAAGAGTGCATTTAATAGAATTTTGCCTTCGATCTTGATACTGTGATATCGCAATACTGATCTGATTATTTTTAACACACGTGATAGTAGACTGATTGCGTGATAATTTTAACGTACATCGGCTCTCGCTTTTTCCAGTAGCGTAACAATTATATTATGTTCTCAGTCTGATGGAACTTTTTCATTAGATAAATTTAATTCACGGGCTTGCATAGTTTTTGACCACCAGTGTGAGAAATGCTCGTAATACTGCCCCTCGTATTTCATCAAACTCTGGGCATTTGGTCCTTCCAATCACGCAAAGTTTTATGAAATGTAGAAATGTGTATTATATCTCCCCTAACATCATCTTGCACACTGTCCTCATTATCAAAGGCTGAATTTGCTGTGGGTAACTGTAAAACTTATTCAGGTGTTGAATTCTCACCTTCGTTTTCTACTTTTATTATCTTTTTCAATTCTGACTACTGTGCTCATTGTTTGGTACACCCGAAAATGATTATTTGTTGATCTTTCGTTACCCTGTTTCAATTTCCTTTTTATCTCATTGCACCAAGGCTCTAACTATTCTCTTCTAGTTTTTGTATATGTTCAATTAATTTCATTTCTGAGTGACGTATACTGCTCCCGTTCGCTTTCAATATCTTTACATTTTCGTCGTTTCTTTATTAATTTCTGTATCTCAGCTGTTATCCATGACTTATTTTGCCATGCGTCTTGTATATCTAGTCTGATGCTTATAGTACAGGTATTTCGAGAGCATTCCATCAGTGTTTCACAGCACTAAGTCCTTCAAGCATAATTATTTAAATCATAACATGGTCTTCCACGACCGTCAGAGCTTTTGGTTCAACACTATGCGCTGCTTTCTCTTCTACTTCCATAATTTCAAACAGCATTTTACTAGTGCTATGGTATCGCTATTGGATATCTCTTACAGCTCTCAGCTGTTTCTTGAATATGTGGCCATTATACTACCTTTATGCGCTGGAATAATCCAGCTATAATTCCTTCTCAAACGCTTCTTTAAAATGTAATTCGCCTCGATTAATTATTAATATAATACAGTAATCGTTTCTTGTGATCTTGTATCCCTAACAAACGGAAAGATCAGTTGCAAAGCAAAACTAGAGCGTCATAATGTAATTGTTAATGACGATGGAAGTAATGATCAGAAACTTAGCGATAACAACGAGGACGTTTCTGATCTGTCGAATGAAGATACGAGTAGCCAATAGTGAATATAACGCTTCAACTGTGAAAAGTTCAGTTTGTGTAGTGAACTTAGAACGTCCACTGTTTAACAACTTTTTGATGTTCGCAAATATAAAACACATGGGAGAAGCTAATTATACAGGCATCTCAAACTAATATCTAGAAGTAATACACTAGTGTTTTCGAATACGAACTGAAAAGGGAGAAAATTTAATTACAAGTGATGTTAGACAACGGAAAACAGCCAATTTTTTGACGTGCATCAGTAGTAATAACGATTCTGCTCCAAGTTTTCTGTCATTATTTTACTCACAGTTTCCATTCAAACTACACTCCTGGAAATGGAAAAAAGAACACATTGACACCGGTGTGTCAGACCCACCATACTTGCTCCGGACACTGCGAGAGGGCTGTACAAGCAATGATCACACGCACGGCACAGCGGACACACCAGGAACCGCGGTGTTGGCCGTCGAATGGCGCTAGCTGCGCAGCATTTGTGCACCGCCGCCGCCAGTGTCAGCCAGTTTGCCGTGGCATACGGAGCTCCATCGCAGTCTTTAACACTGGTAGCATGCCGCGACAGCATGGACGTGAACCGTATGTGCAGTTGACGGACTTTGAGCGAGGGCGTATAGTGGGCATGCGGGAGGCCGGGTGGACGTACCGCCGAATTGCTCAACACGTGGGGCGTGAGGTCTCCACAGTACATGGATGTTGTCGCCAGTGGTCGGCGGAAGGTGCACGTGCCCGTCGACCTGGGACCGGACCGCAGCGACGCACGGATGCACGCCAAGACCGTAGGATCCTACGCAGTGCCGTAGGGGACCGCACCGCCACTTCCCAGCAAATTAGGGACACTGTTGCTCCTGGGGTATCGGCGAGGACCATTCGCAACCGTCTCCATGAAGCTGGGCTACGGTCCCGCACACCGTTAGGCCGTCTTCCGCTCACGCCCCAACATCGTGCAGCCCGCCTCCAGTGGTGTCGCGACAGGCGTGAATGGAGGGACGAATGGAGACGTGTCGTCTTCAGCGATGAGAGTCGCTTGTGCCTTGGTGCCAATGATGGTCGTATGCGTGTTTGGCGCCGTGCAGGTGAGCGCCACAATCAGGACTGCATACGACCGAGGCACACAGGGCCAACACCCGGCATCATGGTGTGGGGAGCGATCTCCTACACTGGCCGTACACCACTGGTGATCGTCGAGGGGACACTGAATAGTGCACGGTACATCCAAACCGTCATCGAACCCATCGTTCTAACATTCCTAGACCGGCAAGGGAACTTGCTGTTCCAACAGGACAATGCACGTCCGCATGTATCCCGTGCCACCCAACGTGCTCTAGAAGGTGTAAGTCAACTACCCTGGCCAGCAAGATCTCCGGATCTGTCCCCCATTGAGCATGTTTGGGACTGGATGAAGCGTCGTCTCACGCGGTCTGCACGTCCAGCACGAACGCTGGTCCAACTGAGGCGCCAGGTGGAAATGGCATGGCAAGCCGTTCCACAGGACTACATACAGCATCTCTACGATCGTCTCCATGGGAGAATAGCAGCCTGCATTGCTGCGAAAGGTGGATATACACTGTACTAGTGCCGACATTGTGCATGCTCTGTTGCCTGTGTCTATGTGCCTGTGGTTCTGTCAGTGTGATCATGTGATGTATCTGACCCCAGGAATGTGTCAATAAAGTTTCCCCTTCCTGGGACAATGAATTCACGGTGTTCTTATTTCAATTTCCAGGAGTGTATCTTTTTCGACCAGTATTACAACTTTCACGCCGCAGCCTACTGTAAATGTCACTGTCCGCTAGTTAACGTGTTGAGGCTTTCAAGCTGGCTAATGGACAGATAAACATCTCAAGGAATTGCCTAACTCGTTTCTCTCCCGTCAAGAAGTATCCTCAATTTATAGTCGAGTTTTTGCGCGAAAGAGGAGGTTAACTATCCTTGCTGGCATTTCCAACCCTGTCTACCCGAGGCAGATAGACGCACTAGGTTTTCGATCTCCATAGATATTAAACATTTCTGTTATTGTCTGGTAGTACTTCACGCCACCTAACTAAGCTCCAAACAGGAAAAGAATAAACCAACAAGTAGCAGAATCAATAGAAACTTGAATTAACTTATAAAGTGGATCAGAATAAAATACAATACGGTATCTGTACAACAAAGATCAGGGCTAGTTTAACTTCAGGATTTCGTAAGGCAGAAAACTATGCAAAGAAAGAGAAATGTTGCAGCCAGTTAACTCTGCAGAAGAAAGGTACACGGTAATCATTACGAAGTCCGTGAATGGGCGTTAAGCAAACATTACTTACACTTTTCGAATAAAAAAAGAACCTTCAACCAAGTGGAACGAGATTGACCAAACTAAACTGTGCCTCATTCATTGAAACTCAAATGGAAGAGAAACAATAGAGCCTTCCGGGAACTCGCCGGTCCTGTTTTCATGTTACGTACACCTGTGAAGTCGCTCATACTTCCTAGTTTCAGCATTAGATTAAAGGAGGAAAGAATAGCTCCACACGCTTTAGGAAGAAGACCAGTTCAATTTAAAAAATGTTAAAAGTCTATGTGTTTAATTGTTCATAGCGCACAGTATTTACTCACAGAATAACCTTCCGACACACCGCATCCAAAGATGATGTCACGTTCATGGTTTTGTCGTTCCCAACCAATAGTCGACTAAGATTCGTACAGAAATACAGCAACATCCATTTTGTTAGCCTATCCTCTTTCAGCCGGTAGAGCTTTCCTTAAAAAGAATAACCCTCGCTTTGCCATCGCTTCCGATACTTTATATGTATTTTGGTAAATATCATCATTGCTTCTTATTTTTCGACTCTCTTTTATTTGTGCGTGTCAATCATTTTCTAATAACCCGTATTTCGTCTTCCTCTAGTCGCCCAACTTGTAGTTTAGTGTTAAGTACTCTCATATTTATAAAATTAAGGCCTGCCATTGTAGTACGGCGACGAGTGATTCATAAACAAAAAACATATTTCAGTTGTTTATTAGAGACAATCTATAAAAGATAGAAACACATTGCGCATGTCACTAGACAGAGGAACGTTCGAAGTTTTGACACAGCTGCTCTGTTGTTTGTTTTTAACAACGTGGTGACTAAACAACAAGTGAAATTAGTTTGTGTTTTGAAATTTGCTCGACGTCAATCCACTGTTAATGTGCAATGTGCATTCCGCCATCGATTAACCAAGAAGCCGCGTCCCCACAAGCAGATTTGTGGAAGTTGGTTGCATGTACAAAGGTAAGAACATTGGTCGGCCACGCACATCGGATGAAAATATTGGGCGCATCGGAGATGAGTTTACGCGAAGCCCTCTGAAGTCTACAACAAGGGCAGGCCAGGAAATCCAACTTTTTCAAACGACGGTATGTCGTATTGTGAAACGACGCCTGCACATGAAGCCTTTACAAGTCGCACTTACTGCTGAAATTGCATCCCGGGGAACATAACGGAACGCACGAATTTTGCATTTCAGTTCTCCAGGATATGGCAGAAGACACTTTTTCTGAACGACTCATATTTTCGGACGAATCGACGTTTCTCCTATCGCGTAAAGTAAACCACCATAATGTAAGCATTTGCGGATCACAAAATCGTGGCGTCGTCGTCGAACACGAAAGAGGCTCACCGAAACTTCGTGTGTTTTGGGTCGTATCTGCTCACAAAATTTATGGACCTTCTTTTTTTGCGGAGGAAAACGACAGCCCCAGACATGCTGCAAAATTGATTGTTTCCTCAGTTTCACGAAGATTCCAATGATTTCATTTTCATGCATGACGGCGCCCCGCCTCACTTTCTCCCTGAGGTTCGGCGTTATCTTGGACTGGAAGAGGTGGACAACAAGATCTTGTTCATTGCTTTTGGCCTCCCAGGTCACCAGTCCTCTCACCTAGCTATTTTTTTCGTTTAGAAATACGTAAAAGACAGAGTCTTTGTCCCACCTACGACAGATACTCTTCAAGAGCTGAAAATCGAACTGTTGAAGCTGTAGATACAGTAAACAGGGACCTACAGTATCGTGTGTGAAATGAAATGGCCGACCGTTTAAGTGTTTCTCGAGCAATGCATAGTGCTCATGTTGGGTATATGGTGTAGTGTCAGTGGAAGCATAAAACTTTGAGCTTTCGTCTATCCAGTGATATGCGCAATTTGTTTCTATCTTTCATAGTTTACCTGCAATAAACAACTGAAATCTGTTGTTTCTTTTTGAACCACAGTGTATACTAAAATATTTTCAGGGGTCACATCTTGTTTTAAAAGTTTTACAATAAAACGTATGCTCTGTCCATTTTATTAATTCTTACGTCTATTTCATATCGTTCTGTGCGTTTTATTTTATTTTATTTTCTTGCCTCATTATCTACGTTCTGTCCGAGGTGTTATTCATTTCCCGAGGGCATGTAAAATCGTGGATGGAAATGTAATTTCCGGTGTTTGGAAGTTGACGGCAACCCAAGAAATGCTGTTGACGCTCTCTGCAGAGGTATTTGTCGAGAAGATTGCCTTATCAGTTACAGTACAGGCTTAGTTTTATCAGAACGATCTGATAAAATTAAGCTCGCTTTTAAAATACGGAGAGATGCTACGAACTGACTCGGCGTAATTCTCAAGATGCCGGACGAGAGATTTCTTGATTGCTTTCTTACGAGAGTAGGACGATTTCCTTGTTACTGACACGTCATTTTGAGCCGCATATAACTTTTTGTCATTCCATTGATTATTTCAATAAAATCGTGCATATGCATCCACGGGAAGGTACAAGAAACAAAAAGTAACCGTTAATATGACAGTGTCGAGGTCATTAGAAGAGAACGAGTTCACCTGTGAAAGGAAAAGAGAAGGAACCTATACCTGATAGAAGCAATCATTCCAGCAATCTTTTTTAGTAATTTCGAGAAAATAAGGAAAACGTAAATAGAGATGTTCAAGTGTTGATTTGAATCCTGCTCCTTTCGAAACAAGTCTTAATGGATGTACGAGCACCATTAAAGACTAATAATTCAAAAACTATAATCATCCACTTTCTCCGAGAAACACTGCAAGTATAGTCGTTTAGGGAAGAACTTTCTAACACTTATCCGTGGTTTATATGACGTTTCCCGTCCTCTTTTTCTGAGCTGAAGTTCGATTTTGGACATCGGTCGTTTATGGAAAGGGGTATTAACGTCTTTGCCATGAATTTCATCATGGTTTGCACAGTATAGATGCAGATGAAACGCGATACGCGGAACGTCTTTAAGCTACTGTGAATCGAATACTGGAAAGTTTCCTACGTAAGCAGTCGTACAGAAGTGTGTTGAATCTGGTAATAATTGTCGCCTGCAGTGATGCGTACACAATCACGGATCATTATCGAGATGTGTATGACTTCAGGAATATTATCAGATTTAACTGCGTAGAAGCGTCTTAACTGACAATACGTCTCCAGTATTAATACGCTATTTCAGTAGAAGGTTTTAAAACGTAACTGTCTAATGGAATCGTTAATCGTTTTCGCATGTACTCTCCTACGTACCTCCGTAGCTGATGTCACTAATACACACCTATGGGTTGGCTCTCGACATGGAGATAAGTAGATTTGAATACTGATAGTGGATAAAAATTCACCGCCAGCACCGCCAGGGGAGAAGAGTTGGTGATGTAAAAGTTCCTCATCACAAGCCTTTGGGCCAATTCCCTGGATTAAATTCCAAATTTCTCGCAGTGTCTCATGAAGTGATGGCGTGCGTCGGCTGTTGATGGTGATCCATCCGTGGTATGGGGCCGTTAAAGAGAGACGCCACCCTAAAACTTTACATTTTTCAAAAAAGTTTTAGTGAGTATTTCACATCTTTGGAGAGTTTATTCCTAGTTCCCAAAAAGATTTCACCATCTTCGAATTACAAGTACGACTAAGAAGTATTTCAAATATGGACTGTGAGAGGGAGCATGGCACTCTGGCAGCCACCAAAGATAATTATCCATCATCAGGTGTAATTTGTCTTATACATGCTTTATTTTTTCCTCTTGTATGAGGTGAAATGCATATTCCTGTCATGAAAATGTCTGATGTTAGGTTATGAATTTCGTAAGTCAAACGCGGTAAATATGTGCAAAATAGTGGAAAAGATGAACAGTGTAAACTTACCACATAATCCAAGAAAAGCGTTTATAACGTAATAGCACCATCATACATTCTTTTCTCCATCCTGTTCGTACATATCACTTCACTCAAGAGGCATATCTGCATACACAAGTTTGTAAACACTTCACAGAAGTTTTTGTTCATGGTGTGATCAAAGATGAATTTATTCGCAGTGCCGAAGACTAATTATTAAACAATTGACATATGAAGGAATAACATTACAGTAGGTCTTTGAAATTACTGAAATAACTGTGGTTTGCGAAATCTGTTTGTTCATTTAATGTAGACTCTGATTTTTTTGATTCTGTGGAGGTATATTTTCCACTATTTCGCACATATTTTCCGCGTTTGACTTACGAAATTCGTAACATAACGTCAAACCATTTCGTGACAGGTATACGCATTTCACCTCATTCCAGAGAAAAAATAAAGCATGTATTAAGACAAACTACACATGATGATGGACTCAGTCAGAAATGCATCAAAACACGAAACGTTGTGACTTCCAAGGAATTAACGGACTTTGAACGCGGAATGGTAGTTGGAGCTAGACGCAAGAGACATTACATTTCGGAAATAGTTAGGGCATTCAGTATTCCGAGATCTACAGTGTCAAGAGTGTGCCGAGAATACCAAACTTCAGGCAGTACCTCTCACCACCGAGAATGCAGTGGCCGACAGCCTTCCCTTAACGACCGAGAGCAGCGGCGTTTGCGTATACTTGACATTGCTAACATACAAGCAGCGCTGCATAAAATACCAATAGAAATCAATGTGAGACGAACGATTAACGGCGAAATCTGGCGTTAACGGACTATGGTAGCCGATGACCGACGCGAATGCCTTTGCTAAGAGTGCGATATCATCTGCAGCGGCTCTCCTGGGCTCTTTATCATATCGGATGGACCTTGGACGAAGGAAAAATCACGGCCTGGTCGGATGTATCCCGTCTTCAGTTGTTAAGAGCTCATGTAAGGTTCGAGTGTGGCGCATATCCCATGAAGCCATGGGTCCCAGTTGCCAGCCAGGTACTGTGAAAGGTAGTGGTAGCACTATAACGATGTGGGCTGTGTTTACAAGGCATGGACACGGTCTTCTGGTACAACTGAACGATCATACACTGAAGGCTTTCACGACCGGATGGTACTGTTGTCGACAATTCTTCCGGGTTATATGGCCGTGGTCCATGGAATACTCAACAGGACCAGCCATACCTCTGAGGATGTCCAACGTAGTATTGGACGAAACGTTAGGAATAGAAGTATTCCATGGACCACGGCCATATAACCCGGAAGAATTATCAACAACAACAATTGAACGATGATTCTCTGTAAATGGTTATATTCGGCTACTTGGAGACCATATTCAGCCACTCATGAACTTAATGTTACCGAACGACGATGGGATTTTTATAGCTCCACGTCACCGGGCCACAATTTTTCGCGATTGCTTCGAAGAACATTCTGGACAATTCGAGTGAATGATTTGGCCACTCAGATGGCGCGACATGAATTCCATCGAACATTTATAGGATATAATAGAGGATTCAGTGCGTGCACGAAATCCTGCACCGCCAAAACAGTTTCACAGCTATGGACGGCCGTAGAACCAGCATGGCTCAATATTTCTGCAGAGGACTTCCAACGATTTGTTGAGTCCATGTAACGTCGAGTTGCTGCACTTCTCCGGGCAAAAGGAGGTACGGCACGATATTAGGAGGTACACTAAGACTTTTGTCACCTCAACGTACAGCTAATATAAACCAGAGCGATTTTGAATAAACAATACAGTTTAGTTTCTGCATGATTATTTCTGAAATGTTAGATATAATGAACCTGTCTCCGTGGCCAACCGAGCGAGGTGGCGCAGTGGTTAGCACACTGGACTCGCATTCGGGAGGACGACGATTCAATCCCGCGTCCGGCCACCCTGATTTAGGTTTTCTGTGATTTCCCTAAATCGCTCCAGGGAAATGTCGGGATGGTTCCTTTGATAGGGCAGGGCCGACTTCCTTCCCCGTCCTTCCCTAATACGATGATACCGATGACGTCGCTGTTTGGTCTCTTTCCCTAAACAACCCAACCCCAACCGTGGCCGAGGACGCACCCAGAGTGTCAATATCCATGTGTAGCTATCGCCACTCGAACATCAATAACCACTGCCGTCATTGTCTGATTCCATAATAGATCACCGGAGGAAAACACGCAGAGTCACTGCAGAACATGTACGTGTAGGAGGTGGAGGTAAGCATACAACAGGTAGGACAGGCAAACCACAGGACGTTGTGTAACGCAAGATCCAAAGGGGAATACTTACCTCCCATCTCTCTCACACTAAAAAAAGGAAAAAAATAACAGAAGGACTGACATCCGGCAAAAGAGACAGAAGCGATCAAAAGAAATAGTGTTCCCTTCATTTACATGATCACACAGTTATAATATGCTGACCTCTATTCACAATCGCAGTGTTAAGTGAAATGCTGATAGGGTTGATACACACTTCGATCTTATATCGGATAAAGTTTGATGCTGTCAAAGCTATAGAAGTTTGTTGTTACGAGGGCTGTTCGGAAAGTAAAATCTGAAACGTCGCGAAATTGAAACGACAGTGAAAATCCGATGAAGCTTTGCACAGATGTTTTGTACAATATCTCTAGTATGCCCGTCGATCGAGTCACGTTCTTTTCAGTTCCGAGCACACAGTGAACACGTAAATATGCCTAGAACAACGTGTCTCCCGTCAATTAGGGGTGTTCGCTGTCAGGTTTCGCTTGATGACATACAGCCCCACACAATGTACCTGTCATACAGTTCCTTCTTCACGACAATACTCGGCCGCACACTGCAAGGGCAATGAGGAAGCCCCTGCAGCATTTTGACGGGAAGTGTATGATCATCAACCATGTAGCCTAAATTTGGCTCCCTACTGATGTTCATCTCTTCTCGTATGAACCGCTGGCTACGAAGACAATGTTTTGGCACAGGCAACGAACTGCGGACCAGCGTAGAGAAGTGCTGGAAAGCACAGGCAGCTGCCTTCTATGCCGAAGGTACTGGAAAGTTAGTACAATGCTACTTCAAAGTGTCCTTGTCGGAGCGTCGACTATGTAGAGAAGTAGCTGGAACGTGCAGCAAACTATTGCAAACAAACCATTTTTTATTTTCACTGTGGTGTTCACATTGCGACCGACAGGAACTTACTTTCCGAATAGCTCTCGTATTACAATTTTTAAATAAATTTTATGGGATAGGCACTTATCAAACTTTGCAAATGTTGTACTTTTCTGAATGACAGTTTCTTGAAAGTGTTGTTACAAGGATCATCAGTGGCGACAAATGTAAACAAATTTTTATTGTTATTATTATTATATTAAAACATTGTAGTTCTTTTATTACAATCATGTGCGAATAAGCCCGTTAGGAGAACGCAAAGTACTTAGAGATAGGTACTTGTCTTCCTTTGTGCCCCTATTTTTCTTATTCTCTTTCTGTAGGCTTCCTTTCTCTCATCAGACCTTGTTGTTCCAGTTCCCTTCTATATGATTGTTCCCCTTGGTCAACTTGCATTTGAATTTTAGACCTAAAGATCTTTTTGTTTTGGACGTCTTCTGGTGTAATTCCTACCAGTTTCAGATTAGTTTTGATCTCACCAGTCCATTTCATCATGTCCATATTGGCTTTACTCCTGTTGTCAAAGAATTCAACTATTTGTTTAAGTCTGCCTGGTTTCATTCTCTTAATGTGTCCATATAATCATAACCTGTGTTGTGTTTGTGTGGTGTATTGTTTGATTTCCTATCTACCTCTGAGTTGGTACTGTTTGTTTACAAGTCTTGGGCCTAGAATTTTTCTTACGATTTTGCGTGCCTTTGTGTAAACAGCCTCGATGGCAGAAGAGAAGATGACCCAATTCCAGGACGGAAGATCCACTCAGACCCATTTATGCATCCAAATTGCAGTAAATGGCAATGTGGTCAGCGTCGGATAACCACAGGTGGGCCTGGAATTCTTGTTTTGGAACTAACATTCCAGTCCTGAAAACGTGAAGTACAGTCCAAAGCTTGTCATAATCAAGTTCTATGAGACGCGGCGAGTAATAAACTTTTACCATATATGGTAACCAATTCAGTGCTGACAGGAACACTACAACTAGATTATCTCATTCTGGGGCGCCTGAATTGACACACAAAAAGAGCCGGTCATAGACGTCTAGCAAACTTCGCCCGAACATCAAAACCTCTTTCGGAACACTAAACATATATATTTGTTTGCTATTATTGAAATCGTAGGTATCTGTGGTGTATTAAAGGTGAGGGCGACCGAAATTCAGGTTGGGTGGGAGGGAAGGGGAGGGGGTGAGACTCATCCCAGAACCGAACCCTGGATCCGATACTGGAGCCAGCCTCGTTTCTGCTTCCTGGATCGTGCAGTGCTGGTCTGGTGAGGCGTCGCTCGCATGTGGAGTCGCTGATCATGAGCGAGTTCTAAGTATCTTCCATTTGAATGATATTCATAGGCGCTTGCGGAATGTCCACGGAGACCTGTCAGGAAACAAAAGCACGGTGAATCGTTGGGCGATGCGTCTGTATCATCGCAATAAGGCCTCACGAATCTGTCCGAGCTCCCGAGCGCCTGATGGACGCAGACAGCTGTGACTCCTGCAATGTTGGAACGTGCGGACACTCTTATTCGAGGTGATCGATTGATAACAACCAGATACCTCGCTGCTCAAGTTGACGTCTCTTCTGGTAGTGCTCACACACTTGTCCACCAGTTGGGATACTCAAAGGTGCGTGCCCGCTTGGCTCCTCGCCCCCTAACAGAATACCATGAAGAGCAGAGAAGGAATTGCTTGCACGTTACAAGGTCGAGCGTGAAAATTTTTGACGAACATCTTCACAGGTGATGAATATGGGTTCTTCACTTCAAACCAGAAACAAAACGGTAACCCATGCAGTAGCGCCACACCACCACTCCCCAGAAGAAAAAGTTCAAAGCTGCACCCTTAGGTGGTAAAGTCTTGGCGATTGTCTTGTGGGACTCTGAAGTGGTTACTCCGTTTGATGTTCTCCCTCATGCTGTGTCAATCGACTCGGAAGTGTATCGTGCTACCCCCAGGAAAATGAACAAACGACTTCAGTATGTTCGTCGCCACAAAAATACAAACGAACTTGTCATTGTCCATGACAACGCATCGCTTTACACAAGCCTGCACACCCGAGAGGAGCTCACAAAACTTCATTGGACTGATATGAAACTTCCTGGCAGATTAAAACTGTGTGCCCGACCGAGACTCGAACTCGGGACCTTTGCCTTTCGCGGGCAAGTGCTCAACCAGCTGAACTACCGAAGCACAACTCACGCCCGGTCCTCGTGCTTCGGTAGCTCAGATGGTAGAGCACTTGCCGCGAAAGGCAAAGGTCGGGCACACAGTTTTAATCTGCCAGGAAGTTTCATATCAGCGCACACTCCGCTGCAGAGTAAAAATCTCATTCATTGGACTATTCTTCCTCTTCCACCCTACAGCCTGGATCTCGCACCTTCCGATTTCCATCTGCTTGGCCCTATGAAGGATGCACTCCGCGGGAAGCAGTACGCAGATGGTGGGGAGATTGTCGATGCATTGGCTCCGAAGTCAGTAGAGTGGTGCCATGCGGGCATACACGCCCTCCCAGTAAGGTGGCGTACGGCCATCTTATTGAACGGAGATTACGTTGAAAAACAGGGATTTGTAGCCAAAAGAGTGGGGAATAATATGCTATATTGGAATCCTGCATAAAACCAACCTGTATTCAGAAAAAAATAAAAAGGTGTTGAACTACACTCATGCTCATAAATTTAGGATAACGCTGATACATGGTGAAACAACGATCTGGTGGGCGGTTTGCGGGTTTAAATCACCTCGGGGTATAATCATACGGCGCATTTGACCCGCGGTCGTCGCACGGTGGCGCTGGCAGCAGTCCTCATACGCAGAGCTGTGTTGGTGCATGTCAGAGTACGGTGCAGCAAGTAAGTGTGCAGACGTTTTCAGACGGGCTAATGGTGACTGTGTGTTGAAAATGGCTCAAAAACACACATTGATGACGTTATGAGTGGTAGAATACTAGGGTGACTGGAGGCTGGTCAAACACAGCAGGTCGCAGCACGGGCCCTCCGCGTGCCACAAAGTGTGATCTCAAGATTGTGGCAACGATTCCAGCAGACAGGAAAAGAGCCAGGCGCTACAGTACGGGACGTCCACAGTATACAACACCACAAGAAGACCGATATCTCACCGTCAATGCCCGCAGACGGCCACGGAGTACTGCAGGTAGCCTTGCTTGGGACCTTACCGCAGCCACTGGAACAGTTGTCTCCAGACACACAGTCTACAGACGACTGAACAGACGTGGTTTATTCTCCCGGAGATCTGCAAGGTGCATTCCACTTAACCCTGGTCACAGGAGACCTCATAAAGCCTGGTGTCAAGAACACAGTACATGGTCATTGGAACAGTGGTCCCAGATGATGGTCACGGACGAGTCCAGGTATAATCTGAACAGTGATTCTCGGGGGGTTTTCATCTGGCGTGAACCAGGAACCAGATACCAACCACTTAATGTCCTTGAAAGGAACCTGTATGGGGGTCGTGATTTGATGGTGTGCGTTGGGATTATAATTGGTGCACGTACACCCCTGCATGTCTTTGACAGAGGAACTGTAACGGGTCAGGTGAACCGGGACGTCATTTTCAGGGGTGCAGTGGGTCCCACCTTCCTCCTGATGGATGATAACGCACGGCCCCAACGAGCTGCCATCGTGGAGGAGTACCTTGAAACAGAAGACATCAGGCGAATGGAGTGGCCTGCCTGTTTTCCAGACCTAAACCCCATCGAGCACGTCTGGTATGCTCTCGGTCGACGTATCACTGCACGTCTTCAAACCCCTAAGACAGCTCCGACAGAATGGGAGGCTATACTCCAGCTCGACCACCTGGTCCAGAGTATGCCAACGCGTTGTGCGGCCTGTGTACGTGTGCATGGTGATCATATCCCACTTTGATGTGGGGGTACATGCGCAGGAAACAGTGGCGTTTTGTAGCACATGTGTTTCGGGATGGTTTTCTCAACTTATCACTAATACCGTGGACTTACAGGTCTGTGTTGTGTGTGTTCCCCGTGTGCCTATGCTATTAGCGCCAGTTTTGTGTAGCGCCACGTTGTTTCACACCACATTCTGCAACTGTCCTTAATTTATGTACTTATTTAATGGCCTCCTATGAATACAGGCTTGTCGAGAATCCCCGCACCCCTCTTGACTTGTTGGCGCAATAGCAGTTTTATTGGTGTCTCTGCTTTCAAGCTGACGAAAAGCAACCCTCTCAGCATTATACTGCTATGTTTCGGTGTTGAATAGCTTCAGTTGTGATGCTGTGGCTGAAAAGAATGGGCACAATTAGTTTGTTGGGGAGTGATTACTAGCGTGTGGGGGCAAGAACGTTCACGAAGAGGGTAAACAATGACATATGTAATGACTACGTTTAGAGATCGATTTGGTATGGCCGCCCCTAGATAGCAGCGCTGTTCGATTGGGAGACAAGTGCATTTCTCTGAGTCAGTGTCAAAGACAGCCCGCGTAGTGGGCGTAAGAAAGGACGATAGGAAACTTCTTCTGCCATCACTCCACTGAGTGGCCCCTCCAAATCCATTCGCAAAAGATCAGCTGAACTTGTAGTACCGCGGTCAACAACGCACGATCGTATTTAAAAAATCTGAAAAAGAAAGGATTTAGGGCGATATTTGTGAGTGACTTCTCTGACGACGACATTGAGCAGCTTTTAGCAGCCTGCTTTGCTTTTTTGCCACAATTTCTCGTTGCAGAGTGTTATTTTCTGATGTATGTACGATATGTTATAGTTCACACAGGAGGAATGTGATTTTCCAGTCTACGGAAAGTCTCCATTATCCCCAAGGGTTGAAAAGGCACCTGTCTTATGTGACGATTTGCTCTGAGACATCAATATGATACCTGTTCGGATCAAATTTTTTTGAATAGTACGTGAATGGAAATTCGTATCTAGATATACACCTCAGCTCAAAGACAAGGAAATCATAGATAATGAGCAGTTACAATAGGGCACTTTGGATTTCAGGTGTGTGAGTTCCTTGGTAACAAATTGCGAGCCGCTAGGTTGAGCGTGGTTCAGCGACACCTCCAGACCCACTGAAATGACCACGAAGAATCCCGGTCCGTACCACGCCAGAGAACTCATTGTGGGGAATAATAAAGTACCATGTGGCTTAACATCGGTACAAGACAAATGAAAAGCTGGGTAAAAGTGTTGAGGAAGCCTTTCGAAGCATTGTCTCCCGAGATGCTGCGCAAGGTGTCAAGCATGAAATTGAGACACATCGATTTCTGTCAGCTCGTATGAAGTCCATGGGCCAGAAACTTCTAAGCACATGTTCGGCGTTTCCTCCCGTTCCAAACACGTTTGAAGCTCAGGAAGAAAGACTACTTAAGCTCTTCAGCCCTTATGTAGTATATACAGGACTATTACAAATGATTGAAGCGATTTCATAAATTCACTGTAGCTCCATTGATTGACATATGGTCACGACACACTACAGATACGTAGAAAAACTCATAAAGTTTTGTTCGGCTGAAGCCGCACTTCAGGTTTCTGCCGCCAGAGCGCTCGAGAGCACAGTGAGACAAAATGGCGACAGGAGCCGAGAAAGCGTATGTCGTGCTTGAAATGCACTCACATCAGTCAGTCATAACAGTGCAACGACACTTCAGGACGAAGTTCAACAAAGATCCACCAACTGCTAACTCCATTCGGCGATGGTATGCGCAGTTTAAAGCTTCTGGATGCCTCTGTAAGGAGAAATCAACGGGTCGGCCTGCAGTGAGCGAAGAAACGGTTGAACGCGTGCGGGCAAGTTTCACGCGTAGCCCATGGAAGTCGACGAATAAAGCAAGCAGGGAGCTAAACGTACCACAGCCGACGGTTTGGAAAATCTTACGGAAAAGGCTAAAGCAGAAGCCTTACCGTTTACAATTGCTACAAGCCCTCACACCCGATGACGAAGTCAAACGCTTTGAATTTTCGGTGCGGTTGCAACAGCTCATGGAAGAGGATGCGTTCAGTGCGAAACTTGTTTTCAGTGATGAAGCAACATTTTTTCTTAATGGTGAAGTGAAGAGACACAATGTGCGAATCTGGGCGGTAGAGAATCCTCACGCATTCGTGCAGCAAATTCGCAATTCACCAAAAGTTAACGTGTTTTGTGCAATTCACGGTTTAAGGTTTACGGCCCCTTTTTCTTCTGCGAAAAAAACGTTACAGGACACGTGTATCTGGATATGCTGGAAAGTTGGCTCATGCCACAACTGGAGACCGACAGCGCCGACTTCATCTTTCAACAGGATGGTGCTCCACTGCACTTCCATCATGATGTTCGGCATTTCTTAAACAGGAGATTGGAAAACCGATGGATCGGTCGTGGTGGAGATCATGATCAGCAATTTATGTCATGGCCTCCATGCTCTCCCGACTTAACCCCATGCAATTTCTTTCTGTGGGGTTATGTGAAAGATTCAGTGTTTAAACCTCCTCTACCAAGAAACGTGCCAGAACTGCGAGCTCGCATCAACGATGCTTTCGAACTCATTGATGGTGACATGCTGCGCCGAGTGTGGGAGGAACTTGATTATCGGCTTTATGTCTGCCGAATCACTAAAGGGGCACATATCGAACATTTGTGAATGCCTAAAAAAAGTTTTGAGTTTTTGTATGTGTGTGCAAAGCATTGGGAAAATATCTCAAATAATAAAGTTATTGTAGAGCTGTGAAATCACTTCAATCATTTGTAATAACCCTGTACTGATAAGCCAAAACATTATGACCACCTGCTTAATAGGTTGTTTGTTCGTCTGTGGAACGAAATACATCACTGATTCTGCGTATCAGGGATCCGACAATTTTTTAGTAGGTTAGTAGGTTTCCCCCTGCAGGTATGTGCCAATGGTCGCGTAAATAACGGGCCGTTGATTTGCGTACGCGGTGATGGCGCCCGATAGCGACCCACATGGGTTCCATAGGATTTACGTAAGGCGAATCTGGTCGCCAAGACATCAACGTAAGTTCACCTTAATGTTCTTCAAACCACTGTCCGAGACATGGACAATTATTCTGCTGAAAAATGACATCGCCGTCGGGGAAGACATGAAGCATGAAGGTGGTGCGCAGCTGCCAGTGTGTCTTCGATTTCTGCCACAGGTTCCATGCAGGCGAAGAAGAATGTCTTCCGTAGCATAGCACTGCACCAGCCAACCTGCGTCCACGGCCCGCTGCACGTTCCGAGCCGTGGCCGCTGGCATCGATGACGGTGTTTGTAGGGACGACCAGCGACCTAGTGTAGCAACAATGTAATTCATCCAACGAGCCGACACGTCTCCGTTGACCGACGGTAGAGTCCCGATGGTCCCGTGCCCACTGAAATCGTTGAGGTGGTCTGCTGCGGAGTTCCATGTTCAACAATGTACGATGAACGATGTGCTCCGAAACACTTATGCGTGCATTATCATTGTGGCAGAGATGCCACACATCACAATCGATCCTACTTTACAGAGCAGACAAGCCTCATAACCCCACGCTCTGTGAAGATTCGTGAACGTCCAGCCATTTAGCGGCTAGTGGTAGTTTCACTGACCTTGTCCCTGTTTCCGTAGATGCTCACGACAGTAGCACGTTCGACCAGCTTCGCCGTTTTCGAGATATTCGTTCACAGTCTCTGCGTAATAATAATCTTCCCTTTGTCAAAGTCGCTCGTTTCAGTGTATTTCCCCATTTGCAACCCAATCTTCGCTAGAGTGAAACCCCAGCCGTGTCTGCTCCGCTTACTTAACTTTGTTAGCGCGTCATGTGCCCGTAACGCCACCAGGCGGCATCCAACGTAGCGGTGGGCAGTGGTCATAATGTTTTGGTTGATCAATGTATGTGCTACATTCAAATATTTTTTCTAGCTCAGTGAATAAACTTAACTTTCTGCCCTTGATTGTATCATATACTTTACACCATATGCTTTCAGTGTATGAATTGCTTTCGTCTGTCCATGTTCCTACTAGGTTGCAGCATCTGCCTGAAGAAAGATTTTTATCACAGTGCCAGCATGTCTTCGAGGAAGAAAGGAAATAACTGTTTTTTAATAATTTTGGTCTAGAATGTCTTTAGAACATGCTCTAATATGCTAATATATCCTACACTATCGGATAAGTGATCGTCTATAACATCACAACACGGGTCCGCAGCTCGTGGTCTAGTGGCGTTAGCTGCCCTCTGTAATAATAATAATAAAAAAAAAAACTGAGTTTATGGATCAACGACGAACTGAAACGGGTGTCTTGCGACGTCCGCCCCGAGCAGATGCAACGAACTAAAACGAACAAAATGAGATTAAAAAAAAAAGTGGCTACCATAACTGCCTCTGCATCATGGGGTCCCTGGTTCGATTCCCGGCAGAGTTGAGGATTTTCTCTGCCCGGGACTGGTTGTTTGTGTTGTCCTCATAATTTCATCATCATCATTCGTGACAGTGGCTAGATTGGACTGTGTAAAAATTGGACTGTGTAAAAACTGGGACTTTGCACGGGGGCTGATGAACGCGCAGTTGAGCGCCACACAAACCAAACATCATCAACACGGCAATACAAGTTTTTCGATGCAGCAATGGGCCTGCATTCGGCAACGACCTGTACTTCATCAAGAACCACTATTTTCATAATTTCTGGGTGTTTAATATTGATCTTTGTGAGTACTGCACATATTTCAGTTAGTTTCTAACATCAATAGTATTAATTTTAAACATTTTTAAATATTTTCATTATTGTATTGGTTAAAAACAGTCTTGGTTGCAATTTTAGTTTTTTTATTTTTCAACGACGCGTTTTGCCTTATTTAGGCATCTTCAGGTTATCTACATAGAAAACAGAGAACAAATACGTCTATTTAAGAATCGCGAACGCGTTGTGCAGACTTGGGTAACCAGAAGCATGTATAAATAGATCACCTATTGAAAGTATAAAAAGATCGTTAAACTCAGGCGATGTTGGCCAGATATATTCGACGATGCCCTTTGTCTACACTGACTAAAGGATTCTTCTGAGAAATACCAAATTAAGGTATTTGCTCTTTCAATAGGTGATCTGTTTATACCTTCAACAGGTGATCTGTTTATACATGCTAACAGGTTATCCAAGTCTGCACAACGCGATCGCGATTCTTAAATAGGTCTATTTGTTCTCAGTTTTCTATGTAGATAACCTGAAGATAACTAAATAAGGCGAAACGCGTCGTTGAAAAATAAAAAAACTAAAATTGCAACCAAGACTACTTTAACCAATACTGTTAAGCCCTGGTTTGCTGTATGCCACTTATGGATCTACATCTACATCTATACTCCACAAGCCACCTGACGGTGTGTGGCGGAGGATACCCTGAGTACCTCTATCGGTTCTCCCTTCTATTCCAGTCTCGTATTGTTCGTGGAAATAAGGATTGTCGGTATGCTTCCGTGTGGGCTCTAATGTCTCTGATTTTATCCTCATGGTCTCTTCGCGAGATATACGTAGGAGGGAGCAATATACTGCTCGACTCTTCGGTGAGCCGGCCGCGGTGGTCTCGCGGTTCTAGGCGCGCAGTCAGTAACCGTGAGACTGCTACGGTCGCAGGTTCGAATCCTGCCTCGGGCATGGATATTTGTGATGTCCTTAGGTTAGTTAGGTTTAAGTAGTTCTAAGTTCTAGGGGACTAATGACCACAGCAGTTGAGTCCCATAGTGCTCAGAGCCATTTGAACCATTTTTTTGACTCTTCGGTGAAGGTATGTTCTCGAAACTTTAACAAAAGCCCGTACCGAGCTACTGAGCGTCTCTCCTGCAGAGTCTTCCACTGGAGTTTATCTGTCATCTCCGTAACGCTTTCGCGATTACTAAATGATCCTGTAACGAAGCGCGCTGCTCTCCGTTGGATCTTCTCTATCTCTTCTATCAACCCTATCTGGTACGGATCCCACACTGCTGAGCGGTATTCAAGCAGTGGGCGAACAAGCGTACTGTAACCTACTTCCTATGTTTTCGGATTGCATTTCCTTCAGATTCTTCCAGTGAATCTCAGTCTGGCATCTGCTTTACCGACGATCAACTTTATATGATCATTCCATTTTAAATCACTCCTAATGCGTACTCCCAGATAATTTATGGAATTAACTGCTTCCAGTTGCTGACCTGCTATTTTGTAGCTAAATGATAAGGGATCTATCTTTCTATGTATTCGCAGCACATTACACTTGTCTACATTGAAATTCAATTGCCATTCCCTGCACCATGCGTCAATTCGCTGCAGATCCTCCTGCATTTCAGTACAATTTTCCATTGTTACAACCTCTCGATACACCACAGCATCATCTGCAAAAAGCCTCAGTGAACTTTCGATGTCATCCACCAGGTCATTTATATATATTGTGAATAGCAACGGTCCTATGACACTCCTCTGCGGCACACCTGAAATCACTCTTACTTCGGAAGACTTCTCTCCATTGAGAATGAGATGCTGCGTTCTGTTATCTAGGAACTGCTCAATCCAATCACACAATTGGTCTGATAGTCCATATGCTCTTACTTTGTTCATTAAACGACTGTGGGGAACTGTATCGAACGCCTTGCTGAAGTCAAGAAACACGGCATCTAGCTGGGAACCCGTGTCTATGGCCCTCTGAGTCTCGTGGAGGAATAGCGCGAGCTGGGTTTCACACGATCGTCTTTTTCGAAACCCATGCTGATTCCTACAGAGTAGATTTCTAGTCTCCAGAAAAGTCATTATACTCGAAGATAATACGTGTTCCAAAATTCTACAACTGATCGACGTTAGAGATATAGGTCTATAGTTCTGCACATCTGTTCGACGTCCCTTCTTGAAAACGGGGATGACCTGTGCCCTTTTCCAATCCTTTGGAACGCTACGCTCTTCTAGAGACCTACGGTACACCGCTGCAAGAAGGGGGGCTAGGTCCTTCGCGTACTCTGTGTAAAATCGAACTGGTATCCCATCAGGTCCAGCGGTCTTTCCTCTTTTGAGCGATTTTAATTGTTTCTCTATCCCTCTGTCGTCTATTTCGATATCTACCATTTTGTCATCTGTGCGACAATCTAGAGAAGGAACTACAATGCAGTCTTCCTCTGTGAAACAGCTTTGGAAAAAGACATTTAGTATTTCGGCCTTTAGTCTGTCATCCTCTGTTTCAGTACCATTTTGGTCACAGAGTGTCTGGATATTTTGTTTTGATCCACCTACCGCTTTGACATAAGACCAAAATTTCTTAGGATTTTCTGTCAAGTCAGTACATAGAACTTTACTTTCGAATTCATTGAACGCCTCTCGCATAGCCCTCCTCACACTACATTTCGCTTCGCGTAATTTTTGTTTGTCTGCAAGGCTTTGGCTATGTTTGTTTGCTGTGAAGTTCCCTTTGCTTCCGCAGCAGTTGAAAGAATTTCTAAATATTTTCATGTATAACACTAATTTTTTAAATTTAATATTTTGGTCCTATTTTGTCCCAGAACAATGTATTCACCACCAATATAAACGTTTCATTCTTAAAATCTAAGCTCAAGACAGAGGAGATTAAATGCCAGGGTGCAAGGGTTAATTAGTCTAGCTTCGTCTTCACTTCGTTTAGGGGGCAATATGTAAGAGCTGTATCTCTAGATTCTTTACTTAATACTGCCTCTTGAAATTTTGAAAGGTTTTCGAGGGATGATTTGCGTCTGTCTTCAAGAGCCTATCCATTTAGGTTTTTCAGGATTTCCGTGACGCTCTCCCTTCAGTCAAACAAACCTTATTTGTATGCTCTGAATGCTAAAACCATTTTTTCTCTGTCCGCCATAGGCTGCTAGAATGTTTTTTGTGCGGATGAACTTTATTACAGGAAAGTACTTAGTGTAGTAAAGTTCACCCGTTTGAAATATTTCTGGCAGCCTACGGTGGACATTAAAAAATGGCTTTAAGCATTCAGAAGTTGCGCAAGGTGGCACAATGGTGAGTATTTGAAAGGACGATGGTAAAACCCGCGGCCGGCCATCTAGTTTTAGATTTTCCGTGATTTATTCAAATCACTTCAGGTAAATGCCGGGATGGTTCCTTTGAAAGGGCGCGGGCAATTTCCTTCCCCATCCTTCCCAAATCCGAGCTTGCGCTCCGTCTTTAATGACCTCGTCAAGGATGGGACGTTAAACACTAATCTCCTTATGGCAGTTACGCGGAGGCTGTGTACACAAGGCTGAGGAAAATAATGGTTCTTTGTGTATATTCAATATCCTTGTTAGCTCAACTTGATTCGGGCTCAGATATCCAGATAGCCCAATGCCTATTTTACGTCCATATAATCAGTAAATGAGAAGGTAACCTTTTAAGTAACAGAACTGTTACCCCTTTCCAGTAAGAACAAGTAGAAAATATAGGGTAGAAAATCTTCCAAAAGGGTTAGATTTCATAAGTAGCATCAGTCTTTCGAGCGCGTGTAAACTACACCAAGGAGCAGATAAGTATTGTTCGCCACACAACCCATTTTAATTTAACGTGTTGAAGAATACTGCGCAATCATGTCGTCCCTCCTATTCTTCTGATGACACAAAATGACGTCTAGAATCACGCGTACCTTCCAGGAAATGCTGCTGATGCAGTCGCTTAGTCATCGAACTGAAACAGAAAATGGCCATAAGAAAATGGATTTCCCACCCACAATCTTCCGAGCGATAAGATTATCGGGGTGAAAGCACACTGATACCGTGTTTTGTTCTCGCCCAAGATACAGCAGTGAGCCATTGTTCTGGTCTTAATAGCAGTGATTCACGCTCTGCCTCGCCCACCATCTCCACCATTATCTTGGGAACATTAGATTCATAGATTCATAAACTCACGCAGGCTGGAGTGACAGAAACCGCGCAGCGTGCCAATCTGTACACGATATTCCGCCTCACATACGTTACGAGACCAAACGAACGAGAATCCTGGTGTGATGCAGCGGAACGTCGTTAGCACAACACAGACATCATACGTATCTGTGTTCAGGATCGCCACCAAATCACTTGCATCAGTATGGCATTGGTACTCCATGAAGACTGCAGACGTATTACTTTTGCCGGCCTGTGTGGCCGAGCGGTTCTAGGCGCTTCAGTTTGGAACCACGCGACCGCTACGGTCGCAGGTTCGAATCCTGCCTCGGGCATGGATGTGTATGATATCCTTAGGTTAGTTAGGTTTAAGTGGTTCTAAGTTCTAGGGGACTGATGAACTCAGATGGTGCTCAAAGCCATTTGAACTTATTACTTTTATAGGAACACGCGTAACACAGTACAGCCTGTCTCATGTGTGGGGTTCACACACGTACATCTGCAGGCACCTCTTTAAGCAGCTGGAAACACTAGCCGCAGGCTCGCAGCACATTTAATTACTTACGAAATTTGATATCAATAATCCACCTGAGTCTGGGAGTAGCGGAGATATTCACGAGAACAACTCTCGGTACAGAAAGTACGCCACTTGAAGTTATTTGCATTACCCTTCAATGAATCTACTCGTAATATTGGCACTGAGAAGGCCGAAATATGCAGTTATAAATTCCTTTGACGATCTGTCCGTGGAAATAAAATGTCCTTCAGGTAACAGAAGTGTTTTCAGAAGTAGATTGAAGAGTTTTTTCCCCGTAACTACTCCTTCCACAGTTAATTCTATTACCAGCGAATACACCGTCAGGTGACGCGTCGGTGAAATCCATCAGACTTATTATCAAATAAGTAAATTTCATTTATAAACAAGTTTTTTGAACCAAACTTTGTATACAATAAACAGCATGTCGTTAGTGTAGTTCCCGAGATTATAAGAAAATCCAGAGAACCAAAGGTATTTAAGAAGGAGAACATCTTACAAGAGAGATGGGCCCATCCAATGAACAGAGTGAATAATTACTTGCATTTTAATGTTAACAATAGACCAACGAAAGAATTAAACGCATTCTTTGTAGTGGACTGTTAAGGCAGCCAGTCCACAGTGAAGTAGCCGAAAGGGCACGCGTCAACTCACGCCGTCTGGCGTTAAGTCTGGAACAGGATTCGTAATGAATGTGATAAAGAAAAGAACGTAGCTACTAGAACACTTAACTTTTATATTGTCCTTTGGTATACAGCATTCTGGATGATACAAGTGAGACTCTTTAGATTCATGCAACGTTACAAATGGTTAATGGCGCCTTGCTAGGTCGTAGCCATTAACTTGGCTGAAGGCTATTCTAACTGTCTCTCGGCAAATGAGAGAAAGGCTTCGTCAGTGTAGTCGCTAGCAACGTCGTCGTACAACTGGGCGAGTGCTGGTACGTCTCTCGAGACCTGCCTTGTGGTGGCGCTCGGTCTGCGATCCTGACAGTGGCGACACGCGGGTCCGACATGTACTAATGGACCGCGGCCGATTTAAAGCTACCACCTAGCAAGTGTGGTGTCCGGCGGTGACACCACATTCTTGAAGGTCTTACGACAGCAGCACCGGGGCCTGTTTAAGGCCCACGCAACACAAGCAGCCAGTTAGGGCGTCAAGTTGGGAGGGGTGCGAGTTGGCTGTCTCTACAGCATGGAGTATCATAATTAGTAGCGAAAAGAACTCATTTCCGCTATCACCACGTTTAGATTTATTTTTAAAAAGACCGAGGAACTGTGGATAACACATTATGAGGGAGGGAAAGTGTGTGTGTGTGTGTGTGTGTGTGTGTGTGTGTGTGTCGCGTGGCGGGTTGCCGGGGGGGGGGGAGGGAAGATGAATGGGGAGGAGGGGCGGATAGAGGTGGGGGGGGGGGGGAGCGCCATATAATATGTAGCTTGTGTGGAAAAACATCCTCAAACTGGCTTTAGGCAGCACACGCCGAAATTAAAAAATACTGCCTTAAGATCCTACGTATATTTAAGGTAAATGATTTTGTATTGTTGTAGGTGCTTGGCAGTAAGGTCAAGCCTCGAAATATGGTGCATAAATAACATAATTTAGACAGAATGCCAAAGGCAGCATTTGGCTTAATACTAAACGAAGCCGGAACGGTTGAAAGGGGGAAGGAATGTATAGAAGGCCTCTATAAAGGAAATGAAGTTGATTACAATATTATTCAAAGGGAAACAAGGTACGTGAAGATGAGGGTGCATTCGCGAAGAATGAAAGAAGTGTGGGTGCAAAAGGAAATTCCGTAAAATGTCAAGGAACATGTGCACGGAGCAGTTTGGAGTGGAACGACCACATAAAATTAATAGTGGCTAAGACAGGTGACGGTGTGGATTTCGCTAGCAGAATCTTAAGGGACTGTAGCTTGTGGTTTGAGACGTGGCTCGACTACAGTAAGCAGGTCCACATTGATGTAAGCTGTGTAGTTACGCAGAGATGAAGAAACTTGCGGAGAACAGACTGGTGTGCGAGCTGCGTCGAACCTCTCTTCGGACTGAAGATCACAACAACATACTGTGACTGGCAGCGGTTTCTATGCAATCTGTTTATTAATTTCAACAAAGTCACTGTTGAGATTAAGTCAATATGCAGTAAAACTGTTCCAACTAATCGTCGCTTACTGATACGGAATACATTAATTGTAATGAATCAGAACGGATCAGAAATCGACACAGCCGAGTTCTAACCTTCGCTACATTCCAACCCAGTGCCCTAGTGTTACACTAGAGCTGAACAGAGCTCATCTCCCAGGACATCCACACTCTGCCGGGCACAGCGGTCGAGCGACCAATGAGTGCGGAACGAGCGTCGTCTGCTCACACGACGGCAAATGTCTCTGCCCATCAGAGACCGGCCTTTGTCCTCACGATGATCGCCGCTGCTAGTATTAATATCCAGTTCACACACTACTTTCTCCCTCGGATACACCAGTCAATGAGTGCTGGTTAAATGCCATTTTGAAAGACAGTTTCTCTCAATTCAAATTAGAAGTATCTATAGGGAACAGCGATTCATTCTTGCCTATCACACAGCGACGTTCAGAATACAGTGATAGATAATTTAATTGGGATTTCTCTAGTATCTGGATGTCATTAATGCCTAAGAGCTTTTGTATTGTTTGAAATTGTACGCGCGCAATGTCGTCAAGAGGTGCTGTGTCGCCTAGAGGCGTGCTTGGACCATCTCTGCTTTGCAAGATGCGCGGGAGATGATGCGCACTGTTAATGGTGAGACGAGGAGTCAAAGTAGTCGGCAGTGGTACGTCATGAGCAGTAGTGCGGCTTAGGCCGAGTGGTACGGCTGCAGTTATATTCTGAGGAAGTGGAACATGTTGATTTACTGACTAATTATTTGAGATGAGGAAAGAAAATTAAGCATGTTGAGAAGAATATTTACAATGATTATTTTGGTGGGTAATAGAAGAGGATTTAATTAAAGGTAATTTACTTCAGATTTTGTTCTCTATTGCGGCAGCTTGTAGCTACGCATTCTTGGTTCAGAAATCTAGAGACTTGAGTATAGGGAAATATAAACAGCCTGGCATTTGATGTTAAAATCTACTTACGTTTGTCCAGTCAGTAACTGTAATTTTTTTTGTGCATTAATATTTGTGAAGCAAAGGAAGAGATGATTTTTCAGTATAGAATTCTCATGTCATTGTCCGTATCTAAAGTCCATGCCAAAGCAGTAGTTATTATTTCTAATTATTCAGATTTGTTACCAATCAAGTATGCGTTGCATTTATTTTAAAAAAAGAGAGCGCGTTGAACTAGGCGGATCTCAGTTGTTAACTACAGCTCAGCAAATGCGGCGCGCTTTCAAAACAAGAGCAGCGTCATGGTGTTCCACTGTGCAACAGGTAAGCCAAAATTAGATAATAAAAAAAGGAAACACGAGGTTTTTTGGAGGTCAGTTCATCAATTTAAAAGTTTAATGATTCACAGTGTTGAATTCAGACGGTATTCGTGCCATTACGAATGTTTAAAACACACGGGTAAGCAACTTGCACTTATAAGATACTTTCCCGCAGTCCAATTTTGCAACACTTTCTTGCAGTCGAATTCTGATGTTCAAAGTGTACGTCCGAATTTTCGTATCAAAAGTCTGCGTAAGGTTACAGATGGCTTACACTGCCAGAAAGCAAACAGTCATTATTTTTATGTAGGTAATTATCAACATCTCTCTCTCTCTCTCTCTCTCTCTCTGTGCGATATGCATTGTCCTTACAGCCTTTTGGTATGTAAACCACCTAGAGAACATCATTATCATCAACAAAACTCGTCACCGGGTACAACAGTGATGACAGTTTTTATTATTCATTATTGTTCAGCTAAGTTCAAATGGTTCAAATGGCTCTGAGCACTATGGGACTCAACTGCTGTGGTCATAAGTCCCCTAGAACTTAGAACTACTTAAACCTAACTAACCTAAGGACATCACACACATCCATGCCCGAGGCAGGATTCGAACCTGCGACCGTAGCAGTCGCACGGTTCCGGACTGCGCGCGTAGAACCGCGAGACCACCGCGGCCGGCAGCTAAGTTGCATGAAGTATTTATACATTACGAAAGTGGTTTGATAAATCTGATGAATTTCCATGAAAAAAGGAACGTTTTTGTTCCGCCTTCATGGCTAGTAAGCATGGTTATTCCAAGGATCGTATAAAGAATTTTAACAACGTACAGCGTACAGTTCATTGTTTACAGCCGCCTGAATTGGTCAGTGTGGTGAATGCGATGGAAAATGAGGAAAACCAAGTTTCGTGGTGTTCCTAAACATTTTCCTTCGAAGGGTTGGACTGCCGCACAAATCAAAACAGAACTGGATGAAATTCGCGGGTTTTCTGCACTGTCGTTGAATTTTATTTACTTTTGAATTGATAAATTTAAACGGGATCCGACTATCACCAAAGACGAAGCGCGCTCCGGTTGTTCAGTTGAGACCACCACAAAGTAAACCACAGACAAAATCTATGATACGGTAATGCAAGACGGCCGAATAAAAATTTGTGTGTTTGATGAGACCGTAGGCATCTAAAGTCAGCGAGTGAATAATATCCTACACGGATAACTGGCTATGAAGGAGCTGTGTGCGAAGAGGGTGTTGTGACTGCTCACATCGATCAAATGCGCATCCGGCACCTCCCGTGTACCATACGCCATATACTATGGCAGCATGGGGGGGAGGTCGGGGAATGGGCACGAACGAGACTGGTTCATTCTGAACGCCCGCCACACACACCGTAGTGTGGCTTGCAAAAAAAACGGATGGAGATTCAGAAGGCGCTGATGGCTTTCATCTTATCAGGGCGCAAACGAGAAGGAAGAGCTTCATAACTAAGAGATCCAACAGGCGTGTCAAACGACTTGGAAATTCTGTTGACTGGAGAGAGCGCCCGCGCTATTGCGTAAAGCGGTTTCTTTCCACGTGCTGACTAATTGTTACTTCACTGCGCGGTACGCCAGAGGATAACAGCTTTTTGCGGCGTCTCCATAATTACCAGTTGCAGCGGAAGTCGCCCCGCACTTAACAGTAACACCACACGGCGTGGTAGATATTTGTGTCGCGGATATCGTTCGAAAACAACGCGATGCAGAAGGATCGTGCTCAGGCCTAAGAACAGATTAGCGTGCAACATTACGCAACAAGTTTTACGCAATACGTTGCTTAGGTCGATAATTGTTATCTTTCTTATGCTGTCAACAATGACATTACTTCAGGAACAATAGCTTTTCAATATTCGGACAGCTGGTGTTGAACACTTGCAAGATGGTGGACAAGGAAAAACTCGTTTCAAGAGTTTAAAACCCTATCTACACTGCACGGTCCGCCCCTGCTAGCTGAGTGATCAGCGCGACGGCATGTCATACCTCACCGGGTTCGATTCCCGGCTGGGTCGGAGATTTTCTCCGCTCAGGGACTGGGTGTCGTGTTGTCCTTATCATCATCATTTCACCCCCATCGACACGCAAGTCACCGAAGTGGCGTCAACTCGAAAGACTTGCACCGTCTACCCGACGGAAGGCCCTAGCCACACGGCATTTCCGTTTTTATACTCCACGAGTCACTAAAGTATTCATGGGAAAGACTGCTTTTATTGATCATTAGCTGATTATTTTGCGTTTTCTGGTTACCTATTGAGTTGATGTCAGTGTTATTTTAGATAGCAAAAGCGATGTAGTCCGTCTGTTGTGTAATATAGGCGTGGGCCGGGGCTACGTTCTGGAAAAGGGGGCAGCAGGGGACAGCTACAGTTTATTATTGGTGGCACCCCTGTCACTCCTCCGTCTTCAAATACGACTTCCCGTCACCCTCACTGCCACAGAGCCTTAGGATTTTAATAGTAAGCACAATAATATATGTACAATGTTTTAATTTAATAACAATAAAAATCATATTTTACGATCCTGTCACGTAAAATATTAAATATATTAACTTATTGCAGCTAGTTTTGGAGTCATCATTTTCATTTAAATGTTTTAATATAATAACAATAATAATAACAACTCTGTTTCTTCAAATACGTGGTCACATTTGTAGATTTTAGAAAGGCGTATGATTTTATTGCTAACAATACATTATTCAGTATTTTAAAAGAGTTCGTACTAGACAACATAAACCGAAATTATGAAAGCTACTTTACTCAAATCAACATCAAAAGTAAAATTTATGGGAGAATGTCAGAAAATATTGATACAAAATCAGGAGTAAGACATGGAGATGGCTTGTTGCGCCTACTGTTTGACTCTCCATTACTGAAAGTGTGTAGAGAACGGAGAAAGGCCATGAATAACTATGGGTACACAACTAGGCAGAGCCGGCCGCTATGGCCGAGCGGTTCTAGGCGCTTCAGTCCAGATCCGAGCTGCTGCTACGGTCGCAGGTTCGAATCCTGGCTCGGGCATGGATGTGTGTGATGTCCTTAGGTTAGTTAGGTTTAAGTAGTCCTAAGTCTGGGGGACTGTTGACCTCAGATGTTAAGTCCCATAGTGCTTACAAGGGAACCTACCCATCGCAGCCCCCTCAGATTTAGTTATAAAGTGGCACAGATCAATCGAGAAAACAGGAAGAAGTTTGGTGGAACTATGAAAAAAATAAGCAAAATATACAAACTGAGTAGTCCATGCGCAAGATATGCAACTTCAAGGAGGAGATGACCACAGGAGCGCCGTGGTCCCGTGGTTAGCGTGAGCAGCTGCGGAACGAGAGGTCCTTAGTTCAAGTCTTCCCTCGAGTGAAAAGTTTATTTTTTTAATTTCAGACAATTATTATCTGTCCGTCCGTCCGTCCGATGCGACTGTGAAACTGTTACATGCATTTGTTGCAGTTTATGTGACAAACTCTTATGTTTTCATCACTTTTTTGGGAGTGATTATCACATCCACAAGAAAACCTAAATCGGGCAAGGTACAAGAATCTTTTTACCCATTCGCCAAGTGTACAAGTTCGGTGGGTCGACAACATACTCCTCTCATGTGACGCACATGCCGTCACCAGTGTCGTATAGAATATATTAGACGTGTTTTCCTGTGGAGTAATCAGTTGACCTATGACCTTGCGATCAAATGTTTTCGGTTCCCATTGGAGAGGCACGTCCTTTCGTCTACAAATCGCACGGTTTTGCGGTGCGGTAGCAAAACACAGACACTAAACTTATTACAGTGAACAGAGACGTCAATGAACGAACGGACAGATCATAACTTTGCGAAGAAAAAATGAAAGGAAACTTTTCACTCGAGGGTAGACTTGAACCAAGGACCTCTCGTTCCGCAGCTGCTCACGCTAACCACGGGACCACGGCGATCCCGAGCTCAGGTTATCCTTGATGTTGCCTATCTTGTACATGAACTACTCAGTTTGTATATTTTGCTTAGTTTTTTCATAGTTCCACACAACTTCTTCCTGTTTTCTCGATTGATCTGTGTTCAGTTTTTCAAGGCCTATCCACTGTGCCAACTTATAACTAAATCTGAAGGGGGTGCGATGGGGAGGTTCCCTTGTTAGAGCCATTTGAACCATTTGAACTAGGCAGAAAACTAAACAAGAGCACTATAGATTGTCTAGCATTTGCAGATGACATAGCACTAATTACAAACTTACTTGAAAGTGCACAGTAATAAATCGTAGACCTACAACGTCAAGAAGCAAAAACAGGCTTATAAATATAATTTGAAAAAACACAGATTGCGACAAACATGACGAATGCATCTCAAAAGCGTAATAAAATAAATAACAACACAATATCTAAAAGTAGATTTTTTTTAAATATGTAGGAGAAAGGATAACAAACAACACGAAAAAAGACAGCAATAGAGACTAGAATACATAGAATGGAGAGAGTTTTGAAACAACAAGAAACATATAGCTGCATACTAAAAAAATCATTAGCTTGTAATACAAGAATGAAACACTATGAAACAGAGATCAGACTGGAAATGCTCTATGCAGTGGAAAAACTTAAACTGACTATCAAAGGAGAGCTCGAAAAATGAGAAAGTACTGAAGACTCCTAAGAAAAATGCTAAACCCAAAACCAGCTCAGTGAATCAGAATACGGATAAGGATCTAATACGGAACTATAGCGTTAAGTTGAAAAGTTACCAGATGCAATGAGAAAAAGGAGATAACAGTTCTAAGGATACACATACATAATGATCGAATAACTAAATATATCTTTGAGTTACTGAACAAACAATCCAAAATGACAGAGAAGTATCCAGAGGTATCGAAAAATGTAGCGGGCGACTTGGACACAATAAGAAACCATTTTTTTAAAAATGCAGTAGAAACGGCTGGTTTTCAGGACAAAAAAAAATCAAGAACTGGAAGAAAGTTGACACATGAAGAGAAGAACATTCTCGAATAAGTTGTTGACTGGAAGGAAACTACAGTTGAGAACAAAGAAGCAGTAACCATGTTGATTTATCATGCCCTCTAAAAGGGTTATTCGATAGAAAATATTAACTATAATAAAAATAGTAATGAAAATAATACCAATAACAAATAATAATAATTTGTTTGCACCAGTTCTTAATACATCGCTTTGACTTAATTTCCAAGACATTGTTGATGTGAGAAACAGGTAATTTGAAACGCATTCGTCTGAAAATCTGAGATTTACGTGTTATGCAGTTGGTTTAACAATTATAATACTGTGACTACTTTGGAACGCCGTAATTCGGTAATTCGCACGGCATAACATCGAAGTGTGTGCTCAGCATTATCAGTGTTTCCTTCGCAGGAGGGGATTGTGAACCAGGCTGTGGCCGTGCGAGCGTCTAAATGAGAGGAACGGTTTTTCTTACAGTGGCTTCCAACTACGTTCGGGAAAGTCAGTTTTCGTTACTTTCTTCCTAGTGGAGCCTGTTTCGCTTTCAACTTCTCGTATTCAACTTCCTGTGGGCCACAAACCCTGTCGAAGTTGTTGCTGGAGCAGCAGGTACGGTTAGCCAATGGATGGCCCCAATTTCCTGCTTGTAGTGCTTTATGCAGGAGATCAGGCCGCTATACCATTCACGTGCGATAGCAACGGAGAATGAAAGTATAAACACTAGTAGTAAAAAGTAGTTTGTGTTCATGCGTGTGTGTGTGTGGGGGGGGAGGGGGGGGGAGTTCACGCCACTCTATGAGACTCCCTCTCTGTGTTGGGTTGGATCCGCTGTAGGTGTTGGTGTAAATACGATGTTGTCTTGTTTACATAAATGCAAATTACAGAGTAAATCTCTTAAAAATAAAAAAATGGCTCTGAGCACTATGGGACTTAACATCTGTGGTCATCAGTCCCCTAGAACTTAGAACTACTTAAACCTAACTAACCTAAGGACATCACACACATCCATGCCCGAGGCAGGATTCGAACCTGCGACCGTAGCAGTCGCGCGGTTCCGGACTGAGCGCCTAGAACCGCTAGACCACCGCGGCCGGCCTCAAAAATCCATTTTGAAATTAATTTTATACTAATTTTCAATATACGGAATATTTTCAGTTCACTCCACAGATGAAAGAATAAATAAAATTTTGAGTAACGGAACACTTTAGGCTTGGTATAGATCAGTTCGCTTTATAACCAGACCGGTTGCCGAGCATAGAAACTCAAGTGGCTAGATATCGGACTAGCCAGTTGATGATTTTAGCTATTGTTAAACGAATAACACCAACTGGAAATTTTGTCTAAGACTTCTGGTATCTTCCTACAGTCACTCAACTTCGAGCCTTACCGTCCACCACGGCATCATCAGCGAACAACCGCAGATTGCTGCCCGCCTTGTCCACCAAATCATTTACGTATATAGATAACAACAGCGGTCCTGTCGCACTTCCTTTGGGCACTCCTGACGATACCCTTGACTGATGAACACTCGTCGTGGAGGACAACGTACTGGATTCTATTGTTTAAGACGTCTCCGAACCACTCACATACCTGTGAACTTACTCCATAAGCTCGTACCTTCGTTAACAGCCTACAGTGGAACACCGTGGCAAATGCTTTCCGGAAATCTAGGAATATGGAATGTGCATGTTGCCCTTCATCCATTGTTATCAGTATATAATGTTAGAAAAGGGCAAGCTGAGTCTCACAAGTGCGATGATTTCTGAAACCTTACTGATTCGTGGACATACGTTTCTGGGCTCAAGAAAGTTATTATATTCGAACTGAGAATATATTCAAGGATTCTGCAGCAAACAGAAGTTAAGGATATTGGTCTGTAATTTTGCGGGTCTGTTCTTTTACCCTTCTTATACACTGCAGTCACCTGCGCTTCTTTCCAGTCGCTTGGGACTTTGTGCTGGACGAGAGATTCGCGATAAATGCAAGGTAGGTAAGAGCACAATGCCATAAAGTACTCTCTGTAAAATCGAACTGGGATTCCATCCGGACCTGGTGATTCATTAGCTTTCAAATGTATCGGTTGTTTCTCTACGCTAGGTATGCTTATTACTATGCCGTCCATACGGGAATCTGTCCGATGGTCAAATGACGGTATGCTTGTATTGATTCTCCTGTGTGAACGGTTTCTTGAACGTGAAATTTAAAACCTCGGCTTTCATTTTGCTATCTTCAGCGGCCACAATACACTGGTCAACAAGGGACTGAATGGAAGCCTCTGACCCACTTAGCGATTTTACGTACGACCAGAATTTTCGGGTTCTCTACCAGACCTTTTGCTAAGGTGTGACGGCGGTAGTTGTATGCTTCGCGCAATAATCTTTTCACAGGTGCTCGAATCTCTATTAACCTTTGCTTTATGTCGTTTATGCGTTCCCCGTTGAACAGAGAGTGCAACAGCCTCTGCAATAACGACTAAATGAGATCAACAAAAAAAAGTGGTTAGCGTTCGAACTACTTAAGACAAACGTGTATGAGGCGACTGTCAGACTACCGCTCAAACTCAATTTTTAATCTATATTTTTTTCCATCACTGGTCATATTATTTAATTTATATGACATTTGATAGGTAACATAATTTAAAAAACTACGTCTATTTGCATGAAATTGTAGTAAATTTCATATTATTTGACTACTTAGTATTTTTAATTAAATTTAATTATTAGAACAAACATATTTTAACTGTCGGCAAGTAAATTAAGAAACACAGAGTTTTCCTGAAAACATATGTCTGTCGTGATTGGCGAAATCGATTATACATGTACTCTGGTAAGGTACCCGGAACTACTTTGCACCTCGAGGCTTCGAGCTGCAGACACAGAGGCGGGTCCCATTTGGCAATTAACCTGCGTAGGGGTGAGACGTTACTATTGTAGCAAGAACGAATAGAGTAAGTGCAACTCCTTTGAATACCACGGCATTTAAATTTGTACTACAAAAATGAAGTCGAACCGTGGCTTCATAGCCGGCCGCGGTGGCCGTGCGGTTCTGGCGCTGCAGTCCGGAACCGCGGGACTGCTACGGTCGCTGGTTCGAATCCTGCCTCGGGCATGGGTGTGTGTGATGTCCTTAGGTTAGTTAGGTTTAAGTAGTTCTAAGTTCTAGGGGACTTATGACCTAAGATGTTGAGTCCCATAGTGCTCAGAGCCATTTGAACCATTTTGAACGTGGCTTCATACACGTTCGTCTCGCGAAGTTCGAGCAGTAACTGCTTGATCTCAATAAACTCTGACGTCCTGCACTTCCATCAGTTACGTGATAGACACTTAGTATTTCTCTTGCGATTTTGTCGGAATTGTTAGAGTAATGCACCTTACTACTTGCACATTATGTTTATTTAATGGCCTACTAAAGGTGTACAAAGTTTGAAGTAGGTCCGTGATCCCAAGGTCGTGGCCTCCCCTTGTTAGTAGACTACTTACTACTGTCGTTTAGAGATCGCGGTGGAAGACGCAAGTACCACTTCACTCTCTTAAACTTTAGCCGTCCGCGGTGGCCGAGCAGTTCTAGGCGCTTCAGTCCGGAACTACGCGGCTGCTACAGTCGCAGGTTCGAATCCTGCCTCGGGCATGGATGTGTGTGATGTCCTTAGGTTAGTTAGGTTTAAGTAGTACTAAGTGTACGGGACTGATGACCTCAGATGTTAAGTCCCATAGTGCTTAGAGCCATTTGAACCGTTTGAAACTTTGCATTTATCCATCTGTAGGAGTACTTCAGGTTATTTTACACAACGTATCTTTCCAGACAGTGAGACATATTTGTTCCAAGCTTGGTGATGCCATATTCGATTTCTTAACTCAATTACCTATGCTTCTACGAATTTACCTTGGCAACAGCGAAATTTCCTCTAATATGCAGCCACCAAAACAAACAAAACAAAACAGAGTTATGCAACAACACTCAGACGAAACACGTACAGTTTTTATCACAGTGTGTTCTGATGCTCTTCCACTGCATTCAGCGAACCCATTCACGACGTGCATATCGCCCAACTGATCAGTAAACATATCCCTAGTATTGTGCACACTGTCAACATACAACTAACGCTGCCGACAAAAACATTACAGAGCTAGTCAGTACTAAACGCAAGCCTGAGGAAGAAGAGTAAAGTGCTCCTCACTGTTGTCAAGATCAAGTACCTCGGCTGAAAAGAAAACGTGTGTTTGCTAACAAGACACACAGCACGTACCGGCGATACTCGCACTGCTGTGACCATATTTTCAGTGCAAAACAAATACAAAGATAAATGATAAAGAAATGAAACGAAATACAACATTACTCTCTAACGTGCCAGTGCGAACCATTGCTCTCTTGTACCAAGATATTTAGAAAATATCCCTGAAGATCCTGCAAAATTTTTGACAGTGAATTTCGGGTTTCTGCCAGTACATTCGTGAGTGAACCTACATCTACATCTACTTGATTACTCTGCAATTCACATTTAAGTGCTTGGCAGAGGGTTCATCGAACCACAATCATACTATCTCTCTACCATTCCACTCCCGAACAGCGCGCGGGAAAAACGAACACCTAAACCTTTCTGTTCGAGCTCTAATTTTATTTTGATGATCATTCCTACCTATGTAGGTTGGGCTCTACAAAATATTTTCGCATTCGGAAGAGAAAGTTGGTGACTGAAATTTTGTAAATAGATCTCGCCGCGACGAAAAACGTCTTTGCTTTAATGACTTCCATCCCAACTCGCGTATCATATCTGCCACACTCTCTCCCCTATTACGTGATAATACAAAACGAGCTGCACTTTTTTGCACCCTTTCGATGTCCTCGGTCAATCCCACCTGGTGCAGTGGTGAAGAATAATCGATTGCATGCCTACAATAGCGTGTAAGTGTAACATTGTTCTCTAATTGAACGAAAAATGTGGTACACAGAGAAGAATTTATTTTCAGAGGAGATGGTAATCGTTTTTTGATAGCTCAGTTTTAAACCATGCGATTGGTCAGCCAGTATACGACTATGAATTCTTCGAATATCGTACCTTTTGTGACGGTCACAGCAATGTGCCCCGGAAAATGCACTGTTCAATCACATTAATGTGGTGAACCCTATATTCGACGTCATGCAGTACCCGCTCAGCGACGGCTCGTAGCAGCACTATTAGTGTAGGGTTTGCAAAGCGTGCCGGCAGGAGGGGGCGGGGGATGTGGTTAAAAAAAATGGTTCAAATGGCTCTGAGCACTATCGGACTTAACATCTGAGGTCATCAGTTCCCTAGACTTAGAACTACTTAAAACTAACTAACCTAAGGACATCACACATTTCCACGCCCGAGGCAGGATTCGAACCTGCGACCTCAACAGCAGCGTGGTTCCGGACTGAAGCGCCTAGAACCGCTCGGCCACACTGGCCGGCGGGGGATGCGGGGAACAGCGCAATGGTTGTCGTAACGCGGAAAGAGATCGATTTATATGAATTGCAAAAGGGCAGATCATTAGCTTTCGGTCCATGAGTGGGAGCATATCCGAAACGCCTAAGTTTGTGAACTGTTCATCCGCCGTCGTAGTTGAAGTATACCGCGGATGGAAAAATGGCGCTATCCAAAAGCAGTGTCAAGGCAACTGTAGTGCACCACGAGCCTAGACGACTGGGGTGAACGACGGCTGCGGAAATGTGTATGGGCAAATAGACCTGCAACTGTTGAACAAATGACGGTCCAGATGAACCAAGGGGATGCCGACAATGTCTCCTCGACCACCAATCAGCAAACGTTGCTGCGTATGGGCCTCCGCAGCGAGCACCTGATTCATGCACCCATGCTGAACATTGTTCACCGGCGACGAAGGCTGGAATTTGCACGCCAGTACCGCAAATTGACATTCGCTGAGTATTGACAGGTGACCTTCCCAGATGAATCACGTTTTATGCTTCAGATGGCCATTGGCGTCTACGGCGTGAAACGTCTGAAACACCTTGCAGTCAGGAGGGAGTGTTATGGTCTGGGGAATGTTTTCGTGCCATTCTCTGGGTGATCTCATCATTCTGGAAGGCACAATGGATGAACACAACTTTGCCTCTATTTTTGGGGACACCCTTACATGCAGTTAGTTTCCTCGGTACGATGACATCTACCAGCAGGACAATGGAACGAGTCACACAGCACGCAGTGTACGTGCGTGGCTCGAAGAGCAACACGACGAGTTTACTAAACACCCAGGATTAAAACCCAATCGAGAATCTGCGGGACCACCTCGATCGGGCTGTTTGCGCCATGGATCTTCACTCTAGATACTGGAGCAACTGGCTACGGCACTGGAGGTGGCATGGCTCCCGTCTCTGTCAGTACTTTCCAGAACCTCACTGACTCTCTTCCTGCACGTCTCGCCCTGCAAACGGTGGTTACTGGTGTGGTATCGATAGCTACGATGCCAAGGCGTAGGTGCAAGTTCATGGGGTGGCACTACGGCACCGACACCTACGACAGCGCCATCTAGCAGGCGCTGTTCAACTCCACGAGCGCCGCTGCAGATTCTGCCCATTTGATCAAGAGCAGACGGCCGGGACATTTCGTTTCAGCTTCGCTTCATATAGAGACTTTGCACTACTGTAGGCGGCCCGGTGGTCCCGGTCGCCTACGGTGGACTGGATGGCCGAGCGGTGACCTCTCCAGTTGTCAGGACGCTAGGAAATGACTGTGGACGCGTCAGAAACGCCAAAGAAACATGAATAATTCATAACACCTTTATTCCTGCCGTGTACAATGTGGCTTGGTGATATCCACGACCTTCCCCGAGTCCTCGCTGACTCGTAGCGATGACACCAGCTCCGGGCCACACAGTCTTACTAGCGCAGCGCCGCGTGCTGTGAAGTAGCGAAGGAATGTCCTTACATCGGCCGCGCGTGGCTGGCGGTGCTCGGCTGGCTGGCCAGCTCGACGCGTACAGCAAGCTGCTGAGCGTGGAGGCTCTGGGTTGGAGTCCCGACGCTGTCGGCACGAGAGGCGTTCTCGTAGTGCGGAGTGTACTCTATCCCACCCCGTCTTTCTCCCTGCTCCTCCTGGTGGGTCGTCCGCGGTGGACGGGCGGAACGGGCTGCAGTCCCCCAGTGTCGTCGGCTCACCCGGTTGTGACGGCGGATGGCCAGGGCCTAGGCCCCGCACAATCTCAATGACGGCTCACTGATGGGGTCAGCATTGGCGGCGAGCGAGTCTGCCGCGATGTCTGCTAATCCTGGGTTGATGATTGACAGTGGCAGCAGAGAGGACCAGAGCTGGTACTGTCCCCTCACGTCTGCTGCTGGATGGGCCTCCCTTACTGCAACATCTCCTTAATAAAGATTAACATGTCGATCACCGAGCTGAGCGCTACGCAGCGACCCAGTACACATCAAACTGCAAGTCTAACTGCGAGTGCCTTGTTGCTATCAAAGCTGGCGTATTTAAAGGAAGCACGAGCGACGTCCTGACGTTATGCTCGTTTGTAATGAACGCATTCGTTCCACTTATACTGCTGATTCATCTGTCGTACTCGCCCCTTAGGTATTCTTGCGACAAAGTTGCGTGTTGTTATGGCAGACTTATGCGAAGTTGTGAAATGCAGTACAGCTGACGCTATACCTCTGTCTTGCACTCTACGAAAGTCTCCGTCTAACACAAACCTGCGTGCTAAGCAATTCTCTCTCGCCTGTTGTGTGTAACCAGGCCATTGCCCCTGCGTGACGACACATTCCGATATATGTGCAACCCTCCTACCTCTTGGCTAACGTATTGCCTCTGGCTCTCGGCATAGGCAACGAAACTTTGACAATATTCCACGTTTCCAAGTCTTTACTATTCCGCGACACTACACTACTTACGACGGGTCTAAGGATTCGCATCTAAGTGCTCGTCTGTACAAAGTTATGTATGCCTCTGTATATATTCATGCACCAGTAAAGCACTGTTACTTACTTGCAGTACCGACATGTTTTACCTCACCTGCTCCTACTCCCTTCCTTCATTCGGCCAACCTTTCAGTTTTCAGAAGCAGACCCACGCGCCGCCTTCAAGGCGGGATACAAAAACTGAGGCTTTTGACAGGCACTACAATAGTGTGACTGCACAGTGTATACCCGAAAAGCAGCAACGGATCCTGTGATTTCCACATAATCTGAGAATTGCATATTCAGAACTAACTTGCATTTATATCTGTTCAGAATGCAAGTATAACCAAAATTACTATTTAACGGTAGATGTGAAAGAGTATTTCTGGACGGGCTGTAAATCTAACGTTTTATTCAGCGATGTTTGATCATAAAACATTTCCTCGGAACTCTCCAGATACCGTGGGTAGCTACCACTTCGGAGCAAAAGGAAGCTCAGAACCACACACGTTTTCTTATCAAGTATAGTCAGGAGAAAATGAGTCTCTATGCCACAATATAAAACAAATGAAACGCGCTCATTACATAAGAATTATTTGTAATGACCTGTTAGGACCCGGCAATTCTTTTGGCCTTGAAACTTGCTGTCAGCCGGTGTGGCTGAGCGGTTCTAGGCGCTTCAGTCCGCTACGGTCGCAGGTTCGAATCCTGCCTCGGGCATGGATGTGTGTGATGTCCTTAGGTTAGTTAGGTTTAAGTAGTTCTAAGTTCTAGGGGACTGACAACCTCAGAAGTTAAGTCCCATAGTGCTCAGAGCCATTTCAACCATTTTGAACAATTTGGCGTGGTAGGCCGGTACTTTTTTGAGAAGGAAGGAGTGACCGTGACAGTGAACATTCTGCAACGCTGAATGGAGGAGATTGTTGAAGGACTGGGGGGCTTGTGGTTCCAACAGGATGGAGCTACTGCTCACACAGCTCGGATTTCATTTGATGTTTTGAGAGAAGTTTTTCCGGGACGCCTCGTCTCTTTGAGGGGTGATGTCGGGTGGTCTGCACGGTCACCAGATTTGGGCATTTGTGACTACTTTCTTTATGGATATTTGAAGGAAAAGGTTTTCAAAAGCCGCCCTCACACCCTACCAGAGTTAAAACAGCGGATTATTGACGAAGTGAATCCAATATCCCGCGATATGTGTGCAAGAGCTGCTCGAAACTTTAGGCATCGACTACAATAATGTATTGATGCTAACGGCCGCCATCTTGAGGACATTATTTTCAAAACTAAATGAATGTAAAATGGTATATTGTACTAATTTAGAAAATAAAATCATTTCTTCTCTATACATTCAAATTTACTTTTTATTGCTCCGTAAAACTGCTTAGTCGGTTCTGCCGCACCCTGTATTATCTTGACAGTGCAGCACACTTTTAATTAAGTTAGTAAACTAGTGCGTCGACTTGGTGGCAATTTGCCGGTACAGTGAAACCGCATTTTACGCATCTTCTTAGTCTCTGGAACACTCAAAACCAACATTTCAGAAATTTTGATAGACGTTTTAGTACAGTATGGTACAACACACCATTTGTAAGCCATTTTCCGAAACGTAAACTCCAAAACAAGACATCACTGTGAATTAACATTACGACAGTAGAGGCAGCGAGCTAGCCAGTGACGTCACAGGCATCACCTGATTCGAATGGAGCGTTTTAGCGGACTGTCAAATTATGTGAATTTCATTTCTGTTTTTATAAAACAATAATGAAATGCAAGAGGAAAAAACACATGTTCAGAGCATAAAATAACATAATCGATCGTTTAAGATAATTTCCAGAAAACAGTCAAATAGCCTATTAAAATGCAGCTACTCACAAACGTCCAGTGTGGGCTGTAATTCTCTTATAGCAGCGAAACTTCGTAGATATTCTAATGCGTTAATACGGAACCGAATTACGCTGAAAAAAAGTTAGTTCCAATTGCGGCCACAAGGTGCAAATCTGGCGTTGCGTATAGAAGAGAGACGTATAGATATGTTTCCATATGCAAAGGATTAGGAACGAGACGTGGGAAGAGGTCAAACCCATTGGGTAACCATGATGTTGCTTTTATTGTTAACTGCCGTTTACACATTTTGTTAAATATGAACACCAGGGACGTCGACGAGATGATGTACCTGGTGGCCAAAATTTGAACTATTTTTCCCCAACAAAGATCGGTTCCTCATTAACTCATTAGTACATCTGCTAAGTTTCGGTACCATGCGATCAACACTGGATCTGGTTGAGTAGCTGTACTTTATAACCACCCGATATACACTCCTGGAAATTGAAATAAGAACACCGTGAATTCATTGTCCCAGGAAGGGGAAACTTTATTGACACATTCCTGGGGTCAGATACATCACATGATCACACTGACAGAACCACAGGCACATACACACAGGCAACAGAGCATGCACAATGTCGGCACTAGTACAGTGTATATCCACCTTTCGCAGCAATGCAGGCTGCTATTCTCCCATGGAGACGATCGTAGAGATGCTGGATGTAGTCCTGTGGAACGGCTTGCCATGCCATTTCCACCTGGCGCCTCAGTTGGACCAGCGTTCGTGCTGGGCGTGCAGACCGCGTGAGACGACGCTTCATCCAGTCCCAAACATGCTCAATGGGGGACAGATCCGGAGATCTTGCTGGCCAGGGTAGTTGACTTACACCTTCTAGAGCACGTTGGGTGGCACGGGATACATGCGGACGTGCATTGTCCTGTTGGAACAGCAAGTTCCCTTGCCGGTCTAGGAATGGTAGAACGATGGGTTCGATGAAGGTTTGGATGTACCGTGCACTATTCAGTGTCCCCTCAACGATCACCAGTGGTGTACGGCCAGTGTAGGAGATCGCTCCCCACACCATGATGCCGGGTGTTGGCCCTGTGTGCCTCGGTCGTATGCAGTCCTGATTGTGGCGCTCACCTGTACGGCGCCAAACACGCATACGACCATCATTGGCACCAAGGCAGAAGCGACTCTCATCGCTGAAGACGACACGTCTCCATTCGTCCCTCCATTCACGCCTGTCGCGACACCACTGGAGGCGGGCTGCACGATGTTGGGGCGTGAGCGGAAGACGGCCTAACGGTGTGCGGGACCGTAGCCCGGCTTCATGGAGACGGTTGCGAATGGTCCTCGCCGATACCCCAGGAGCAACAGTGTCCCTAATTTGCTGGGAAGTGGCGGTGCGGTCCCCTACGGCACTGCGTAGGATCCTACGGTCTTGGCGTGCATCCGTGCGTCGCTGCGGTCCGGTCCCAGGTCGACGGGCACGTGCACCTTCCGCCGACCACTGGCGACAACATCGATGTACTGTGGAGACCTCACGCCCCACGTGTTGAGCAATTCGGCGGTACGTCCACCCGGCCTCCCGCATGCCCACTATACGCCCTCGCTCAGAGTCCGTCAACTGCACATACGGTTCACGTCCACGCTGTCGCGGCATGCTACCAGTGTTAAAGACTGCGATGGAGCTCCGTATGCCACGGCAAACTGGCTGACACTGACGGCGGCGGTGCACAAATGCTGCGCAGCTAGCGCCATTCGACGGCCAACACCGCGGTTCCTGGTGTGTCCGCTGTGCCGTGCGTGTGATCATTGCTTGTACAGCCCTCTCGCAGTGTCCGGAGCAAGTATGGTGGGTCTGACACACCGGTGTCAATGTGTTCTTTTTTCCATTTCCAGGAGTGTATAAGGCGGAGCAGAGACGAATGGGGAATCATTCTAGCTACGTTGTAGGGGAAATTGTACTGATTTATCAACTGTGACATAGGGCAGATTGTTATCAACCAGGCCAAAAGGAATTTTTAATGCTCATAAATCTTCCACTTGACAATATTAACAATTATATGCACAATTACAAATACGAGTATAAAGAATTTTTTTTCGTGGTTTGGAGTTAAATATAGAGGACACACCCATGTAGTGCCTCTAGTGGGAGGATGTCACCAACATACGTGCATACTCCTTGCGTTTTACACTCATGCTCATACATTAAGGATAATTGCAGAATGTGGCGCCACACAACGTGGCACTACACAAAACTCGCACTAATAGCATAGGCACATAGGGAACATACACGGCACAGTTCTGTAAGCCCATAGTATTGGTGATAAGTTGGGAAAACCGTCAGCAAACACATGCGCTACAAAACGACACTGTTTCCTACGCATGCACCCCGACATCAATATGGGGTATGATCACCATGCACATGTACACAGGCCGCACAACGGGTTGGCATACTCTTGATCAGGTGGTCGAGCAACTGCTGGGGTACAGCCTCCCATTCTTGCACCAGTGCCTGTCGGAGCTCCTGAAGTGTCGTAGGGGTTTTAAAACGTGCAGTTCTTCTGTCAAAGACATGCAGGGTGTACGTGCACCAATCATAATCCCACCCTACACTATCAAACCACGACCTCCATACAGGTCAGTTTCAAGGACATTAAGGGGTTGGTGTCTGGTTCCTGGTTCACGCCGGATGAAAACCCGGAGAGAATCACTGTTCAGACTATACCTGGACTCGTTCGTGAACACAACCTGGGACCACTGTTCCAATGACAATGTACTGTGTTCTTAACACTAGGCTTTACGGGCTCTCCTGTGACCCAGCGTCAGTGGAATGCACCTTGCAGGTCTCCGGGCGAATAAACCATGTCTGTTCAGTCGTCTGTAGACTGTGTGTCTGGAGGCAACTGTTCCAGTGGCTGCGGTAAGGTCCCGAGCAAGGCCACCTGCAGTACTCCGTGGCCGTCTGCGGGCACTGATGGTGAGCTGTCGGTCTCCTTGTGGTGTTGTTTTACACTGTGGACGTCCCGTACTGTAGCGCCTGGACACGTTTCATTTCTGCTGGAATCGCTGCCATAATCTTGAGAGCACATTTAGTGGCACACGGAGGGCCCGTGCTACGACCTGCTGTGTTTGACCAGCCTCCAGTCGCCATAGTATTCTACCCCTCATAACGTCATCAATATGTGTTCTTTGAGCCATTTTCACGACAAAGTCACTATTAGCACGTCTTAAAACGTGTGCACACTTACTCGCTGCACCGTACTCTGACATGCACCAATACACCTCTTCGTATGTAGATTGCTGCCAGCGCCACCGTGCGACGACCGCGGGTCAAATGCACCGCATGGTCATACCCCGAGGTGATTTCAACACGCAAACCGCCCACCAGAGCGTTGTTTCACCAGGTATCAGCATTATCCTTAATTTATGAATATGAGTGTAGTTAGTAAAACAACGCGCTTATATACTATACATACAGCGTAAGCTGATCCACGGGTATGAGCCATACTTTATTTTATGTTTACTTTAATGTATGCTTTGTCCAGTGGACGAGATACGATTTTTACATTCCATGTTTATAATTTGGTTTTTATGTTTTCCATTATACTTTTTTAGCACCCGGTCATAAGAAAAAAAAAGTGATTTCAATAGAAAATAAATTATGATTATTTTCAAACGCAAAAGTTTTGAAATTATAGTCCTTGTTCGACCATCTCCAGAGCTCTTCATCAGTAGTGGGCGTAAAGTTCACTGGGTGCAGTGTACAGGACACTGGTCGGCGCAGTCTCACTACACGTTTGGCAACGCGAACTATGTTCCTAGCCACGGAATATCACTGCCCAAGTTATAAAACTGCCAGAGACACCGCGTCATTAGTTTCTCGTTCTTTTGCAGTTGCTCATTCCTTTTTTTCAGTGTGAACATTGGCGTAGCAGTCTGCCGCCACGCTACATAATAGCATGCTCTGACCTTCGTCACCTTGGAGTCAAACTTGCAATTAAGTCAGTCGCGAGGCAGAGAATATGGCGTCGACTGACGTTAGAGTTGAGGTCACGCATATCCGCAGTCGACATTACGAGCTGCCGGACCCATACCTGCCATAGCTAAGCTGGCAAGTGCTACTGCACGGCACAATAACTTCTCATCCGAACTTCATCCACGCATTTCCTGTTCGGGCACATATTAAGTTCCTTGGCGTCTACTTCGACAGCAAACTCACGTGGACGTGACATGTTGCGTACCTCATCGACAAGATGGAGAACATTTTGAATATTAGTTTACTGTTGCCCGAGTATGGTGGGGAGTGGAACCGATTGTGCTCTTGACGACTATATGAGGTTTTGATCCGTTCTGTCTTAGATTATTCCAGCATTGTCTACGGCACTGCAACGCAATCAACTTTGCGCAAACTCGATGTCATCCATTATAGAGTGATTAGTTTTGTCCTCGGATCCATGAAATCGAGGTCCACCAACGCCCTGCTAGTGAAAGCATTCGTCATGCCGTTGTCTATAAGCCTGCAGTTGCCTGATATTTTTCTCCTCAGTCGATCTTCGATATCTGATTGTGCCTCTCTTAAGGGGACCACACCGTGGTTCATGTGGAAAAAAATCGATTTTCGGTTTTCATCATATTTCGATAGGTTAATTACTCTGAAAAGGATTTTGCTGAAAATTTTTTTTTCGAGCAATTAAAGAGCATTTTCCTACCACGTGTGTTTATGTGCCACGCCCACTTTTTTGTCACCCACTTTTCTGCATATATTTTAGATCTTTATATCCCCTACATTGCACGTTAGGGATTTCTTTTACTCCCGAGTGTGTTGGCTATCCTTGGAATGCAACGGTCGGAATTCTTTGGTTTCCGCTGTTTGTAAACAACACGCTTTCAAACACGCGGTTAGTTTTTTGAAGTGTGACTGCGAGTAGTTGTTATAGAAAACTTGCAGGTATACTATGGGCAGGCAATTAGGAGAAATAAAGAAAATCTGGAGGCAATGAAGAGAGATGTTTGGGCCATATTCTTCCATAAGTCCTCTACTGATGATAAGCCATGTCATGGATTGTGTCCATCAGGAGAAAATTCGTGGTGCAAATACAGTAGGGCTCAGGCAACTGGAGAATCTTATTCTCACCAGAATTCTCTTCCTGCTGTTGTTACTACAACAATTAAACCGATTTGCAGAGACTTGGCTCATCCTGACCTTCTAAGGAAATATCTGCTTGGGCAGACACAGAACCCAAATGCATGTTTCGACAGCATAATTTGGAACCGCCTTCCTAAATCTGTATTTGTGGGCGTGCATAGAATGAAACTAGGCGTTCATGATGCTGTTATTACATTCAGTTGTGGTAATATTGGAAAGTGTTGGGTATTGAAGAACTGGGAACTAATCCTAGTGAAAATATGATCACTGGGCTGCTACATTGCGATATAATTAAGATAGCCGATGCAGACAGGTCTGCATCTAATGTGGCCAAGAAAGCAAGACAAACGTCCAGAATGGTGAAAAAGAAGCTGGAAGACCTGCTAGAGGCCAAAGAAGGCCATCATATGCTGCAGGACAGTTTTAATTAACTATAAGTAACAAATTTCTAAAGTTTTTTCTTTAAAGTCAATTTCCCGCAAACTAAAATTTTCAGAACATATGCCCCATTATATCAGAAATTATCATAGATAAATGAATGAAATTTTCAGAGACTCTGCATAAAATAAAAAATCTCTGCATAACATAAAAAGTTTTTTCAGAAATAGGCCAAATATTTGCCTAAATGAACATGGGTTAGATAGGCAGGGTGTGGTCCCCTTAAAGCGGTGGTTCGATTCTGGAGACTGATATAGGTACTTCATGGACGACGAATTAAACTCCTGTACTCCTTCGCAGCTACGAGAAATGGCGCCACCTCTTTACACTCGTTCTACACGGCACAAAACTTCCCTCTTTTCGTTTTTCGTTTAGCCTATTCTTCACCCAGCCCCAATGGCATACCTGCCGTCCGATTTTCGAACGAACATCACTCACGACCTGGGGCATTTTCTCAGCATGGCCACAATATGCTCTCATCTATACGGACGGTTCTAAATATCAGGCGGGTGTGGGACACGCCTTCTTTTACCCTTCTAGTGTCGCCTACCATATGTTTGCGCTTCCACCAGAATCCTCTATCTACACGGCAGAGCTATTGGCCACCAGGGAAGCTATTCATTATGGTACCCGGACATTCAAGTTCGTCCTGATACTTAAGACGCTTGAGGTGTGCTGAAAAAATTACAACATCACGTACTTGATAAATAGACCAACAGGTATGTTCTGGACGTCTTGGCGGCCGTAAGAGACGCGCAGATCTTGGGCTTTGCCGTTCAATTACTCTAGATTAAACGACATCATGGCATCCTTCATAATGAAACTGTTGACCGCCTTGCCGAGAGGAGTATTGCAGAAGACCACTTACACCGAACGCCGATCCCTTGTATGGATCTCACATCGACGATACGGAAGGCTGCTTATCACGCTTGGAACGGTGACTGTCTGTCTCTCAGCACTTTAAGGATACAGAGTACTTTGGAAAAATCGAATTTTTTATGACTTTATTAAATTCTTTATTAACTATTAAATTCTTAAATTAAAGTCTTTCCTGACTACATTGATATATAAATTATAGGGTCTCAAATGAAAAATGACCTATATATACCAAATTTTAAAGTTACGGTCATGTATGCCGCCTTTATTCCTGTTATAGAAACCAGTATTATTTCGAAAAGAACTGTGAACTTTCTGTTTCCAGCGATTATACGTATGATACATGGTATATGTTGGTAGCAGTGCAGGTTTCTAGTGTCTGTAAATGATTCTTTGCTAGTGTTTCCTTTTGTTTCGCTGAAGCAGTTTGTTCGTGTTACTGAATGTTTGTTGCCCAGGTGCTACTTATATTTGTGTAAGTACATATCCTTTAGTGTGCAATAAATACGAACTATGCCACGCATCAAGAAGTTCAATAAAAGGGAATTCCGTGGTAACTAGTTCACAAACAAAGCAAGTCATACTGTTGAAAGTAACCTACGTATCAGTTCTTCAGGGAAGAAACTCCAATACGGCAGGCCTCCTGATGACTCACATTTTTGTGTTAAAAATGACGGTGTTTGTAGTGGATTTGTTGTTGTTGATTTGGGCATATTATCTTCTTTGATAAAGGAAGTGGCAAAATGCAAACAATGTGATGGTGTAGGCTGTCTGGAAATAACTGAACAACAAAGTAGCAGGAAGGGTTTGGTGTCAAAATTAGTTGTTCTGTGTAGATGCTGCAATAAATCTACCTCGAAAATGACTTCCAAGATTGTGCATATGATATGAATTTGAAGTTAGTGTATGCAATGCGTGCAAGAGGAAAAGGAAAAAAAGGCTGCTCAAACGTTTTTTGTTCTGAAGGACCTTACTCCTCCTTCCAGTAGGATCAGCAAGTACATTAAAATACTTTTAGGTGCCTTGACGGTTGTGTCTAAAGCATCTACGAAACGTGCAGTAGAAGAAACTGTAAATATTAGTGAAACCAGGGGCATCATTCCTTGCATGGTGTTCTAAGTGCTGCCTCTCTGGAGTATGGAAAAGTTGTTGATTTTGAGTGCTTGTCTAAGTACTGCCACACTTGCCATGGTAACACTGAAGGACATACTGAACATCGGTGTTCTAAGAATTATGATGGTTACAGTAGAGGTATGGAGAGTGATGGAGCTCTAAAAATATTTCAGAGGTCGGTGACCGTTTACAACGTCACATATACGAAATTCCTAGGCGATGGGGACTCTGAAGCTTTCAATAAAATTAATGAGTTCAATGTTTATGGTGATACCTTGGTAACAAAACTGGAGAGTTGTGGACATGTGCAAAAGAGGATGGGTGCCAGATTGAGGAAGGTACGAAGAGAAATGAAAGGAAAGTTGCTACCCGATGGAAAATCTCTGCCTGGCCGAGGTAGATTGACAGAAACTGAAATAGACCTTCTACAGAGTTATTGTGAACTGGCCATTAGACGAACTGCACCTCTGAATAATGTTACAGCAATGAGAAAAGCTGTATGGACCACCTACTTCCATAAGTTATCCACAGATGACCACCCTGTTCACAGACTTTGCCCTAAAGGAGCAGTTTCTTCGTGTGGTTACCCAAAAGCAAAACAAAATGGTCAAATATACCATCATAAGCTATCTCTTCCTGAGCCTGTTATGAATGAAATAAAAACAATTTTTAGAGACCTGAGTGACCCTGTTTTGCTTAGTAAAAGTCTTCATGGGGGCACTCAGAATACAAATTAAAGTATCAACCATTGCATATGGAAGAGATTACCCAAAAATGTTTGTGTTGGACTAAATGCATTAAAAGTTGGTATAATAGATGCAGCGATATGTTTCAGTGATGGAGTGATAGGAAGGTTGGAAGTCCAGAGAAATTTAGGCATAAAATGTGGCTCTAATATGGAAGATCAATAGCTTGCGTGTGACAGACAACAGGTGCATGAAGCTGAAAGTTTCGCTCTTCAAGTTACCAAAGAAGCGAAGAGCTAAAAGGACGACAATAGGAAGCTTGAAGAAATGCTGCAGGATGAAGACTATGCTTCAGGCATGTTCTGAGGCACAGTTTAATTGGACTCATATCTTCATTCGAAATTTCTCGCAAGTTGTATTTTTCAGAATTCAAGTATAAATATTTCCTAAAGTTTATAAAGCATTGCTCTAATTTTTTTTGTAACTTGCAATAGTCCATACTTATGTACTAGACCTAAGCTTTATCGTAGAATCAACTAAATTATAGAAAAAATAACATTTTTACCACGAAAAAAATTATAAAAAATTAAATGTAAGATATGATATGTTTTAACCTTTTAACATACATAATAGGGAGAATTAAATAGGTCTAGCACCTCAGCTATCATGTCATGCATATCTAGTAAAAAGTTGGTCGCCTTCAGATGTATAACATTGGATTAAATGGTACCTCAATTTGAGGAACCATTTTGGAAAAAAATTGCATCAATTTCTTTTTAATTTCTTTTAATAACCCTAAGCAGATTCAAAAATATTTAAAATACTTCTAATTTGGATAGAAAGTGTTCTGTATTACCTGATATCAACAAAAAATCTGTAAAACATATACTTTATAAACAGTGCTTGAAAGAAATAGGTGTTGATTTTTACATAATACTGAGCCGGTAAAGTACCCTGTATCCTTAAGAGCGGTCAACTGGCGGCCATACAACCGAACATCTCTCCTCGACCATGGATAGCTTCGGTGCAGCTTGTCGGCGTCATGTGACTTCTATCATTCGTGTGAGGCTGGGACCCGGATGTTACACCGCGCACGTATATCGTTTGAAGATCAAGTATGGACACTGCGCATAAGGACACAACGGCAGTAGCGGATCTTAGCCACATCGTCCTGGCATGTTCCAATTACACGACTGCAAGGTCAGACATGTACAAGAAATTGGTTGCGAGAGGTTACCTCCTCCCCACCAGTGTTCCTGTTTTACTCCACCGTTTTCATAAATATATCTTGCTCACAGACTATTGGAAAACCACCGGCATCCAAATTTATGAGTTGCCGAGGTCTTCATTTTGACATGGCATCAGCCCGGTTCGTAATCGGGTGCGTAATTTTGTGTCTTAATTTGCGTACAGACCTCTACCTGCACATTAAATTTTCGTTATTTCTCTCTTGTGCATTTTATGTCACTGTTCTACGGGCACTATTGTACATACAGTAGGTTGTATTGTAAACGTCATTCTGGATATTTCTTTTATTTTAAGTACGTCTGTCTGTATTATCACATTGTTGTGTAATGTTATTTGCAATTTTGTTCTTCAGCTATTGTTGTACTTATTGGATGATGTACGGTGTTTGCCCTTTCATGTTTTGTCTTTTGAAAAATGGTTCAAATGGCTCTGAGCACTATGGGACTTAACATCTGAGGTCATCAGTCCCCTAGAACTTAGAACTACTTAAACCTAACTAACCTAAGGACATCACACACATCCATGCCCGAGGCAGGATTCGAACCTGCGACCGTAGCGGTCGCGCGGTTCCAGACTGAAGCGCCTAGAACCGCTCGGCCACTCCGGCCGGCGTGATTTTGTGCTATTTTGTTTTTTGCGATTATGTTTTTTTGGTACTTTACAATCGTTGTTGGTTGTATGTTCCTTGTAATAAAAAGCCAAAATAAGAAAATAAAAAAATAGCGCTATTGCCCATGCCGATCCTTTACAACGAATCTCTAGAATTCTGATGACTCTTTAGCAATTGCTGTAACCTATCTGTGTGCTTTTCCCCCGAGCGCATTTTCTTTGTCTCTTACAGAAGTATGTTAATATTTTGTCTGCGTTCGGCTGGTCGTACCATTTCAAACATGCTACGGTCTGGAGTATGCGAATTTCTCTATCTTTTTAACATTTTTTTTCAGTTTTAGTATATTCACGTGTGCAAGAGGGCTGCTTTCACCGACAGTCTGGCAATGTAGATTGGTGGCTCCCACTATGGAAAGGCTGCCTCAACTTTTTCATTTCTGTTGAAGAATGTAGTCAGAATTCTGTTAACATTCACCTAACTGTTTCTTGCCTTTAACCGTCCCACTCGCTCCAGTACGTCCATGCGGCAGAAACACCTGCAGTACGACGAGAAATACGACGCCTCATTGATCAAGGTGACAGGAAATTCCTTGTGTGAGAGTAGGGAAGGAAGCTACAGTTAGTGAACAAGGCAAAGTCTGTAATATTCTGCCAGTTGGATTTCGCCAATTCCTTCATCAGATAGAATTTTGTAAATTCAACCAACTTCATTGAACTCACATTTCTGAGAAAAACCCCGATACAGACTTCTGTAACATTTTGGGCTAGCCTGAGAGTGTGTGCGGATTCGAAACTTCTTGTCAGAGTAATACCTGCAGTATCGTTTCTTCCGAGAGTGCTAGTCCTTCAAGGTATGAAGGAGAACTTCTATGTCGGCTGTTGTAACCGAGCGGTTCTAGGCGCTTCAGTCCGGAACTGCGCTGCTGCTGCGGTCGCAGGTTCGAATCCTGCCTCGAGCATGGGTGTGTGCGATGTCCTTATGTTAGTTAGGTTTAAGTAGTTCTAAGTTTAGGGGACTGATGACCTCAGATGTTAAGTCTCATAGTGCTTAGAGCCATTTGAAACATTTTTAGAACTTCTACGAAGCTTGTATGGTACTCTACTAAAGAGACTTCTCACACTACGCATGTTCGTCCTCTGCTAAAATTTTGATGTGCTGTATGGGATCCTTACCAGATAGGATTGACGGATGACATGGAAAATGTTCAAAGAAGGACAGATCGTTTTGTATTATCGCAAAATTGGGGTGAGTGTCATGGATATGATAAGCGAGTTGGCGTGGCAACCATTAAAGCAAAGGCGTTATTCGTTTCCACGAAATTTCATCACCAACTTTCTCCTCTGAATGCGAAAATATTTTTTCTCCAACCTACATAGGGGGAATTGATCATCATAACAAAATAAGAGAAATCAGAGATCGTACAGAAAGAGTGAAGCGTTCATTTTTCCTTCGCGCTCTTAGAGAGTGGAACGGTATAGAAACAGTACGAAGGTGGTCCGAAGAACGCTCTGTCCTCACTCTTAAGTGTGAATTACAGAGTAGCCAAGTGGATGTAGAGGTAGTAGCGTAAGTAAAACAGTCAGATCGGGTCTTGGGTCGTGCCTGAATAGCTTCAACGCTTTCAGCTCGAGACGACGGCTGGAAACTAAGATAGCTCATAAGGCAAAAGCTCTCTATATTTGCTGCGTTTGCAAGCAGTGGTGAGCAACATCATACAGTTTCGTCTCCCATTTACTTAACGAGACCGCTCCGGCTAACATCATTCCACCGAGCAAATGTCGGACACATCCCAGCACTCAACGAAATGTAGTACTTAACGAAATGAAAGTGTTCGAACAAAGATAGAAACACAAGGAATGGTCAGCCGTTTGGAAAACGTGCGCAGTCCGTATCTGTTATCTCAAGTAAGGGCACAATGGTACCTCGGACCGAACAGGAAACTCACAATAAATTCTGAACTCCTTGCAGCGCACCTAACAGGCTCGCCCAGGTGCACCACATATGGTCTGTATAGCAAATTCGAGGGAGTTGTGTGTGTGTGTGTGTGTGTGTGTGTTGGGGCTTATGGGCGCTCAACGACGAGGGCATCAGCGCCCTGACACGCATTAAAGGGAACGAATGTGGAGAGACCTAATAAAACTGAAACACACACGCAAAGAAAGCAGGAAAAGAAGGAAAATGCGACATAAGAAAGTAGAACGTAAGCAAAGGAAAAACGTAGCAACAAGAATGCCACAGTAAATTGTCATTGGCTGGCCACTTACATAAAATATGGGCGAGCTTGCCATTCAGTGAGCAAATTAAGATCCTCTCCCTAAAATCTTTGTAAAAACATTTGACACGGCACAGAACTTTAAAACTTTAACCACATTCGTCGGATTGTTGCCTAAAAGAGATGGCAGGTCCGCTGGCAAGTCAGCCGCGGCCCGCTGGTCAGAAAATAAAACGCAATCCAATAAAACGTGGCGCATAGTGACCTGGACGCCACAAGCACCACACATTGGAGGGTCCTCCCGCCGGAGCAGGAAGCCATGCGTCATAGGGCTGTGGCCTATCCGAAGCCGAGTGAGGAGAACCTCTCCCGTCGACGGGGCTGAAAGGGAGTGCACCACACACGCGTTGTGAGTTGATGGGATTTCATGAAACTTGCACATATAAACAGAACCGCGCCAGAAAACGTAGCACCTGCCGATATGTCGACTCGTGTTGACGGACTATACCCCACAACCACACGAAACGCGACAAATTCAAAATGAAGTACTTTTGAACACGGTTTCCGAAAGTTGTCTTGAGCAGCTAGTTCGGCAGCCCACACACGATGTAAGTATATTGGAACTTGTAGCTACAAACCGGACGTTATTGATGGCGTCAGTGTAGAGACGAGGATTAGTGATCATGATGACATCATGAGTCGGCTTTCGTCGTTCGTCTAAGCCTCGCGCGTCAGTAGTGTGTTAACATTTTGCGGCGTGCACTGCAGCTGTAGCGGTTATAAGCTAAGTACTGACAAACTTATTTGTGCTCTGTAATACAGTTATTAAATTTAATAGATTTCAGCGGTGTTGCGTGCCGTTTGTGGCGAAATAACGACTTAATAAACTCTTGTAATCGTTCGCTCGCTGTGTTTTATAGAGTTTTCAGTTTGTTGAAGTCGTTTAGTAAATTTCGTGCTTTAGTTTTCAACTGACGTTTATTATTCTTTCTAGTGAAATATTTCAGTAAAATTTTCATTTAGTGTTTTAACTTCGCTTAGTGTTACAGTGGTCGTTTTAATTTTTTGGTTTTAGCTAATAATTTTGTGAAGTTTTGCTGGTATTGGTATCGGCTGTGTTGTAGTAGTAACTGCTTTCTTAGTAGGCAGAGAATTTCGAGACCATTATTGTTAGTTCTTAAATAGTTCTACTGGTGTAACTGAACTTTGGTAACGTAGACGTATAGTTTTTTTCAGTAACTGAAAATTTTACCATGAGTGAAAAGTGTGGGCTCTGTCGTAGGTTTGTGAGTAGTGAATTACGGTGTGGGATTTGTTCAAAGTATTTTAATTGGGGGGAATGCAGTGGGGAAGCCAGTGGTCATTTTAGGGAGGTCCTCTCCTGGGAATGTAGAATCTGTAGTAGAAACAAGTTAATAGAGGAGCAGGAGCGTAAGATCTGTGCCCTTCAGGTGCAGTTACAATGCGCAAAGGAGGAACTAGATAGGTTGAGGAGGGTGGAGGATGGTGGGGAATGGGAACCGGCAGTTGGCAAGAAGGTAGCTATTAAGAGGAGGTATTCAGACAGTTTTACTTTGCATACGTGCAATAGATACGACCAACTGTCAGAGTTGAGTGGAGAGGAGCCTCGTGTAGCAGTAGATGTAAGTAACTTGCAGCAGTCCTCAGCAATTAGGAGGCCTAGGTTATTGCAAAGTCTAGCAGAAAGAAGGTTCTGCTGCTAGGTAGTTCCCACGGTAGAGGTGTGGGCCAGTAGTTGCAGGCAGTGTTGGGGAGTGAGTACCAGGTCACCAGCATTGTGAAGCCTAGTGCATGGTTGGCTCAGGTGACTGAAAGCATAGGGGAGTTATGTAAGAATTTTACGAAAGAGGATCAGGTAGTGATAGTGGGTGGAGCAGGGAACAGTCGATAGGGACGGGGAATATGATGTCAGTGGTGACTTGGTTAAGATAGCTACTCAAACTGGTGGCACTAATGTGCATTTCGTGCAACTGTTTCAGCGTCATGATCGGCCTCACCTTAATGCGGCTGTTAGGCGCGTTAATGTGGGGCTGGGGAGGGCACTGATGGCGGAGGGCATGGATCACATCTGAGTGGTGCCAGTTGGGTCTATCAGTAGATGGAGTTTCACTAGGCATGGCCTGCACCTCAATAGGTATGGGAAGGGGAGGCTGGCTAAGCTTATAGGTGACAGTGTAGTGGGTGGTGGTGGTGGTAGTGGTATCACTCATGGAAAAATTCCTGTAGTAGTTGGTGTTAGAGCTGCACCTTTTTTAGACTGAAGTCAGCTGATACGTATACTTGCTTAAAGGAAATCCCTCTAACTAAGGGCTCACCCCCAGAGGATGTAATGTTTCCAAGTAGAGAAGGAATTAGCATATTTCATCAAAATATAAGAGGTATTAGACATAAAGTTAGTGAACTGCTAATAGATCTTAACTCTGAAATTATTGGTATATCGGAGCACCACTTAAATAATTTGATAATTCAGAGGCTTCCTTTACCAGGCTACAGATTAGTTGGCTATTTCTCAAGGAGTTCCTTGCGGGGTGGGTGAGTGGCTCTGTACGTAAAAAACAGCATTTCATTTGAGTCCATAGACTTATCACGACACTGCACTGAACAGATATTTGAAAGTTGTGCAGCATTAGTTGAATTTAGTGAAACTAAACTTCTAATTGTTGTTGTTTATAGGTCCCCTAACTCCGACTTCAGAGAATTTTTGCTTAAGCTAGAGGGGGTTCTTGATTCACTTTGTAGGAAGTACCAGAAAGTAGTTATGTGGTGACTTCAATATTAATTTTGTACATGATTGTGCAAGAAAAAGGATGTTGGTAGATCTCCTAAATTCATATGATCTGATGCAAACTGCGTTTTTTTTCAACTAGGGTGCAGGGGAACAGTAGCACAGTCATAGACAATATTTTTATTCATTCTTCATTACTGGATGGGCATTCTGTTAGTAAAAGGGTGAAAGGCCTTTCAGAACATGATTCACAAATTTTAACACTAAAAGGTTTTTGTACTCTAACCAATGTCGTATTTAATTACAAACTACGTAGGAAAGTTAATCCAACAGCAATAGAGAGTTTTTCAAAACTTGGCAAGGTGTTTATAGTGCCGATAATATAGATGATAAATACATTGCTTTCCATAACACATTTCTCATGCTCTTTGAGAGTAGCTTTCCATTAGAACATTCTAAACGGGGTACTAGCAGTAATGGACAGCCCAGTTGGCTGACTAGTGGGATAAGGATATCATGTAGAACAAAGCGGGAATTTTATCAAAATGTTAAAAGTAGTCAGAATCAAGCTACAGTAGCCCATTACAAACAGTATTGTAAGGTGCTTAAAAATGTTATTAGCAAGGCAAAAAGTATGTGGTATGCAAATAGAATAGCTAATTCACAGGATAAAATTAAAGCCATATGGTCAGTTGTGAAGGAAGTGTCTGGTCAGGAGCACAAGGTTGATGATATAAAGTCAGTTCGCAGTAATAATATTTCTGTTACTGATAAATCAGATATATGTACAGTATTTAACAACCATTTTCTGAGCATTGCTGGTGAATTAAATAAAAATTTAGTTTATACAGGAAATCATATAAATTTCTTAGCAAATGCGTTTCCGAGATTGACGTCTGAAATACTCCTCTGTGATACAGACAAGAGGGAGATTGAGTCAATAATTAAATCACTGAAGACTAAGGACTCTCATGGTTATGATGGAGTGTCTAGTAGAACATTAAAGTGCTGTGCTGCACATGTTAGCCCTGTATTTAGCCATATTTGTAATTTTTCCTTTAGGAATGGTCAGTTTCCTGAGCGATTAAAGTACTCAGTAGTAAAGCCGCTTTATAAAAAGGGAGAAAAGGATAATGTAGATAATTTTAGACCTATTTCTATGCCATCACTGTTTGCAAAAGTTATCGAAAAGGCTGTGTATGTAAGCTTAATTGATCATTTTATATCACACGATTTGCTATCAAATGTACAGTTTGGCTTTAGAAGTCGTTTGACAACTGAAAATGCTATATCCTCATTTCTCTGTGAGGTACTGGATGGGCTAAACAAAAAGTTTCGAACGCTTGGCGTATTTTTTGATTTAACAAAGCCATTTGACTGTGTTGATCTCACAATATTGCTCCAGAAGTTGGACCATTACGGAATAAGGGGAGTAGCTCACAATTGGTTCACCTCTTACTTTAGCAACAGGCAGCAAAAGGTCATTATTCACAATGTTGATAACGGCTGTAATGTGGGATCTGAGTGGGGTACTATCAAGTGGGGGGTGCCCCAGGGATCAGTGTTGGGGCCGCTCCTGTTCCTTATTTATATAAATGATATGCCCTCTAGTATTATGGGTAACTCTAAAATATTTCTGTTTGCTGATGACACTAGCTTGGTAGTAAAGGATGTTGTGTGCAACATTGACTCCGTTTCAAGTAGTTCAGTACATCACCTCAGTTCATGGCTTGTAGAAAATAAACTAACGTTAAATCACAGTAAGACTCAATTTTTACAGTTTCTAACACACAATTCAACAAAACCTGACGTTTTAATCTCACAGAACGGGCATATGATTAGTGAAACTGAACAGTTTAAATTCCTAGGTGTTCAGATAGATAGTAAGCTGTCGTGGAAAGCCGACGTTCAGGATCTTTTTCAGAGACTTAATACTGCCATTTGCACTATTCGAACGGTATCGAAAGTGAGTGATACTTCGACACGTAGGTGATTCCATATTTCTAGATTTCCGAAAATCATTCGACACGTTATCTAACTGCACACTGCGTGCTTACGGAATAGGTTTTCAGATATGTGACTGTCTCGAAAACTTCTTAAGTAATGGAACCTAGTATGTTGTCCTCGGCACCGAGTGTTCATCGGAGACGGGGTGGTAACATCACGAGTGCCCCAGGGAAGCGTGAAAGTACCGTTGCTATTTTCTACGAACATAAATGATCTGTCAGACAGGGTCGGCAGCAATCTGCGACTGTTTGTTGTTGTTTGCTAGTAGCTTTGGTCAGTTAAGGTCGCTCCTGCGTTACCTGTGCTTTGGGTGTGTTTCATACCTTGGGCATTACCCCATAACGATCGCTTTCTTTACGCATTCGGTCAATGTCTTATTAGATTTGTTTTACATCGTTATCCTCCTGTGTGTTACTTAATTATTAATAGCATTTATAGTAAAACTGAAATTGTTAATGGGTAATTCAGGTTTTATTCAAAAATGGTTCAAATGGCTCTGAGCACTATGGGACTTAACCGCTGAGGTCATCAGTCCCCTAGAACTTAGAACTACCTAAACCTAACTAACCTAAGAACATCACACACACCCATGCCCGAGGCAGGATTCGAACCTGCGACCGTAGCGGTCGCGCGGTTCCAGACTGTAGCGCCTAGAACCGCTCGGCCAAACCGGCCGGCAGGTTTTATTCGAAAATTATTGATTTTTAAGATGAAACAGAGGTACGTTACAGTAAAAATACAGAAAACGACACATGTCTGTCTTATAGCGCTAGAAAAAGCAATTTCCTCAGCAAAAGTATAATATGCAAAACAAAAATACTTCAAACATCGCTTCAATACTTCGTCGAACTTACAAAAAACAAGTTTGTCTTATTCATAAACAACTCTCGCATTTGTCAATAATAACGTTCTACTGAGTAAAAAATAACAGCACTTTATACAGGGTGTTACAAAAAGGTACGGCCAAACTTTCAGGAAACATTCCTCACACACAAATAAAGAAAAGATGTTATGTGGGCATGTGTCCGGAAACGCTTAATTTCTATGTTGGAGCTCATTTTAGTTTCGTCAGTATGTACTGTACTTCCTTGATTCACCGCCAGTTGGCCCAATTGAAGGAAGGTAATGTTGACTTCGGTGCTTGTGTTGACATGCGATTCATTGCTCTACAGTACTAGCATCAAGCACATCAGTACGTAGCATCAACAGGTTAGTGTTCATCACGGGCGTTGTTTTGCAGTCAGTGCAATGTTTACAAATGCGGAGTTGGCAGATGCCCATTTGACGTGTGGATTAGCACGGGGCAATAGCCGTGGCACGGTACGTTTGTATCGAGACAGATTTCCAGATCGAAGGTGTCCCGACAGGAAGACGTTCGAAGCAATTGATCGGCGTCTTAGGGAGCACGGAACATTCCAGCCTATGACTCGCGACTGGGGAAGACCTAGAACGACGAGGACACCTGCAATGAACGAGGCAATTCTTCGTGCAGTTGACGATAACCCTAATGTCAGCGTCAGAGAAGTTGCTGCTGTACAAGGTAACGTTGACCACGTCACTGTATGGAGAGTGCTACGGGAGAACCAGTTGTTTCCGTACCATGTACAGCGTGTGCAGGCACTATCAGCAGCTGATTGGCCTCCACGGGTACACTTCTGCGAATGGTTCATCCAACAATGTGTCAGTCCTCATTTCAGTGCAAATGTTCTCTTTACGGTTGAGGCTTCATTCCAACGTGATCAAATTGTAAATTTTCACAATCAACATGTGTGGGCTGACGAGAATCCGCACGCAATTGTGCAATCACGTCATCAACACAGATTTTCTGTGAACGTTTGGGCAGGCATTGTTGGTGATGTCTTGATTGGGCCCCATGTTGTTCCACCTACGCTCAATGGAGCACGTTATCATGATTTCATACGGGATACTCTACTTGTGCTGCTAGAACATGTGCCTTTACAAGTACGACACAACATGTGGTTCATGCACGATGGAGCTCCTGAACATTTCAGTCGAAGTGTTCGTACACTTCTCAACAACAGATTCGGTAACCGATGGATTGGCTTCCACGCTCTCCTGACCTCAACCCTCTTGACTTTCATTTATGGGGGCATTTGAAAGTCCTTGTCTACGCAACCCCGGTACCAAATGTAGAGACTCTTCGTGCTCGTATTGTGGACGGCTGTGATACAATACGCTATTCTCCAGGGCTGCATCAGCGCATCAGGGATTTCATGCGACGGAGGGTGGATGCATGTATCCTCGCTAACGGAGGACATTTTGAACATTTTCTGTAACAAAGTGTTTGAAGTCACGCTGGTACGTTCTGTTGCTGCGTGTTTCCATTCCATGATTAATGTGATTTGAAGACAAGTAATAAAATGAGCTCTAACATGGAAAGTAAGCGTTTCCGGATACATGTCCACATAACATATTTTCTTTCTGTGTGTGTGAGGAATGTTTCCTGGAAGTTTCGCCGTACCTTTTTGTAACACCCTGTATATCTACGCTTTGGTTACTTACAATGGGCAGAAGTCACGCGATCAACTAATTTTCATTACTGCTCAAATGCAACTTACATTCTGTAAGGGGGATATAAAACACACAAAGATCTAACACTGAATAATGTGCAGTTCTTATTATGTGTAAAACAAAAAACCAAACAAATAGAAGTCATCAGCTCCCAGTTTCTCTCTTACAAATTCAAAAAATGGCTCTAAGCACTATGGGACTTAACATCTGAGGTCATGAGTCCCGTAGACTTAGGACTACTTAAACCTAACTAACCTAAGGATATCACACACATCCATGCCCGAGACAGGATTCGAACCTGCGACCGTAGCAGCAGCGTGGTTCCGGACTGAAGCGCCTAGAACCGCTCGGCCACAGCGGCCGGCTCTTACACATTCATTTATGTTCTTTCCCTACCAATTTTACGTATACTTCCGGTAATCCTACCATTTACTAGGTCATTTATGTTGTGTACCGAAACTATCGACCCGTAGGTGGTCCGCCTTTGGACTGAAACCGGTCACCAGTAAATGTGATTTGTTCGATCTAGACTGCGTTTCTAACCAGAATAACAAATAATATTTGTAACTATGGCTTGATCGTGACTTTCGAGGGGACTCTTGCAATTTCCACAGGACATTGTAAATGAAGGATTGTCCGATACTACTCGATGAGAAAGCAGCTGCGTTGTGGTCACGAGTTTACATGAGGTATTGTGCGTGCCCTGGTACCCGTTACTTGGAGATGGGTCTGCGGTGCGGCGTTAGCGTGCGAGCGTGGAGTAGCGAGCGTACGCCACCTGCTCGTATCAGGTCGGCGTGTTATCGCGCGCCGGCTCGGCAGAACAAACAGCAGGGCGCGTGCTGAGGAGCGAGCCACGTTAACAGCAACACGTTCGGCGCGGTGACTTCAAAAGCACCTCCTCACAAAGGAACCCAGTTCAGAAGACGTTAACAGCGCCTTATGTCATCTTTCCCGAGAATTTCTAACTCCAGACAATGCTTACGAGATAGAGATGAGTCGGGAGGGGAGAGCGGCAAACAAAGGCATGTTCGATCGATGATAGTCTAATATATATTAGGAGCAACGTTACAAAACATCTTAAATGCAGCAGAGGTCTAAGTACAATCTGATGCGTTTTCACTCCAATTTTGGTATGCTCTTTAACGCTGTTGAATCAGATCGGGTCGTTCCGTATTCTTCCAATAATAATTTAGTGAAGAAAAACATGACTTGGATCAAATAATATTAAGTACACCAGTACACCACAGACGACGGTTCGAAGCTTTCAGGACATATTTCCCAGCCTTCATCATTAGACCGTTTGTTTATTGATTATTCCACTATTTTCATCTTGCAAATCACACTGTGGTGTCGATCGCATGACTGCACTTTCGATCAACATGGAGGGATAATAACTGTGGGAGAGCGATATAAAGAAGTAAAACAATAATTTGAGCCTCGAAAACTAAAAGCCAGAGTGAAAAAGTAGCTCAGTAAGTAATAACACCTGATGTATTTTACGAATGATCATTTTCAGTGACATTTGTTATGTTGGTGCATTTATGTATTATTTATATGGGAAAGGTTGCCTACGTGCATGCCTTAAAACTTTGATTGCTCTTTACTATGTGTAGTTATGACCCGAGAAAACTTTTATGTACTTAAACCGACCTCCACATTTAAGCAATTTTGAGGTGACTTGAACTCACACAGAAAGCGGATTTAAGTGTGGAAGCATTGCAGTATTGTGCCTGGCGAAAGAAAATAATAAGGTTTGCAACATATGAAACTTCTTTATTAAAATTCTTTTCTCTTCTATTGCTGAATGAAATGGAAGGATGAAACGTCTACGTTATTTGACTCTGAAACAGCTGAGTAAAACTGAACGTAATGAGCCTAATTTCTCTTTACTGTTTCTTATCATGTCAACACTGACCCAAACTATTCTATCCCCACGCAATCTGACAGCTCAAAAAAATTACAACCTGACTTCAAATAATAAATTGAAAAGAATAGCCCCGACTAAAACGAAATCTTAACAATACCCTATACATTTCACTAAGCACTTACAAAAATCTTCATTACACCAACTGCTGCAACACAGCGAGCGCCAATACTACCAGCTAAATATAAGATTCTAACTACTGAAGGCATTAACTTCTAATAGGCATAAGGTTAGCAAAGGAAAGATTTTGTTGAGGAGCAGACTGTGTATTTTCCTTAATAATGGGGCAACCAGTTCAAAAATCATATAATATATAAACGTCCGTGACATCCAGTTCCAAAAGATTATATAATCATCGATAAATTACGTTACCATGACGGACACACGTCCAGATCGTCCACTCGAGCTAACACTTCAAACCTCTAACCTCCATCACCTCTGGCTATTCTCTCCCCACATGCATCACTGCTGGCTGTTCACCTCCAAGTGTCCAACAGTACATCCATCACTGAAACTTCCTGGCAGATTAAAACTGTGTGCCGGACCGAGACTCGAACTCGGGAGTCCCGAGTTAGAGTCTCGGTCCGGCACACAGTTTTAATCTGCCAGGAAGTTTCATATCAGCGCACACTCCGCTGCAGAGTGAAAATCTCATTCTGAGTACTTCCATCACTGCTGGCGACTAACTTCCAGCTGCCCAACACTACTGGCCATTAACTTCCAACAACGAGTCCGGCCAGCAACAAAGTCTCTTACAAAGAAAGCGCACTCAGAGATCCAATGCAAAGCGCTACACAGCGCTGCCAACACAGAAGCAGCCCACTTACACATATCGAATAAAATTAAATAAGATCACAGACTCAGGTGTATAAAAATAAAAATTGAAATGAACGTTTTGAAATCATATTTCGTGAAAACATGATTGGATCAAAACGTATAGGTGAAATTTAAAAATTATAAGGTGCCTCTGTGCACTGGGAAATGATTTCAGTCATGACTAATTCTGAAAAATAATCTAAACACCTTAGCCACGCCGTCAGAATTTTGACATATTTCGTAAATGTCGCTTCCTGTAAAGTTATGATCTGTGCACTGAGTATGATTTGAAACGATGGTCCTCACAGGCACATTGAAGTCGCGTTATTACGATTGCGACAGCGTATTCCAATCGGCAAGTAAACGTAAGCCGTCGCATCATCTGTTGTAAACAATGAAACGGAGTAACCGAGACGGGGGTACTTAACAAGCAACTGAAAACAAACATTCCCTCTGGCAACTATAATGCCTGTTGGTATTCTTAATGATACAGGTCTACCGTTTCTTTCTAAACTGTGCCTGAGTGTTCAGCCCGGTTTCTGTCCTAAATACACTGATGGAAAAAAATCGCAACACCAAGAAGGAGGGTCCACATAAACGAAACTTGGTAGGCGTGTTTCTACATCTGAAACATGACGTCTCTTCTAATATCGAGGTACTGGTAGCGCCACTACGAGGATACAAATCAGGTTTCCTTTAGATACACCCTATAACGATCCTGAGCGCTAGTTACCTTTGAGGCTTGACGTGCGAGTTAATGTTAGGCAAAATGCCTTTACGGCCACAAACACGCCATTATCGACGTCTCACTGAGTGTGGTTCAAATGGCTCTGAGCACTATGGGACTTAACCGCTGAGGTCATCCGTCTACTGACTGGTTTGATGCGGCCCGCCACGAATTCCTTTCCTGTGCTAACCTCTTCAGCTCAGAGTAGCACTTGCAACCTACGTCCTTAATTATTTGCTTGACGTATTCCAATCTCTGTCTTCCTCTACAGTTTTTGCCCTCTACAGCTGCCTCTAGTACCATGGAAGTCATTCCCTCACGTCTTAGCAGATGTCCTATCATCCTGTCCCTTCTCCTTATCAGTGTTTTCCACATATTCCTTTCCTCTCCGATTCTGCGTAGAACCTCCTCATTCCTTACCTTATCAGTCCACCTAAGTTTCAACATTCGCCTATAGCACCACATCTCAAACGCTTCGATTCTCTTCTGTTCCGGTTTTCCCACAGTCCATGTTTCACTACCATACAATGCTGTACTCCAGACGTACATCCTCAGAAATTTCTTCCTCAAATTAAGGCCGGTATTTGATATTAGTAGACTTCTCTTGGCCAGAAATGCCTTTTTTGCCATAGCGAGTCTGCTTTTGATGTCCTCCTTGCTCCGTCCGTCATTGGTTATTTTACTGCCTAGGTAGCAGAATTCCTTAACTTCATTGACTTCGTGACCATCAATCCTGATGTTAAGTTTCTCGCTGTTCTCATTTCTACTACTTCTCATTACCTTCGTCTTTCTCCGATTTAGTCTCAAACCATACTGTGTACTCATTAGACTGTTCATTCCGTTCAGCAGATCATTTAATTCTTCTTCACTTTCACTCAGGATAGCAATGTCATCAGCGAATCGTATCATTGATATCCTTCCACCTTGTATTTTAATTCCACTCCTGAACCTTTCTTTTATTTCCATCATTGCTTCCTCGATGTGCAGATTGAAGAGTAGGGGCGAAAGGCTACAGCCTTGTCTTACACCCTTCTTAATACGAGCACTTCGTTCTTGATCGTCCACTCTTTTATTCCCCCTTGTTTGTTGTACATATTGTATATGACCCGTCTCTCCCTATAGCTTACCCCTACTTTTTTTCAGAACTACTTAAACCTAACTAACCTAAGGACATCACACACATCCATTCCCGAGGCAGGATTCGAACCTGCGACCGTAGCGGTAGCGCGGTTCCAGACTGTAGCACCTAGAACCGCCACTGAGTGCGAACGAGTCTTATAATAGGGCTACGAGAAGCTCGCTGTTCCTTCCGCGATATTGTAGAAAGACTTGGAAGGAATGTTCCCAGTGTACACGATTACTGGCGGCGGTGGTCACGAGAACGTATGGTCGCAAGAAGACCGGAGTCCGAGCGACCACGTGGCGCTACCGAGAAGGAAGACCATCGTGTTCGGCGTATAGCTCTGGCATATCCTACTGGATCTTCTAACAACCCTACCACAACAAAGGTCAAAATTTAATAATGATTGTGGTGTTGCTCAAGCTGCTAAATATTGCATTTTCGGGCAACAACTAAGTTATTATGTGGCAGGTGTCAGAGCACAGTTAATAAAGTCATTTCATGTAATAATGAATAAACTAGGCACTCATCTTTTCGTGTTTCCCACGCTGGTCTCGTTGTAAAATCATGGCTCAATCGTCGAAAATCTAGGTGGTGATGATTCCAAGCTCGGATGCAAAGAGGCCTAGGTTTTATTCTGCGATATTCAAAAGTTTTGTAAATGCGCTTCACAATCCATTCTTGAAGATGAAACCTATCAAAGTTAGCACAACGGTGATGTAAAAAAAAATAATCAGCACTCCGAATTTAAGTTACACTTCGTTTTTATTGCTTTTGTTGCAATATCGCGTAACACACAAAACATCACTTCACAATACAAAACATACTTGAAAACATCTTCCTCACTGTTAAAGTTCACATTTTATAAGCTGACTACTTTCCAACATGACGTCCAAGACTTGACTTTTTCAAGGTCCGACTCTAACTAACTAATAATCGCTTATGCGCCCAAAATCAGAGTTACAAGTACGTCAAAGATCATAGTGGCTAAAGAAAGAATACACATAAGAATAATATCATTGCAACACAAACATATCGATGTATCAAAGTACCTCTACATTAATGAAATCAAATCTGAATGTTGTCTCAGAAATATGTTAACTACTTTACAGAAACACAGTAGAATATATCTGGTATAGAGAGGTTCAGGTGAGGTGCCGTAATGGTTACGTAATTCAAGTGCCATTGCAATCTGCAGCAGCAATTTGAGCAGTAGTTGGCACCATAGTGATACAACAAACTGTTAAAATCGGTTACTTCCAGGGTAGCTTCGAGCCAGACGCTTTGTAGCGTGCAGTCCACTGATCCCAAACCACCGCCAGTTGCTACTTCAGCGGTGTCGAGCTAGAGCTCATTGGAGGGCAGGGTGGAGGCCTGTTGTGTTTTCTGAGGAAAGTTGGTTCTGCCTCGGTGCCAGTAATGGCCGTGTGTTGATTAGAGCTGATTAGAACAAGACCAATTGAAAGCCTGCAATCAACCTGTCTGCATGATAGACACACTGGTCCAACACCTGGAGTTACGGTCTGGGATGTGATTTCGTATGAGAGCAGCATGACTCTCGTGGTTACCCCACGCACCCAACTGCAAACTTGTACAGTAGTCTAGCTGAGCCCTGCACGGCTCGCTTTTATCAAATGCTCTGAAAGGGTACAGTACCGCCCGACATTGAAAACAGGTACAACATACTTCATTATTTTTGTCAGAACAACACATTTTTTTGTAAAATAACTCAATTTCAATTAATGCAGCGAAGCCGGATACCAGTGTGGGAAAGAATGACAACTTATTTATTTAATTGATCACATGTGCACTCCCACAAAGTAAATCCCTACATCCAGTTTGGTGAGATCTGTGAAATGAATGAATGTATGGTCGTCTGCTAACCGCAGATAGTGAATGTGAATATATGATCATCTTTGAGACGATCCTTTGGCCACCTTTGGTGGGACCAAAGAGATGAAATTTACCTGAGCTTTGAGCACCTGAAATGTGGCTGACCAATACGGTAGCAAGGTGCTCCCCCACTTCAGCAGAGGTGCGAGAGGACCTGGAGAACGGCCATGTTTCAGCACTCTGCCGCTGGATCTTGTGCTGTTAAGACCTGTTTTAGTTGTGCTCCGTAAAGACAAAAGAGTGGAGACATGGTATGCATGTGGAAGTTTTAAGAGTAGTTTGAAATAATAATTTCTCTATTTCAGGAACTTTTGTGGGGAGAATTAAATGTCAGGCAGGTAATATTAATGGGATCGTAGTAATCTTCGGAAGTGACCAACGGTCACAATGAAACCACATGTAGGAATAAAATGAAATACTTCCATGTGCTTAAGTTAAGCTGAATTACTAGCGTGTGTACTATAAGTTGAAATATTTAAGAAATGGCTTGTGCAGGACTTGAAATTAGAGACTAGTACTTCCACGTGGTGAGTACTGTGTGAGTCTCAATCTGTGTATGAGACAAAGGATAAAGAGAAGTACTCGTCCATGGTATCAGTTGAGGACTCGCGTGTGTGATGAATATGTTCTTAATATTACTTTGCGTGATATGATTCCGTGTGACGCTAGATTCAAACTCTGAGAGAGAAGCAAGGTGAGTCGGCCGTCTATCCAGCAACGCCACTTGGCTTGCATTGCACAGGAAGACGTGCATATATCTCCAGAGTTCATAGTAGGAAAGTAGAATTACAAAGTGGGGCAGTGTCCTGTGAAACTGGGATAAATACTAATTGAAGTGGGAGAGCTGAAAGTGATAGTGTTGTGACTATTTATTGTATTGTATTCCATGTTGTAGTGTGGTGTATGTCATGTAATTTGGGTATGTGTGGTTTGCATGGGAGAGTAGCAAGGTAGTTTCAAAAGATTAGTTGGTTATGCGTGTTCCTTTTGTACTGCTCGGTCTGGAGGAAAGTTTCGTGATGATGATTGTGAGAGTCGAAGTGTGAGAAATAATAAAAGATCCACCATCCTATCCAGAAAGTGCATTATAGCGTTAAATAGTTACGAGACCATAAGATAGAGATTCACCAATGTAAAGCCATGCCCACTGGGCGGAATTTCTCATGTGTTATTGTTGTAGGTAATAGAATTTGTGTGTTTAGGTTATAGAATTTATCGGAATAAATAAGATAGTGAAAAGAAAAAGATTGGTGGCCTTTTCCTTCGAATTGTATGTTGTCATGATATCCAGAATTTATAATGTGTGCGCCACTCGTATTCAGTGCGATGGCCACGTGTTGACAAAAGCCGTTAAATAAAAAAGAAAGAAAATGTGGTATTGCCAGTGCGTAGTGAACAGTCAGAGTTCTGTAAATTACTGATAGTCAGATGCGTGTTTCCGTTGCGTATTAATAATATAGGAGGATAACTTGTAACTTAATTGTGAGTACTAGAGTTCATGTTACTCGATAAATAAGAATGAATCCACTCACTTGGGAGACCACTCATCCTGCAGGCCTGACTGCTTGATGCCACAGTATGAGCAAGGCATGTGGGTGCCTCTCAGTTCAAATGTGTGTGAAATCTTATGGGACTTAACTGCTAAGGTCATCAGTTCCTAATCTTACACAGTATTTAACCTAAATTATCCTAAGGACAAACACACAAACCCATGCCCGAGGGAAGACTCGAACCTCTGCCGGAACCAGCCGAACAGTCCGTGACTGCATCGCCCTAGACCGCTCGGCTAATCCCGCGCGACTCGCTTTTATCCGATTTATTGTTTGTCATCTTCTATTGCGGTACAGCCGCCTCGTTTTCTTATTCCATTTACTGGCGTCACTAACTTCCTGCCTTACTTGCCCGTGAGCGGCAGCAGCAGCAGTGCGTATCGATAAGTGCACTGTCGTACCATCTGTGGAGCGACCGATAGTATTTCCGGGTCGTCGTGTGTCTGGCAGTCAGTTCGAGACGGACCAGCAGTGCAGTCGGGTCGCAGCAGCAGTGAAGTCGGGGACGGAGCGCCGGTGAGGCGCCGACAGGCAGTGCTCGCCGACCGCAGCGACACACACGAACTGTCCGACGGAGGCACATTGGAGAGGGACGACCGTTGGTTGGTCGTTCGGTTGGTCTTCTAATCGGCCGACATATATTTGGTCCTTTCACCGTTTCCGGGCCTGGGCAGTTCGTCGGTTGGCGTGGAGCAGCGAGGAAATCTCCGTGGTGCGTAGTTTCCCCGAGGCAACTGGCGGCGTCCACGCGCGGTCGGAGTTTGTGGTGCTGTTCGCATTACTACGAGGTCCGTGGCTCACCGATCCTGGACACGAAAGCTGAGTTTTGACTTAATCTACCAGCAAGTCACGACTGTTTACATTGTGTCGTTTGGATTTTGTTGTCGGCTGTTGGGACATTCGCGCGAGCAACAACGTGTGTTTTCAAGTTGGCCAATTTTAGCCACCCTGCGGTGGAGTTTGACTGTACTTGGTTATTTTGAATTGAAGTTCACCAGCGGAATCTTCTGCCTGCCCTGGTTGTTGACGTAAATTCAGGCAGTGTATTTTCCTCATCGTGTGATCCAGCACGGTGTGTAGTTTGACAGCTCAATGTATAATTGGTTGTGGGCGCCGATACTTTCTACGTTGTTCCATTGAACTCCCTGTTGTGTGCTGGTCGGGTGGAGCGGAAGTTATCTTGCCAATGGGTCCGTTGATTGTCTGTCGGTTGGGTTGTTGTCTGATCAAGAATGGTTGGGTCGACTGCCTGTCTCACATAAGCGAGCGTTAGTGTTTGAATTGCAGGCCGACCCTCGGAAACTTCTGAGCACCGTTTGGTGTACTGCCTTTTCTTATTTGTTCTTGTTGTTTGTATTTGTATGGCTTCTACCCGATTTTTAAATTAAGGTTGTTTTGCCCTTAAGGCATAAGATTGTATGGGCCTTCAGCCGATTTTTAAATTAAAGTTGTTTTTGCTCTTAAGGTATCAGATTGTTTGGGCCTTCAGCCTAATTAAATGACTGTTTTAAGACAAGGCCTTCTGCCTTTTATATTTCTGATTTTGGTTTGAGTCTTGTTATTGGCCTTCAGCCAATTTTAAATTACAGTGGTCTTGCCCTTAAGGCATGAGTCGGTAGTTAAGTTCCAAAAATTAATGCTGTGGTTTTTTTTTAAATTTCTTGGCTCTTGTAATGTTTGGTCAAATAAATAAAGTTGTATGTTCGAGTGTAACTGACAGCCGCTTATTTCGGCCCCTTTCCACAATTTAAACAACCTATCCTGTCCTGTGGGTTTAGGAGGGCGTCCCACTGGTGATTCGACATGTTGTTCTGCCATTCGTGAACAACATTATAGGATGGTGTTCTCCAACAGGATAACTCTCGCCCACATACCGCTGTTGTAACCCAACATGCTCTACAGAGTGCCGACATGTTGCTGTGGGCTGCTCTATCACCGGATCTGTCTCGAATCGAGCAGACATGAGACGTCATCCACAAACAGCATTAACCGTCCCTGTATTGACGGACCAAGTGCGACAGGTTTGGAGGTACCTGTACAACACAATGCGTGAACGTTTGCATGCTTGCATTCAACATTCTAGCCATTACGACGGTTACTAATGTACCAGCATTTCACGTTTGCAACGGCTCATTTCGCGCTTACATTTACCTGTGATCTGCCTAGGCAAATGCATTCCCGAAATTTCGTTACTCTCCATTAATTATTTTTTGGTGCTGAGATATTTCTTCCTCTAGTGTCTATGCCCAGACAGTGAATCTGACTTCAGATTTTAAATTTCAGGTATGAAGGAAACTTACGAAAGGTACAATTAAAAGGGGATAGGGTTACTCGGAAGTAACAGAATTGAGTTTTGAATTAGAACACTGACTGCAAACATCATAATACACTCCCTAGAAAGTGTGTTAAAATTGAGTCTTGTAAACTCAGTCTGTGCAGTATAAATATGTTCGTCGTCAGTGTTCCAGATAATCTAATAACCTGAAAACAGGAGCGTCAGTGGTGGAAACGCTAATTTACGATAGCTGTAATGTAATGGCTCTGAGCACTATGGGACTCAACTGCTGAGGTCATTAGTCCCCTAGAACTTAGAACTAGTTAAACCTAACTAACCTAAGGACATCACAAACATCCATGCTCCAGGCAGGATTCGAACCTGCGACCGTAGCGGTCTTGCGGTTCCAGACTGCAGCGCCTTTAACCGCACGGCCACTTCGGCCGGCTTTACGATAGCGCCGTCTCTGCTGCCGTATATCTCTCGGCACTGTATTTCCATGCCTTACCTCAGTTGCTGTGAAGTCCTTGCGGAAGATAATTGCACGGACTGCTAGTGTATGTATCGCAACCCTCAGAAAATCTGCAACATAAATTAATGCAGTATGTTGCGTACGAAGAAAATCTTAAAGACTCACTCACGGTGATAAGGGACAAACGCGGTATTTGCGAACAAAGCAGACATTTAAGATAAGGAATTTAACGAAGATTATTGTGCGGCAAAATCCATTATACTGTATCAATGTACACAAAACACAGAGTTAATCATTACAGATAAAGACAACATGGGATCAGGACATTTAACGCAGTCGGCTAGCGATGGTTCATCTGTGAGTGGCTTTGGGCAGCGAAGACCATACAGCCAACGGTAGTTAAAAAGTGCCATATTAACATAACTGCAATTTCCACATTGGAGCTATGAAAAAGTTAGATGTACGATCATTGCGTACAATCATTATGTGAAATAAAAACACTAAAAGACGAACACCAGACAGCCAGCACAAGTTACAACAATCCCAAGTTAACATTCGTGCAATTTCCACAATAGAACAATGACACGAGTGTGATGTAGAAAAGAGAAGTTCGTTATATAAATTAATTAGTACGATCCATGGTTCGAACCGTGCCGGTTCCAGAGGAGAAAGACACCCACAGCAACTTATTAACTGAAAACCGGACAATGGTGTTCTTTACGAACACAAGTTTTTAAAGCAAAGTAAAAACGTTAACAGACATCCCAGTTTTCGAACCGGGCTCACACAGAGTATCTCGCATGTGGCTGTTGCAGTAGGATGAACTAATTATTTTTATTGTTTGATTTTTTTGGTAAGGATACAGGAAAGGAAAGACTTTATTTAATTTCTATAATAATGGGTGAGGACTACCAACGAGTCATCGGAGCATGAGTGCCATACAACTTGTAAGTCAAAGTGGTGTCTTTTAAGTAGTTCGCGAGTAAATAAAACTTAAATACATCAAACTAGTGAAGTAAAGCAGTTACACTTGTAGTTAGGGGATAGCCCCCACAACCAATTTTTTGTACAAGACCGCCTGTGCAATTTCGTTGCGCCTCTTACAGACTCCAAGACATCTGTTAATATGATTATCAAACGCCGGTTGTTGTAGTTTCTGCAACACACTTTGTCAGTTCACGAGTCCAATAGTGCCGGAAAGTCTGCGTGCCATAGTAAATAGGCTCCCTGATAGCCAGTCACTCGTGTCGATAGACGATTCAGGCGGCAGCGCTAACAGTTGATAAGTGTTCCTAGACGAGTTGAAGAAGGCCATGTTTGAATTGACAAGTGACTTAAGGGTGTCTCATGGGATCGCGATTAACAACCTACAGTCTATAGGCCACACGGAGTGGCCGCGCGGTTAGAGCCGTCATGTCACGGATTGAGTGGCCCTTCCCACCGGAGGTTCGAGTCCTCAATCGGGCATGGGCATGTGTGTGTGTGTTTTTTTTTTTTTTTTTTTTTTTTAGCATAAGTTAGTTTAAGTAGTGTGTAAGTCTAGGGACCTCAGCAGTTTGGTCCCTTAGGGAATTCTCTCTCTCTCTCTCTCTCTCTCTCTCTCTCACACACACACACACACACACACCTAACCTTTGAAAAATGGTTCAAATGGCTCTGAGCACTATGGGACTTAACTTCTGAGGACATCAGTCCGCTAGAACTTAGAACTACTTAAACCTAACTAACCTAAGGACATCACACACATCCATGCCCGAGGCAGGATTCGAACCTGCGACCGTAGCGGTCGCGCGGTTCCGGACTGTAGCGCCTCGAACCGCTCGGCCACCCTGGCCGGCTCCTTTTTTAGTGTTGCATACAATTGTTATTTGTGGGTGGAGATGGTCATTGGCTCCGGTTAAGTAGCTAGTAAGTCCGAATTTTCAAGCAGCGCACGCAAGTCGGAGGCTGACCAGCGCAAATAGTGACGTGTTGGTAACTGAGCTGTCTAAGAAAGACAATCAGATATCTACAAATAGGTTTATTTACAACATATGCAACTAGCTTAGCGCCCGCTGTTCGTTCGCGTAGACTGTATGGCTTGCACAGATTTTTTTGTTTTTCTTTAATCGAATTTTTATGTTGTGCACAAATTGCAAGACCTTCTGAAATTTACATGCTAATTAAGGCGATAGAGTCAGAGTCTTTTCCGAATGTACTTCTGACCAAAATGCGATTCTGGTAGTAGTCAAAACTTCCAAAACGGAACGCAAAAGTCATAACATGTGGTACTTGTGTAGAACAAATTGTTACCGTGCCTTTTTCGTTGGGGTGATATATCCATAGAAACTTTCGCCCCACAACGCGAATTTCTGAATATCTAAGCGAGAAGTGAAATACCAATTTTCATAGATTCAGCTTTGAATTTTTTTTTAATGTAGCGAAGTAATTTATTAAACATTATCATTCTCTAGTTCATCCCCTTAGGATTGAATGTCCAAAAATACTGAAAGACGACTTTATTTCTAACTGAGAAGCCAAACACCAATTTCCATACCTATAGCTTTAAAATGCTGTAGTAGTTGTTTAATTATGATTTATTTTCAAAAAAGCTGTCACCCACTATCTTACCCCCTTAGTAAGTGAATTTCCAAAAATGCTGAAACACGTAACTTTTTTTATTTCTGAACGACAAACCAAATACCAGGTTTCGTAGTTCTAGCTCCAAAATTAACTTAATAACGATATATTTTCAAAAAACTTTCCATCCCCTATTTCTCCTCCTTAGGTGAGGAGTTTCGAACAATCCCTTCTTAAACGACGCCTGCAGTATATGAGTAACACCCTCTCCAAACTTCAACTGTCTTCCCTTAGCGGTTTGGGCTGGGCGATGGTGAGTGATTCTGTCTGTCAGGATATATATATTTGCGAGGGCTATTCGGAAAGTAAGGAACAATAGGTCACGAAATGAAAACCACATTAAAAATCAACTGTTTTATTTGCAACAGTTAGCTACACCTTCCAGCTACTACTCTACACAGTCGCCACTGTCGCAGCGTCGTACATACTTTTCAATTCACTCATTATAGAAGACAGCCGCCATCGCTTTTCGACAATTTTCTACTCTGGACTGCAGCTCGTTGTCTGTGTCAAAATATTGTCATTTGAGCAGAGATGATCCTCAGGGGTAGCCAATTACGGCTGTATTGTGGGTGATCAAACACTTCCCATCGGAAACTATGAAAGAGCATCTTCATTGCCCCTGCAGAGTGCGGCCGAGAACTGTCGTGTAGAACGAACCGCATGACAGTTATGTTAAGTGGATTGCATAGCTTCAGGCGAAATCTTTCGGCAGGCCCTCATACTCAGCAGGAGACGCTAATTTATAGCCATCTGTACGTACTCACTGTGAGCTCAGAACTGAAAAGAGCGACATGACGCGATCGACGGACCTACTAGACACAGTGCCCAAAGCATCTGTGCAAAGCTCCACCAGATTTTCATTGTATTTTCCATTTCGCGTCCGATCGTTCCTTACTTTCCGAATAATCCTCGTATATATATATATATATATATATATATATATATATATATAAATTGTCATATACAGATGAGGGTAGTGTTCTTGATAGAATCAAACAGCCTTGAATGCTGATACAATTAAATAGCCAGTCGAAAACTGAACACAAATCAAGCATGAAAACAGGAAGAAGGTATCCCGAACAGTGAAAAGAGAAGCAAAATAGAAAATGAGTGGTCGAAGCTCAAGATAAGCAACTGCAGGCGAATCACGGCGTCTTGGTTGGGTGAAAATGGTTCAAATGGCTCTGAGCACTATGGGACTTAACATCTGAGGTCATCAGTCCCCTAGAACTTAGAACTACTTAAACCTAACTAACCTAAGGACATCACACACATCCATGTCCGAGGCAGGATTCCAACCTGCAGCCGTAGCAGCAGGGAGGATCCGGACTGAAGCGCCTAGAACCGCTCGGCCACAGCGGCCGGCGCGGTTGTGTGATCATGATGTTGGACTGCTAAGAGGAAGATCAGTGTTCAAATCGCCGTTGTGCTCCATTTTTTCCCAAAATTGTGAAATGTCTGTCCGATCATTGACGTGTGTGTTCTCCTGCTGGAGTCTTGGGAACTGTCATACTATATACTTGTTATAGAATATAAGTCATATGGTAAGAATATACTACTGTGGCAAGTAAATGTGATAAATAGTGAGAGCAGACGAGATGCCGCATAGACCTCTCACAGAAATGAAAAGAACGAATAAAAGGGAGTGAACTACGTTACAACGAATTCAAGAGTCAAAACTTCCAAAACGGGATGCACGAGTCATGACATGTGATACTGGTGTAGAACAAATGGGAGGTACGTACGTCTGGAGGTCCCTTCCTTACACCTCGCTGTTGCAAACGGACGCTACAACACGACACAAACACAAATTTAAATACAGCGAACAGACACGTCCAGTGGGCCATCTTACCACTAAATCTGAGGGGGGTATGTGCTACATAGATATGTTTTCTGACTGCAATCTTCCGTATTATGGTTGAAACGAGTCTAATGATACACTGAATCCGGTGCGAAGCTGTGAGTGCGGCTGTTTAAAAAGATACACCGGCCAATCAGAGTGGCAGGCAGTGAGGTTACGTGAATTCGGCGTTCGCTGGTGGCGTGTGTCCCTCAGCGGAGACTGTGAGCGATGGAAGAGCGAGCTCGCTGGCGGGAGATGTAAGCTCTTGTCACACAGGGCGATTTTTGGCGCTGCTACAACTCGGGGAGACTGGTCGACACTTCACTTAGCAGTGGTACAAACCTCTTTCCTCGTTTACAACGTCGAACAAACCAATTCATATAGTTTTGAACCGATTCATTCGTTCGGCTTGAATTGCGTATGTAAGCATTTTTTATGGGAATTACGACTATACTGAAAAAATGGGTTCACGACTGGATTAGTTGAAGAGAAAAAGTTTGTTTTTCTGGATTGCTATTGAGAGAACTAGCTTTGGAAGACCCACTTGCGTACAGAAATATTCTTCAGTTAACTGCAGGAGACTTTCATGAATTCCTTTAGTTGCTTACAACTTTTTTTTAAAAAAAGAAAAGAAAAAAGAAAAAGAAGAACACTGATGAGAAGGGTGATTCCACGTAAGACCAAACTAGAAGCCGCATCGCGTAAATTGCATTATTTATTCAGAATTACTCACAACACAATATCTATCTTTTTGTCAGATTTTTATCAAGCCATTTAAAATGCCTTGGCACCATCTATTATGTAGAGGCTTGTACCACAAGGAAGCAAGGGACAGGATGCTGTTATGAGTGACCGGTATCCTCCTACTACAATGCAAATGGAGTAATATAGTTCTTTACTTGCGAGAACAGGGAACTTAACTTGATTAGAGTCCATGTATTGTGGTACAAGCTCCTCAGTAGTAGTCCTCTTGCAGAATCCTACTGTAGTCACTAATCTGGTCATTAAAAAAAAGGCGTTTTTCGTTGCGTCTTGTGACCTTTTCACGAAATTTCAATCTGCAGTTTCCTCCTCTGAATACGAAAATATTTTGTCGGGTTCCATCTAAACAGGGAGAAATTAGCCACATAATAAAATAAGAGAAATCAGAGTTCGCACGGCAAGATTTAGGTGTTCGTATTTCCCATGTTCTCTGTGAGAGTGGAAGAGCCCAGTACTTAACGTGTGAACTTCGAATAGTCATGTAGATGTAAAATTCCAAAATCTGTGGTTCGATTCACAGTCGGTTATGCAAATTCCATTAGTGTCGCTTATCACTTCTTCCATCTCAGAAACTGTTTTGTAAATATAAAAAATGCCAAGGTGCAATGCTGTAAGGAGTCCACGTTAAAGGATGAAGGAGGAGTAGCTTTTGATGTGTAGTCAAGAATTACGTCATTAGAATCAGAGCAGAAGCTCGTATTGAGGAGGGATGGGGAAGGAAGTCTGCCGTGTCTTCTCAAATGACACACCGGCATTTGTCTTAAGACATTTCGGGAAATCAAAGGCAACGTAAATTTGAATGATAGGATGGGGATTTGACATGCCTGTCCTCTCTCAACAGACAACACGTCAGTCAGTTTTCACGATTTTTCTGCGAGTCCGTGTATTCGCGACCCGAACTACCTGTGGTGCGAGTCGGCAGTGCACTGTGGCTGCTGCCTGAAATTGCGCAAAAGATGTGAAACGCGTCACCGATACTCACGGACAACTTTCACAGATGGTAGGATTATATAGCATCTCTTCGTTACAAGCTGTTGTGGAGTTTACTGCAGCATTTTCCCGAAGCCTTTAGTAACTTCGTCACAAAATATCCTCCTCTTTTTTTTATATGCAAAAGTATTTCTAAGTTTTCAAAAGGATAAAATTTCTTCGCTTTACTCAGCTTGCTCAACACTTCAAGATCATTCTCTAATCCGGCGAATGGAGTTTCAGTGTGCCGGATGTGGCTGGCCACTGCGGATCGATTGCAGTTGTTAGTCTGCATGTGTTTTTGTGCTTTTTGTATCTCTATTCAAAGTTCTCCCTCGCGTGTCTCTGTACATCACATGATGCGATGACGGTCAGGCCTGCTGGTCTAGTGGCAAAGAACATACCAAGAAACTGAAAGGTCGCGGGGTCGAATCCCGATCTATTCCGCGCAAAACAAAGGGTCTCCTTCTACTGGTCAACGAGATGCAAGTCGCACCGGGACGTTGCGCCACACGGAATTACTATTATGTAATGAGTATAGATGCACGATCGGTCATATCTGTTATACTTATGAGTACGGGAAAGTACAGCCAGTCGCTTTTTTGAAATACTCGCCTACTGCATTAATTAGTTTTCGAACCTTTCCAGGCACATCTACAGATGGTGCATAAACGCCCGATAAGTCATATTTATTATACATACAGAAAAGTACGGCCACTCACTTTTTTTGAAATACTCGTTTACTCCGTTAAATAGTTTTCGAACGTTTCCAGACTCATCTTTAGATGGTGTACGTTCAAGTCACATTTTTTTCCGTAGGGTGATGCTGAGCGCTGGCGGGCGACAGTAAAGGCGGTTTCGTAATTTTGAGTATATCTCGGATATTCAGTCGGATAGCGACGTCGGAAAGGCTTTGTAAATGGTGTCACCTGGAATCTTTAACTGTCACTGTTAACTAGCCGCAGATCACTAACTTTTCACTATTTACAGCACATGCTGGATGCTGGTGATTTATTGTGACAGCCCCTACATATTTATATTCATAGTGAAAAGTGAGCGATCTATGGCCAGCTGTCAGTCTCCATGCCAGCTTTCTGGTGGATATCAATTACGAAGTTGCTCATTCTGTCGCAAGCTATTACCCACGATGCGGAAAGAAACATGAAACTTTTATGTGCAACATCTAAGTATGAGCCTGAAAATGTTCGCAAACTATTTAATGGAATAGACGCATATTTCTAAAAATGAGAGGTTGTAGTTTTTTATTTATATTGAACTAGCGAACTCGACAATGAAGCTAAACACGTATGGGAATCGGATATACGCCCAGATCTCCTTCTCTCCACCCCCACCCCCTCTCTGTGTCCATCTCCTCCTCTCCTTCCCCTCTGTCTCCCTATCTGACCTTCGAGCCTTCTTTAGTATTATCGCCAAATATACCTTGATTGGGAAATGAAGTCTCTTAAAATAAATGGGTAAATCGTTTGGGATAATTGGTATACGGGGTATGAGAGAAATCTCTTTTGCTGGGTAGTGGCTTCAGTTACATTTTAGTATAGTTTTAGTCTGCACACGGGTAAGTTTACAAAGTTTCGGCCGATTCAGATTCCGTAGCAGTATTCAAAATGTTCAAATGTGTGTGAATTCCTAAGGGGCCAAACTGCTGAGGTCATCGGTCCCTAGACTTACACACTACTTAAGCTAAGGCTAAGAACAGCACTCATTCCCATGCCCGAGGGAGGACTCGAACCTCCAGCGGGAGGGGCCGCGCAATTCATGACATGGCGCCTTAAACCGCGCGGTCAATCCGCTCGGCTAGTAGAACTCTAATCGTAAGTGGATAAGCCATAAATATAACTTTCCTGTTTTTTGTTAAAGCAGACAGATAGAAAAAAAACAGCACATAGCTGTGTATACAGATTTTGTTTAAAATTGTATATAAGGCGCAAGAATGTACGTGGTGTGTCTAAAAAGGTCGGTGAATGTTATCATATCTGAACGGCAACTTGGCGCATGTGTGCGTGCATGCGCATGGGTCTTCAGAGTCTTGAGGAGAATCGATACACGGCATGCACTACATGTGACTGGCTGTGTAAACAGACTGCGACCAGTTGAACGTAGTCAGTGTGAGAGAAAGTGTCACAGCGCAATGGAGCAACGTGTAAACTAAACATCATGTTCTGCTACAAATTGAGGAAGACTGCAACGGAGACACATGGAATGTTGATGCAGGTGTCCGGGAGGGAAGCCGTGGGCAGAAAATGTGTTTACGAATGGCGAAGGGAAGGAAACAACTGAGGATGAGCCACGTTCAGGCCGTCCGTCGGCAAGCAGAACCCCAGAAAAGATCGAAAAAGTGCAAGAAATGCTGGCGCAAGATTGGCGACGGACTCTCAGATTGAGTGCGGAGAAATTGGGCTTTAGCAAGGACACAGTGAACACCATCGTCCGCGATGATTTGGGTAAGCGGAAGATCTGATCTCGATTTGTGCCGCACAAGCTCACAGACGAGCAGAAAGCAAAACGGATGGACACTGCCGGTGATTTCATTTCCATGTGTGACCAGAATCCATTGCTTCTGAACACCATCGTCGTGGGACATGACACCTGGTGCTACCATTTCGATCCCTAATCAAAACGGCAATCGATGTCATGGTGTTCACCGTCTTTCCCCGCGACCAAAAAAAAAAAGCTATCTGCAAAAATCCAAGGCTTCTTCTTCGACAACAATGGCATCATCCTCAAGGAATTTGTTCCTGCAGGTAAAACCATTAATGCTGAATTTCACGAGTCCGTTTTGAACCGATTGCTACAGCTTATCCAGCGGGTTCGGCCAGAGTTTCACAGGACTGCAAAATGGATGCTGCTCCACGACAATGCCCCTGCACACTGCGCGATCCTTGTGCGCCAATTCCTGGCGCAGAAGATGGTAAATGTTCTTGAACACTCTCTGCACACCCCTCATATACAGCCTGCGGACTTCTTCCTGTTGCCCGTTTGAAGGCGGCCATGAAAGGTGAACGTTGTGCGGAAGTGAGTGCCATCAAAGATCGTGTGATAGCCGTTCTACGATCGATTCTACAGGAGGCCTTTGCTGATAGTTTCCAGAAGCTGAGCGTACGTTGTCAAACGTGTGTAGTAGCGAAATTTTGAAGGGGCAATAAAGAACATTTGTTTGTATCTTTTGTTTTGTTTGCTGTCTGATAGCATTCATCGAACTTTTTAGACACACCATGAACGTATATCACAGAAACAATTTATCTATTGGCTTAACGGCCCTGCTCTCGTAATTATAAGGACTGCGAGAAACAAACTGAAACTGCTCATTTTTCACAACACGGCATAACACAGAATTTTCTTTCTCACACTGAGTTTTAAGAGAGAATCTGTACAATGTTGTTTCAAAAATTTAGAGCCTACATATGTCTGAATCAAGGTTTGTTACAGTATTGTGTAAAAATTTGAGGTAAGTCGGTCGAAGACATTTCGAGATTTTCATTAACAACTTTCCGCTATTACACATTACATATGTTAAAAAGGAGGATATAAGATGTACATCAACAAAAGCAAAACGAGGATAATGGAATGTATCGAATTAAGTCGGGTGATGCTAAGGGAATTACACTCCTGGAAATTGAAATAAGAACACCGTGAATTCATTGTCCCAGGAAGGGGAAACTTTATTGACACATTCCTGGGGTCAGATACATCACATGATCACATTGACAGAACCACAGGCACATAGCCACAGGCAACAGAGCATGCACAATGTCGGCACTAGTACAGTGTATATCCACCTTTCGCAGCAATGCAGGCTGCTATTCTCCCATGGAGACGATCGTAGAGATGCTGGATGTAGTCCTGTGGAACGGCTTGCCATGCCATTTCCACCTGGCGCCTCAGTTGGACCAGCGTTCGTGCTGGACGTGCAGACCGCGTGAGACGACGCTTCATCCAGTCCCAAACATGCTCAATGGGGGACAGATCCGGAGATCTTGCTGGCCAGGGTAGTTGACTTACACCTTCTAGAGCACGTTGGGTGGCACGGGATACATGCGGACGTGTATTGTCCTGTTGGAACAGCAAGTTCCCTTGCCGGTCTAGGAATGGTAGAACGATGGGTTCGATGACGGTTTGGATGTACCGTGCACTATTCAGTGTCCCCTCGACGATCACCAGTGGTGTACGGCCAGTGTAGGAGATCGCTCCCCACACCATGATGCCGGGTGTTGGCCCTGTGTGCCTCGGTCGTATGCAGTCCTGATTGTGGCGCTCACCTGCACGGCGCCAAACACGCATACGACCATCATTGGCACCAAGGCAGAAGCGACTCTCATCGCTGAAGACGACACGTCTCCATTCGTCCCTCCATTCACGCCTGTCGCGACACCACTGGAGGCGGGCTGCACGATGTTGGGGCGTGAGCGGAAGACGGCCTAACGGTGTGCGGGACCGTAGCCCAGCTTCATGGAGACGGTTGCGAATGGTCCTCGCCGATACCCCAGGAGCAACAGTGTCCCTAATTTGCTGGGAAGTGGCGGTGCGGTCCCCTACGGCACTGCGTAGGATCCTACGGTCTTGGCGTGCATCCGTGCGTCGCTGCGGTCCGGTCCCAGGTCGACGGGCACGTGCACCTTCCGCCGACCACTGGCGACAACATCGATGTACTGTGGAGACCTCACGCCCCACGTGTTGAGCAATTCGGCGGTACGTCCACCCGGCCTCCCGCATGCCCACTATACGCCCTCGCTCAAAGTCCGTCAACTGCACATACGGTTCACGTCCACGCTGTCGCGGCATGCTACCAGTGTTAAAGACTGCGATGGAGCTCCGTATGCCACGGCAAACTGGCTGACACTGACGGCGGCGGTGCACAAATGCTGCGCAGCTAGCGCCATTCGACGGCCAACACCGCGGTTCCTGGTGTGTCCGCTGTGCCGTGCGTGTGATCATTGCTTGTACAGCCCTCTCGCAGTGTCCGGAGCAAGTATGGTGGGTCTGACACACCGGTGTCAATGTGTTCTTTTTTCCATTTCCAGGAGTGTAGATTAGGAAATGAGACACTTAAAGTAGTAAAGGAGTTTTGCTATTTGGGAATCAAAATATCTGATGATTGTCGAAGTACAGTGGATATAAAATGTAGACTGGCAATGGCAAGGAAAGCGTTTCTGAAGAAGAGAAATTTTTTATCATCGAGTACAGATTTAAGTGTCAGGAAGTCGTTTCTGAAAGTATTTGTATGGGGTGTACCCATGTATGGAAAGTGAAACGTGGACGATAAATAGTTTGGACAAGAAGAGAATATAAGATTTCGAAATGTGGTACTACAGAAGATTGCTGAAGATTAGATGCGTAGATCACGTAACTAATGAGGAGGTATTGAACAGAATTGGGGAGAAGAGGAGTTTGTGGCACAACTTGACAAGAAGAAGGGACCGGTTGGTAGGACATGTTCTGAGGCATCAAGGGATCACAAATTTAGCATTGGAGAGCAGCGTGGAGGGTAAAAATCGTAGAGGGAGACCAAGAGATGAATACACTAAGCAGATTCAGAAGGATGTAGGTTGCAGTAAGTACTGTGAGAAGCGTGCACAGGATAGAGTAGCATGGAGACCTGCATCAAACCAGTCTCAGGACTGAAGACCACAACAACAACAACGTTAATAAGTAAAGTGTGTTATAAATTAGTTATATAAAAGTAACCTTTAATTGTGAAAAGGGTAAATAATTTACAGAAATGTTTGATATAGCACTGAATGCGATATGTTGTCAAGTTTTATTCCCGCCTAACACTGTTATTTCCGGCTTCCCTGCTAGGTGGCAGAAGCAGTCACCATGGAGGCGTGTAACGGTGCAGAGCACGTGCGACGTTGTTTATGGTTTTATGAATCCAAATCCGCCACTGCAGTTCAGAGACAATTCAGGACTACATGTAGCAATCTACCACCTCAAAGACAAACTGTCATTAACTGGTACAATCGTTTCACCGAAACTAGCTGCGTATCACTTATGATGCCTGGTCAGGGTCGGCCAGCAGTCTCTGATACAGCAATTGAACAAGTTCGGCTGTCTTACATTCACAATGCGGGTAAATCAACGAGACGCGCCATCTTAGAACTGAATACGCCTACTGTTACAGTGTGGAATCTGCGTCAGACACTGCTGGCCGACCCTGACCTGGGTCATATAGGATACACACGCAGTTTCGGTGAAACGATTGTACCAGTCAACAACAGTTTGGCTTTAAGGTGGTGGCTTGCGATATTTAGTCCAGAATTGTCTCTGAAAGGTAGTAGCAGATTTGGATTCGTGAAACCATAAACAACACTGGCATGCTCTGCACTGTTATACGACTCCATGAAGACTGTTGGAAGAACTCATTCGTGCTTGCCATCTTGCAGGAATGTCGGGAACTAACAGTGTTAGGTGAAAACAGAACTTGATGATGTACTGTATTCAGTGGCCTACCGAACATTTGTGTAAGGTCCAGAGTTCGAGTCTCGGTCCGGAACACAGTTTTAATCTGCCAGGATGTTTCATATCAGCGCACACTCCGCTGCAGAGTGAAAATCTCATTCTTGACCATGTATATAGGCTATGACCATTCAAATGGTTTTTCAGAACATCGTATAAAAATTTTAAGTAAATCGCTTAAGAAATTTTCAAGACTTTGGTAAAAGGTTTATATATATATATATATATATATATATATATATATATATATATATATATATATATATGTGTGTGTGTGTGTGTGTGTGTGTGTCCAAAGGTCTGTTAGAGTATCGTGTAAAAATCAGAAGTAAATCGGTCAAGATCTTTTCGAGATTTTTGATAATAACTTTAAACAACGACTTGTCTTTATACCGTAGTATAGACATTGATATCCAGTCGCAGGTCCTAATACGTCCGTAACGGGTAAGTATAAGAATTTATTAGAATTATCCTTCAAGGTCAGATGAAATACAGAAATCCTTTTGTATGGTAAAGACGCAAAAAATTTTAAATGAGAAAGTTACAAGTGAATAGGTTATTTTCTGTAGCAGTTATGAAAAAAACACTAGCACAAGTTTCTACATGACTTGTATCAGACCCTTACTCTACACTTGCTCCCACATACTGCTCTGCTTTCGAAACGCAGAGATTGTCTGTTACGGGCTGTACTACATCCAGTTTATTTGCTACTGGCTTATTTCGGTTTTGGGGGCAACGGCCTTGCCGCAGTGGATACACCGGTTCCTGTGAGATCACGGAAGTTAAGCGCTGTTGGGCGTGGCCGGCACTTGGGTGGGTGACCATCCAGCCGCCATGCGCTGTGGCCATTTTTCGGGGTGCACTCAGCCTCGTGATGCCAATTGAGGAGCTACTCGACCGAATAGTAGCGGCTTCGGTCAAGAATACCATCATAACGACCGGGAGAGGGGTGTGTTGACCCCACGCCCCTCCTATCCGCATCCTCCTCTGAGGATGACACGGCGGTCGGATGGTCCCGGTAGGCCACTCGTGGCCTGAAGACGGAATGCTATTTCAATTTTATACTCATTATCAAGCAACTTTCAGATATCTCCACATAACGTGTCGCAACACGTGTAGAAGCAACTTTCAGATATCTCCACGCAACATGTCGCAACACATGTAGAGATTAGCGGTACGTGAATGTTTCTTGAAAATGAATGTAAAGTCGAAATGGCGAGCAGCCCGTAACGAACAATGTTTTGTTTTAAAAAATGTATCGACACTGTGACCCATGTGCGAACGAAATTGTCAGGGCTCTTGTATGTTACGAAGTGACTGCTAGAGAACTAGAGTTTATACCTAGGCGTACTGACAGTCGGTCTTCCCGCCTATGTTCACTAATGGAACAGGATAGGAGGGAAATGATAATGAACGCGACGTACTCTCTGCCACACTGCATAAGGGGGATTGCGGAGTATAATAAATGAAAGGCTGGGAAAATGTAAAGCAACGGAGATCGCGGCAGCGCACAGCAGACCCTGTAAGGAAGCGCCGTGTGGGTTGAGGCTGAAGTACACAGCGCCGGTGTACGGCGGCTGTTGTGCCAGATAGGCGTCCTCCATTAATATCCGCGACGTCAGGTCACGGGACTCACTGATGTCACGCAGATAAGGCGACACCGGGAACCCGTAGGCGTGCTAGCTAGCTGGCTAGCTGCTGCTGCTGCAACTGCTAACCGTGTGCTCAGAGTTCCACGAGCGGGGTGCGCGCTATTTCTTGCAGCTGCTTGCGTTTTGTACCTCCCACGTTGCTATTATTCCTTATTATACGAAGCTCGAGGAATATCTATCAAAATAATAGAAATGGTTTTAAAACTGCTGGGTGGTCGCGAAATTATAGTCACAGGATATTTCTGGACCTATTTCTTTTTTTCATTGCGCGTTTCGGGCTTTGCCCTTCTTCAGATGACCTAGTAACAAATATTTTTTTACGGTCTTGTAAAATTATACACGTGTATAAATAGGGCTTTGCCGCGCGGGATTAGCCGAGCGGTCTGGGCGCTGCAGCCATGGACTGTGCGGCTAGTCCCGGCGGAGGTTCGAGTCCTCCCTCGGGCATGGGGGTGTGCGTTTGACCTTAGGATAATTTAGGTTAAGTAGTTTGTAAGCTTAGGGACTGATGACCTTAGCAGTTAAGTCCCATAAGATTTCACACACATTTTTGAACAAATGGGGCTTCTGTACTAAACCACCACATAACAAGACATTTAAGATGTAATAACTTCTGCTATCTTGTAATAACTTCTGTTATCTTGGGGTCCGCAGCTCGTGGTCGTGCGGTAGCGTTCTCGCTTCCCGCGCTCGGGTTCGATTCCCGGTGGGGTCAGGGATTTCTCTGCCTCGTGATGACTGGGTGTTGTGTGCTGTCCTTAGGTTAGTTAGGTTTAAGTAGTTCTAAGTTCTAGGGGACTGATGAGCATAGATGTTAAGTCCCATAGTGCTCAAAGCCATTTCTTATCTTGGATCTAGCAGAAGATAACTTCTACTATCTTGGATCTACTATAGAATCAAACATGTCTGTTGACAAGGAAATTGATGCTCGCGTTGGAAGAGCTGCGACAACTTTTGGCAAACTCTCTACACGTGTTTGGAAAAACAACAAACTCTCTTTGACCACCAAAATTCTTGGATATCAAACTTGCGTCCTCAGCATCCTTTTGTATGCATCGGAAACATGGACTACCTATGCCAAACAAGGACGTCGCCTTAATGCTTTCCACATGCGGTGCCTGAGATCCATCCTCGGAGTAACGTGGAAGGACCGAGTGACCAACGAAGCAGTGCTATCTAAAACTAACTGCAACAGTATTTCAGCTATCTTGAAGCAGAGAGACGACTCCGCTGGCTGGGGCACGTCCACCGTATGGATCCTGACAGATTACCACGTGAGGTTATGCTTGGAGAGATCTCTATAGCCAAAATACCTGTAGGACGTCCTGTATTGAGGTTCAAGGACTCCTGTAAACGAGATATGGAGAGCTTTTGAATCGACACAAACAGATGGGAGGCACGGGCTAGCATGAGACCAGAGTGGCGTGATGATATATCATATGGAATGTCGAAGCATGATGAAGGCTTGTTAGACAGATTAAGGCAGAAAAAGCTTCGTAATGCTACCACTGCTCCTGCCTCAGCAGCCATATAAACTTGTGACAATTGCGACAAGAGATGCCGTGCTGCCATTGGCGGCCATATGAAAAAATGCAACCCATAAACACACAGACATTGCAACAATCGTCTACCAAGATGTCGTGGCCAATATATGTAAGATGTAATACATGCTCTTTGGTACAAAGTGAACATACAGCGTTGGCAAAGTTGTCAAGTAACGTTAAAAGTGACATAGGTGTTACAATACCACACAGCAAAATAAGATTTCTCCTAATCATGTTGTGACAGGTGATCGATTTTTATTTCACTGCCCCTCATCGTTTTAGTTATTTATTTGGTGTTATGCATTAAGTCTGGCTACAAAAACTTCATAAAAAATTACTAAAGGCTGAACCAATCAAAAATCAGAATTCACATGTCATAATGACATGCACTACACAGGGTGTTTCACAGTTTCTACTAGAGACTTCTAGGAGTTGTACAGAGGACTTAGTAGATACGTTTTAATAAGGAGCCCATGTGCGGAAGATCGAATCAGTTTCAAACCTTCCGCTTCACGATACGCATACAGCACAGCTGGGACTGAGCTCTGATCTACGAGGGTTGAATGAGAAGTAATGCCTCTACCTTCATTAATTGGGTTTGGATGGGAATATTTTAATAAATCAAATGCAGAAATAATCCTTAGAATGTGATCTTTAATAATCAATATTCACTTCTCCACATAATCACTAGAAAATTGGATACATTTCTGCCAACGACGAACAAGTTTTTTTGAAGCTGTCACAGAAGAAGTCGACACTCTGTTTCCGCAACCACAGTCTCATAGTTCTCTCAACGTCTTCATCAGAAGCATAATGATGTCCCATGATTGAATGGAGAAAGGCCTCACCTTCATTCTCGTAATGCGAGATGAGTTCCTGGCAAAATTTCAAGTCTGCGAAGTTTCATATCAGGAGTCAGCATACGGGGTACACATCGAGCACAGATCTTCCAATAGCCAAGGAAAGCAATAATGTGACCCACACGTTCTTGTGAAATGCCGATTGTGCTTGCAGTTTCTCTCTGAGTGATACGACGATCGTCCTGAATCAGTCTGTCAACATTTAGATTGTGTAACTCGGTGGTTGCTGTCACAGGACGTCCAACTCTTTGTTTCTCACGCAGGTCAGATGTTCCCCTCTCAACTTACTTCCCCTTTATACTTACTCGCCCTACGATGCACAGTACTCACATCAACACAATCACCATAAACTGCTTTCATTCTCTTATGAAGCTCCTTCTGCTGTCAAGAATTCAATGACTGCACGTTGCTTAAATCGCATTGAGCGACCGTCTGCGCAGGGTTCCATACTGTACACTGTAACAACACAACCGTTTAATGCTAAGGCTTCCCGCCAACTGGAGCCCTAGAGAGGAGGCTACGAACAAGTCAACACCTGCCGCATACCAATGTTGCCAACTGTTGAAGAGTTACGAAGGTGGAGGCATTACTTTTCAGTCAACACTCGTATATGTTCTGCAGGAGAAGATGGCATGGTCAATGTTTAGAGCACTCACCGCCAGGTCCTCTTCTACATGACGAAGCGCAGTGCGTCCTTGGAGCATCACAGTCAACCCTCCTACATGCGGGCGTAGCAGTTTCTCGCTGCCGTTTTCGTAGTTGGACAAAAATAGTATGTGATGTCGTAACTATACCAGGGATTGACGGTGGCACCCTCATCTTTTTGTATGCGTACTGCGAAGCGGGAGATTTGAAAGAGATCCGATCACCAAACTTACCTTACGGGTATACCGTAATCGCATACTTTCGTACATTGTTTCGGTATCGAAACTTTATCTACTAAGTTCCATCTTACAACTTCTAGAACCCTGTAATAGGAATTGTTAAACATCCTGTACATGGAGCAAATGTTGCCAACGACGAACATAGAACTCGGGGTCAGGTGGATAGAGGACAACTCACCCTCATTATGCCTTCAGCCACACGTCTCACAAGAAAATATGCTACGTCATTGACAAGTGCAGCTTAAACAGTCGACATGACATAACCCCAGAGAAAAAAGCGCATTAGTGTTACGCAAGATGTGCGTGACGAACTAGGCACTGGTTGGCCGGTAATGACGAACATGGAGTCTAAAATGCACAGATGCGGAAGAATACATATAGAATTTGTTAGTGGTATGTGATTCAAGTAACAAAAAACCGAATTACAAAAATGAGACCATAGGCATGACTGTGCGGTTTCTAAAGAACTGTCTTTCCATTTTCACCAGTAACTTCATGTCCAGGATTATTACTATCACTAATCACTATAACTGCTTTTTTTCTTTATTCATTAGGACCTTCCAGGGACCAAATTCCAGTTTCTGTTCTTCCTCTTTCGGTGTTGGTTGATTTTTTCAGTATTTCTTCATTGTTTCACAGTGTTTCTTTTACCTTTACTGAGCACTTTGTGCCTATTTCAACATCTACATCTTTATTCTGCAAACTACTGTGAGGCTGTATCAAGAGAGTCCGCAGAAATTTCACGAAATAAGGGGACAAGATTCTCGAATTGTCAGTTTCGATTTAACTCGCTCAGTGAATCTGAGAATGTGTCGTGCCCTTAGAACTAAATTTGACAGCAGATAATACAATATTATACTTGGAAGAGCAGTTGAACGGAATGGACAGTGTCTTGAAAGGAGGATATAAGATGAACATCAACAAAAGCAAAAATGGAAATGGAAGAGGATGTAGATGAAGATGAAATGGGAGATAAGATATTGCGTGAAGAGTTTGACAGAGCACTGAAAGACCTGAGTCGAAACAAGGCCCCGGGAGTAGACAACATTCCATTAGAACTACTGATGGCCTTGGGAGAGCCAGTCGTGACAAAACTCTACCATCTGGTGAGCAAGATGTATGAGACAGGCGAAATACCCACAGACTTCAAGAAGAATATAATAATTCCAATACCAAAGAAAGCTGGTGTTGACAGATGTGAAAATTACCGAACTATCAGTTTAATAAGTCACAGCTGCAAAATACTAACGCGAATTCTTTACAGACGAATGGAAAAACTGGTAGAAGCGGACCTCGGGGAAGATCAGTTTGGATTCCGTAGAAATGTTGGAACACGTGAGGCAATACTAACCTTACGACTTATCTTAGACGAAAGATTAAGAAAAGGCAAACCTACGTTTCTAGCATTTGTAGACTTAGAGAAAGCTTTTGACAACGTTAACTGGAATACTCTCTTTCAAATTCTGAAGGTGGCAGGGGTAAAATACAGGGAGCGAAAGGCTATTTACAATTTGTACAGAAACCAGATGGCAGTTATAAGAGTCGAGGGGCATGAAAGGGAAGCAGTGGTTGGGAAAGGAGTGAGACAGGGTTGTAGCCTCTCCCCGATGTTATTCAATCTGTATATTGAGCAAGCAGTAAAGGAAACAAAAGAAAAATTCGGAATAGATATTAAAATTCATGGAGAAGAAGTAAAAACTTTGAGGTTCGCCGATGACATTGTAATTCTGTCAGAGACAGCAAAGGACTTGGAAGAGCAGTTGAACGGAATGGACAGTGTCTTGAAAGGAGGATATAAGATGAACATCAACAAAAGCAAAACGAGGATAATGGAATGTAGTCAAATTAAATCGGGTGATGCTGAGGGGATTAGATTAGGAAATGAGACACTTAAAGTAGTAAAGGAGTTTTGCTATTTAGGGAGTAAAATAACTGATGATGGTCGAAGTAGAGAGGATATAAAATGTAGACTGGCAATGGCAAGGAAATCGTTTCTGAAGAAGAGAAATTTGTTAACATCGAGTATAGATTTCAGTGTCAGTAAGTCGTTTCTGAAAGTATTTGTATGGAGTGTAGCCATGTATGGAAGTGAAACATGGACGATAACCAGTTTGGACAAGAAGAGAATAGAAGATTTCGAAATGTGGTGCTACAGAAGAATGCTGAAGATAAGGTGGGTAGATCACATAACTAATGAGGAGGTATTGAATAGGATTGGGGAGAAGAGAAGTTTGTGGCACAACTTGACTAGAAGAAGGGATCGGTTGGTAGGACATGTTTTGAGGCATCAAGGGATCACAAATTTAGCATTGGAGGGCAGCGTGGAGGGTAAAATTCGTAGAGGGAGACCAAGAGATGAATACACTAAGCAGATTCAGAAGGATGTAGGTTGCAGTAGGTACTGGGAGATGAAGAAGCTTGCACAGGATAGAGTAGCATGGAGAGCTGCATCAAACCAGTCTCAGGACTGAAGACCACAACAACAACAACAACAATAAAACAATATCCCTTACCGTCAGACAACAATCGCTGTGGGTTTAAGAAACACCTAACTGTTATAGTTCAGCAGATATGACGTCATGAACTATGAGTGAGCAACTACTATATGATGATGCATGACGTTTAAATGTATTATTTCTCTGCTACAAAACGTATTTGCAACAAATTTCGCAGACGGTATTGACACATGCCGTTACAAAAAATGTTCAAATGTGTGTGAAATCTTATGGGACTTAACTGCTAAGCTTATCAGTCCCAAAGCTTACATATTACTTTACCTAAATTATCCTAAGGACAAACACACACACCCATGCCCGAGGGAGGACTCGAACCTCCGCCGGGACCAGCCGCACAGTCCATGACTGCAGCGCCTTCAGACCGCTCGTCTAATCGCGCGCGGCATGCCGTTACATGCACCCAAAAAATTACATATGGTACCACTCACAGTTCAGGATATATGACGTCATAAATACTGAGATGCGCGAAAAACTGAGGCACTGTGCATGACGGTTATAAGTGGTTTTCTACTAACTTTCTTCTCAACACGATTTGCAGACAGTATCCGCATATGCCGGTAAATATATCTACAAAATTATATCACTGTACGACACACAGAAAAGGAAAAATGACGTCATAAACACTGAGACGCATGAAAAACTGCCGGAGCTTGTGTACTACGCATTTCTGCCGCTGGGCGTGTGTAGCCCAAATCACTGTCAGTTCAGTGCCGCCTGTGTTGTAACCTGACTTGTTCTGTTGATCTGCAGTGATTGGTTTTGCTAGCGCTATGTTGTTGTTGTTTCGTTTTTTATGATGTTAAGTTCAAGAGAACAACCTGAAGCTGTGAAATTTTGTTTTCTGCTCGGTAAAAATGCTGCTGAAACTGTTTTTATGTTGAAAACAGCTTACCAAGATGACACTATGGGAAAAACTCAAGTATACGAGCGGTTAGCTCAATTTAAAAATGGCGACCTCGTTCTGGACTTCCGTGAAATGCCCGATTCATACTGAGTTTGTTGCCCCAGGACAGACCTTTTATTTGGAAGCTTTGAGAAGGTTTCGCAAAGCGTTCATCAAAAGAGACCCGATTTGTGGCAGACAGGAAACTGGTTTTTCCACCACGACAACGGTCCTGCACACACGGCCGTCTCTGCTTTTGGCTAAAAATGGCACGACTCCACTGCCCACGCACCTTACTCGCCTGACCTGCTACTTTTCTTATTTCCAGATATGAAAAGGGGCCTGAAAGGACACAGATTTGACAACATTGAAGAAGTCAATAAAGAAACGAGGGGGGGGGGGGGCTGGCTGTCAGCCATTTCTTAAGATTTCAATGAAATGAATACCCTTAGCTGCATACAGGGGTTGATATAAGTCAACGGGGACAGTTGAAAATGTATGCCCCGGCCGGGACTCGAACCCGCGATCTCCTGCTTACATTGCAAACGCTCTATCCATCTTTCTCTCTCTCCCTCTCTCTCTCTTTTTTTTTAAAAAAAAATCTCATTTTGTTCAATTTCGTTCGTTGCATCTGCTCCGTGCGGACGTCGCAAGACACCCATCTCAGTTCGTCGTTGATCCATTAACTCAGTTTTTTTATTATTATTATTACAGAGGGCAGCTAACCCTCTTTTTTTGTTGATCGTTGTGTTTGGTCGTTGCGGACGTCACTTGACATCCCTTCAAGTTCGTTGTTGATCCTTTCACTCAGTTTTTTTTTTTTTATTACACAGGCCAACCAGCTCTCTGACCGAACACGCTGAGCTACCGTGCCCGCAGCCCATCCCACCGAGGACACAGAGGATAGTGCGACTGCAGGGACTTATCTCTGGCACATCTCCCGTGAGACCCACATTCGCAACTTATTGTCCTGAACTACACTCCTGGAAATGGAAAAAAGAACACATTGACACCGGTGTGTCAGACCCACCATACTTGCTCCGGACACTGCGAGAGGGCTGTACAAGCAATGATCACACGCACGGCACAGCGGACACACCAGGAACCGCGGTGTTGGCCGTCGAATGGCGCTAGCTGCGCAGCATTTGTGCACCGCCGCCGTCAGTGTCAGCCAGTTTGCCGTGGCATACGGAGCTCCATCGCAGTCTTTAACACTGGTAGCATGCCGCGACAGCGTGGACGTGAACCGTATGTGCAGTTGACGGACTTTGAGCGAGGGCGTATAGTGGGCATGCGGGAGGCCGGGTGGACGTACCGCCGAATTGCTCAACACGTGGGGCGTGAGGTCTCCACAGTACATCGATGTTGTCGCCAGTGGTCGGCGGAAGGTGCACGTGCCCGTCGACCTGGGACCGGACCGCAGCGACGCACGGATGCACGCCAAGACCGTAGGATCCTACGCAGTGCCGTAGGGGACCGCACCGCCACTTCCCAGCAAATTAGGGACACTGTTGCTCCTGGGGTATCGGCGAGGACCATTCGCAACCGTCTCCATGAAGCTGGGCTACGGTCACGCACACCGTTAGGCCGTCTTCCGCTCACACCCCAACATCGTGCAGCCCGCCTCCAGTGGTGTCGCGACAGGCGTGAATGGAGGGACGAATGGAGACGTGTCGTCTTCAGCGATGAGAGTCGCTTCTGCCTTGGTGCCAATGATGGTCGTATGCGTGTTTGGCGCCGTGCAGGTGAGCGCCACAATCAGGACTGCATACGACCGAGGCACACAGGGCCAACACCCGGCATCATGGTGTGGGGAGCGATCTCCTACACTGGCCGTACACCACTGGTGATCGTCGAGGGGACACTGAATAGTGCACGGTACATCCAAACCGTCATCGAACCCATCGTTCTACCATTCCTAGACCGGCAAGGGAACTTGCTGTTCCAACAGGACAATGCACGTCCGCATGTATCCCGTGCCACCCAACGTGCTCTAGAAGGTGTAAGTCAACTACCCTGGCCAGCAAGATCTCCGGATCTGTCCCCCATTGAGCATGTTTGGGACTGGATGAAGCGTCGTCTCACGCGGTCTGCACGTCCAGCACGAACGCTGGTCCAACTGAGGCGCCAGGTGGAAATGGCATGGCAAGCCGTTCCACAGGACTACATTCAGCATCTCTACGATCGTCTCCATGGGAGAATAGCAGCCTGCATTGCTGCGAAAGGTGGATATACACTGTACTAGTGCCGACATTGTGCATGCTCTGTTGCCTGTGTCTATGTGCCTGTGGTTCTGTCAGTGTGATCATGTGATGTATCTGACCCTAGGAATGTGTCAATAAAGTTTCCCCTTCCTGGAGCAATGAATTCACGGTGTTCTTATTTCAATTTCCAGGAGTGTATATTCATAGGGCCCCTGCCCATTATACTCATTACTCGCGGCTTTACTGCCTATTCCCGTAAGAGTTCGGGCACTGTTTGTGCATCCGCACAGAAGATGGTCAAATGGCCGGTGATCCTTAACTATACAGGGTGTTACAAAAAGGTACGGCCAGACATTCAGGAAACATTCCTCACACACAAATAAAGAAAAGATGTTATGTGGACATGTGTCCGGAAACGCTTAATTTCCATGTTAGAGCTCATTTTAGTTTCTTCCACCTACGCTCAATAGAGCACGTTATCATGATTTCATACGGGATACTCTACCTGTGCTTCTAGAACATGTGCCTTTACAAGTACGACACAATATGTGGTTCATGCACGATGGAGTTCCTGCACATTTCAGTCGAAGTGTTCGTACGCTTCTCGACAACAGATTCGGTGACCGATGGATTGATAGAGGCGGACCAATTCCATGGCCTCCACGTTCTCCTGACCTCAACCCTCTTGACTTTCATTTATGGGGGCATTTGAAAGCTCTTGTCTACGCAACCCCGGTACCAAATGTAGAGACTCTTCGTTCTCGTATTGTGGACGGCTGTGATACAATCCGCCATTCTCCAGGGCTGCATCAGCGCATCAGGGATTCCTCCATGCGACGGAGGGTGGATACTTGTATCCTCGCTAACGGAGGACATTTTGAACATTTCCTGTAACAAAGTGTTTGAAGTCACGCTGGTACGTTCTGTTGCTGTGTGTTTCCATTCCATGATTAATGTGATTTGAACAGAAGTAATAAAATGAGCTCTAACATGGAAAGTAAGCGTTTCCGCACACATGTCCACATAACATATTTTCTTTCTTTGTGTGTGAGGAATGTTTCCTGGAAGTTTGGCCGTACCTTTTTGTAACACCCTGTATACATATGAAGATGGTATCTGTTGTTTCGGACATGTCCGAAAGAACAGATACCAGTCCGAAACAACAGATACCATCTTCACATACTTCTAAAGACGACTGCAAAAAATGTTTCCAACCGTGGAAGCACCGGAAGGACAAATGTACTAGTTGTGGTGGACAGTATTTTAAAGGAGATAAGTTTGTTTTGTAAATAATTTGAAAATATGTAGCTTCTAAAAAATAATTCCGGTTTTTTGGGGTACCCTCTCGTATTGTTTACTATTGAAATATTGCTATAATCGAGTCAACTTGAGGAAGTCGCTGACACTTGGCAGCGCTTTTGACAGCTTTCAACTGCGAGGTGCAAATAGCTGTAGGAGTAAACGAAAGCCGTCTGTAGAGATATCAGGAGACGTTGCCAGAGAGGCGTTTACAAAACCGCGTTGTAGACACACGAAGCAGCAGCGCCCAGCCTACAGAAGCTATACAGGATAATTTTTCTCGATTTGGCTGCTGTACTTACACATCTGTACATTTTGCGTATGTATAAATTCAAAGGTGTTTTCGCGAATACATAGGAATTAAATTTTTTCGATGCTTTACTGACAACACAGCTCATTTTTCTTTTTCGTTTACAATGGAAAATTGGCGAAAATAATTACCCGGGCAATCCCGGGATTGTCAGCTAGTGTTTTTATATTATTATCCGCTTGGACAGCCGAGTGCTTTAATGCACCGCGTCAGCGATTCGGGCTGGTGCAGTGTCCCCGATTCGAATCCGCCCCGTGGATTAACGACAAGGGCCGGTTTCGGGGTAGATCCCTCAGAGCGGTTGGTGGATCACGTCGTCCATAAACAGACCTTTTCAATCTATCCCAGGCATGTTGGATAGGGTTGATGTCTGGAGAACATGCTGGCCACTCTAGAGTCGAGCGGCCGGCCGCTGTGCTCGAGCGGGTCTAGCCGCTTCAGTCCGGAACCGCTCTGCTGCTATGGTCGCACGTTCGAATACTGCCTCGGGCATGGCTGTGTATGATGTCCTTAGGTTAGTTAGGTTTAAGTAGTTCTAAGTCTAGGGGACGGATGACCTTAGATGTTAAGTCCCATAGTGTTTAGAGCCATTTGAACCTAGTCGAGCGATGTCGTTATCCTCAAGGAAGTCATTCACAAGATGTGCTCGATAGGGCCGCAAATTGTCGTCCATGAAGACTAATGCCTCGCCAGCATGCTGCCGATGTGGTTGCACTATCGGTCGCAGGATGGCATTCACGAATCGTACAGCCGTTACGGCGCCTTCCATGACCACTAGCTGCGTACGTCGACCCCACATAATGCCACCCCAAAACAGCAGGGAACCTCCACCTTGCTGCACTCGCTGGACTGTGTGGCTAATGCGTGGTTTTTAGGCAGTACTCAAGCCCCGCCTCAGTTGCACGATTCGAAAATACTTCGAAAACGTTCACACTTCCTCGTATGGATAACAGTATATGCAGATGACCACCCCTTAAGTTAACCATGCCAAATCCGATAGTAACGATGCCGAACTCGTGTCTATGTGGGACAATGGAAAAAGAAAAAGAAGATGATATATTTTTATATTATTATTATAAGTATGAATACCACCTTACAGACTCAACGGCCTAAAGTTACGTCCTTTTTATGATCAAATCCAAGGTATCCAATGAGCTAGTCACAAAACGAGATTTTTGTTCATATATCGATAACTTTAGGTTGACACTGACATTTAAAAACTTGAATTTTTTTTTTTAAAAGTCAACCCGATTAAGAAAATACTGTTCGACAGCAACAATAATAACCAGTAAAAAAACATAAATACCCTTCAAAGCGGAGAACAGGAAATGGACTTCAAAAACTGGTGATTCGGCTTAAATGCCGGTACCATCTACAACACTTCGTTTGTTTACAAAACTCCACATCCGAAAATGTTATCCATTTACTGCATTATTTTCATGCCTTGTATGTTTATTGTCGCCTAAGATGTGTTGAAGACTATTGTTCATGTCTAGGGTTGTTTGGGTGAACTGAAAGCCAGGGCAGCATTCGACTAGATGAATGCAGAAAATCTCTCGAAATCAACCGCAAATTACATTGGAAGACACGACTATTGAGAGCATAGGATAGTACCAAAGCGGTCCTCGTCTATTACGTTTGACACATTATTATGCAGGCATGTCAATCAGACTGCAGGATGCGTAACTCTGTAACAGACCGCTGAAATACGAGGGGAATCTGTATCTTTTTAACGTAATTGACAGTAGCTGTAACGTTTTCCTTGAACATCTCATTTGTTTGTGTGCTTATGCACTTATCGCCGCTCATTACATTGTCATTTCGTTGTTGTTTCATCTGCTGATGTATACATTTAAAAGAATAATGACTAAAAATAAAACTTTACGATGTTTATTTTAATTGATGAGAAGAAACATTTATTTTTTCCTGTCCCTTTTTATCGGTAGTATGATCCACATTCTTGTAGAGAACACGCCTGTCCGTGCTGCCGATTTTGCACGTGTGAGCCACACCTAGCAGCCCCAAGTTAAATCATCTGTTTCCAAGCGTTGCCACCAAAGGGAATTATCAAGCAAGAAATTTTAAAGATTTTGTTTGTCAAAGAATAACTGACAGAAAAAATAATCGAATGTAGTATGTGTGGCCTATATTGTTTCGTAAGGCGAAAGACATTATTGTCTGTAACTGTGTAAATTAATTATGTAAGGAAGTAATTTTAATTTTCGCTCACTTCTAACGCTCCCCAGCACAGATTCTGATAAGGCAATGTTTTGTATAGTCCTTTTGTAAAAGAAAATGATGTGCACACGTAGTGAATTCAGTAATTCAGAGTTTTCGTACTGCGAAGTTTATTTTGGAATACGTGTTTTGTGCGATCGATTGTAATTATTGTATTGAAATGTAAATGTCACAGAACCTAGCTTTCTTTTAAATAAGTTCAATGCAAAAAAAGAGGGCGTTTCATTTTTGTTCTGAGAGTATCAAACAAATGTCCAGAGACGGGTAACTGTTCTAATATGAACACTACTTCACATATGCCTTTAACTAACTTTCTTTCAATGATTTACTTTTTCAAGCTGATTCTGTCCTTAAGCTGCAGTCGGCATAGATAGCCGTAATTTTTGTAACTAACAAAAATGGTTCAAATGGCTCTAAGCACTATGGGACTTAACATCTGAGGTCATCAGTCCCCTAGACTTAGAATTACTTAAACCTGACTAACCTAAGGACATCACACACATCCATGCCCGAGGCAGGATTCGAACCTGCGACGGAGCAGCAGCGCGGTTCCGGACTGAAGCGCCTAGAACCGATCGGCCACATCGGCCAGCTGCAAATAACACTTACCAGTAGAAAAGCAGCAGAAAGTTAGTCGAACAAACGTTCCAGATGAAAAATTATTTAGAAAAATATATTTTTTTTTCATTTGATAAAACCCACCAGTGAAGATACAGTGTATTACCTAAATACATCTTCACAATTTTCCGAAAGTTAATCCATACACTGGAAGCTCCACTTTGAACTAACACGACGAAATCGAATATAGCGTTAGTTACATTCATCTAAATAACAAGTGAGGTCGATTTTTAATCTGTCACCTTATTTTATTTGAGATTTTCATTTATTAATATTCTTTGCATCAAGGAGCTCGTTGAAAATGCAAGTCACTGCAAGCATATGCATTACTAAGTACAATTAATTTTGTGTTGAATCACAAATGTAGGCTTTTGTGGCGACCACAGAGCTTGTTTTTCGGGTTTCTCATTGCATTTCGCGATTCCGGTAAATAACAATACTACAACTTCTTTCTTTTCGTAATTCTCATTACACTTCCTGAACAGTAAAACGACAATTGTTTTCACGTGGATGTGATGATACGGTGGCACTTCGCTTCCAAACATTGTGCATTTCAACGATATGAAGTATTCTAGGCCTTGACGAGATCGTTACGCTGAATTCTACTGAAATGACCAAAAACGTGCAGGATGGTCAGAAACAGTGTGAAAAGCTTGTAAGGGTGTTGCAGTGTAGATTCTGCTGAGAAATAATTAGATACGTTTCGCTGTTTTCAAGTTAATTAGCAAAGTAGTTAGCCAATCAGGCCGTTGGGCGCGTAAGGCAATCCGCCCGCAAGATACAATTTCCATCACTTGTTCTCGTAGGATAGATCAGGGGTCTCCAAACTACGGCCCGCGGGCCGTATCCGGCCCGCGAGGGCCGGCGAACCGGCCCGCGTTAGCTGACCGGACATCCCCGGTATCCGCCCCGCCGAATATTTGAGGTGGTACCTATACTGCCAACAATTGAGTTTCCAGGCCTATCGCGACCAATACACCGCGACAAAGCGGAAGGTCATGGTCAAACTTGTGGCTATCCACAATAAACAGACAGACCATTCTCCGTTCGTTTCCCGCAAACTCAGATTTTTGCGATTTCATCTTTCGTTTAGCTTTACATTACGGTGATCATGGAGTGCTAGGGTGCTTTAATCCCACTAGGTAGATCTTGGCCCTTATGACTTCGTGGATGAGTCAATGTGGCCCGCGGACTAAAACGTTTGGAGACCCCTGGCATAGTGATAGCACGCGAGACTGCTCAGCCTTTGACTCGGTTTCGATCCTTACTACCGTCCCACGTTCAATTCTTGCATCGCTTTCTCGTTCTGTTTTAGGGAACCAAACGAAGAACACGTTTGGGAAAACCGTTTCTGGAGGGCTGCTTGAATACATACATGCATCTACCTTATTGGCTAATTTCAATGTTAATTAACTCGGAAACGGCGCAACGTATCGCACTTTTTTCTTAACGGCCGGCCGCGGTGGTCTAGCGGTTCTAGGCGCGCAGTCCGGAACCGCGCGACTGCTACGGTCTCAGGTTCGAATCCTGCCTCGGGCATGGATGTGTGTGATGTCCTTAGGTTAGTTAGGTTTAACTAGTTCTAAGTTCTAGGGGACTAATGACCTCAGCAGTTGAGTCCCATAGTGCTCAGAGCCATTTGAACCATTTTTTTTTTCTTAACAATTATTTCTCAGCACAAGTTACCCTGTTACAGCCTTACAAGCTTTTCAGACTGTTTCTGACCAACCTGTATAATTTCCTTGATTGACGACGACAAATATATTTAGACTTATTTTGATTAATACAGCTCTTACACCTAATAAGATTATTTATGCTAGCCAAGACGAGTTTAATATAACATTTTTTTCCTCCTTTTAGATTAAGATTTTATGTAAAATCAAAACCTGTAGAATTCGATTTCATTGAAAATATTCTTAGAAGCGGGACGGGAGCGAAGTACACGCGTGCCAATACTGCTTTCTTTCGCGTGAATTTATATTCAAAAGAAGAGCACGACAGTTCAGATGTGTGTGACACTTATCACTATTGCTGCCGACATATAATGTGAATCAAGATGATGTTAAGTCATTACAACTCTCTAACTGCGTGTCGCGGTGTGTTACATCCTACAGACTTTGAGAAAGATCAGTTCCTGGAGATGACATCTTTTCGACCTTGAAATATCGCAATTTCATTCCAGTCTTCTCGAATGACACTTTTTGCTCCATAGATAAGTGGATGCACAAACCTTCAGGACAGCACAGCCGTGCCCTTCACGGTCTCCTACAGTAATTCCGCAGCGTAAAACTGAATGGATATTCTGGAAGACGTCACGAGTCTTCTTTGTTCAGTTGTGCAGTAGGAGTGTCCTTGTACACGGCAGCCATATTTGTTGTGATTGGAAATCCGCTAGACGCGGTGTTGAAGAGATCCTTTCCCGCAGCTGCGTAAGGGCTACAGAAGGAAACTTCAGTTAAAGGACTGGGAACACTATTTCGACTCCGAGCATCCACCTTGACTACAGGACAGGACAGAAACTGCCACGGCGCCAAAGAAACGGTATAATTTTCCGTGCCTTGCGTAATGACCATAAAATTCAAGTTGTTTAGTGACTGCTATCGCCACAGATTCCCCATTACTATAAATACATGTCATTGTTCAAACTACTTTTCCTTCCTATCTCGAAAATTTTCTATTTTTAAAAATTTTCTCCTAAACACTTACACTGGACTCGCATTCGGGAGGACGACGGTTCAATCCCGCGTCCGGCCATCCTGATTTAGGTTTTCCGAGATTTCCCTAAAAACGCTTCAGGCAAATGCCGGGATGGTTCCCTTGACAGGGCACGGCTGACTTCCTTCACTTTCCTTCCCTAATCCAATGGGACCGATGACCTCGTTGTTTGGCCTCTTCCACCAAATCAACCCAACGTAGACATTTCTCTTTCCATTACGTGTTCTTTTCTTATGTTGTTTCTTTAGAAGCGCCTTAGCTTCTTGAAACCAAGTGGTTTTTGAAATTTACCCCAAAGATATTTAAAGGTACTTTTGGTTAATCCATCGTCATTCATTCTTTAAAAGTGTCCAAAGAATATCAACTCCTTCTTAATTCTCTGTCGATTGTTTTCTACGTTCTGAACAATGTAACTGTTACTTCTCAATTTCTAAAATTCTCACGTTTTTAGAGAAATTAATTTTTTCCTTATTATTATTATTTTTGTATATTTAAACGCAAAGGCTACACTGTCTCATCAAAACTCTCAGGACACGTGTGGGAAAAGCGGAATTGACCACTAGATGTCATGAGAGGCGCAGCCACCGGTATAAAAGGAGTCGGGGAGAATTGCGTTGCCAGTACTCCACCAGCAAGGACAAATCAACAAGAATGGTAAGATCTATTCTCTGCCCCCCTAGAAACCGCAGGAATGACAAATTTTTGTCTAAACTGTACAATCTCGAGCCAAGGACAGGCTCGTCTTTCCAGCGTCAGCTGCGTTGCCAGTACAGAAGCAGTAACAGAATGGGTCGGTCAGGAGTGTACAGAGACTTCGAACGTCGACTAGCCAACTTGGATGTCACATGAGTAAAGAAAGTTCATAAGGGGAATTTCAACCCTTCTAAAACCTACGAAGTCGATTGTTGGTAATGTAATTGTACAGTAGAAACGCGAAGAACAACCACAGCTAAACTAAGAGCAGTCAGACTTCATATGCTGACGTGCACTGACCATCGAACATTGCGGAATCATTCGTGAGCTTTAAAGTGCTACCAGAGGCCCAGATAGTACAATGACGGTACGTAGAAAGTTAAAAAGAATTGGATACAATTGAGGAGCTACTGATAAGCCACACATTCCTATAGTCAGTGGTATGCGGCGATTGAGGTGGTGTACAGAGCGATTGTCGGCCGTGGTGGACGAGCGTTTCTAGGTGCTTCAGTCCGGAACCACGCAGCTGCTACGGTCGAAGGTTGGTTGGTTTGGGGAAGGAGACCAGACTGCGTGGTCATCGGTCTCATCGGATTAGGGAAGGATGGGGAAGGAAGTCGGCCGTGCCCTTTCAGAGGAACCATCCCGGCATTTGCCTGGACTGATTTAGGGAAATCACGGAAAACCTAAATCAGGATGGCCGGACGCGGGATTGAACCGTCGTCCTCCCGAATGCGAGTCCAGTGTCTAACCACTGCGCCACCTCGCTCGGTTACGGTCGAAGGATCGAATCCTGCTTCGGGCATGGATGTGTGTGATGTCCTTAGATTAGTTGGGTTTAAGTAGTTCTAAGTTCTAGGGGACTGATGACCTCAGATGTTAAGTCCCATAGTGCTCAGATCCATTTGCACCATTTTGAAAGAGCGATTCCACTGGACAGTAGATGACTGGAAACGAGTGATGTTTAGAGATGAGTCTCTATATCCTGAGTCCTGTGGCAATCCGATGGAAGGATTTGGGTTTGGGGGGGGGGTTATTTCGTTTTAGGGCGCAAAAACATCTAACGTCGTACGCACACATGTCAGAACCTTAGAATACTAAGACGACAAAGGAGTTAAAAGTGACTACACGGTAAGCCCAATCGATGAAAGGAAAGAGAGCGAAGAACAAGGACTTACTCTTCGAGAAAGGTCCACAAAATACGCCTTAGAGGGACATTCGGCAGAAAATGGTGAACCGTCGAAGCTTCATAACAATGATCACATAGTGGTGGGGGATCACCAGTTAACAAAATGGCGATGGCTAAAACGATAGTGTCCAATACGCATCATGGCTAAAATGATCTCTTCCACGGTGAGAGGGCCGAGAGGAGGTCGGCCAAGCCGCTGGCAGAGGTTTAATTGCCTGGGGCTTGTTGCCATGGAGGGAAGACCAGAGGTGATGCCAAAGTGACATCAACTGCAGACAGACGGCAACACGAAGATCATCCAAAGGAATGGAAAAGCTAGCGGGCCGAAGTAGGAGGACTGCAGTCTTGGCAGCAGCTTCAGCAGCTTCGTTTCCCATCAGACCGACGGAACCAGGGAATGCCTGGAGGGCGCTACTTGCCATCATGGGCAATGCAAATAGTGCAGTTCGGAGGAGGCGGTGTTACGGTATGGGGATGTTTTTCTGCCTAGGGTGTAGTCCTCTTATCGCGCTCAAGAACACGGTAATTGTGGAAGGATACGAACACATTTTACAGCATTGTGTGTTGCGTACAGTAGAGGGACAGATCAAGGATGACTGTTTACATCAGCATGACAAAGCATCGTGTCATGAAACAGCGTCTGAGTCACACCTGTTAGTAGGCAATAATATTCTGGCCTACCCAAAGCCCAGAAACGGACGCAGTGGAGAACATATGGGACTAGTTAGAATGTAGACTTCGCTCCCCAGCGTCCAAAACATTACCTTCTCTGGCTCCAGCTGATGGAAAGTGCCCCCAGAAAAGTTCAAGCCGTCACAGAGGTGAAGGGCAGACACACCTTATATTAATGTCCACTACTAGCTGTCTGGATATTTCTGATCAAATAGCATATCTACTGACTTGTCAACAGCGGTTTCTTTCGATAATGTACATTTCGAAGCACAGGACGTTCAGTGGAATGCGAACACATCAGAAACGCCTATTTTGCGAATGTTGCTGATTTCTGTTGGATATGACATCGCAGTGAAGTAAATGCCACATATTTCTGACAGTTTTATATGGCAATAGACAGTTTTCAAATATGACACTACCGCGATGGCACACACGACAGAAATATGCAGAACTGACGCACGTTTCTATTCTGTGACGTCCCAATGACAGTCCTTCGATAAGCAGCTGAAAACCTGATGATGCAAACGTTTAGTGACGAAGCAAAAACGCTAATGATAAAACAACATACGCCTTTTATTATAAAGTTTCCATCTACACTCCTGGAAATGGAAAAAAGAACACATTGACACCGGTGTGTCAGACCCACCATACTTGCTCCGAACACTGCGAGAGGGCTGTACAAGCAATGATCACACGCACGGCACAGCGGACACACCAGGAACCGCGGTGTTGGCCGTCGAATGGCGCTAGCTGCGCAGCATTTGTGCACCGCCGCCGTCAGTGTCAGCCAGTTTGCCGTGGCATACGGAGCTCCATCGCAGTCTTTAACACTGGTAGCATGCCGCGACAGTGTGGACGTGAACCGTGTGTGCAGTTGACGGACTTTGAGCGAGGGCGTATAGTGGGCATGCGGGAGGCCGGGTAGACGTACCGCCGAATTGCTCAACACGTGGGGCGTGAGGTCTCCACAGTACATCGATGTTGTCGCCAGTGGTCGGCGGAAGGTGCACGTGCCCGTCGACCTGGGACCAGACCGCAGCGACGCACGGATGCACGCCAAGACCGTAGGATCCTACGCAGTGCCGTAGGGGACCGCACCGCCACTTCCCAGCAAATTAGGGACACTGTTGCTCCTGGGGTATCGGCGAGGACCATTCGCAACCGTCTCCATGACGGGACAATGAATTCACGGTGTTCTTATTTCAATTTCCAGGAGTGTATTTCACCCTCTCGGGTTTGCCTAGAAAAACGCTGTGACTGTGATGAAATCATAATTATTTTTTAATCTAATGTGGTGACACACTGAGCTGTAGCTATATAAAGATCTAGATTAAGCTAGATGTTGACAGTTTGGTTACAATTTAGTGAACACAACGATGATATCACAACAATGTCCGCCCCCAGTATCTGAGTGATTGCCGGCACAGTAGCTCAGCGTGTTCGGCCAGAGAGCTGGTTGGCCTCTGTAATAAAAAAACTGAGTGGAAGGATCAACAAACGAACTTAAACCGATGTCATGTGACGTCCGTAATGACCAAACCCAACGATCACCAACGAACAAAAATGAAAAAAAAATGTGGTCAGCGCGACAGAATGTCACTCCTTAGGGCCCGGGTTCGATTCCCGGCTGGGTCGAAGATTTTCTCGGCTCAGGGACTGGGTGTTGTGTTGTCCTAATCATCATCATTTCATCCCCATCGACGCGCAAGTCGCCCAAGTGGCGTTAAACCGAAAGACCTGCACCCGGCGAACGGTCTACCCGACGGGAGGCCCTAGACACACGACATTTACATTTTATCACAACAACCTTTTTAATACGTACGTTGGGCATTCCATAGTTTTATTTACGTCTCTGCTGAAAGCGTCTGTCTCCCCACTGTGGTTTGATGCTGTAAGACGTTAATGACAAGGAAGCCCATGTCAAAAACTGACATATTCCGGCGGGAGAAAAAGGAGGGGAGGAGACATACCGTGATAGTTAAAAAAATAAAGATATTGCATGTTGTATAGGTCGTATATAGAACAGAGAAGATAGCGTATAGAACACTTGCGCGGCCATTTTTGACTACTGTTCGAGTGTTTGGGATCCCCACCACGAAGATACCGAAGTAATTCAGAGGCGCGGTGCTGGGTTTGTTACTGGTATGCTGGATTAACACACTTATATTACAGAAACGCCCCATAAGCTGAAATGGGAATCCCTGAAGGAAAGACGATGCTCTTCTCGCGAAACCCTCTTGAGAAAGTTTAGTTAACCGGCATATGGAACAGACCGATTCTACTGCCACCAATGTACACTGATTGGCCATAACATTATGACCACTTACAGTACCTAACAGCCGGTGTGTTCACCTTTCACACGGACAACAGGTGGGACGGGTCGTGGTATGGAAGCAATGAAGCCTTGGTAGGTCGCTGGTGGGAGTCTGCACACACAAATCGTCTAATTCCCGTAAATCCCGAGGAGGGGAGCGATGAGCTATGACGCCACGTTGAATCACATCCCAAATGTATTAGATCGGGTTCAGATCTGGCGAGATGGGGACCAGCACATCAACTGGAATCCTCCAATGTGTTCCCCGAACCAGTCCATCGCACTACTGGCCTTGTGACATGGATCATCATCTTTAAATGAAACAACAAGTTCACTGTTACCAGTCACCGTTTTATTTATTTCCACGACGCGTTTCGAAGGTTTAAACCTCCATCATCGGGTGGATTTACATGAGTAAGTATTACATTTGTGTGTGTGTTGTGTTAAGATTTTTGGAGGAACTTGTGGCACTGCCTAGTGGAGAAACAAGACACTATTTCAGAATACGGTTTAGGATTACTTGTGACAAAAAATTTAAACTGATATCTAATGGTAAACAGTAAGTAAGTAAACGAGAGTACCTTCAGTGGTCACAGGTTCCTTTTGCTGTCGTAACACATCACACGTATACTGCCACATTTGTAAACAAATATGGCGTCTGGAATCAGCTGGGTGCAAGGTTCGTATAGCAGAAGAGAAGACATGATCTGAAATAGTGTCTTGTTTCTCCACTAGGCAGTGCCACAAGTTCCTCCAAAAATCGTAACACAACACACACACAAATGTAATACTTACTAATGTAAAACACACACAAATGTAAAAAAAAAGACACACACACACAAATGTAATACTTACTAATGTAAATCTACCCGATGATGGAGGTTTAAACCTTCGAAACGCGTCGTGGAAATAAATAAAACGGTGACTGGTAACAGTGAACTTGTTGTTTCATTTAATGTCAGTAACAGTCACGGTAAAGCCTAACCTAAAAATGTTCGCATTTAAAGATCATCATCTTGCTGAAAAATGCTACTACCGCCAAACATGATCGTCACGAAGGCGTGTTACGTGGTCTGCAACCAGTGTAAGATACTCCTTGGCCATCATGGTTCCCTTTATGAGCTGCAGTAGACTAAGGACGTCCACGTGAATCTTTTCCAGAGCATAATGGAGCCGTCGCCAGATTGTCTCCGTTCTGTAATCAGGTGTCAAGCAGGTATTCTCCTGGAAGACGACGCATTCGCGAACTTCCGTCGGTATGGTGAAGAATGTATCGGCATTGATGAGACTATGCAGCGCTCTGACACTGCGCCAACGTCCAGTGCCGATGGTCACGTGCCCATTTCAGTCGTAGTTGCCGATGTTGTGGTGTTGATATTGGCACATGCATGGGTCGTCGGCTGCGGCGACCCATCTTTAGGAATGTTCGGCGCACTGTTCGTTCTGACACACTTATAAGGTTTTACTTTAGTTCCGCCACAGTCCTCCGTCTGTCCAGTTTAGCAGTCTGTCCAGCCTACGAAGTCCGACATCTGTAACGAGGAGTGGCCGCCCAACCCCACGACCTCTGACCGTGGTTTCACCTTGGTTTCGCCACGTGTTGAAGACACTAACCAAAGCACTCCGCGTTAACAGCACAACATAAGAGAAATCAGGTTTCGTACGGTGGAGCATAGACAGACGTGTTTTCCTCGCTCCATCTGCAATTGCAAGAGGAAAAGGAATGTTCAACAGTGATCGAAGATACCTACCGTCATGTACTCTATGGTGCGGAGTACGTATGCAGATGTAGATGTCGTCAGTACAGCGTCACTGTCGATGATGACTCAGAGTATCGTATTCTTCAGTACTGCCACATCTAAAATATTTTCTGTATACTGTGCTTCACAGCTTCAATGTATTAACCGCTTTAAGTACCAGTGGTTTCTGCTTGAAATCATCATTTTATTAATTTTTATTTTGAAATGCCAGTGCCTTTCGCATGAAATCACCGATGCTACTGCAAGACTTGGACATCTAGTGGTGCAGTGAGGTACTTCTACAAATGTGATGCATTGAAGCAGTCACTTCAGCGCAAAAGCAGCAATCAGTGTAGTGATTGCGTTACGTAATCGTAGCAGCTTTTGACATGTGTTTTTTTTTATATAGTGGTCATATTAACGAGATTAATGACAGTGAAATTAAGTACATCTGAAGTTATTGTATTGTAAATTTGAGTTTGTACTATCGTTTTAATGAGTGGTCTCCAAATGAAACCACCGACGCAGGTGTGTATGTTTGATAAAAATTTATTAAATTTTAGGCCCGTTTTTGCTTGTTACTTAAGACTTTTTTTTCGGAGATTAGGAGCCCATGAAAGTTATGAGATGTGGGATACGTCTAGGACAAATGCGAAATTGCTTTCAAAGACATCTCACAAAATGAGGTTGAAAATTCTATATTCCATTCCTTACAAAGTGAAACCACGTCGTTAAAAATTGTTGTTTACTTTTAGCTAACCTATTTCTCCATTCATTGCTTGCTACGATAATAAAGGCTAATTCTGTGAAAAATTGTAGTATTATAGTCCAAAGTGAAACTAACTCCTTAAACTAATTGATTGTTTACTCTCTGCCAGTTACTTCTTGTATTACTATTAAGATAAAGGTAAAGTTTAAAATTCAATTTTTTATGTTTTTGGGAAACAAGGGGTTGAAGAACAGCATCACGACGCCACCAAAAGCTACTGTAGTGTATACTCATTCACTGACAACCATCCTTAACTCACGGATGAACATTACGTCAGGGAAAGGAAGATTCACTGGTGTCAAATATGCAATTATTGTCAGTTGCACCATATGTCACTTACACATGCATCCATTATCTTATACATTTTTCCATTAGTCACTAAGTGCACAAATTGACAATGTTCAGCATACTGTGTATCATAAACTGATGACTGGATCAGACGATGTTTGTTTTCATATTTGCATGATTGTACACTACTGGCCATTAAAATTGCTACACCAAGAACAAAGGCAGATGATAAACGGGTATTCATTGGACAAATATATTATACTAGAACTGACATGTGATTACATTTTCACGCAATTTGGGTGCATAGATCGTGAGAAATCAGTACCCAGAACACCCACCTCTGGCCGTAATAACGGCCTTGATACGCCTGGGCATTGAGTCAAACAGAGCTTGCATGGCGCATACAAGTACAGCTGCCCATGCAGTTTCAACACGATACCACAGTTCATCAAGAGTAGTGACTGGCGTATTGTGACGAGCCAGTTGCTCGTCCACCATTGACCAGTCTTTTTCAATTGGTGAGAGATCTGGAGAATGTGTTGGCCAGGGCAGCAGTCGAACATTTTCTGTATCCAGAAAGGCCCGTACAGGACCTGCAACATGCGGTCGTGCATTATCCTGCTGAAATGTACGGTTTCGCAGGGATCGAATGAAGGGTAGAGCCACGGGTCGTAACACATCTGAAATGTAACATCTACTGTTCAAAGTGCCGTCAATGCAAACAAGAGGTGATCGAGACGTGTAACCAATGGCACCCCATACCATCACGCCGGGTGATACGCCAGTATGGCGATGACGAATACACGCATCCAATGTGCGTTCACCGCGATGTCGCCAAACACGGATGCCACCATCATGATGCTGTAAACAGAACCTGGATTCATCCGAAAAACTGACGTTTTGCCATTCGTGCACCCAGGTTCGTCGTTGAGTACATCATCGCAGGCGCTCCTGTCTGTGATGCTGCGTCAAGGGTAACCGCAGCCACGGTCTGTTTGTGTATGAGAAATCGATTGGGAACTTTCCTCTTGTCAGCACGTTGTAGGTGTCGCCACGGGCGCCAACTTTGTGTGAATGCTCTGAAAAGCTAATCATTTTCATATCACAGCATCTTCTTCCTGTCGGTTAAATTTCGCGTCTGTAGCACGTCATCTTCGTGGTGTAGCAATTTTAATGGCCAGTAGTTTATGATAATAAAGATTAATTCTGTGAAAAATTTTAGTGTTATAGTTCAAAGCGATACCAACTCCTTAAACGAATTAATTGTTTACTTTCTGCCAGTTACTTCTTGTATTCATTGCTTACTAGTAAGATAAAGGTAAATTTTAAAATTAAATTATTTATGTTTTTGGGAAACAAGGGGTTGAAGAACAGCATCACGACACCACCAAACGCTACTGTAATGTGTACTTTTTCACGAACAACCATCGTAAACTCACGGATGAACATTACGTCAGGGAAAGGAAGATTCACTGGTGTCAAATACGCACTTACTGTCATTTACACCATGTGGCACATGCATCCGTTATCTTATACATTTTCCCATTAGTCACTAAGTGCACAAATTGACAATGTTCAGCATGCTGTGTATCATAAACTGATGACTGGATCAGACGATGTTTGTTTTCATACTTGCATGATTGTATCATAACTCGGTCACTAAGCATTTCCCAGCTTCAAATTTCTGCTACAGGAACAAGTCTTTCGGCTCACCCTGGAGAGTGCGAGATATCGCATGTCCCACGCACCGCCCCCCTAGTAGACTTTGACTACGATCGCGGTCCCGACGTATGCGGCACGCAGAGGCGGTGGCTGCGCACTCACCCGGCCCATCGGATGCCCGCGACCACCAGGTAGAACAGCCCAGACACGACGCCGACGATGATGCCGGCGGAGACGCCGCCCCCCAGCAGCGTCCACGGAGACAACGACGCCGAACCTGCACCGTGCATCTCGGCCCGCGTCTCGGCCCACACTGACCGGGATGTCTGTCGCCGGTGGAGGGGGGAAGGGTGGAAGCGGGTGGGGGGTAGGGAGTGGGGACCACGCTATCTCCGGCGGCTGCGCGCCGCGTAATCTCAAAGCCCGACCCATTGACTGCTTCGCGCTTTCACCTCAAGGTCGCCGGACAGGCGTCGTCTGCCTGACGCGTAGAAAGGACCCCCTGTCAGGAAAGCCGCGTGCATCCGCAATATCACGTTGAAGTGTGTTAGCCGGTCTCTAATAATGGCAAACCATACAGCACGCAACTGCCAAGGCTTTCCCGGAATAATAATTCGTGGCTGTCTCCTCGTGATTGCTGCCGGATCATAAAATCGACGTGACACGTTGTTTCGTCCTACCATCTGTCCCCTATCTTCAGGAGAGACGTCGCTGGGTTCCCCTCAAAACTGATGCCGATGCTAGAAATCGTCCTCCATCAATGTGATGACCCCAGGCAGCTCACGGGGCCGTAGTAATAAAACACCGGTGACAAGGCTGTCATCAAACCCTCCAGCCGGTCGCACCAAAGGCGGCTGTGTTTTGAAGCGTCATACTACACGGTTCTACTACCTGTTAAGAGGAAAACACTGATCTTCCGCTTCCTATACTTTATCCCTGCAACATTCAGAATTTCAAAGAGAGTATTCCGATCAACATTGTCAAAAGCTTTCTTTCCTTAACCTATCTTGTAACACAAGTCGTAGCGTTAGTACCGCTTCGCGTTTTCCTACATGGAATCCAAACTGATCTTCCCCGAGTTCAGCTTCTACCAGTTTTTCCAATCTTCTGTAGATGGTTTAGAAAATACATGATGGCATAGATTAGATTAAATTAGTACTTGTTCCATAGATCATGAATACGACGCTTCGTAATGATGTGGAACGCGTCAGGTTAATAAAAGGTGTCTGTCCAAGATATTGCATTACACAAAATATTACATGACACTTAATATTTTTAATTTCTTTGGGTGGGGGGGGGGCGGGTGGGGGGGGGGGGGAAATTACCCACTTCTTATATCCAAAAATTCATCTAATGAGTAGAAGGAGTTGCCATTCAGAAATTCTTTTAATTTCCTTTTAAATGTGTAAGTAGGCTGTGTAGGTTTTTATGTTGGTATCGCCACGTAGCGCTCTTTATGTAAATCACTGACTATGCTGTGTGCAGTCTGTGGCTAATTTGCATTGTTGGAACGTTGCTATTGTAGTGTTGGGCAGTTGGATGTGGACAGCGTTTAGCGTTGCGCAGTTGGAGGTGAGCCGCCAGCAATGGTGGATGTGGGGAGAGAGATGGCAGAATTTTGAAAGCGGACGATCTGGACGTGTGTCCATCAGAAAGAGTAAATTTGTAGTACTGTATATCATAAACTGATATATATATATATATATATATATATATATATATATATATATATATATATATATATATATATGATGACTTTTGAATATTATTAACGTAAATACATTGTTTGTTCTCTATCAAAATCTTTCATTTGCTAACTATGCCTATCAGTAGTTAGAATCTTTTATTTAGCTGGCAGTATTGGCGCTCGCTGTATTGCAGTAGTTCACGTAACGAAGATTTTTGTGAGGTGATTCATGAAAGGTATAGGTTATTGTTAGTCAGGGCCATCCTTTTGTAAGGATCAGATTCTGTTGCCCTAAAAATATTGTGTGTCAGTTTAGTGTTGATCACAATAAGTAAAGAGAGAAATGTCTGAGTATGTTCAGTTCTGCTCAGCTGTTTGAAAATCAAATCACGTAAGAGGTTTATCAGCACAGTAATTCATTAATTTTTCTAAGGGGATGTTTCAAATGCAATATGGCTCTCTGTCAGACTTTTGATGCTATTAGGTAAGTGACCAAAGACTTTTGTGGCAGCATAATTTAACCCCTCCTGAGCCAAAGTTAGATTTAACCTTGAGTAGTGAAGATCATCCTTTCCCCTAGTGTTGTAGCCACGTACACTGCTATTACTTTTGAATTCGTTCGGATTGTTAATAACAAATTTCATAAGTGAATATATATATTGTGAGGCTACAGTGAAGATCCCTAGTTCTTTAAATAAGTGTCTGCAGCATGATCTTGGATGATATCCAGCAATTATTCTGATTACACGCTTTTGTGCAATGAACACTCTTTTACTCAATGATGAGTTACCCCAGAATATGATGCCATACGAAAGCAGAGAATGAAAATAGGCGTGGTAAGCTAATTTACTGAGATGTATATCGCCAAAATTTGCAATGACTCTAATAGTATAAGTAGCTGAACTCAAACGTTTCAGCAGATCTTCAGTGTGTTTTTTCGAGTTCAACTCCTCATCAATGCATACATCTAGAAATTATGAATATTCTACCTTAGCTACCGATTTCTGGTCGAAGTCTATATTTATTAATGGTGTCATTCCATTTACTGTGTGGAACTGCATATACTGTGTTTTGTCAAAGTTTAATGAGAGCCCATTTGCAGAGAACAACTTCATGATTTTCTGAAAAACATCGTTTACGATTTCATCAGTTAATTCTTGTCTGTTGGGTGTAATAGCTATAATTGTATCATCGGCAAAAAGTACCAGCTGTGCATCTTCGTGAATATAGAATGACAAGTCAATAATATATATTAAGAACAGCAGTGGACCCAAGACCGAACCTTGCGGCACCCTATTTCTGATTGTTCCCCAGTTTGAGAAACCACCAGTTTTTTGCATATTATGCGAACTGCTTATTTCAACTTTCTGCACTCTTCCAGTTAGGTATGATTTAAACCATTTTAGCCGGCCGCTGGTGGCCGAGCGGTTCTGGCGCTACAGTCTGTAACCGCGCGACCGCTACGGTCGCAGGTTCGAATCCTGCCTCGGGCATGGATGTGTGTGTTGTCCTTAGGTTAGTTAGGTTTAAGTAGTTCTAAGTTCTAGGGGACTAATGACCTCAGCAGTTGAGTCCCATAGTGCTCGGAGCCATTTGAACCATTTTTTAAACCATTTTAGCGCTGTCCCTTTCATACCATAGTACTTGAGCTTATCTAGAAGTATTCCATTATTTACGCAATCAAAAGCCTTTGAGAGATCACAAAATATCCCAACGGGTAACTTCTGGTCACTCAGAACATTTAATATTTCATTAGTGAAAGTATATATAGCATTTTTCGTTGAAAAACCTTTCTGGAAACCAAACTGACATGTTGTTAAGACTTTATTTTTACGAAGGTGTTCAGCTACTGTACAATACACTACAGTTGTTGTTATTGTTGTGGTCTTCAGTCCGAAGACTGGTCTGATACAGCTCACCATGTTCCTCTATTCTGTGCAAGCTTCTTCATTTGCGAATAACTACTGCAACCTACGTCCTTCTGTGTCTGTTTACTGTATTCATATCTTTGTCTCTCTCAACGATTCAGCCCTCCCCCCCCCCCTTCCCTCCAGTACTAAGTTGGTGGTTCCTTGATGTCTAAAAATGAGTCCTATCAACTGATACGTCCTTCTAGTCAGTCTCTGCCAAAAATTTCTTCTCCCCCCAGTTCTATTCGGCACCTCCTGGTTAGTTATCTCATCTACTCATTTAATCTTCAGCATTCTTCTGTAGCACCACATTTCACAAGCTTCTATTCTCTTCTTGTCTAAACTGTTTATCATCTGTGTTTCACGTCCATACATGGCTACACTCCATACGAATATTTTTCAGAAAAGACTTTTTGTCACTTAAATCTATACTCGAGGTTAACAAATTTCTCTTCCTCAGAAACGCTTTTCATCAGAAATTTTACTCCCAAACTAACAGAACCGTCTACTTTATGGTAACTGAATCTGCCTTCGGTTCTTGGTAGAGGAACATTATAATAAATGAAAAGCACTAGTTTGCTTTTGTTCTACAGTATTACTTTTATTGTGTTAACCGTTTATCGGCTTACAAGGCCATCTTCAGACATTTACTGACTAAATGTCTGAAGATGGCCTTGTAAGCCGAAAACCGGTTAACACAATAAGAGTAATACTGTAGAATAAAAGCAAACTAGTGCTTTTCTTTTATCATCTACTTTACATCTACATCTACATTTATACTCCGCAAGCCACCCAACGGTGTGTGGCGGAGGGCACTTTACGTGCCACTGTCATAACCTCCCTTTCCTATTCCAGTCGCGTATGATTCGCGGGAAGAACGACTGCCGGAAAGACTCCGTGCGCGCTCGAATCTCTCTAATTTTACATTCGTGATCTCCTCGGGAGGTATAAGTAGGGGGAAGCAATATATTCGATACCTCAACTTTAAGTTCTTGTTTCTTAATATAATATCCTCTACATCACCTGAATTAATTTCACTACGTTAAATTATCCTTGTTTTGGTGTTGTTGATGTTCGTCTTGTATCCTCTTTTCAACACACTGTTCATTTCGTTCAACGGCTCTTTCAAGTCATTTGCTTTCCTGACAGAGTTACAATGTCATCGGCAAACCTCAAAGTTTATATTTCTTCTCCCTGGACTTTAATTTCTACTCCAAATTTTCTTTGGTTGCCTTTGCGGCTTGCTCTAGATACAGACTACAGCCCTGTCTGACTCCCTATGCAACTACTACTTCCCTCTCATGCCCCTCGACTCCAACAAACACTCTCTGGTTTCTGTACAAGTTGTAAATAGTCTTCCGCTTCCTGTATTTGATCCCTGCTACCTTCAGAATGTCAAAGAGAGTATTCCGATCAACATTGTCAAAAGCTTTCTTTCTATAAACGTACGTCTGTCTCTCCTTAACCAGCCTTCTAACAGAAGTCGTAGCGTCAGTATCGCTTCGCGTTTTCCTAGATTTCTCCGGAATCCAAACTGATCTTCCCCGAGTTCAGCTTCTACCAGTTTTTTTTCCAATCTTCTGTAATACATTCGTTGTAGTATTTTGCAGCCATGACTTATGAAACTGATAGTTATGTTCACACCTATTAGCACCTGATTTCTTTGGAACTGGATTTATTATATTCTTCTTGAAGTCTACGGTATTTCTCCCGTCTCATACATCTTTCACGCAACATGGAAGAGTTTTGTCGTGGCTGTTTCTCCCAAGGCATCACTAGTGCTGACGGAATGCTGTCTACTCACGGGCCTTGTTTTGACTTAGGTCTTTCAGTGCTCTGTCAAATTCTTCTCGCAGTATCATGTCTCCCTTCTCATCTTTATCTACGTAATCTTCTGTTTCTACAATATTCCCAGCAAGTTCATCTACCTTGCGTAGGCCCTCTATATACTACTCCTACCGCACAGGTTTCCTTTCTTTGCTTAGGACTGGTTTTTCATCTGAGCTCTTGATGTTCATATAGCTGCTTCTCTTTTCTCCAAAGGCTTCTTTAATTTCCGTCTAGGCGGTATCCATCTCTCCCTAAGCGATGCTTACATTTGTTCTCTAGCCATTCTGCTTAGCCATTTCGTATTTCCTGTCACTCTCATTTTTAGACGTTTGTCATTACTTTCACCTGCTTCGTTTACAGCATTTTCATATTTTCTCTTTTCATCGATTAAATTCAGTATTTCTTTATCCAAAGATCTCTACTAGGCCTTGTCTTTTTGCCTATTTGATGCTCTGCTAACATTACTATTTCTTCTCTCAAAGCTAACCAGTCGTTTCCCTCTGCATTCCTTTCCCCTGCTGTTGTCAATCTTTGTCCAACGCTCCTTCTGAAAGCCTAAACAACCTCTGACCCTCTCAACTTATCCAGGTACCATCTCCTTGAGTTCCTAGCTTTTTGGAATTTCTTCAGTTTTAATTGACAGTTCATTACCAATAAATTGTGGTCAAAGTCCACAACTGCCACTGGAAATGTCTTACAATTTATAATCTGGTTCCGAAATCTCTGTCTTACCGTTATGTAATGAATCTGAAACCTGGTGGTGTTTCCAGGTGTCTTCCACGTGTAGAGCCTTCTTTTATGATTTTCAAACTAAGTGTTAGCGGTGATTAAATTATGCTCTGCGCAAAATTCCACCAGGCGGGTCCCTCTTTCATTCCTTTCCCCCAGTCCATTTTCACCTACCATTTTTCCTTCTCTTGCTTTTCCTACTATCGAATTCCTGTCCTTCGTCACTATTAAATTTTCGTCTCCCTTAACTATCCTAATGATTTTTTATCTCATTATACAATTCTTAAACTTCTTCATCATCTGCGGAGGTAGTTGGCATATAAACTTGCACTGCTATGGTGGTTGTGGGCTTCATGTCTATCTTGGCCACAATAATGCGTTCACTACGCTGTTCATAGCATCTTTCCAGTATTCTCCTTTCTCTTATTCATTATTAAACCCACTCCTGCCTTACCCCTATTTGATTTTGTTTTTATAACCCTGTATTCACCTGACCAGAAGTCCTATTCTTCTTGCCATCGAACTTCACTAATTCCCACCATATCTAACTTTAACCTATCCATTTTCGTTTTTAATTTTCTAACCCACTTGCTCGGTTAAGGGGTCTAACAGTCCACGTTCTGATCCGAAGAACACCTATCTTGTTTCTCCTGATGACGACATCTTCTTGAGTTGTCCCCGCCCGGAGATCCGAATGGAAAACTATTTTACCTCTGTTATATTTTACCCAAGAGGATGACATCATCGTTTAAGCATACAATAGCGCTGTTTGTCCTCGGAAAAAATTACTGCTGTAGTTTCCCCTTGCTTTCAGCCGTTCACAGTACCAGTACAGCAAGACGGTTTGGTTGAGGTTACAAGGTCACATCAGTCAATCATCCAGAGTGTTGTCCCTGCAGCTACTGAAAAGGATACTGCTGCTCTTGAGGAACCACACGTTTGTCCGGCCTCTCAACAGATACCCCTCCCCACCAACGACAAGGTCCATGACTTACGGGGAGGGGAGTGGGGGCAAATATATTCACCCAAAAACGGACACATACCGATGGAAATCTACATACAAAGAGTCGACTCAGCATTGCTAAACTCTATCATAATATTCTGGGCAGAACCACCGGCTTGGATTTTATCAAGCACTCTCATTTCATCTTCTAAACTTGCTCCTAACAGTCATCTTGGTTACTACATTGCGTGACACTTCAATACACTTCCGAGCGATCACGAAGGTGGAATTAAACAGCACCCCTCACGTGGACTTCAGCAAACGACCTGAGCAGGTTTTGGCATTTTTGCGTGTTTGTGAGCAACAATGATGCATACGTCACTCATTAACCGCCACAGATGAAGCCAATGGGAAAGAGGAAGATACGTTCAACATTTTACAATAAATGTCGTGTGATTAGGGCCTCCTGTAGGGTAGACCGTTCGCCGGGTGCAAGTCTTTCGAGTTGACGCCACTTCGGCGACTTGCGTGTCGATGAAGATGACATGATAATGATAAGGACAACACAACACCCAGTCCCTGAGCGGAGAAAATCTCCCACCCAGCCGGGAATCGAACCCGGGCCCTTAGGATTGACATTCTGTCGCGCTGACCACTCAGCTACCGGGGGCGGACATTTTACAATAAATGAACTTGGCACAAATGATGTACAATAGACTAACGCTTCATTATAAGTGATAAAAAACCAGTCCGAACTACTACGAATTCCGAATTAGTGAAGTTCGAATTAATGACGGTTTACTGTATGAATTATTTCTACCAACGAGCTAAAGAAGACTCCACCAGTAGTTATAATTTAAGAACAGTATTTACAATCTGATAATCTATCGACGGCATCATCATCATTTAAATTTCAGACTGTGCTATAGTCTCACATCGCTTTCGTAATTTGCTTTCAAATCGTTTTCTTCTGCGTCGCTCGAGCTATAACTGCTCCCTCCCACACGTAAATGTTCCCTCACAGTCTTCAGCAACACTTCGTTCCTGGCTTTCTCTTTTGTAATATCTCTTTATATACGATGAATTATTCAGATACAATTCTACCCTTGAATGACGTTTACTAATTTTCTATCTTCATACTCGCAGAATCCATGCGAAAAGTAGTTTCAGACAATAGCTATGCCATGAGCGCATAAGTATTCTTTGTAGTACTCTCTCTGGTGGTTGTTAGAAAAAAAAGAGAGGGAGCTTCCGAGATTGTCTTCGTGCCGATTAGCCGGAGTTTTGTTTGAAGAACTGTAATATGATTATTGAGATTTATGACAGAAGATAACTGATACGAAATTGTACGATTAAAAAGTGAAATATATATATATATATATGGCTCCTTCATGAAAAGGGTCTGTATCTGACATTTGAGAATTAATGATATTCATCGATATATTGCGTAGTTGTTAATCAGAAGGGAACTTCCGAAAGACTGGATACGAACCTGCATTTAATAATCCAAGAGCTCCATTACTTCTTCGGAAGGTTAAACTTCATCAAAGCCAAATATCCGCTTGATGTGAGGTTTCCCGACTGATTATACAACGCTCCCAAAAATACGAGGCATTTTATTTGTACAGATTAGCGGACTGCCGCAAAGCACGAGCCTGCAGAGAAGAAGAATCATCGCCTGATTTCATTTTAACAAGTAAAATTTCAGAATCATTTTGAGTGACTGAGCTATGACTGTGTTTCCTATCATGAATGATTGATTGCTCGAACGAATTGAGATCTACATAATTACGTAGATAGGAGAAAAAATTACAGTGGCGCCAGTGTGACAGGACTCTCTTGGATTGTTATACAATATATGTATTTTTTGTTTCATGAAAACCAACGAGAACGAGAAGTAATGAACATGAAGTGAGATACGGTGCCCATAGTAAAAGATTGCTGATACCAAGAAACGATTTCAACTATTGGACAACACCGAGACTACAGAAAAAGGCCAGAGAAATCTAATTTTTTTATCCTGTACTTAAAATAGTTTGAAATCAATTTAGAAAGAACTTTTTTCCAGATAGTAGTTAAGATTGTAGAACTGTATATTGTGTGATTTTCGTATCTGGACATTGAACTTTAAACCATCTGTGAAGTAATTTGAAAGTTAAGTGTGTCTACGACAGTAAATTTGAAACTGTATTTTGTGATTAGAACCTGATATTGATAGTTATTTATTGTTATTGACTAGAGCGGCATTTAAAATGTCATTGAATCAGCAACGAGACGTGCAACAGCCTTCAGCTGTTTGCGCAGAAGCAGAGGCCACGGATAGCAATTCTGAGACTGTTGTGGCTAGCGGTAGCAATATAAATAATCCCGCTGGTTCAGAAAACATTCATACAACAGCTGATCAGACTGTTGTTGACACGTTAGTTGTTATTATGCAACAGTTGTCTCTATTAGCCGAAGGCCAAGCGGAGGTAAAACGAGACTTATCCGTTATACAAAATGAACTCCAAAATCAATTAGCCGAAAATCAAACAGAATTACAAAATCAGTTAAGAGCAACCTTTACCGAATTAGATCAGAGATTAAATACCCAGACACAGGAAATAAAAGAACAGGCAGAAAGGACCGAACAGAATCTTATTGCTCAAATTGAGCAGGTCTGCCAACAGTGCCAAGAAAACAATAGTAAATTAAAACCGGAACTAACCGAATATGTATCCGTCAAAATTGACCCGATACAAAAACAAGTAGAACTGTTTCCTCAAGTAATACAAGCTCAAGAGGACATACAGTGTTCCGTAGCTATGATACCAGAAATTATAGAATCCCAAGATAATGTAAAGAAGCAATTTGACGAAGTGAAGGAAAAACAGGAGACAGTGGAACATAGAATGAATGTACTTGCGGGAAAGTTTTCAGAAATGACATTACAGCGGCAAAATTTTCCTTCGGAAACCATAGAAGAAACTGTGAAAGTAGCTTTACAGTCAATTTCAGAGAGTTCGGAGGAGAATTTTTTCAACAAAGGGTTAAAGAAAGTTCGAGAATAACTTGGCGAAAAATTCTCGCATTGGAAAGAAAATATCGAAAGATCACTAAATCTCTCGCAGGAGAATTTAGAAACAGCGAGAAGTAGGAAACAAAATTCTCAATCTGCGCGTGACATCCCGTCCACGTCAAGATCCGATGTAAACAGAACTGGAACGTCACAAGTTAGATTCGATATAATGGATAGCCACAGGGAAACGTACGAACAGGATGATTTTTGGAATCGTAGTACCGTTGAGGAGAAGATGATTAAACAGAGACAATTTCAAATCTTTAACCCTGACAAAAAGAATGTTCATCCTGTAGTCTTCATTCGAAGTTTCAGAGGTCTATTTCCACGATCTTGGACAGAATGGCAAAAGATTAGTTTTGTATCAGGATATATACAAGGATCAGGAGCATTGTGGGCATCTGAACAAACATCTTTTTGTAAATGTTACAAAGAACTTGAGCAGGCTTTTCTAGCAAAATATTGGTCTGCTGGAGTACAAGAAAGACTTAGGCAGGAAGTATTATATCCTGAGCCTTTCTCATTTTCTAGAGGATCTCTAAAGAGATATTTTGAGAAATACATCAATAAATCTTTGTATTGGGATGTACCGATTCCTTTGTCGGATATACTTAGAATTCTCAAGTCCAGACTACCCACCAGTATAAGGAATCAGCTGTTATATATAAATGATAAGGATATAGACTCATTTATGACTACGCTTGATCATATTGATATAATTGAGGAGGACAATAAAAGGGCAAGAGAAATGTCATATCAAAGAAGTGTAATAGAAGCGAATCCGAGCTGCAACTCGAATGTGAATGGCAGTAATGGTAGTGGTAACAATAATCATAACCAACTACACTCTCCGAAGAGACTTAGAAATGGACAAAATGCAAACAATAATTATTACCATAATGGAAACTTTGGTAATGGTGCAGCGAGGGGCTATTTTAGGAACAATAGGAATTTTAATCGATATAATCCAATGTATGACAACACAAGACAGTTCTACCAACACCAGCAGAACAACAACAATAATTACACAAATCAAGCAAGACAATATAGACCGAATTCACCACAACAACCGATAATCACTGAAGTAGCTGAAGAGACAAATACCAATCGGACCAACAGTCAATCAAACTAAACGTGACCGCATCGTGCCCCGGAGGAGCGGTCAGGGGATCTGTTAGGGGCGAAACAGTAAAATTACAATTGTTAAGATATAATGATGGTGAGCTGTTGACGGAAGAGTTAACAAAGGATTTAATAACGTGTCATAATGACAGATCGAGTGTTCCGGTATCGGAAGTATTTGTTGAAATAGAGGAAGTTCCAACGAATGTGATATTGGACACCGCCGCTTCCGCCAATGTCATCTCAGGCACTCTTTTTCGGAGAATTATTAGGAAAAAGAAGGTACCAATTTTGCCAGTACAGAACTGCAAAATCATCGGAGCTGTTGGAGCACGCTCTCCCAATGTCAAAATACAAACACAATTAGAGATGAAAATGGGAAATGTAGCAATAAAATGCACGTTCCTTGTAGTGGAGAAGTTATTAGTGGACTGTATTCTGGATATTGGGAGTATGCAGGAGTACGATTGTCAGATTGATTTTTTGGAAGGAATAGTTAAATTTAGATTAAATGGAGAAGAGATAGCACTGGATTTAAATAGAAAGGAAACGGTGCATGAGAAATATTGTCGCGGTGCCATAATTCAATTAATTGACACTACAAACGGTCGTTGGAAGGAGCTTTCGAAGGATTTGATACAACAGGAGGACTTTAACCAAACAACAATGATAAAAGCTAGTGAATCAAATCAGCTTACCGGAGAACAAAGGCAGCAGCTTCATTATTTGTTAGACGCATATGAAGAGATTTTTGATGAGAAACCAGGAATTATTAAAGGGTATATTTGTCACCTACAAGTGAAGCCACATCAGACTTACTGTTACACGCACTATCCGATCCCCTGGCGTTTAAAACAATCCGTTCAAAGGGAGATAAATAGAATGTTAGAATGGAACTTGATTGAGCCATCAACTAGTCCCTATTGTTCTCCGCTCTTAGTCGTCCCAAAACCTGGAGGTAACGTTAGATTAGTTCTGGATGCGAGAGAGATTAATAAAATAATAGTACCTGTAAGAACTCATCCGGAAAATATAGATGAATTAATTCAAAATTTCCAGGATGTTTCGTACTTAACTAGTGTTGATTTGAGAAGTTCGTACTGGCAGGTCCAAATGGATGAAGAATCTAGGAAATATACCGCATTTATCTATGCTGGGAGAAGTTACCAATTTAGAGTTGTCCCGTTCGGACTTAATATTAGTGCCGGAATATTTATTTCAGCGTTGGATTATGTTCTTGGACCAGAATTGCGTAGTCGTATAACTGTGTTTGTTGACGACTTATTAATAGCCACGAAAACATGGGAAGAGCATTTGCATATTTTGGAAAGGATTTTTGCTGTTTCCAAGAAAACCGGAATTACAGTAAACTTACAAAAGTCTCATTTTGCTTTACCACAAATTAAGTTCTTAGGACATATGATAGATGCGAAAGGTATCCTGCCTACCGAGAAGAAGATAAGTGCAATTCGAAATTTTCCATCACCACGGAATAAAAGACAGCTGAAGGGATTTATAGGTATGGTATCGTTCTTCCGTCGTTTCATAAACACTCAAGCCATGAATTCTGAGGCATTAAACCGGCTTCTACGGAAGGATGTGCCATGGCAATGGACTGAAGAATGTGAACTAGCTTTTCGAGACATTAAAGACCAACTCGTTAACGCATCCTTATTATATCACCCTGATATGAATTGTGAGTTCTGTCTGTCCACGGATTCATCGGATGTTGGATTAGGTGCTTGTCTCTTCCAAATTAGGAAAATAAAAGGGGTACCAACATTCTGTCCGATAGCATTTGCTAGTCGAGTGTTATCGCCCTGTGAAAGAGCCTATACGACCACAGAACTTGAAGCACTTGCGGTTATCTGGGCATTCAAGAAGTTTAACTATTATTTATATGGTTCGAAAACGATTGTGTATTGTGACCATCAATCACTAACATTTTTGCAAACATGTAAATTATTACATCCTAGACTGTCACGTTGGACAATGACACTACAACAGTACCAATTTAAAATTATTCATGTGTCTGGCAAAGAAAATATTATTGCGGACGCACTGTCAAGATCCCCAGAAGGTTTAACGCTGGAAATAGAATCAGTAAATACTTCGGATTTTCCAGTATTACTGTTGCAGGACAATATCTACAAGACTTAATATGTACATCTTTGTAGAGATATGGGAAATTTACAACGAAAAGACCCTCGATGGAAGAAGATAATTCAGCTAAAGGAACAACAAAATTCAAGGGCTAGTTTAGATCATTATAAATTAGTAAATGGAGTATTATTCTTCAGATGTGGGAAGGACAACAATCCACGGTGGTGTGTATGTATCCCGAAGGAATATGAGGAAAAATTAATTTGGTTTACCCACTTATCATGGGGACATTTTGGTGTAATTAAATGTGCTAATAAAATAGGATCATACTGTTATTTTCCGAATATTCGGAGAAAAGTGCACCAAACAATACAAAACTGTTTACTCTGTCAAAAGGCAAAACCAGATAATAGAGGTAGTAAGCATGTTCTGCATTCAATTATTCCACGAGAGCCAAGGGCGTTAATTTCGTGTGATATCTGCGGCCCTCTCCCACGATCAAGAGGAGGAGTCAAATTCATTGTTGGATTCTTTGACGTGTTTACCAAATATGTAAAACTATATCCATTAAAGTGTGCTACTGCAAGAGCTGTTGTAGTGAGATTGGTGCGTGACTATCTTCCGCATGTAGGTTTACCGAAATCCATAATTACAGATAATGCCAGAATTTTTACTGGATTTAAATGGAAGCAAACATTAACACAACTTGGTATTCGACAAATTTTGACATCGTGTTACCATCCACAAGGTAGTCCAATAGAACGAGTTTTCCGAGAATTAAACCGATTTATGCGTACATACTGTCACAGTAAACAAACATCATGGGCTGATTATTTGTCAGAATTTGAACAAATATTCAATAATCTGACACATACCTCAACTAACTTTACTCCAACAGAGCTTATGTTTAGTCAGATTGAAAAGAACTTCTGGATAAACCATCTGCCAAAGTATGAAGACCAGAATTTAAAATGGGAGGAAAAGATTCGACTCGCACTTGTCAATTTAACTAAAAAGACAATACAACGGAAATTGACATACGACAAACGGATTCACCGGATTCAGACGTTTCATCTTGGAGAAAAGGTTTTATTGAGACGACACATCCATTCCTCGAAACTGATGAAGAACATAAAGAAATGGAATCTTATTTATACTGGACCATATGTTGTTGTAAATATACCAAATCCGGGATCATACTTGTTGGCATATCCCGAATCGAAAAGAATAAAGGGATTATTCCCGCATAATGATATTAAGAAATTTTTTGAAGGATCGTAGATCTGTGATACCAAATATGGAGAAGAATTTAGAGTGGAATTTGACTATGAGTCGAATGTGTATATAAATATCAAGAAGTTTATGTTGTCTAGAGGTTAAGAGACAGTGAGATTACTCCTGTGGTAGGTTAAGAGACAGTGAGATTACTCCTGTGATAGTTTGGCAGAAAATTTTTTAGATAGGTAGAAGAATTTGTTAATTACTAGTGTTTCTAAGTGTGGACTATGAGCAGAAGCCACAGTGATATACAATGAAAGTGCATCTACATTTCCTCAAGACACGGCACTTATGTGAGAATTGCGTGTGAAACTTGAACAGTGTGGGATATGTAGGTAAATACGCTGTGAGTATGATGTGCGCTGTTCGCGCAAGAAAACAAATGAACTGTGAAATGAAACAACAGTCGATAATGTCACTGTTGCAAACAATTGAAGAAACTCTGGTTGCGCGAGAGAAAATTATTATAATTTTTAGATTTTTCATTATGCCTTCTCGACCAGGAGAATTAATTTAAGAATTTTAATTGACTTTTTAAGAATAGCAATTTGTGTGTTTCATCTTATGGACATAATTGTTGAAATATATTTCCATAAATGTTCATGAGAGGATGAAGACGATTCTACGAGTGGATGAATTGATAAATGAACATACGTCATAATTAATGATATTTATTTGCAAGTGGATCTATAAATTAATTAATTATAAGAATAATGAAAATTTTTCAAATTATTCCTTTTGTGGAGTCAGTGTCATATGCCTATGTTTAAAATTTTTCATCAGGTGTAAACTTAAATTTTATCCATAATTTCGTAATTGAAAGCAGACCTTGGACAGATTCAATGCTCTACTTCCACCTGCACTATAACAAAACGAAGATTAGATTAAAAAAATTTTTTGAGAGGAATACATTCAATATGAGCTACAACAAAATTTAAATGCCCACAGTCTATTTGGCAATGTTTTGGACAATCAGCAGTTGTAATGCAAAACACCTTTGGTATTGAGGACTACACAAAAATTCGCGATTGTCAGGACTGATGGATGTTCCAGTCTAGTACAGATGGAAGAATATAAGAATCCACTCCGATTTTGAGTTCAACGATGAAATATGGACTTCGTTGCCTTAATCCACTCTCTTCCAGGGATTTATTCAGTCAGAACCTTTTCTTATTCCACTTTAAACCTGTTTCATGTTCACGTCCCTGACCATCTGTTCCTGAGATCATCTTCCTGTTTCTACGGCACATTACCAGCTTCTATCCTGTACCATAAGCCATCGCCTGTGCTCCGTGCCGCCTCCACCAAATGCTGTACGTCGCCTACCCGGTGTCCGTACCCAGTGTTCCTGTTCCATCGACTTCACAACGAGATCGCCGGCTACATCGTCGAAAGAAGAATTATGAAAATTTTTTTTGAGCAATATTGTAAAATTTTTTTTGGCTATGAGGCACTTTTCTTTCCATCTAATCTATGGAGCTTCTATATATTTCAAAATTACTGGATTTAGGCTTTCCTATGTTCTTTAATACCTGAGCTGGGGTCTATTCTTCCGGGTTTTCCAGGGTTTCCCTGTGAAGGCCAGTTCCCAAATGGGTAGACCTTTTCCGTAATTACACCAATCTACATCTTCCCTGGTTATGTACTCGGGATGCGGATATACCCCGGTACATGTAAAAGCTATTGCTTAGGTATTCTCGTAACTTATTGTCTTAACATCTTACCCATACACTCTATAGTAAAATTCTACGAATTCAAAATATTCCTCTTTTGAATAAACAACCCAACAAATTTTTTTCTGTTAGCTCGCAAAGTGTATTATCATTAACTTTGCTCGCTGCGAGGGGCAATTGTAATATCTCTTTATATACGATGAATTATTCAGATACAATTCTACCCTTGAATGACGTTTACTAATTTTCTATCTTCATACTCGCAGAATCCACGCGAAAAGTAGTTTCATACAATAGCTATGCCATGAGCGCATAAGTATTCTTTGTAGTACTCTCTCTGGTGGTTGCTAGAAAAAAAAGAGAGGGAGCTTCCGAGATTGTCTTCGTGCCGATTAGCCGGAGTTTTGTTTGAAGAACTGTAATCTGATTATTGAGATTTATGACAGAAGATAACTGATACGAAATTGTACGATTAAAAAGTGATATATATATATATATATATATATATATATATATATATATATATATATATATGGCTCCTTCATGAAAAAGGTCTGTATCTGACATTTGAGAATTAATGATATTCATCGATATATTGCGTAGTTGTTAATCAGAAGGGAACTTCCGAAAGACTGGATACGAACCTGCATTTAATAATCCAAGAGCTCCATTACTTCTTCGGAAGGTTAAACTTCATCAAAGCCAAATATCCGCTTGATGTGAGGTTTCCCGACTGATTATACAACGCTCCCAAAAATACGAGGCATTTTATTTGTACAGATTAGCGGACTGCCGCAAAGCACGAGCCTGCAGAGAAGAAGAATCATCGCCTGATTTCATTTTAACAAGTAAAATTTCAGAATCATTTTGAGTGACTGAGCTATGACTGTGTTTCCTATCACGAATGATTGATTGCTCGAACGAATTGAGATCTACATAATTACGTAGATAGGAGAAAAAATTACACTTTGATGACACTGCAGTGCTGCTCAGTAGTTTCCTCCAGGTCTCTCAAGTCATTTGAGTCACCACTAAGTTTATCAGCTTCAGAAATGGTAAGCTTTATGATGTTTGCAGCAATGTATTGTATATTTACACCAGTAATCGTTTACTACGGAGGTATTTGAACGATTTCATGCATTGCCTTTCAGCAATTTAGTCGATGATATATCTTGGAAACTGTCGTTTCTTTCGTACCAAAAATTCGAGCAGATGAGCCTCCTTCAAATATTGTCTGAGATCCACATCTTGCTTTTTCAGCCATTGAATAATTTTGTCTCTCTCTGTTGCCAAAGGTGGTGGCTTATTGCGAACAACAGAATGATACGGAGCATTATGTGTAACAATGACTGATGACCTTGTAAGATTTGTCGTAAGCGTTGTTTCGCACCACCTTTGAAAAACTACGCTATTCTTCTCTTCATGATGATAACTTGTCTTTTTCGAAGGAAACATTAACAGGCAGTTTGGTACTAACTTGCTCGACGTACCCTCACGTAACTCAATATTCTTCTCCTTTTCCCAACAGACGCTGCCATTGTCCCCTCGGAGTTACATCACTCAAAGCTCTAATGACTGGCATTGAACCTAGTTTCAGCCAGTCACTTTACATTACTGAAGGTCAGGCCCATCATAAAACGCAGAAATCTGCATCACCACGCAGCATATGCCTCGTACATTAATATTTTTAGTTAACTAACCTGAGGAACCGGGCCTATGTCTTTCAGCACCGTACGCAGCAAAAATGAACTGCCTTTAAAAAAGTCTTCTCTCTCAAGCAACGCGAACAGTTCAGAAAGTGCTCGATGTTGTTTCTCCTATAATAGCGATACAGGAAGTTTCAGGCCCAATAGTAAGTATTTTAGGATGTGGAAGTATATAGACTAAGTCGAGTAAAATATTCCATATAACATTTGTTCAATGTTTACCGGTTACAGGGCACAGCTAGTTACAGATATAGGTTTTCACTTCGCTTGGTTGTACTGCATTTACTATGGGCTTATTTATTGTTTGTAATTTGTAATTTGAAGTTCAAGTTGTGAAGCTCTGCTTGAATTTTTCAACTGTAGCTGATCTGTTGGCTAATTCTACCATATCATTTACAAATGCTGATTATTCCGATACGATTTTTATGTAGCGATTTGGATACGCTGCTGCTGCCTGTAGACAATACGGTAGCCGATTTCCTACCACGAAGTACTGGATTCAAAAGTTTTTAGAACACATTATTCAATTGGGAGACCATGGTCGTTCAAGAAGCAAAGGCAGAACTTCTGCATACGTCAGTGCTCCACATACAACAACAGGGCGTATATTAGGTATGCACGGCCTCTTCCCTCAAGATTTACAGAGGATTCAACATCTTCGAGAAGGCTGACGAATGAAATATTGTTGTTGCGAAATTGAAAATCGCCGAGAAAGTCTATCAATACCGTTTACCGATTAAGTCAATTCATTTGTGATGGTATCGATGAACTCGTAACCTGAAACGATTGTTCGATGAAAACCAAAATGCCTTTGGGGAGACGCTAATTTGAGAACGCTTCTCTTTAAATGTGTGGTGTGTTATGATAGACAATCATTCAATGAAACCTGTTGTGTTACCACATCGCCTTACAGGACCCCATTATCTAAGACTTTATTAAAAACGAGCTTCCAGCATTATTGGAAGAGGTTCCTTTGGCTACAAGGATGAATACGTTCACGCACATTCTAGTCGTCAGCTGACATAATCTAAACCTAACATTCCCTGGAAGATGGGTTTGCTTAAATGGTCACGTTTTTTTGGCCACCCAAGTCCCCGGACCTTACCTACTTAGATTTTTTCTGAAGGTGATGGTCGAAAGGCGAAGTCTAGATAGGAAAGATAGTCACAAGAGACAAAGCGATTTTTCAGATTATGAATAGCGCTGCCCCTATAAAAGAACGCCTAGACAACTTTACAAGAGCTAGACATAGTGTTATCGAGGGAATATGAAAGTACTTTGAACTTGTTCATTTGCTTTTGCTCGACACCTTCTGTACGTATTTGTTTCGTTACATTCTAACATCTATAGTTCTGTAACCAATAAAAAAAGGGGATGCACTTTAAATACTGAGATGACAAAAATCAAGGCATAGCGATATGCGCGTATACAGATGGCAGTAGTATAGCGTACACAAAGTGTAAGAGGGCAGTGTAGGGGCGCGGCTGTCATTTGTTCTCAGGTGATTCATGTTAAAATGTGTCCGACGTGATTATGGAAGGACGACGGGAATTAAGTCTTTGATCGCGAAATAGTAGTTGGAGCGAGAGGCATGGGACGTCCCATTCCTGAAATCGTTACGGAATTCAATATTCCGGTACCCACAATGTTAAGAGTGTGCTGAGAATACCAAATTTCAGGCATTACCTCTCATCATGAACGATGCAGTGTCCAACGGCCTTCACTTAACCACCGAGAGAAGCAGCGTTTGCTTGGATATTTCATTGCTGACAGAAAAACAACACTACTTGAAATAACCGCAAACATCTCAACATGGGACATTCGACGAATGTATCCCTAACGACAGTGTGGCGAAATTTGGCGTTAATCTGCTCTGGCAGCAGACGATCAACTCTCTAATAGCACATCGCCTGCAGCGCCACACCTGTCTCGTGACAATATCGGTCGGACCCTAAATGATAGGAAAACCGTGACCTGGTCAGATGAATCCCAATTTCAGTTAGTAAGAGTTTATGGTAGGGTTCGAGTGAGGTGTAGACCGTACGAAGCCATGGACCCAGGTTGTCAACGTGACACTATGCAAGCTGGTGGTGGCTCCATGATCTTGTGTGCTGTGTTTACATGGAAAGGACTGGGTCCTCTGGTCCAACGGAACCGATAATTGGCTGGAAACATCTATGTTCGGCTACTTGGAGACCATTTGCACCCATCCATGGACTTCACATTCCTAAACAATTATCGAATTTTTATGGATGACAATGCTCCTTGTCAGCGGCCACAACTGCTCGCGATTGATTTGAGGAACATTCTGGACAACTCGAGTGAATGATTTCGTCATCCAGATCGCCCGACATGAATCCCATCCAACATTTATGGGACATAATCGAGAGGTCAGTTCGTACACAAACTCCTGCAACGGCAACACTTTCGCAATTAAGGACGGCTACAGAGAGAGTATGGTTCGTTGTTTCTGCAGATACCTTCCATCGACTTATTGAGTCCATGCCATGTCGAGCTGCTGCGTTGTTGTTGTTGTTGTTGTTGTTGTCTTCAGTCCAGAGACTGGTTTGATGCAGCTCTCCATGCTACTCTATCCTGCGCAAGCTTCTTCATCTCCCAGTACCTACTGCAACCTACATCCTTCTGGATGTGCTTAGCGTATTCATCTCTTGGTTTCCCTCTACGATTTTACCCTCCCCATTGCCCTCCAGTACTAAATTGGCGATCCCTTGATGACTCAGAACATGTCCTTCCAACAGATCCCTTATTCTACTCGAGTTGTGCCACAATTTCCTCTTCTCCCCAATTCTATTCAGTACCTCCTCATTAGTTACATGATTTACCCATCTAATCTTCAGCATTCTTCTGTAGCACCACATTTCGAAAGTTTATATTCTCTTCTTGTCTAAACTGTTTATCACCCATGTTTCACTTCCATACATGGCTACACTCCATACAAATACTTTTAGAAAAGACTTACTGACACTTAAATCTATACTCGACGTTAGCAAATTTCTCTTCTTCAGAAACGCTTTTCTTGCCATTGATAGTCTATATTTTATATCCTCTCTACTTCGACAATCATCAGTCATTTTGCTCCCCAAACAGCAGAACACATCTACTACTTTAAGTGTCTCATTTCCTAATCTAATTCCCTTAGCATCACCCGACTTAATTCGACTACATTCCATTATCCTCGTTTTGTTTTTGTTGATGTTCATCTTATATCCTCCTTTCAAGACACTGTCCATTCCATTCAACTGCTCTTCCAGGCCCTTTGCTGTCTCTGACAGAATTACAATGTCATCGGCAAACATCGAAGTCTTTATTTCTTCTCCATGGATTTCAATTCCTACTCCAAATTTTTCTTTTGTTCCCTTTACTGCTTGCTCAATATACATATTGAATAACATCAGGGATAGGCTACAACCTTGTCTCACTCCCTTCCCGACCACTGCTTCCCTTTCATGCCCCTCGATTCTTATAACTGCCATCTGGTTCCTGTACAAATGGTAAATAGCCTTTGCTCCCTGTATTTGGCCCCTGCCACCTTCAGAATTTGAAAGAGAGTATTCCAGTCAACATTTTCAAAAGCTTTCTCTAAGTCTACAAATGATAGACTCGTAGGTTTGCCTTTCCTTGACCTATCTTCTAAGGTAAGTCGTAGAATCAGTATTGCCTCACGTGTTCCAACATTACTACGGAATCCGAACTGATCTTCCGCAAGGTCGGATTCTACCAGTTTTTCCATTCGTCTGTAAAGAATTCGTGTTAGTATTTTGCAGCCGGGCAAAAGGCAGTTCGACACGATATTAGGAGGTATCCCATAATTTTTGTCACATCAGCGTGTGGACTGTTTTATTCGGATTAATTTATACTACAACGTCTTAAAATATTGACTATTTCTCCTGAAACATCTTGTATGTATGATAACTAACCACACCGGCCGGCCAGGACTAAGGCACAAGCGAAAGAATAAGTAGTGACTTATGAAAAACTATAGGTTATTGTTAGAGCTTTTGCAGTTCAGGGTCCTTCTTTTGTGTTAATTATTTGAAGCCATGTTGTCACTGGATAGCAGTCAGATTGCGTTCGGGTTGCATATTGTGGGTAATAAATAAATAGGTCAAGTCTGAGTTGCATTTGTCAGCGAAAATTCTTAAGGTCAGTGTTGAAATGATAAAAATAAGTAAAGAGACAGCACGTAGCAGCACATTCACTCAGTAGTTTCAGTTTACACTCGGTAGTGTCAAAAGTTGTTGCAGTCATCTTTACAATATGAGCAACAATAAATAAACACTCTCAATTCCCCTTTCCTTTCTCAAAGTTATCCCCCACCGAGCACACGAATCGGCGGGTGTAGCAGTGTAGCACGCACTTTTGTGTGTTCACTTCACGTTCCGTGTCACTTCGTCTTGGGCTTGCACCACACTTTGTACTGGATACAGTTAGAGATAAAATAGGCCGGCCGAAGTGGCCGAGCGGTTCTAGGCGCTACAGTCTGGAACTGCGCGAGCGCTACGGTCGCATGCCTCAGGCATGGATGTGTGTGATGTCCTTAGGTTAGTTAGGTTCACGTAGTTCTAAGTTCCAAGGGACTGATGACCTCAGAAGTTAAGTCCCATAGTGCTCAGAGCCATTTGAACCATTTTGAGATAAAACAGATGTCAGTAAACACTAAAAACTCAGGAAGCGAAATAAATTATAAGCTAGATTTCAAGTCAAACAAAGTGAATCGACAGGCCAACATACACACAAGAAACTCATGTTTCGTTTCGCAAACGAGCTCGTTTGTTTTGCAGCGTCACAGCGTCTCTCTTGTCTGTTGTCTGCACAAGGGCGATTCGTCGTTGGCTGGCTTCCTGACGTCGCTAGGTAACGAAATGACGTTACTCAGCTGTCAGTTCCAATGAATCGTCTACTAAACCAAACATCTCACTTTATGATAGTTACGTTCGAAAGGAGACAAATTAACAAAAATTAAATTTATTTGAGTGCAGCATTCGGGCTATACTATTTTCAAATATCGAGACGTCTTAATCTGTAGGAATTTATGCCAGGATATAAGAATTGGATTTAAGTGAATTCATAATTCAAATCTGTATTATTATTTATATTATCTTTGCTGCTGACATAACAATACAGGGTATATCAAAAAAATCATCCGATTTGAAAAAATAATATTTATTATGTTTCTTGAGATATGTGCATGAACAACGAACTGTTGGAAAGATCAAACTCTCGAGTTTTACATGGTTCCCGCTAGATAGGAACAGTATGCGCCCACTTCAGTTCTGAAATGATAATTAAATCAAGACCCTAAGCTGCCGACAGGCGTTGATATACAACAACGGGGACACTTGAAAACGTGTTTCCCGATCGGGAATCGAACCCTGGATCTCCTGCTTACATCGCAGATGCTCTATCCATCTAAGCCACCGATAGCACAGACTGCAGGGATTTATCCCTTGCTCGCTGCCCGCGATACCCACATTCCCAACTTAATGTCCACACACTATATTCACAGTGCCGCTGCCCATTACACTGACTACTTGTGGCAGACAATCTTACCGAGTCTCGTAAGAGTTCGGGCAATACGTGTGCATCCAGCACAGGAGGAGGAGGTCAATGGCCGGTTAGCCTTAACTATATGAAGATGGTATGATGTCCGAAAGAATAGATACCATCGGTGACCATGCAGCGCTCTAGAACGAAAATGATTGTCTGCCGCGAGTAATGAGTGTAATGGGCAGGGGCACTACGAATGTAACGTGTGGACATTAAGTTGGGAGTGTGGGTCTCACGGGGAGCGTGCAAGGGATAAATCCCTGCAGTCGCACTATCCTCTGTGCCCTCGGTGGCTCAGTTGGATTGCTGGCACGGTAGCTCAGCGTGTTCGGTCAGACGGTTTAGCTAACCTCTGTAATACAAAAACTGAGTAAAAGGATCAACGAACAACCTGAACGAGTGTCATCGGACGTCCGCCACGAACAAATTCAACGAACAATATAGAAGAAAATGAGATAAAAAAAGATGGATAGAGCGTCTGCCATGGAAGCAGGAGATCACTGGTTCGAGTCCCGATCGGGGCACACATTTTCAACTGTCCCCGTTGATGTATATCAACGCCTGTTGACAGCTTACGGTCGTGATTTAATTATCATTTCACTGTAAGAGATGTGCATGGTCACCGATGGTATTTGTTCTTTCGGACATGTCCGAAAGAACGAATACCATCTTCATACACTTCAGTTCTAGTGAAAATATGTCGACACAACAGAAAGCGTTTTGTGTTCTATGTATTGCACATTGCGGGACAGTAATAACTGTTCATCCTGACTTTCCTACTAGATACGGTGTGGATCCTCCTCCACCACAGAGCATTAGACGATGGCATGAACAATTTCGGGAAACATGTTGTTTGTGTAAAGGCACATCGCCGAGCCGTTCCCCGGTGTTAGTCACAGACGTTGAACGCATCCGCCATAGTTTCACAAGCAGTCCGCAGAAATCCGTTTGCTGTGCAGCTCGACAGCTCACCATGTCCCCGATGTCCGTCTGTCGTGTGTTCCGTCGACGTTTTCACATGAAATCATACAAAATTCAGCTGCTGCAAGCTCTTAGTGAAGGTGACAAACAACAATGTGTGGAGTTCTGTAATTTCGTTCTTTGCAAGATGGAGGATGACAGTTTCCTTCCACGTTTACTGTTAAATGATGAGGCAAGATTCCATTTAAATGGAAAGGTGAACCGTCATAATGTGAGAATGTGGGGTACGGAACAATCGCATGAAGTTGTACAACATGAGAGTGACTCTTCAAAATTTAATATGTTTTGTGCACTTCCACGGGAAAAACTGTATGGTCCATTTTTCTTTGCCGAGAACACTGTTACAGGAAGTACATGTCTCGATATGCTTGAGAACTTTCTTTTCTCACGGTTGGAGACTCATTCGAACGACTTCGTTTACCATCATGACGGGGCACTGGAACAAATAATTCTGCCTTACATTACTGGCCTCCAAGGTCACCGGACCTGACTGTATGTGATTATTTCTTGCGGGAGTTTATAAAAGACTATTTATGTGCCTCCGTTACCAACGACAATGAATGGACTGAGACTTCAGCTTTGGAAGCTGTAACTCAAGACATACTCGCTGCAGTGTGGGAACAATCTGAATACTGCATTGACATATGCCGTGCATCTCAAGGGGGGCATATTGAATACCTATGAAAAGGCGTGAAAAAAAAACTTTCTGAGTTTCCCGTTCATCAAAAAAACTAAATTCATCGTATATGTTAAATAGTTTCAGAAATATAGACGTGCAAAATCGGATGATTCTTTTTGAGACACCCCGTATTTTTCTGTATTTGTCTGTTTTACTATATTCTCTCTAATTAACAATTATAAAAACTCTGTCTGATTAGATATGATCAAAAAATTTTAGTCCTTCTCCACACCGCCAAAAAATGTCATTCTCGATAGACCTGGTAGTCTTAAAGTCCAGCTTTTACAGTCAGACGTTACAACCAGTTGGATAAGTGAATCAACAATGCATATTTTGGTTTTCCTAGATATGCTCCTCTGTTTAGATATTAAAGGGAGCACAATACGTTTTGTTTGCATTCAGAATATTATATTTAATTTCCTATTGTATAATATTTGCTGCATTGACGATTGTTCCCATGTATTAAAGTAACTTTCAACGTATCATTATTTTTGGACACACAGATGAGCACAAAATATATTTTTTTATTGATATTTAATGGCCTCACACTTCTGCTGAGGGCGTAGATTAACTGCTTGAGATTTATAATTTCATTTTAATTGTCTGCCTGAAGAACTATGACATTACTGGAATTTTATTTTTTAAATTTGTGCCCCTGTTTATCTGTGTAATGTGTTGGATCAGTTTTTATATTCCTACAATGAAAAAAAATTATGAGAGCCTCCCTGTTGTACACAAGAGGCGGTGTTCAAAACCATTTGTAATTTTTTAAACGTTGATCTTGGAAGTAGAATTTTCTATAGGATGTATTTTTTGGATTTATAGCTTTGTGTGGGAATTCTAATCATGTCTTAGTTTGCCATTAATGATTATTATTAACACTGCTTAAATATGTTCTGAAATCAACAAACTGTGCCTGTAGATCTGTTTTTTCTGAATTCTACTTGTTCATCATGGAGTAGAGATTGTGACTCATGACAACATTACAGGGCAGTTTAAAATGAATAGCGGGTACAAATGGGCATAGCTATTTAATGCATAGCGATACAACGAAATAGGTCTTTTATATGATTCCCCTTGGTCACAAGGACAACGTCTAAGCGATAACCCATTTAAAGCTATACATTCCGAAGCACACGAGGAGTCACCAACAAGGGCACATCAGAAGTGCTCATTTTTAGCTCTAGTACTGTTATCGGCGAAGGCTATGAATTCCAAGGTCTTTCAACAACAACAAAAATCCTGGGTGTCAGATCTGAAGATATAGAGAACATGTCATAGTCAGTCCAGTATGATTGACCAGTGGTTTGGAAGATGTTGATTTGAAAACGTACGAACCTTCATCCCCCCTATGTGAGGTGCTCCATCTTACTGAAAGATGTAAGTCGTGGAATTCTTTCAAAATTTTGTGCTGATACACGTAGCCAGCTGGTACTTCTTCCATTGTACAAATTGCCAAGGCGACTTCAGAGTGTTCTCATTTTCACTTACAATACGGAATTTTTTTCGTTTATGCATCACAGCGCATGGGCATGCTCTGATATGACGTACCATACCTGAGCAGGGGTGATTGATTTTCAAGCGGTGTTTGGTTTTTGCCCGCCTCTGACGCGCAGCTGTGTTCGTGTCTACGACCTACAAAGCTGTCATGGATGGATAGCGCGCCAGCACTCCGGCCATGTGCTTCTGCCAAATTTCAAACGCGGCAGATGTGATGTCAGTTCTCCCGTCGTCGTGCACATATAATGGATTTTGACTGTTCATTTTTGCACACCTGCAACGCAAATTGTTATAGCTACAGAGAAGCGCAATACATCATGTTAAAGAGGAGGATGACTGGGTGTTGTGTGATGTCCTTAGGTTAGTTAGGTTTAAGTAGTTCTAAGTTCTAGGGGACTGATGACCATAGATGTAAAGTCCCATAGTGCTCAGAGCCATTTGAACCATTTTTTAAAGAGGAGGTAAAAACTGTGGTGTCACCGCCAGACACCACACTTGCTAGGTGGTAGCCTTTAAATCGGCCGCGGTCCGTTAGTATACGTCGGACCCGCGTGTCGCCACTATCAGTGATTGCAGACCGAGCGCCGCCACACGGCAGGTCTAGAGAGACTTCCTAACACTCGCCCCAGTGGTACAACCGACTTTGCTAGCAATGGTTCACTGACAAAATACGCTCTCATTTGCCGAGACGATAGTTAGCATAGCCTTCAGCTACGTCATTTGCTACGACCTAGCAAGGCGCCATTACCAGTTACTATTGATATTGATTCATGTACCGTCAAGACCGACGTTCTTCATTAACGGATTAAAGTTAAGTATTCCACCAGCTACGTTCGTTTTTCTAAATTCTAATTTCCTTGTCCTGTTCCAGACCTCACGCCAACCTGCGTGAGCTAAAACGCGTGCCTTTCGGCCTCCTCTAGTAACACGGTGTTGGCTCTCCAGCCAACCCACAACATTGGCGACGAGGATGGGATATGTACTCAATGCCCAAGGCATTCATCCCAGTCCCGAGCACCTCCGTGTCATACAAGACTTACCTTCGCCGCAGAATTTGAAGCAGCTACAGAGTGTGCTGGGAAAAATTAACTATTATCACAGATATGTGCCGCATGCCTCTTCCATTTCAGCTCCGCTTCATCGCTTACGTAAAGGTGTTCCGTTCGTCTGGACGACGGCATGCGAACGCGCCTTTCGCCAGCAAATTGAGACGTGTATAGCGCGTGTGGCGCGACGCAGCGCAGCGCGCGTTTTTGTAACATCACAGGTTCAAATGGGACCGCGCAAATTGCGACGCGACGCGACTGGGACGCGACACGCGCCTGCGCCAGGTCGCGCGGCGTTATGGTTGAGACACAGTTTCTCGCGCCGCGCGTCGCGCTTGCCTCGCTAGCACCGTGGGAAATTTGAGGCGTGGAGCGGAAAAGTAGCCCGGCCATATGCTCACATCGGAACGGCGCTTATCAGCAGTGGTAGTATTGCCAATACGATAAATTTTGCCTTACTGTGTACTGAACTTTATTGCCTTTGGGTAGTGTTTCGTTTTTCGCCATTTCAACGCTCCAGCTTTCTTCGTTAGCACGTTATACTTTTCTGTTACTTATATCTGCATAATTTTGTTTTGTTTTTCTTCTGTCAAGAAAAATGTATACTTCAGTAACTGATGAGCCATTGGCCGCTGGAATTGCACCATATGCCTCCGCGATGTTTTAAGATCGCAAGAAGGGACAGAGTGTAGTGAATAAGGAAGCAAGGAATATTATAAATTCATGTGATTAAGAATCAAGGCAGGAAAGTAAAGCAAGGTTATATTCTCGCTGCCTAGTAAGCTAGCGTATCTGTACGATCTGTTACAAAAATTTAGAAAGGGATTATCTCCACAGGTGTGATCCCTTTGTGCATGTGGTAAAAAGCGTCCAAGATCTGAAGTATAGAAGTTTCACTGTGATTACTCTGATATGGATGTAATAATGTAATACGACACACTGTACTACATGCATGTGAACAACATATTTCCACTGCAAGCTAGAAACAGTCGAAAAGAAGTTTAATAACAATGTTTTAATTGGTTCGCCGTGATCAGAAAAAGCATTTAAATTGTTGCATGGACATTATCAGCATTAATAAACTAATTATACAACAACAGGCTACACAAATGAAGAAAATGGTCGGTATTATTACGAAAGTAGGAATATCCTAAAAGAGTGTTATGATTAGATATATTTAATTTGTTGAAATGTGCTGCTGACAAAGGCAGATCTACTTTCATGACAATGTTTTTCGAACTACAGCTCACAAGGCACACTTGGCTAGCTTCTGCATTCTTGTTGCGCGCATTATCCTTCGCTGCTGACAATACACTGACCATTGCGTTGTGCGACAGATCAATTGTTTATTTTTCTCAATAACAACTGTTTTATTCGCGATCACGCATTGTCAGTTTGGCAAGCCCTAGGTGAGTAAACAGTATCCGGCATGTGCCTATCATTCCGCCTGAAGGAACGCTCGTCATTACTTTAATACTGCTCAGATGTAGAGATGGAAGGAAGTCCTTTAGTAAGTTTCCATTCCAGTTGCTCAGTGTTAAAAATACGATGGGTTACGGGGATTCCACCAAAATTCCAACAGAATTGCCAATCTGTTTTTGTGTGAGTTGTTAACCTTTTCTCTTTTGAAGAAGCATCACCATTTATGAGTAAAGGCCACATTTCTCTTGGTGACTGGTTTAATTGTACTTCCTTTGTCACAATGTAATTTGCCAAACTCATCTCACAGCAGCTATTGAGACAGAATTTCGAAACGGAATGCCTCATTAAACAAGTAATTGGCAATCACAGAGCTCAATAGCTTACGAAAAACCTCATATTATCGGTTTGCATTAACATAAAAGAAGAAATTTCATGTTTATTTTCATACTAGGAAGCTCTTGTTTCGCTAGCTGTCGATAACTCAAAAAATTACAGTCACTGGAGTGAAATAAATAAAAAAAGTATAAGTAGTGATATATCGCCATAGATAAAAAAGTTCCGTGTGTTTAATAATTGGCAAAACACTCTCCTCCTTGTGTGCTATCATTCGCCAAACTTTCGTTTCGATGTCTCGAGCGGTTTAGGAGATACGAGAGATGTTGCGAGTATTTCATTCTCACGGGCGTGAGATCGGAAGTGAGCTCGCTACATGGGATCCATTTTCTCGAGATCGGAGGCAGATAGAGATCTCCTCCCAAGTCTAAACAAAAATTCAGCATGTTAGCTAAATTTCATACGCAGCAACATATGGTGTTAATACGCACCAAACGCAAAATCATAGCGACTCCTAATTTTCGTTGCAAACTTTTTGAGTTTTGCGTAGTGTCTTACTAAAATGTGTACATCACAATAAGAATGGTCATTAGCAAGGTGATGGGCACATCGTCACGAAGCTGACATAACGCTACAAGTAAGGCAAAAATGATAAATTTTCAGAGAATAGTTTCTGTAAAATCGTTTGAGAAAGATAAGAGGTTGCGCGCGCTTCGGTTCAGTTTTGTTGATGGTGGATGCATCGGATTTCGGGATCGGTGCTGTGCTTGCGCACAAAGATGGTTCGCATGATCGCCCTATTGCCTTTGCGTCCAAATTGCTCTCGTCTGCGCCAAGTAATTATTCACGGATCGAGAAGGAAGCATTGGCTCTCGTATTTGGTGTTACAAAGTTTCATGATTTCTTGCATGGTCGTCACTTTACCATCATCACAGACCACAAACCTTTGACATCGCTTTTTCATCCGACCAAGCCTGTACCTCCACGTACAGCGCAGAAATTCATTCGCTGGTCTATTTTCCTCTCGCAGTACCGCTATGATATCTTGTATCGGTCCACTGCTAAGCACGGAAACGCCGATGCGTTGTCCCGTTTGCCTGTTGCTGCGGATAGAGCATTCGATTCCTCGGAACTTGCTTGCATGTTCATTGATTCGGAAACCGATGACGTGGTCAAATCGTTTCCGATTGATTTTCGTCGTGTAGCTACAGCCACAGCTGCCGACCCTGTCCTTGCTACCGTTCTGTGTTTTGTTGCTACGCAATGGCCCTTGTCAAAGTCACGGATCGGGGATCCGTTGGTTCGCCGATTTTTTGCTCATCAGGAGAGACTTTTTGTACGACGTGGTGTTTTGCTGTTGCGTTCTGATAATGATCACTCCAGGGTCGTGGTCCCACGTTCGTTACAGTCCTCTGTCTTACAGCTTCTCCACCAAGGACATTGGGGTATAGTGAGAACGAAACAACTTGCTCGTCAGCACTGTACTTGGTTCGGAATCGATGCCGCGATTACGAATATGTGCTCTTCTTGCATGGTGTGTGCCGAACAACAATCAGCACCACCGCGGAAATTCTTTGCATGGCCAAACGCCACTTCCCCTTGGCAACGCTTACACATCGATTTTGCTGGTCCATTCTGGAATGCTCGATGGTTGGTTGTGGTAGATTCATTCAGTAATTTTCCTTTTGTTGTCCGGATGTCTTCCACAACGTCATCTGCCACCATCCAAGCGTTGTCTGCTATCTTTTGCATTGAAGGTCTTCCACAGACTATTGTTTCCGACAATGGCCCACAACTCATGTCCGCAGAATTTCAGTCATTCTGCAAGGCCAATGGTATTCAACATCTGACGTCCGCGCCGTTTTCGCCACAGTCAAACGGTGCCGCTGAACGATTGGTCAGGACTTTCAAGTCACAGATGTTGAAGTTAAAAGAGTCGCATTCTCGGGAGGACGCGTTATTGCTCTTTTTGTCCTCGTATCGCTCTCAGCCCCGAGATGGTCGCTCACCGGATGAGTTGCTTCACGGTCGCCCTCATCGAACCTTGATGTCTTTGCTACATCCACCGCATCAGGTTCCTGTGCATCGGCAGACACCTGTTTTTGCACCAGGCGACTTTGTCTACTACCGCCACTATCGAGGTTCACGGCGTTGGCTCGAAGGGCGCATTCTTCGCTGCCTCGGCCGCGCTATGTATCTGGTTTTGGGGGCCTCTGGTGAGGTGCGTCGGCATCTCAATCAGCTGCGCCTCTGTCGTCGCACGGGATCTGCCGCTCCCGTCTGCTTTCAGCGATGGTGCCGTCCAGTCAGCGCCCTGGGGACCCATCTACTGGCTCGTCTCGGCCCCAGGTGTTACCGACGCTGCCTTCCATTTTGCCCCATGGCGACGCGCCGCCGCCGCCGCCGCCGCCGCCGCCGCCTGTTCTCCCGCCGGCGACACCCGCAGTGGACGCGTCGCTGCAACTGCCGGGCGTCTCCCTAGGTCACGCGCCGCCGATCGCTTCCCGTGACCAGTTGTCCTCCAACATGGAACTCTTGCCCGCTCCGGACCATATGTCGTCTTCGCCCGTCGGGTGCCCCGGCCCGATGGAGGTCGACCCTTCGGCCCCTCCTGTCTCTCAGCGGGCGCATACACCGCATGTTGGCGTGCACCCTGGAGCAGGTTTTCAGGCGTTTCCTAGCTCCCCGCGGTCCGAATGGCAGGGTGCGGGTGGCACAGCCTCGCCTGTTGTTAGGCTCCCCACCTCGTCGCATAACATGGGGTCCTCCCCACGGCGGGCGGAAGCCTTATGCCACAACCGTACGCCGATTTGCGGGGGAGGAATGTGGTGTCACCGCCAGACACCACACTTGCTAGGTGGTAGCCTTTAAATCGGCCGCGGTCCGTTAGTATACGTCGGACCCGCGTGTCGCCACTATCAGTGATTGGAGACCGAGCGCCGCCACACGGCAGGTCTAGAGAGACTTCCTAGCACTCGCCCCAGTGGTACAACCGACTTTGCTAGCAATGGTTCACTGAAAAAATACGCTCTCATTTGCCGAGACGATAGTTAGCATAGCCTTCAGCTACGTCATTTGCTACGACCTAGCAAGGCGCCATTACCAGTTACTATTGATACTGATTCATGTACCGTCAAGACCGACGTTCTTCATTAACGGATTAAAGTTAAGTATTCCACCAGCTACGTCCATTTTTCTAAATTCTAATTTCCTTGTCCTGTTCCAGACCTCACGCCAGCCTGCTTGAGCTAAAACGCGTGCCTTTCGGCCTCCTCTAGTAACACGGTGTTGGCTCTCCAGCCAACCCACAACAAAAACTATTCTGCGAATATGCATATATGCTCTGCAATTAATTTGTGATCGAAATTATAGCGCCGAGAAGGTTTATCTAACTGAAATTCATCAAATAATGAATAGCTTTTATGATTTTTATGGTACCAAAGAAATCAACCTATAGAATTGTAGTGCTGTTCAGTGCGCATCTACTGAGTTATGCACATGTAATGTATTACATCACAGTTAATTAACATGTGTTATACTTTTTCATTGAACCTTGTGTTATAATCAGCAGATCTTTCAATCCAACACATATATACAGCTGGCAAGGTGTTATGTATGGGAAGAGGTCATTACACGCCACATGCAATATTTACTTTGTAAGATTTACATTTAATAGTATTTTTAATTAATTGGTTATTAATTCGAAGAGTTTTGCCTAATATTCAAAAACTGAAACAGCTATGTCAATTCTGATTGTGGCAGTGGAAAGAGCAGGAAAATTCACACAGGAAAAAGGTGCCATATTTATCTGTATTATAGTCGTTGATAGTACAGAGATCATAAACTATTTTCAGTGATGTTGCTATAATTTTCAATTGATTAAGTATTAATTTTCGGTCAAACTACTGCACATAGAATAAAGCGTAATGTTTCAGTTTTGTTTAGCTTTATAGCGTGCTTCTGATGGTGCATTTAGATTTTTAATAACGTTTATATGTAAGAAGTTGTAAATCAGACCGGTGAAGGCATGAGGACAAAAAGTGACGTAAATTCGTGGTATTTCTATGGAAGAGAGTGCCGAGGGCGTGAACACTTTGTGACCATCTCACTCGTCTGCAATTTTTGGGTCGGAGTTGAAGAGGCTAGACCTACGTTTTTCTGAGCGGTGATCCAGCCAAACGCAATGGTCAGAACTTCGTTTTCTTTCTGATTGTCGTTCAGTAGTACATGTATTTTAGGCTGTGAAGCTGATTTGGAGTTTGAATTAGTTGAACAGATCCTGAATTTTAACTCAGGTTGTCAGTGGGGACTTTTATCATTTTTTAATGCTCATAGGCACTTATGTTTCATACACCAAGTGTCGATTAGACTTCTATTTATTTCAGTTAGTGTGGAGTTTGATTTCGATTAATAATTAGCTGTGACACTGTCCGTGTTTTCCAGCTATATTATTTTCACGTGTGAGTTTGCTAACCACTATATTGGAGCCTCAAGCTAGTTTCAATCCACTTAATCCCGTAGTAGCATTTACCAGTCCCTGAATAATGATGCCATTTATCAACAATAAATTATATTTGTTAAACGTAACCATTATTTGGATTGAATGGACCGCAGATCAACCTAACATTACTTTGTTTATCTGATTAACACATTCTAGTAAAACATATTTTTACTTAAAAAGCGACCGATACTGAGAGTGAACCAATCATTCCCATAAGAGTAAATGAGAAGCCACACAGTACAGCTAATTTATTGTTACAGAGCTTCCAATTCACTGAGTTTGTGCACTGGTCGAAAACTTTAACTTTGTTTTACGTTCTCTCTAATTCTTAATGATGCATGTGTTAACGTGTAGTTATAGTCTTTTGATTGCAGTATTTATTTTCAATTTCTCTCTGTATTAGTTAAGATTTTGTGTGTCACATTTACCAGTGGAGGTATCGCCTTTCTGTTTATAACCTTCTTGTCAGTATTCAGGTGTTTCCTTTTGATTCCTCCAGTATAACTTTATTTAGATTTTCTACAGAGGAAAAGTTCTCAATCGAAAAGTTCATGAAAATGGATTTTTATTGTAATACCACGAGATATATCTCTAACAGAGTCAACTGCAAGCTGGTTCGTATGTAAATGATGTTGCAACTGTCTTGAGGCACGCTATATGTTGTATCGTGGAATCTGTTTCGTCTTGAGACAGAACAAAAAAATGGTTCAAATGGCTCTGAGCACTATGGGACTCAACAGCTTAGGTCATAAGTCCCCTAGAACTTAGAACTACTTAAACCTAACTAACCTAAGGACATCACACACACCCATGCCCAAGGCAGGATTCGAACCTGCGACCGTAGCAGTCCCGCGGTTCCGGACTGCAGCGCCAGAACCGCTAGACCACCGCGGCCGGCTGAGACAGAACAATCTACCGTCACCCATCCTTCGATGAGGGTGGTATGTTTCAGTGGAGACTATCGTGCTAATGCTTTTGAATATTTATTGCAGAAAGCTTCTTTCCACCTATTATGACAGTGTCTGGTTTCTTAAATTACCCACGTAAGAAGAACGGAGTGTATGAAACTGACAAATTGCCTGTTGGCGTTTGTCTCGGATTCTTTGCCGACGTTTGGCTGACGATTTCTCTCATGTTTCGCCAGCACGAGCGCCTGCCAGATCATCTCATGAACTGCCAACATGAGTAACTTAGAAGTAGATATCCCCAGAGTAGTGAAGCCAATTAGATCGCTTAATCGAACCAAGTCTTCCAGTCCAGATTGCATACGACATAGGTACCTGTTCAACACTACTTTCCGCTACCTACATTTGTGGCACATATGGAGCACTGCACGAATCAGGATGATACTGACCGTACAAACATGTAAAACAATAATTACTGTGGCATGCAGCAGAGGTAATGAATGCCAAGTTTAGGCACGAGCATGGTTTTTTTCAATATTTCTACCGCAAAGCAAACTTTGTTTATATTCATAAATGATTCTTGGTCATCAAATAGTTTACCAAGCATATCTGATCATTTCACCGGATATTGGTGCAGACAGCTGATGCTGTACAATTGATTGAGCTTGAGACATGGCACACCACTGTCAGATTAATATTCATATCTTAGATCATGATCTACGTGTTCCCCAGTACTACATTTCGTATGTATGGTTTACAACCTTCTTACATGAGGAAATTGTAGGCAGTATGTTCATTTAACTGCACATGCAGCCTGCAGAGAACATGTACCCGAGGCACTGTAATGGAGGCGATGGAGAGTAGGGAGAAAGATGGATTGCGGGCCATAAAAGCTGGCGAAAAGTAAGTGGAGAAAGCCACTTAAGAGAGACTGCTGTAATCTGAGATTTTGTGCAAATGGTGGGACGATCATAAAACAACAAGCATTCTCAAGTTAGAAGCTGGGACGATACGAACAGCGGGCCGGTGCACGTATTTAGTGGAGACAAGTAACTCCCCTAACACCAGGAAGTCACCAGGTTCTTTTAGCGAGTGGAAATTGGAAATGGTCGTCCTGGAAAGATCAGATCTTTCCATAAATGAGGGACAGTGGTTATAACGCGAGCAGCAGTTTCCTTGTAACTGAACCTTAAGTTCTGATACGTAAAAGTCACGTATAACACTACAGTATATAGCTAGCTAGCGTTACCCTCCGTGAGGATTTATAGTTGTCTGACCGTGCGTTTGCCTACTGAATAGAGGGTATCGAACATTAATTTCGTATCTATGGTAATTAGTGGAAAACCGAAAGGCTTTATTTTGGAAGTAATGAAAGTAGTGAAGTTCAAGTGAATGAAACAACAAAAGGTCGCCAGCCTAATTAAGCATTATAATTTGACACATTAAGTTTAAAGAAAAATGAATCTGAGTTGCTAAAGTGACTCTCATTAACACTCCTTTCGAATAGTGCAATGAATACACACGAATACCGGACGAACTGAGTAGTGGGTAGCAGTAGTTACCATTTACACAAATCAGTAATCATAGGAAGTTGAATGATATTTCACCCATAGTAATAATAGTTACTATCTCAACCATTAACCAATTCAGCACTAGGATGTTACTCAAGACATCACGAGACTAAAATTGGGCATGACAAGAGTCCTGGTTGAACTACCATACAAAACCCCACAAATGAAGTTAAATAACACTACATCAACACTTTTTATACTCTCACTATTATGGAAATGTGTCAGATTTCTTTAGCAAGTGCAATATTCCGTTTATCTTTCTTATAATAGAAAAGAATATAGTGGGGACCCATCAACTGAAACTGTCTTTACATGTAAATCCTGTGACTATATCAAAAACAAATTGCAATTTGCCAATATTGGTTTCTAACTCCACTTGAAATAATTTTTATGTTCATACTTTAAAGCAAGTAATTCAAATATTAAGTTCAATTAACTTCAGAAAATAGTTCATAGTAATAATCAAAGCAAAATTACTTTCATATACGCTTACTTTGTGTGCGTTTCTCACTACCTGTGAAGCAGGTAATTTAACTGGCAACATTTATTCACTTTGGCACTGTACTTTGGCACATTTAATGCAGAAACAAATCAATAGTTATTCAGAAACAGGCTACTCGGTCTTCTGCACGTTTAGGATGGGACCCTGCATTGGTTTCATGATTAGGCCACTTTTAAGGTTCACACAGGTGTTTATATCACTGAAATTATTATTGAAAACCACTCACACAAACATACTGGTTCATACTATGATACATATCTGAGTTCCTGAAGATGGCGGAGCAGTGGCGATATAGTGGTGGTAAGCACGTGGCGGCTATCTGGTCTCACACACTAGCTGTTGAATGCTCTTTATAAATTCTTCTTGGCGACGTATTATCCTTGTTTTAGAGCCATTCCATAATAACAAGAGCACCATACGACAGCCGAAACCACATCCGAGGCAATTTCAATATAAATTGCCTTACAAAAACCTCACTTGGCACCCTCGATGTTAACCGTACAATGGCTAGCCACTGACTGCGTAGTGTGCTCACAGAGATCGACCGCCAAAACCACCTTTTAACGCGCGCCAGGCCACTTCCGTAGCGTAGGGGGTTGCCTATACCTTTTATGCTATACAATATAAATTCCCTAAGCATTCAAAGTACAATTTCTCTTTCTGAACATACACAGTTTATAAAGTTTCATTATTTTTAACATTGTTTTAGTTTCCATAATACACATATTACAAACTTCAATTTTCTCTCTGATAATTTAATGACCTTCATTAGTAAAGAACAACCACTTCATAGTTACATACACATAAATACACAGTATAAACTATCGATATTGGTGTTGCATAGTCCCGCCTAGGTGGACGTTTTTTGCCGAAACATGGCCATGCTTACTGTGAGAACGACACCTCCCTTGCCTAAACCTCCTTTTTCCAGCCAAGAGAGATTTTGAGTCGCTGATTGGCTCCAGTCAGGATATGCAAAGCAGAGGCTTGCTCCCCCCCCCCCCCCCCCCCCCCCAGTGTGGGAACCTTGGTGCTGTGTCTGGATTGGTTACCAAGCCAGCAGAACAGACAAGAGGGGAGATTCAGTGGGTAGAAGTATGTTCGATTGGTTTGCACAACGCGGAAGCGTGTTTTTTTTTTTTTCTGATTCGGCTCCTGTTCTGAGGCTTGGTGGAAAGTGATTATGATTCTTTGTTTTCTTCTTTTTCTGGTCCTCCCCTGGTGGAGAACTTCAGGTCATTCCCTAGTGGATGGGATTACTGCAACAGTGGTGGACTAAGAGCCAGTGGCAGTTTCCAGTTGTACCGACAATGGCACTGCATATCATCTCGGACTATCGTGTGTCACGAGGGTGAACTAATTCGTCCTGAATCGGCCGCCTGACGTTTGACAATTCCAACACGCGTCGTCGTGTCTGTGAATCAAACTGGTTGGCCAGACCAGCGAACGGGTGCATCTCGCACTGAAATCTGCCGGGATGTCAGGACTCTGATAGGGAAGTTTCCCGCGTTCTAATAACCAGACCGCCAGTCCGCGTAGTTCGTAAGTTTTCGTGGATTCGACAGAACATGACAGCTGCCGCATCGCCCATAACGTTCAGATTTCTGATGATGATGATGATGATGATGATGTCCCATACTCCGAGGAGCGTAGGGGATGATACGGGAGACCCGCACCGCCGCACTAGGCAAGGTCCTAGCGGAGGTGGTTTGCCATTTCCTTCCATCGACCGTAATGGGGATGAATGATGATGACGAAGACGACACAACACCCAGTCATCTCGAGGCATGAAAAATCCCTGACCCCGCCGGGAATCGAACCCGGGTCCCCGCGCGCGAAATGCGAGAACGCTACTGCAAGACCACGAGCTGCGGACTGCAGATTTCAGCCAGCCCCTGAATCAACGTGAAAGGGTAAAGTACTGCTGCACCGGCGTAGGGTTGTTAAATGATATTCACAGCTCTCTGTTCGTGAACCATAGTTTGTGGTGTACTTGGTCATAATTGACTCCATTTGAACAGAATTGTGCCTCACAGTGGATTCATGTAAACAAAGCCATATTGATTTGTAAGAGGGACAAATTCAGGGCAGAATTTGTATAGTTTCCATCCAAATAAATGCTTTGCTAATCAAGCACCATCTCTTTTCTGATTTATGTTTGCCATTTTTGTAAGATTTATCAGCTCAATTGTAGTTATAAAAGAATGAGTAAACACTTGTCATTATGGCCTTTCTGCGGCTCCCAGCAGGGGGCACCAGGGGCGCCGCTTTCCTCCAACTACGAGCGTCTTCCGGTGCACGCGTACTGCCTGCTCCCGGCACGATGAAATCGACGCCGTCGCGTGATTATCATCAGCTGCGCCTCGCAGCAGTGACAGCAGCAGCTACCACCACCGGATGATGTCGAGCAGCTGCATCGATGAAATATCGTACCAGTTACACAATACGATCCGGCGGCAAACCCGAGAAGCGTGTTTGCACTTTTTACGTTGTTTGCTTAAACTCCCAGCGAATCACCGAGCGATTATAATTGACATTCGTAACGTGATCGGACGTCGATTCCGTAAATTTGGCGTATCTTTGGTTTTTGGTGATAATGTGATGCATCTTCTTAGAAATTCTCCCAGTATGTCGACACCTTTACGCATATCGTTAGCAATATGTAGGAAAACTTTCCTTAAAATATTAAGGTATTTCAGATAAAATTCAACATGAGCACCAGCCACTTCCGGAGATTTTCCTTTAGAACTCGTTTTTATTGGCTCTGAGCACTATGGGACTTAAATTCTGAGGTCATCCACTCCCCTAGAACTTAGAACTGCTTAAACCTAACTAACCTAAGGACATCACACACATCCATGCCCGAGGCAGGATTCGAACCTGCGACCGTAGCGGTCGCGCGGTTCCAGACTGTAGCACCTAGAACCGCTCGGCCACCCTGGCCGGCTCGTTTTTATTGCTTCCTCATTTTCCATAAGCATGTGAAGTGTTTCCCGAGGTAAACTCTTTCTTTATTTTAGCCCTCTGTTGACCGCTGTCACTCTACTCACGGTTTTTCTTCAAATGTTTCTGAAGACGTTGAGAGTGCGAACGGCTGCACGCAAACACGCGCTGCCGCCGATAACGTTGACGCACTCGCTTGCTGGAGCGCTGCGCATGGATATGTTGACACCACAACCACACGGCAACACAGTTCAGCGATGAACTGATACTAAATTGGCTGTATTTATCAGTATTTTCCGAGAACGACAACTGATGGTTGTTGACGTTGCTAACCAGAGATCGGTCGGCTACAGACTTCCTGGCTGCTGGCTGCCACGAATTAATATATACAGGTTGCGGCTCTCAAAACGAGACAAATTTTAATTTAAATTTCTCGCCATATCGCAGATCCGCGGGCGGTCGCGCTTGGCGTTCTTGAAAGCCATAGGCTTCCAGTAAAGAGTCAGAACCTCAAAATGGCCGAGATATTACGGACAAGTGCGGAGTATAACCGAAGAGCCGTGACTATCGAAAGTCTTCGAGCTCGCCGTTCGCCCACAGAAATACACTCGTGCTCATAAATTAAGGATAATACTGATACATGGTGAAACAACGCTCTGTTGGGCGGTTTGCGGGTTTAAATCACGTCGGAGTATGACCAAGCGGTGCATTTCACCTGCGGTCGTCGCACGGTGGCGCTGGCAGCAGTTCACATACGCAGAAGTGTGTTGGTGCATGTCAGAGTACGGTGCAGCGAGTAAGTGTGCAGACGTTTTCAGACGTGCTAATGGTGACTGTGTGTTGAAAATGGCTCAAAGAACACATACTGATGACGTCATGAGGGGTAGAATACTAGGACGACTGGAGGCTGGTCAAACACAGCAGGGCGTAGCACGCGCCCTCCGTCTGCCACAAAATTGGATCTCAAGATTATGGCAACGATTCCAGCCAACACGAAACGTGTCCAGGCGCTACAGAACGGGACGTCAACAATGTAAAACACCACACGAAGACCAATATCTCACCATCAGTTCCCGCAGACGGCCACGAAGTACTGCAGGTAGCCTTGCTCCGGACCGTACCGCAGCCGCTCGAACAGTTGTCTCCAGACACACAGTCTACAGACGACTGAACATACATGCTTTATTCGCCTGGAGACCTGCAAGGTGCATTCCATTGACCCCTGGTCACAGGAGAACCCGTAAAGCTTGGCGTCAAGAACAGAGTACATGGTCATTGGAACTGTGGTCCCAGGTTATGTTCAAGGACGAGTCCAGGTATAGTGTGAATAGTGATTCTCGCCGGGTTTTCATCTGGCGTGAACCAGAAAACACATACCAACCCATTAATATCCTTGAAAGGGACGTGTTTGGAGATCGTGGTTTGATGATGTGGGTGGGATTATGATTGGTGCACGTACACCCCTGCAGGTCTTTGACAGAGGAATTGTAACAGGAAGGTGTATCGGAAGTCATTTTGCACCAGTATGTCTGCCTTTTCAGGGGTGCAGTGGGTCCCACCTTCCTCCTGATGGATGATAACGCACGGCCCCACCGAGCTGCCATCGTAGAGGAGTACCTTGAAACGGAAGACATCAGGCGAATGGCCTGCCTGTTCTCCAGACCTAAACCCCATCGCGCACGTCTGGGATGCTCTCGGTCGACGTATCGCTGCACGTCTTCACACCCCTAGGACACTTCAGGAGCTCCGACAGACACTGGTGCAAGAATGGGAGGCTATACCCCAGCAGCTGCTCGACCACCTGATCCTTTGTATGCCAACCCGTTTTGTGAGCTGTGTACGTGTGGATGGTGATCACATCCGATACTGATGTCAGGATACATGTGCAGGAAACAGAGGGGTTTTGTAGCACATGTGTTTCGGGACGGTTTTCTCAACTTGCCATCAGTACCGTGGACTTACAGATCTGTGTCGTGTGTGTTCCCTATGTGCGTATGCTATCAGCGCCAGTTTTGTGTAGTGCCACGTTGTGTGGCACCACATTCTGCAGTTGTCCTTAATTTATGAGCATGAGTGTAGTTAGATTCTTCGGGTACCCGAGATCAACTGTTTACGATATTGTGGCCTGGTACAATGCTTCGAGGAAACGCGTGTCACGAACAGCGGCAGTCATCGAAAAGGCTCAGACGCTTATTTTGGAGGACGCGGGCAATCGCTGAGGAAATTGGCGTCAGTATTGAATGTCAGCGAGCGAACAATGTGTCGGATGGCACAGGAGGACTTCATATGACCCATTAGTCCAAAACTGGCTCTGGCTCTCATATTCTGTTCCAAGGGGTTCTGGGCCCCGAATGGCCCGGTTTTGAACCCCCTCGACTACTATGTTTGCAGCGTAGTCGAAAGAGTTACCAATAAGACGAGGCACCCTCATGTTGCATCTCTAACCACCGCTGTCGAAGCAGCAGTCGCGAATATGGAGAGCGATTGCTTCGGTCAAGATTGGAGGCGGTCATTGCAGCTAAAGGGGGTTACATCGAATAATGTTACTCTTGAAAGATACCACTATTTATATGCAGTAGGATTTTCATTTTGATTTGTATTTTTTTTAATAAATTTGCTTTAAAGAAAGTTTCATTTGGCCGGATTTAAGCGCTGTAACCTGTATACATACGCCCAAAATTTTCCATTTTCTCGAAACCGTTTGAGAGTTGCGCCTTCCTTTCTACACATGCTGATGTTCTAGCCATGATCTACACACCCTATCAGTATGAATCAAATCGGTGAAGACAGTTAGGTTCGGTTCCCTTGTTAGCCATTTTTCCCGACCCACTAATAGGAACAGCAAGAATTAACGTGATTTATTATTAGATATTCTGTACATCAACAAGCTAGCAGCCGGCCTATCCTCCCTAGAGCAAGAACTGAAAGGAAAGCGATGGACCTTCGCACTTGGTGGTACCCACTTTGCTAACGATTGTAACTGAATGTAAGTGGCACAATAAAGGGTGTACGATGGGTCCGTCGTTCGGTTTCGTCAAACATCGGATTTGTCGGGAACGTTTCATGTCGACTTCCCTAGCAGTTGTAGAGTCAAAACTGCATTGTGAAGTTGAACGCTGGAGTTTCTGTTGGTAGCCCCGAGCGCTGATTACATCAGCATTTCTCCTAACACGTCTCTGCCCACCACAAAGACCAGTCGACTCATTTAGATTTTTGTTCATCATTTTCAGAATTTTTTTTTCTAAACACAAGTGTTGCGCTATTTTTTCACATTGAAAATCTTGTTATTCCGTTCACACCGCCCACCGCCAACCCCTCCCCCCCCCCCTCCCAGTGCAATCGGACTTCTTTTTGACACCTATATTTGCTTCCCACAGTCGAAGAGAAAGACTGGACGTGATGAAACCTCAAAAAGTAGTAAGACTCCTTTAAACATTGAAAGTAAAATTATGTTCTACTACAATTTCAAATATTTACCGAAAACTGACAAAAATGTAATATAAAATAAAAAATGTCGGCACTCGGTATTGCCGTTTCGATATCGGAGAGGAAAATATCCCCATATATATATATATATATATATATATATATATATATATATATATATATATAGAGAGAGAGAGAGAGAGAGAGAGAGAGAGAGAGAGAGTACCAAGATGTTTGTGTTGTAAGTTCTCCAGATGTCGCTAATGTAGGCATACACTAGTTTTCAATTATTAATTGAACAGCGTATGCCGGACGGAGTGGCCAAGCGGTTCTAGGCGCTACAGTCTGGAACCGCGCGACCGCTGCGGTCGCAGGTTCAAATCCTGCCTCGGGCATGGATGTGTGTGATGTCCTTAGGTTAGTTTTAAGTAGTTCTAGGGGACTGATGACCTCAGAAGTTGAGTCCCATAGTGCTCAGAGCCATTTTTGAACAGTGTAAAATAAAGGGGGATATAAAAGTTGAAGTCTGTAATGAGCTTATAACGAATAAAGGGCATTACAGTACTAAAGAGCGATGAAATAGAACACGACAAAAGTCAGATTGTTAAAAAGAGGAAGAATTAAGAGACAGTAGTTGACATATGCTCAAGTATCAATATTCTAGATAATGACATAAGTAATAAACTCCTTTGATAGTGCACAGAATAATATTTAAAAAAATATAAAAAAAATCGTTAAAAAGCCACAATGAAAGAAAACATAGTGCTGCACATAATCAGCGCCCTCCGTTAGCGCTAACAAAAAGTTTGTGACCATAGACGTAAATTAAAGGAAACTTATAACTATATGACACTCGCAATGTTTAACGGTTCCACGAGCCATTTCAACCAAGATGAACCGCATGTACTTTATTTTAGCGTCCCCGCAAGCGTGATCATTAAGGCAACCAAGCAGAAAAAATTGCAGCTGCGATCTCCTCAGACAAACATGGCTGGGTGTATGACCTTCACAAGGTCGGTGAGGACTCGCGGCTGGTAATGACCGCAGTGTTGTGAAAGCTGCACAGTCATGCGCTTGGCGCCAAACAACGATGCCACCAAGTGTCGTACGAAGGCCGTCACAAGCAGGAAGAATGTAGGCAATACATATTAAGAGTAATTCAAGATTTGCACCGGGCAGCCGAACAACTTCAGAACCAAGCCAGTAATGCCACACGATCTTTTCATTTTTGTCATTAAATGTTTATTTTTTATATTTCAGTTCGTTACCTTCGTATTTCACAAAGGCAATCCCTCACTATCAAACAGAGGTTTTTTTTTCTTTATTGTGGTTTCATCCCACCCAAGCTCCTAGTGGGTGGGAGGAGAGGAGTGGGGGCATCTGGGAGCGTTACACTCAACCTGCACTACACACACTTAGGTGCTAATATGTAAACATAAAGAGAGATGAAAATGATTTTAAAATCAGAAAACGCCCAGAGCCGCAGCGGACGGAAAACGGAAAGGCAGCGCTCCAGCAGGTCGCAGCGAGTGGGCGCGGACTGCAGAGGGAACGTCTGCAACCGCCGATGGAGGGGAAGGCCACAGACATAAATACTGGACCAGGTACACTCGAGGAGCACCTGGCGTGTGGCAACTAGCCCGACACCTCACCAGGGAGAAAATATACACCCTAAGGGCCTGACGGACCTGCATACTCAGCGGAAGAGAAAGCAGAACTAGTGGCCCGCACATTCGCAGCGTCATTCACACCGAAAATGGAACCATCAGATCCAGTGTTCACACTTGCTAATGACCAACAGGTTACACGCATTCTAGCCCAACCATCGCGCGACGACATTCGACATGCTAGCACAGCCGAAGTCTCCTAGGCTATAGTGCATTCCGCTGCTAGGAAATCCCCTGGTCATGATGGCATTCAAAACCGTGTCTTCCACGAGTTCACGGATAAAGCAACTAAGTACCTAACACACATAACGAATGCCGTACTAAAACACCAACACTTCCCCGCCTTTTGGAGGACGGCCAAGGTCCTGATGTTCAGGAAGCCGGGGAAAGACCACAGCCTCCCACAAAATTACCGACCCATTAGCCTTCTCAGCTTGCACAGTAAGATTGTTGAGAAGGTGATTCTCAATACACTGCATAACAAATGACATCCTGAGACCGGAGCAATTCGGCTTCAGGAATCACCACTCCACAACACAACAACTCTTACGGGTCGTTGAACATACAACACATGGCTTCAACATAAAAAAACTACAGGGGCGGTGTTCCTGGACATCGAAAAGGCTTTCGACCGTCTATGGCACAACGGCCTCATTCGCAAACTCAGCGACGCGGGATTCCCCGACGGGCTCGTGCGTCTAATACACTCATACCTCCCAGACAGGAGTTTCAACACTCACGTGCAGGGAAAACAATCAACACGACACGGTATACACGCGGGAGTACCCCAGGGAAGCATCCTAGGGCCCTTACTGTTTAACCTCTACATGAACGATCTCCCAACCACACACAACACAACGATGGCAATCTACGCGGATGACACAGCCATCCTCGCGCAAGATTGGAAACCATCAAACATTGCGTCACGCCTACAGACTGCACTCAGAGTGGCTGAGCCTTGGTTGGAGAAATGGCGTGTTAGAGTAAACGTCGACAAGTGCGAAGCCGTTCTGTTCACTAGAAGACCGAAGCAACTGCGCCAACACCGATACTGCAGACCAATAACTCTACATGCACGCCCAATACGTTTCCTTGAGAAAGTCAAATACCTCGGTGTCTGGCTGGACCGGAAATTACTCTGGGGGGACCACATACAACATATGACCAACCGAGCTAGCGCGAGGCTCAAACAGCTCTACCCTACGTTCAACAGGCGTAGCACACTGAACAGAAGGGTGTCGAGGTCCATGTACAGTCTTAGACAATAAAACTGACCGCCGGCCGGCCGCCACAGAGACTAAGTCCGAGTCATTCACTTAAGGTGGCCAATAAAACTGACCGCCCCTGACAACTCTAAGTCCGGCCATATGCACAATCTGGCAACACTGTAAGATGCGGAAGTGTTAGGAGGAAGTATTGTCTACTTCCGAGACGTTGTCGGACTATGTGAGCCCGTGGTCTAGTGGCAAGCGTCGTGCGTTCTAAGCTTATAGTCGCCTGTTCGCGTCCAACTGTTTTTTTTATTTTTATTTTTTTTCCACAGTCGGTCTAAAGTTATGAGTCTGACTGAACATCAAAGATAATTCGCTTAACATTCTACCCACCAGCAATAACAAGTATTCCAGAAACAATTCCGCAGGACAGCTCGTGGCTGCGTCGCGATCATAACAGCTTACGCTCGATCGTTTCCTCGCGCTGCAGCGGCTACCGGCCACCGGCCAGGCGCCACCCGCCGCCTGAAATCCGGCACCGCTCAGGTGAACGCGGCGCGACGCTGTCAGTGTATGTATCAACTGTCATTTTCGAATTTGAAGTTCTAGTTATCATCTTGCAGTTAAGCATTGGATTTTGCATACTTAAGAATCATGAACTACAGTTAAGCATTGTAAAATTGAGTCGCAAGTGGAAATAGGTGTAACATCTGCAACACAACGTTTACTTTTGGTATAACAGAGGGGTGAATGCAGAGGAGGCAGCTAGAAAGATTTGAATTGTGTGTGGAGCGAGTGCTTTTGGGAAAAATACGCCAGAAAAAGATATTCTTGTTTCAGCAAAGATCGTTCTGGCATCAATGATTTTCAACATTAAGCAAGTCTCGACTACTGATATATGTGATAGATTACCATTTTACCATCATGCGACATTTGCATTCAACAGGCAAAGTTCAGAAGTCTGGTGTACGAGTACTACATGCTCTAATTCGAAACAACAAAAATCAACGGAGTGACTATTATTGAACGTCATCAGGTCGCTCATTGAGCATTCGTATGCAGTACTGTAACTGGTGACGTGTTATGATGCCTTCATCATTAACTTCCTAAGAAGAAATGAAAGGCTGAGCCCCTCCAAAAGACATAAACTCGAGCAAAGAGTAGTGTGAACATAATATTTTACATCTGATAGCTCCAAAAGTGAGTTTTGGGCTACGAATTCTACCAAAACACAGCTGGAATTTATTGCCAACAACTGAGACACCTTTCGGTCTCAGCGTAAGAAAATCGAGCAACACAACTACATCACTTGTTCTACTGCATGATAACGCACTTCTTGATTTGAGAAACAAAACTATCCAGGAGATTGAAATTAAAGTCGTCTCTCAGGCACTTGTATTGATAGAGAAGTCCTCTCTCAAGCACTTGTCCCTCTCGTCATATATTCGTCAAGTTTTACCTTTCCCGCTCTTGATCGATCAACCGTCGACGCAATTCATTTCTAGACGAAAATACTCTTAAAACTACTCTGGTATAATTATATCGTTGAAACCAGTAGGTTTCTACTGGCGTAGAATTTGTAAACAACTTTAGCATTGTCAGATCGTTTTAGATATCGTGAAAGAAAATTCTTTTGCTGATTAATCTCTCATTGATGATTACTGTTGCGTTTAGTAAACTATCGGAAAATCCAATTAAAATATTCACTGTAAAAAATGGTTCAAATGGCTCTGAGCACTATGGGACTCAACATCTTAGGTCATAAGTCCCCTAGAACTTAGAACTACTTAAACCTAACTAACCTAAGGACATCACACACACCCATGCCCGAGGCAGGATTCGAACCTGCGACCGTAGCAGTCCCGCGGTTCCGGACTGCAGCGCCAGAACCGCTAGACCACCGCGGCCGGCTATTCACTGTACTAATACAAAATAAATTCAGCTTACTACAGAAACATCACGACGGCAGACTATCTTAATAAAGAATTAAATATCTGTGAGACGATTGAGCGTGTTTTAACACGAATTAGTAGGACACTACCGACTTTTGACTTCGAAAAGATCCGTATTTACTTCATTTCCTGTATCATCCGCTATTATTATGAAAAGTGGCATTTCATAGATATAATTATGTATTCACAACAACAAAAAATATGTCGTCATTATGAATTTGGCAGTACCGTAAGGTTTTCGCTCTGACACTAAGGGTTACTGAAAGTAGCAAGGCGCGTTGTCTTAAGATTCCCTTATTGCGTTTGTATCTGCCTGCTTGTAGCTCTGCTACAAAAGAATTAAAAATCTGGCTTTCAGCGAGTCTCGAAAGGCGAACGAAAGCAGCTTGCACCTGGTAGCCAAACATGTTTCTTGGGAACAGGCTACTTCCTAAGTGGGAAGACATTCTTTTGTGGTTGAATTGTTGGCAAATGTCAGTCAGACGTGTGCTGTTGGTCTAAGCGTTTCGGTGTGTTGAATTTGTACCAATGATTTTTCTACAGGTTTTTTCTGTCCCAAATAGAGAGTTGAAGCCTCCCATTAGTATTTTCACGTCATCTTGGTAAATTTTGCTGATAGTATTTTCGAGTGTGTTCCACAATTTTTCGACATTTTCGGTGTTTTCCTTATTTTCGATGTTGGTGGGGGCATGTGCATTTATGAGTGTTTTTTTTTTTTTTTTTTTTTTTTTTTTTTTTTTTTTTTTGTAGGGGCTCTGAATGAGCATAGTCATAACTCGATTGTTGATGGGTGTGATTTCTTCGACAGAGTTGTTGATACATCTGTGTTCGAGAAATGCAATGCCGAGGATTGGTGCGAGTTTCGCTACCTTTTGTTGTATTTTGAAGATGCCATGGTTTCCGTAATGCAAGTTTTAATTGTCAATTAATCGTGGTTCTTGAAGGGCAAGGATGAGAATTTTTTGGCGGACGATTTCTTTTGTGAGATTATTTAGGTTTCTTGTTTGGATCAATGTATCGATGTTTAGTTTTCAAATGAATGTTTTCTGCTTGTAGGGAAATTTACCAGAGATCTTCGAATTCTATGCCGTGCTAACCTGGACTCCCCAGAGTGCGAAAATCCAACTGCCGCCTATCGGTGGCCAGGTTGTGTACCACCTGGGATAAAGTTAGCTTTACTTGCATAGTTCATGTTTTCTTGTGTTTCTTTGGTTTGGCCTGGGTGATACCAGGACCGGAGAGGACCAGAGGGTGTTGAAGCCTTTGGAAGCAAATATTTTCAGCCAAGCTCATTGAGCTAACAGACGGTGGCCAGAGTAGCGGTGATTTTCACTCAGATGTGTCTGGATTTTGGGTTCAACGGATTGAGTAGCCGTTCAGGATTGTGTTAGTATTTGGTTCACCACAAGTATTTGATTTCCACGGTACCATCCATATGGGGGAGGGTTTCCCCTATCGGCCACACGGGATTTTTATTATTATTATTATTATTGTCATTATGTCATCAGCAAATCCGATATGGTGTATCTTCCCTCCACTGAAATAGATGTGTGTTGTTCGATTCAGTATTTCCATCACATAAACATGGTTTATAATTACGTTACATTGCTGCTAGTAGACATATTTCTCACTTTTTCTTAGACATTTGCTAGCTGTTACCCCATCATAGGAATTTATGTGCGCAGCATTGTTGCAATACAGACGTTCAAATTATCCGATTTCTGTAATTTCATTTCGATACAAGATCGTCCTAATCGGATTCAGCCAGTCAGTCTTAATGTGGCTATCCGACTACGACGCTCATCATATGATAGACTGGGTGAACCACATTCTTAATCGGACTGTTGAATCCAGATCACTTATCTATGACAGGGAATGAATTCTTAAACACTGTGCTTATTACAAATACGTCATTTAAATATAAATATATGAACTAACGACATAACAATGTATTTACAGGAGCAGAGACCCATCCATCATAGTAGAGCAGTGCGAGATTGGTTTCAGGGCCAAGAGAGGATGAAGCTGTAGCCGTTTGTTCCACGATCACCGAACATCAACCAGATAGAGAATATGTGGGCAGAGGTAACAAGGTCATTGCCAAATGCAAGCGACCTTTGGACGAATATAGAAAACGTATGGTGGGAAGTAAACCATCACGCTACACTGTCGACGACTTAATGAAATCAATTTCCCTACGCCCTCGAGAAATCTTACGTAATGATCGTGGGTGGGTTGGTTACTAAAAGTATACTCGTCCACAAAACCCATGTGGACAGTTATCTGATAATCGGTCAAGCTTTGCTTTGTCGCAGCCCTTTAGCATACATCAAGTCCATTTACTTTCAGTCCCCTCCTTACAATTCTTGCAGTGCAAGGTAATTGAAAAATCTCATCCACTCGACGCCAACTGAGGAACTGACTGGTGCATGTGTTGTTCAACACACAGTAGTTGTCACCCTCACAGGAATCAATGACTGTTTGTGTGTGTGTGTGTGTGTGTGTGTGTGTGTGTGTGTGTGTGTGTGTGTGTTTTCGTGTTAACGCACGATGTGAATCAATACTATTAACATTAGAGAGACAACCAACAATAAATATTGCATCAAATATGACTGTAAAGTATTTTAATGCGATGGGAAGCTACAAACTGAATTTTTACCCATCCCACGTCCTGCGTATTCCGTTAAGTAAGATCTATTAACTCCATAGTATCGTTAGCAGAGACAGTGCGCTCTTGTTGTCGAGGCTCGCGACAAGTGCAGCGATTAGCAGTGCCCAATGCCGCCGCGATTTGTTTATGTTGGCTGAGCGTGGACACTGCAGCAGACGCTTCGCCCTAAACAGAAAGAAATCACCTTGGCTCTGACTCCAGTGAGCGGATATCACTGCCTGCGTGTTCTTATAGTAACCAACGTGAGACTCTACTCACAGGTGCCATGGAGCAATTGCAACGGGTATCATGTCATTAGTCATCAGAATATTAACCAGTGATGAAACGTCCACTCTATTTGAATCCCAAGACAATAGGAACCTTGTCACAAAGGAATGTGAGGTGATATCAAAACTTATCCAACATACAAAAATTAACTGCAGGGCTTACATGTTTGTAGTAATAGCACACAAGGAAATATTATGTCTTGGAAGCGTATATTTCATTTCCTCTTCTCATATTAACGCCCTTGTTTTAATATGAAGTGAGAAAATAAACACGAAAAACTAAAGTTCCTGAGAAGCATATAAGTCATTTCCTCGTCTCATATCACAACTTTTGTTTTAGTATGAAGTAAAAAAATAAACAGTTTAGAGTTCTGAAGCTTAATATGACACCAGATTCTTATCGTAGGCGCTATCGGAAACGCCAAAAGCAGGGAGCTGTCCATTCTTTCGTCCAACAGTCTGTTTCCTTTCATGTATTTATTCCTCCCGCTAGGAGATTATTATTTAAGGACTTGTGGGCATCAAGTTCTTCAGCAGAACAAGCCTTATGTTATTGTGCTAATTACCGTATGGAAAAAATGCAACAAAGACGAGTTCCGCTAGAGCAGTGAGGTTATTTGCACATGTGTGTATTCAGCAATGACTGCCAGCTGCCACAACACTTCACAGAATCCTTGCGGCAGGCAACACAACTGTGCGTGCACTTCAGACTTCATTCAGTGAGACGTCAGGAGATGGATGAAAACGTCAAATTAACGTCGCTTTCCGAGTCGTATTCAATCCAGAATGAGGTGTTATTAAGGTAGTTGGGTGATCTAGCAATTCCACTTTTATGATTCCCATATGAGTATTTCGATAGCCAAAAGAACCCGTTAGTGTGAAACTATCGGGAACTGCATTATATCAAACTGCAAGAACTTCAGACAATACGTGGACTCTTCGCTGGGTGACCTATTACTGTTATTTAGCATTCTCTCCGTCCTAGTCAAATGGTTCAAATGGTTCTGAGCACTATTGGACTTAACATCTGTGGTCATCAGTCCCCTAGAACTTAGAACTACTTAAACCTAAGTAACCTAAGGACATCACACACATCCATGCCCGAGTCAGGATTCGAACCTGCGACCGTAGCAGGCGCGCGGTTCCGGACTGAGCGCCTAGAACCGCTAGACCACCGCGGCCGGCCACGTGCTAGTCGTAATGCAAATGGAACTTCAGAGGCGCTTTCCGCTATTCTTGAGAAATATCAGTAACCTGTAATCACTGAGAGTCACAACTGCGTTCTAGGCGCTCAGTCAGGAACCGCGTGACTGCTACGGTCGCAGGTTCGAATCCTGCCTCGGGCATGGATGTGTGTGATGTCCTTAGGTTAGTTAGGTTTAAGTAGTTCTAAGTTCTAGGGGACTTATGACCACAGATGTTGAGTCCCATAGTGCTCAGAGCCATTTGAACCATTTGTCACAACTGCGTGATGATAATGGTTCAGGTTGTCAGTAGTTGTGGTGGTGTTACGTTGTCAAACTGCTTACAGTAACGTTAATGGTGGCGCACATACTTTAGCGCTGACTACCTACTTAAGTAAAGATAGTGTTGTGGCGTCGTCGCTTGTCTTTATTTGGCCTCAGCTTGAGTAATCCGATTTAACGAACATGGTACTCCAATCGCGGGCTCCTAATAAAGTATGACTGCAGAGATTATCGTGCGGATATTACATTAATTCTGCAATGAAATACTTAACAAATCTTACCCTCAGATATGCAGCTGGAATGACTAATTACACAGGTACTCCATGTTGCACTAAGTGATCAGTTCGCTGCAATCCTGCTTGTACTGTTCGTAAATACTCGTATACTTCAGAAATGGTTCTAATGGCTCTGAGCACTATGGGACTTAACTTCTGAGGTTATCAGTCCGCTAGAACTTAGAACTACTTAAACCTAACTAGCCTAAGGACCTCAGACACACCATGTCCGAGACAGGACTCGAACCTGCGACCGTAGCGGTCGCGCGGTTCCAGACTGTAGCGCCCAGAACCGCACGGCCACTCCGGCCGGCTTGCCATATGAACCATTTGAACTATTTAACACAAAATGACATTAAAATTTTAAGTTATTCACGAGCAGCTAGTTGAGAATATGTATGAACATTAAATGACACGACGAACCGTCTTGTTCTGCATATGGATTCAAACCCAGCTCATGAAGACTAAGCAAAGATTTCGTGACTGACGGAAACTAACAGTCATTCCTGATTAGGCATACAGAGAGTGATATACCTCGATTTTAGACAGTATCAGTTAGCAAATATCAACTTTAAATTGCATAACGTAAACATTTTTAACAGACGCGGATTCCTACCCAGCATCTATTGTCCCTGTTAACGAACTACGAGAGATGTTAAATATTGCTTCTTCACAAGTAACTTACTTGAAATGCCGTGAGGTAAAGCTGTGTGTTGGACACGGATTCGAACCTGGAACCTAATCGGATTGCTATCGAAGCACAGTCAAATGTGACATATCGGAATTTCGCGGCAGTAGCTAGATGTTTTAACTGAAATGACGAGACGATACATTAATTTTTTCCTTCCCAGGACTCCAACCCGGCACCTATCGCTGTTATATTCTAGAGAAAACGAACGTTAAATATGGGTTTGTTGCACCAGCAGTGACATGTGAGCATGTTTGAACTGAAATAATATGACGAAGAGTTCAGCGCTCACTGGGAATAGAGCCCCACACATATCGTCGTTGACTACACACAAAGACGTCAGCTACCGAAGTTTTCTCCACCAGCTGCTCAGAATAGCATCTTGAACTTACAGTCATCTCGCAAATAGTTCTGTGTCTCACTGGGAGTTAAAAACGTCAGATATCGTTAGTGTTGACAGCGAATGAAAATACATTAAAAATCGAAATTATTATCCACCAACAGATAGGTGTTCTCATGCTAGAGCTTGATAATACATAATTAAATCTTTAGTGCCGGGCCAGGATTCGATCCCATTCACGCGTAATATGTGAAGGTGTTGAGGAATCTGCAGTTTTGAACAAACAACAAATTGTAGCCGAGCTGTATTGCCACGAAGGGACCAAATTCCGCGTTAAGGGCGGTCTGACTTGCATTCCCAGTTCAGAACCAATTTTATCGACATACAGAAGCTCAAATAAAAGATGGAATAAGTGTCCTGTGACCATACATAGCGTTTGTGTCGTCACTTGAAATAAATAACTAGTATAAGAAAGGTTACTGGTGATAGAGTTTCTACATGTCGCCACTCCAGACTTTATTGTGGTTCAACCTACCGTCTACTTGGTAAAGAAGGAATATCATCTTTAATGTGAATTTCCAGACCACGCAGCCATTATATCTCCTTCACTTGGTGTAGCCAGGAGAGAATGGAATCTGTCTCTCCCTATCTAAAATCATTGACAGAAGTGGGAATCGAACCCAGACCATAGGTATAACAACCTACCATCCGTCCAACAGACCACGAAATCCTCTTCTCTGCGAGTCATTTTTCTATCGTAACGCAGTTGCGCCACACTGGATGAAAATTCTGACACACAGGCTCCCTGTAGTAATTTGCAGCATGTTCAGTAAATTCATTTACTTGGTTGACCGAATCACCATGAACTAGCTGCCTCGCCTACCCAGTGCATACATTCGACTATTTTGTAATCACAGAAATAAAATCACGTAACTGCCACCTACACACAACTGCCAACAGTGTAGGATGCAGAAGTTTAAATAGGAAGTGTTCCTTTCCACTTGAGCTATTCTATTGCGCTATCTGTTACTAGAAAACGTCGTTCAGTCCAAAAGAAAAGCTGTAACTGTTTGTCTCTCAGAAGTCAAGACCTGGCCATATGCATAATCTCACAGTGCTGTGGAATCCAAAAGTTCTGGAGGAATAGTTGCCGAGCTCTGGAGCTGTTGTAGCTACGTGTCAGCTTGTAGCATAGATAAGATGTCGCGAGTTCGAATACATTCAGTGCTACATTTTTTAAAACGCAATTCTGCTCTCTGCTGAAGTTATCAATCTAATGGAACTTTGAACATAATTCCCTTCACTTCTCAACCCAAAGTAGTCGCATGTGGAAAAAGGACTATTAAACCTGAATAGAGCAAAATGTCACAGTAGTTAGACAGCAGGCAGCAGATGCATCTCGAAGATGTGCAGGGAGAGCGCATCGTGCCATAATATGTCAGAAAAGTATTTTCTACATTAGCCGTCGTGTGGTAGTGATATTTTAGTCTTCTTCAAACTTTGTTTGACAGCTTTAACTCAGAACAAGTTTTCTACATGCATGTAATCAATAAACTGCATGTGCATAGTCAGACTGTCATAGGTAACATCAGAGAATTCGCATATATCGTTGATGATTAATGTCTCTCTCATGTTTACTATTGTTTTAACAACACTAAAGGAAACCTTACGAAAATTGTGCACTGGATTATAAGAAATGAAATAAAACTAACCATGATAACCTTACGACGAAAGTATCTGTACACAAGCATGCCTCTATCGACACGAATTAGTAAAATACTACTCACTTAGATTTTGATTGGGTCTGTGTTTAATTGGTATGCTGTGTCATACTCAAGAGGGATGCAAATGTGGCATTTCATAAATATAGTTACGTATTCCTAGAAACCCAAAATTCGCTTGTCAGCAGTGGAAAGAGGCGTTACCTGTTGTGCAGCATTGTAAGTTTTTCAACATTGCACTATGAGCTGAAAGCATTTTCTTGCGATTTCCTTATTGATGTTTGATCTGACTGCTTGTAGCTCTTTCACAGAAGGGATAAAAACGTTACCAGTCAGTGAGACTGGAACTGCGAACCGTAAAAGACGCTATTTCACAGGTCAGCACGTTACCACAGAGCTGGCGAGGAGGTATGGGTCTCAGCTTCCTATTACGAGGGCAATAGTAACTAGAACTCGTAAACCGCTATTTAAAGGTCAAGATTAGTTGCGATTTCCACTTGCAACGACTTTCCTGGGCTGAAAACCGTAAATGTTCAATCTTTTGTTACCCTTCAAGCGATAATAACTCAGATTATTCAATGGAAATGACAGGTAAAATCAAGTGAACTTTGAGGCTTAATTCCGTGCACACCAGGAAGTAACTCGTCGATCACAGAGTTGCCAAACATACGTTGCCTTGTTGCCAAATCTCAGTTACAGTACCAGCAGGAAGAAGACGAACCGATGTGATCCTACAGCGGTCTGGGAAGTGACCGTAGCTGGTGTCTCCAAGTCGCGGCTGCTACGGCCTGGAATACGTAATGCGTCTGATTCGCTTTCTGTAACTAGGTTTAGGGACTGGAGCGTAGTTACTAATAATACTCAGAACTGACTGCAAACTGAGCATCATTAATCAGCAACTCTCATTGTTGTTTTTATATTTCTTTCGTAAGTGTACTCAAAACTAAGAAAGTCATTCACAGGCGTTTTCGTGCCTCGCCGATAGTCGAGCACAACATACAAATAAAAATAAAAAAGAATGTGTGTGTGTGTGTGTGTGTGTGTGAGAGAGAGAGAGAGAGAGAGAGAGAGAGAAAGAGAGAGAGAGAAATAAAAAGCAATGAGAGAGAGTGTAAAAAATTGTTGTAAAGAAATTGAATCATGGTATTTAAAGAAATCTTTCATTAAAATGACACGTTCCACATCATTACGAAATGTCGTATTCATGATCTATGGAACAAGAGTTAATCTAATGTAATCTTCTCACATCATATTGATGATTAGCCATGAAGAGTCATGAATTACCGAAATTTTTGCCAATACCAGTAACCAAATCTAAACTTGACAATAAAAGACGACAATTTTTGTAATAAACCGTGACTCCTATCAAGACCCTTTCGTCCCTGTTATCTAACCACGAAAGATGTCTGATATACCTCCATTCTGAAGTAACAAAGTGTGCATGCATTTAAAGATGAAGTGCGTGATGTGAAGTTCTGTGACGGAGATACGAACCCAACACGTAATCCGATTGTTAACTAAGAAAAATCAAATGTTACGTATCGGTTTTTCTTACGAGCCGCTAGGTGTCTGAATCTAAAATAAGGATACAAACTTTTGTGCCTAAGCGACAATCGAACTGCACACCTACCGTGCATCCACGAATATAGCTTAAGTATCAGTTGCCTACTCATGAACAGTAAGATGTGTGCGTGTTTGACCAGAAATAACGACACCTGTTGCGATTGTTGGCAACACATGAACAGACATTGAAATTGCGCGTTAATTTTCACGAGCAGGTGGGTGTGCACTTGATAAAGCTAGAAATGAAATTATGAATATTTTGGTACTGGATCAGGTTTCAGACCCACATACTTACCTTTGGAGGAGACCTAGAGAAGATTGCAGTCTTGGGAAAAGGAACGAAATGACTGAACTACTGTTCCGAGAGAGTCAGATCCTCGAAAGAGGAGATACGAATTCGAATCACAGTCCAGCACCAAATGTTTAAACGTCTCTAGTTCAATCAAGTACAAGTAAAATAACAGCCCTGTCCCTTTTAATGGCTATCGGTTCATCAAATAAAATAAAATTTTCTAATGTAAGTAAGCTTACTGGCGACTGTATTTCTGGTTACCATGACTTCCGCTGTGTCATTTCCCAACGTAAACCGGCTCTGCCTAGTTGGTAATGAAGGAACGTGATGTTTAATGCGGATTCTGGATTATAACGTCTTTCTCTTGAGGTTACCAGAGGTAAAATAAATCTGTTTGTGCCTCTTAAAAGTAAATGCCTGAACCCACGCATTGCACCTGTGATAGTTCGTTCCACCAGACCATTGTGGCCACATTACCCAGCCCCAGGAGTGTGCTGTAACGGATGATGTGCTTAGCTTACAAAATTAGTCACCGGTGGAAAAAATGCGAGTCTATTAAATGGTCAAGTAGAAGCAAGCTTCTGACGCAGAGATTATGCTATTGTCATGTCAGCAGGATGTAAAGACTCTTCTAGGCATCATAGGCTGGATGTGAAGCCATTTTGATTTTTCACAAATTCAACAAATTTCTTAGTTCGAGAAAATCCACTGTGAAGCGTGAAGTTGCCGGATAATTCGATTATTACTGTTATTATTAATATCATTTTATTCATACCGCTGCTGTAACACAAGTGCTTGAACATCATTTAATGCCTTTTGGTCACTATAGAAGTAGTTTCCCAAGAACAGGTTCTTTCCCTGTCTACGGAATCCTTTTCATGTTAATATCAAACACCAGCAATTACTCGTAGATTACAATAAAACTGAAGTAATTGACGAAGACGTTACTAGGTAACACAAACGCACTGCCTTTCTTCATTTACTTTCGCCTAGAAATGGCTATCGAGTACTGACAAACCAAAAGGCAAGAGATCTTACTGCCTTCCGATATACGTTGCTGTCAGTTCTGCCACATGATTTGGTCGACATGACCTGTTTCAAGTTGTGTATGACAGACAGTGTTTTAGAAAATCTATTGTTTCCCTTTGCAATAAACAGAAGTATTTTCATTCTAAGCTGTCCAAGTACAAAATTTTCGCAATATTAGTTCAAATTTAATATTCGCTTCTATAATGTAGGAAAGTATTTCACAGTCGCAAAACTCGCATCCGAAACGTTGACCTTACACTTAGTCGCTGACCATAAATTCTAGCTCAGAGTGACGCCAGTTTAAATAACCTAATGTAGCGAAGACTGTTTGCCAGTGCTCTTTCTCCCCGGAAAATACGCAATTCACTCATTTGGCTCCATAAGTACACTGTAATAGTAATCGTCTTAAGCAGCAACGTTCACAGATATCTCAAATAGGAAAAAGCTGAATATCCAGGTACGAAGGTTGTAAAACAAACGTCCCACAGTTTGTGTCAGGTTGATCTTTTCGTCTGATAAAACTGCTTAAGTATTTTGTCTAAGAGGTATCACAAGTAGTATCCCTGTAGCTGTGGGAATCATTGGTTGAAAACGGGTTTAACACCAATGGGTACAGTGCTGCTAAATTTTCAAAATTATTATCAACCTAAGTCTGAGTTCATCCACAAACTGAGGCGTATTTGTAATATTGAAGCTAGACTGTGTATCCTTGTCTGACTTGAGTGGTCATTGGAAGGCGTTCACACACGTATACAATACTATGGATACTTCGAACGCTATGGTTAACGTTGCTCTCATAAACTACTTTTGTTTTTTTAATTCTTCTGGGTCTTCAGCGTGCAATATGTGTTGTAGATACAGTCTCAGACCAAAACATTGACCGCCGAGTCGTTCACGTAAGGTGGACAATACAGTCGTGCTCCTCTCAGAAATCTATGTCTGGCAATATGCTCGATCTGGCAACATATAGACTGCGGCACTTCCCAGAGGAGGTCTTGACTCCGGTCTTAGTACATTACTCTTGACTACGACCGTAGTCTTGAGGTAAAACGCGAGACCAGCTAATATGATATTGTAGATTCCCTTGAATTACACTCATAGATTCAGCACAGAGAGGAAAGAGGCGATAAAAATTTTGTCGATATGTGCTTTCGGTCGCCAGACGTCATATTAGCTGGTCTCGCGTTTTACCTCAAGACTACGGTCGTGTTCCAGCGGCGGTATGAATAAAATGATATTAATAATAACAGTAATAATCGAATTATCCGGCAACTTCACGCTTCACAGTGGATTTTCTCGAACTAAGAAATTTGTTGAATTTGTGAAAAATCAAAATGGCTTCACATCCAGCCTATGATGCCTAGAAGAGTCTTTACATCCTGCTGACATGACAATAGCATAATCTCTGCGTCAGAAGCTTGCTTCTACTTGACCATTTAATAGACTCGCATTTTTTCCACCGGTGACTAATTTTGTAAGCTAAGCACATCATCCGTTACAGCACACTCCTGGGGCTGGGTAATGTGGCCACAATGGTCTGGTGGAACGAACTATCACAGGTGCAATGCGTGGGTTCAGGCATTTACTTTTAAGAGGCACAAACAGATTTATTTTACCTCTGGTAACCTCAAGAGAAAGACGTTATAATCCAGAATCCGCATTAAACATCACGTTCCTTCATTACCAACTAGGCAGAGCCGGTTTACGTTGGGAAATGACACAGCGGAAGTCATGGTAACCAGAAATACAGTCGCCAGTAAGCTTACTTACATTAGAAAATTTTATTTTATTTGATGAACCGATAGCCATTAAAAGGGACAGGGCTGTTATTTTACTTGTACTTGATTGAACTAGAGACGTTTAAACATTTGGTGCTGGACTGTGATTCGAATTCGTATCTCCTCTTTCGAGGATCTGACTCTCTCGGAACAGTAGTTCAGTCATTTCGTTCCTTTTCCCAAGACTGCAATCTTCTCTAGGTCTCCTCCAAAGGTAAGTATGTGGGTCTGAAACCTGATCCAGTACCAAAATATTCATAATTTCATTTCTAGCTTTATCAAGTGCACACCCACCTGCTCGTGAAAATTAACGCGCAATTTCAATGTCTGTTCATGTGTTGCCAACAATCGCAACAGGTGTCGTTATTTCTGGTCAAACACGCACACATCTTACTGTTCATGAGTAGGCAACTGATACTTAAGCTATATTCGTGGATGCACGGTAGGTGTGCAGTTCGATTGTCGCTTAGGCACAAAAGTTTGTATCCTTATTTTAGATTCAGACACCTAGCGGCTCGTAAGAAAAACCGATACGTAACATTTGATTTTTCTTAGTTAACAATCGGATTACGTGTTGGGTTCGTATCTCCGTCACAGAACTTCACATCACGCACTTCATCTTTAAATGCATGCACACTTTGTTACTTCAGAATGGAGGTATATCAGACATCTTTCGTGGTTAGATAACAGGGACGAAAGGGTCTTGATAGGAGTCACGGTTTATTACAAAAATTGTCGTCTTTTATTGTCAAGTTTAGATTTGGTTACTGGTATTGGCAAAAATTTCGGTAATTCATGACTCTTCATGGCTAATCATCAATATGATGTGAGAAGATTACATTAGATTAACTCTTGTTCCATAGATCATGAATACGACATTTCGTAATGATGTGGAACGTGTCATTTTAATGAAAGATTTCTTTAAATACCATGATTCAATTTCTTTACAACAATTTTTTACACTCTCTCTCATTGCTTTTTATTTCTCTCTCTCTCTTCTCTCTCTCTCTCTCTCTCTCTCTCTCTCTCTCTCTCTCTCTCACACACACACACACACACATTCTTTTTTATTTTTATTTGTATGTTGTGCTCGACTATCGGCGAGGCACGAAAACGCCTGTGAATGACTTTCTTAGTTTTGAGTACACTTACGAAAGAAATATAAAAACAACAATGAGAGTTGCTGATTAATGATGCTCAGTTTGCAGTCAGTTCTGAGTATTATTAGTAACTACGCTCCAGTCCCTAAACCTAGTTACAGAAAGCGAATCAGACGCATTACGTATTCCAGGCCGTAGCAGCCGCGACTTGGAGACACCAGCTACGGTCACTTCCCAGACCGCTGTAGGATCACATCGGTTCGTCTTCTTCCTGCTGGTACTGTAACTGAGATTTGGCAACAAGGCAACGTATGTTTGGCAACTCTGTGATCGACGAGTTACTTCCTGGTGTGCACGGAATTAAGCCTCAAAGTTCACTTGATTTTACCTGTCATTTCCATTGAATAATCTGAGTTATTATCGCTTGAAGGGTAACAAAAGATTGAACATTTACGGTTTTCAGCCCAGGAAAGTCGTTGCAAGTGGAAATCGCAACTAATCTTGACCGTTAAATAGCGGTTTACGAGTTCTAGTTACTATTGCCCTCGTAATAGGAAGCTGAGACCCATACCTCCTCGCCAGCTCTGTGGTAACGTGCTGACCTGTGAAATAGCGTCTTTTACGGTTCGCAGTTCCAGTCTCACTGACTGGTAACGTTTTTATCCCTTCTGTGAAAGAGCTACAAGCAGTCAGATCAAACATCAATAAGGAAATCGCAAGAAAATGCTTTCAGCTCATAGTGCAATGTTGAAAAACTTACAATGCTGCACAACAGGTAACGCCTCTTTCCACTGCTGACAAGCGAATTTTGGGTTTCTAGGAATACGTAACTACATTTATGAAATGCCACATTTGCATCCCTCTTGAGTATGACACAGCATACCAATTAAACACAGACCCAATCAAAATCTAAGTGAGTAGTATTTTACTAATTCGTGTCGATAGAGGCATGCTTGTGTACAGATACTTTCGTCGTAAGGTTATCATGGTTAGTTTTATTTCATTTCTTATAATCCAGTGCACAATTTTCGTAAGGTTTCCTTTAGTGTTGTTAAAACAATAGTAAACATGAGAGAGACATTAATCATCAACGATATATGCGAATTCTCTGATGTTACCTATGACAGTCTGACAATGCACATGCAGTTTATTGATTACATGCATGTAGAAAACTTGTTCTGAGTTAAAGCTGTCAAACAAAGTTTGAAGAAGACTAAAATATCACTACCACACGACGGCTAATGTAGAAAATACTTTTCTGACATATTATGGCACGATGCGCTCTCCCTGCACATCTTCGAGATGCATCTGCTGCCTGCTGTCTAACTACTGTGACATTTTGCTCTATTCAGGTTTAATAGTCCTTTTTCCACATGCGACTACTTTGGGTTGAGAAGTGAAGGGAATTATGTTCAAAGTTCCATTAGATTGATAACTTCAGCAGAGAGCAGAATTGCGTTTTAAAAAATGTAGCACTGAATGTATTCGAACTCGCGACGTCTTATCTATGCTACAAGCTGACACGTAGCTACAACAGCTCCAGAGCTCGGCAACTATTCCTCCAGAACTTTTGGATTCCACAGCACTGTGAGATTATGCATATGGCCAGGTCTTGACTTCTGAGAGACAAACAGTTACAGCTTTTCTTTTGGACTGAACGACGTTTTCTAGTAACAGATAGCGCAATAGAATAGCTCAAGTGGAAAGGAACACTTCCTATTTAAACTTCTGCATCCTACACTGTTGGCAGTTGTGTGTAGGTGGCAGTTACGTGATTTTATTTCTGTGATTACAAAATAGTCGAATGTATGCACTGGGTAGGCGAGGCAGCTAGTTCATGGTGATTCGGTCAACCAAGTAAATGAATTTACTGAACATGCTGCAAATTATTACAGGGAGCCTGTGTGTCAGAATTTTCATCCAGTGTGGCGCAACTGCGTTACGATAGAAAAATGACTCGCAGAGAAGAGGATTTCGTGGTCTGTTGGACGGATGGTAGGTTGTTATACCTATGGTCTGGGTTCGATTCCCACTTCTGTCAATGATTTTAGATAGGGAGAGACAGATTCCATTCTCTCCTGGCTACACCAAGTGAAGGAGATATAATGGCTGCGTGGTCTGGAAATTCACATTAAAGATGATATTCCTTCTTTACCAAGTAGACGGTAGGTTGAACCACAATAAAGTCTGGAGTGGCGACATGTAGAAACTCTATCACCAGTAACCTTTCTTATACTAGTTATTTATTTCAAGTGACGACACAAACGCTATGTATGGTCACAGGACACTTATTCCATCTTTTATTTGAGCTTCTGTATGTCGATAAAATTGGTTCTGAACTGGGAATGCAAGTCAGACCGCCCTTAACGCGGAATTTGGTCCCTTCGTGGCAATACAGCTCGGCTACAATTTGTTGTTTGTTCAAAACTGCAGATTCCTCAACACCTTCACATATTACGCGTGAATGGGATCGAATCCTGGCCCGGCACTAAAGATTTAATTATGTATTATCAAGCTCTAGCATGAGAACACCTATCTGTTGGTGGATAATAATTTCGATTTTTAATGTATTTTCATTCGCTGTCAACACTAACGATATCTGACGTTTTTAACTCCCAGTGAGACACAGAACTATTTGCGAGATGACTGTAAGTTCAAGATGCTATTCTGAGCAGCTGGTGGAGAAAACTTCGGTAGCTGACGTCTCTTTGTGTGTAGTCAACGACGATATGTGTGGGGCTCTATTCCCAGTGAGCGCTGAACTCTTCGTCATATTATTTCAGTTCAAACATGCTCACATGTCACTGCTGGTGCAACAAACCCATATTTAACGTTCGTTTTCTCTAGAATATAACAGCGATAGGTGCCGGGTTGGAGTCCTGGGAAGGAAAAAATTAATGTATCGTCTCGTCATTTCAGTTAAAACATCTAGCTACTGCCGCGAAATTCCGATATGTCACATTTGACTGTGCTTCGATAGCAATCCGATTAGGTTCCAGGTTCGAATCCGTGTCCAACACACAGCTTTACCTCACGGCATTTCAAGTAAGTTACTTGTGAAGAAGCAATATTTAACATCTCTCGTAGTTCGTTAACAGGGACAATAGATGCTGGGTAGGAATCCGCGTCTGTTAAAAATGTTTGCGTTATGCAATTTAAAGTTGATATTTGCTAACTGATACTGTCTAAAATCGAGGTATATCACTCTCTGTATGCCTAATCAGGAATGACTGTTAGTTTCCGTCAGTCACGAAATCTTTGCTTAGTCTTCATGAGCTGGGTTTGAATCCATATGCAGAACAAGACGGTTCGTCGTGTCATTTAATGTTCATACATATTCTCAACTAGCTGCTCGTGAATAACTTAAATTTTTAATGTCATTTTGTGTTAAATAGTTCAAATGGTTCATATGGCAAGCCGGCCGGAGTGGCCGTGCGGTTCTGGGCGCTACAGTCTGGAACCGCGCGACCGCTACGGTCGCAGGTTCGAGTCCTGTCTCGGACATGGTGTGTCTGAGGTCCTTAGGCTAGTTAGGTTTAAGTAGTTCTAAGTTCTAGCGGACTGATAACCTCAGAAGTTAAGTCCCATAGTGCTCAGAGCCATTAGAACCATTTCTGAAGTATACGAGTATTTACGAACAGTACAAGCAGGATTGCAGCGAACTGATCACTTAGTGCAACATGGAGTACCTGTGTAATTAGTCATTCCAGCTGCATATCTGAGGGTAAGATTTGTTAAGTATTTCATTGCAGAATTAATGTAATATCCGCACGATAATCTCTGCAGTCATACTTTATTAGGAGCCCGCGATTGGAGTACCATGTTCGTTAAATCGGATTACTCAAGCTGAGGCCAAATAAAGACAAGCGACGACGCCACAACACTATCTTTACTTAAGTAGGTAGTCAGCGCTAAAGTATGTGCGCCACCATTAACGTTACTGTAAGCAGTTTGACAACGTAACACCACCACAACTACTGACAACCTGAACCATTATCATCACGCAGTTGTGACAAATGGTTCAAATGGCTCTGAGCACTATGGGACTCAACATCTGTGGTCATAAGTCCCCTAGAACTTAGAACTACTTAAACCTAACTAACCTAAGGACATCACACACATCCATGCCCGAGGCAGGATTCGAACCTGCGACCGTAGCAGTCACGCGGTTCCTGACTGAGCGCCTAGAACGCAGTTGTGACTCTCAGTGATTACAGGTTACTGATATTTCTCAAGAATAGCGGAAAGCGCCTCTGAAGTTCCATTTGCATTACGACTAGCACGTGGCCGGCCGCGGTGGTCTAGCGGTTCTAGGCGCTCAGTCCGGAACCGCGCGCCTGCTACGGTCGCAGGTTCGAATCCTGACTCGGGCATGGATGTGTGTGATGTCCTTAGGTTACTTAGGTTTAAGTAGTTCTAAGTTCTAGGGGACTGATGACCACAGATGTTAAGTCCAATAGTGCTCAGAACCATTTGAACCATTTGACTAGGACGGAGAGAATGCTAAATAACAGTAATAGGTCACCCAGCGAAGAGTAGAGTCCACGTATTGTCTGAAGTTCTTGCAGTTTGATATAATGCAGTTCCCGATAGTTTCACACTAACGGGTTCTTTTGGCTATCGAAATACTCATATGGGAATCATAAAAGTGGAATTGCTAGATCACCCAACTACCTTAATAACACCTCATTCTGGATTGAATACGACTCGGAAAGCGACGTTAATTTGACGTTTTCATCCATCTCCTGACGTCTCACTGAATGAAGTCTGAAGTGCACGCACAGTTGTGTTGCCTGCCGCAAGGATTCTGTGAAGTGTTGTGGCAGCTGGCAGTCATTGCTGAATACACACATGTGCAAATAACCTCACTGCTCTAGCGGAACTCGTCTTTGTTGCATTTTTTCCATACGGTAATTAGCACAATAACATAAGGCTTGTTCTGCTGAAGAACTTGATGCCCACAAGTCCTTAAATAATAATCTCCTAGCGGGAGGAATAAATACATGAAAGGAAACAGACTGTTGGACGAAAGAATGGACAGCTCCCTGCTTTTGGCGTTTCCGATAGCGCCTACGATAAGAATCTGGTGTCATATTAAGCTTCAGAACTCTAAACTGTTTATTTTTTTACTTCATACTAAAACAAAAGTTGTGATATGAGACGAGGAAATGACTTATATGCTTCTCAGGAACTTTAGTTTTTCGTGTTTATTTTCTCACTTCATATTAAAACAAGGGCGTTAATATGAGAAGAGGAAATGAAATATACGCTTCCAAGACATAATATTTCCTTGTGTGCTATTACTACAAACATGTAAGCCCTGCAGTTAATTTTTGTATGTTGGATAAGTTTTGATATCACCTCACATTCCTTTGTGACAAGGTTCCTATTGTCTTGGGATTCAAATAGAGTGGACGTTTCATCACTGGTTAATATTCTGATGACTAATGACATGATACCCGTTGCAATTGCTCCATGGCACCTGTGAGTAGAGTCTCACGTTGGTTACTATAAGAACACGCAGGCAGTGATATCCGCTCACTGGAGTCAGAGCCAAGGTGATTTCTTTCTGTTTAGGGCGAAGCGTCTGCTGCAGTGTCCACGCTCAGCCAACATAAACAAATCGCGGCGGCATTGGGCACTGCTAATCGCTGCACTTGTCGCGAGCCTCGACAACAAGAGCGCACTGTCTCTGCTAACGATACTATGGAGTTAATAGATCTTACTTAACGGAATACGCAGGACGTGGGATGGGTAAAAATTCAGTTTGTAGCTTCCCATCGCATTAAAATACTTTACAGTCATATTTGATGCAATATTTATTGTTGGTTGTCTCTCTAATGTTAATAGTATTGATTCACATCGTGCGTTAACACGAAAACACACACACACACACACACACACACACACACACACACACACACACACAAACAGTCATTGATTCCTGTGAGGGTGACAACTACTGTGTGTTGAACAACACATGCACCAGTCAGTTCCTCAGTTGGCGTCGAGTGGATGAGATTTTTCAATTACCTTGCACTGCAAGAATTGTAAGGAGGGGACTGAAAGTAAATGGACTTGATGTATGCTAAAGGGCTGCGACAAAGCAAAGCTTGACCGATTATCAGATAACTGTCCACATGGGTTTTGTGGACGAGTATACTTTTAGTAACCAACCCACCCACGATCATTACGTAAGATTTCTCGAGGGCGTAGGGAAATTGATTTCATTAAGTCGTCGACAGTGTAGCGTGATGGTTTACTTCCCACCATACGTTTTCTATATTCGTCCAAAGGTCGCTTGCATTTGGCAATGACCTTGTTACCTCTGCCCACATATTCTCTATCTGGTTGATGTTCGGTGATCGTGGAACAAACGGCTACAGCTTCATCCTCTCTTGGCCCTGAAACCAATCTCGCACTGCTCTACTATGATGGATGGGTCTCTGCTCCTGTAAATACATTGTTATGTCGTTAGTTCATATATTTATATTTAAATGACGTATTTGTAATAAGCACAGTGTTTAAGAATTCATTCCCTGTCATAGATAAGTGATCTGGATTCAACAGTCCGATTAAGAATGTGGTTCACCCAGTCTATCATATGATGAGCGTCGTAGTCGGATAGCCACATTAAGACTGACTGGCTGAATCCGATTAGGACGATCTTGTATCGAAATGAAATTACAGAAATCGGATAATTTGAACGTCTGTATTGCAACAATGCTGCGCACATAAATTCCTATGATGGGGTAACAGCTAGCAAATGTCTAAGAAAAAGTGAGAAATATGTCTACTAGCAGCAATGTAACGTAATTATAAACCATGTTTATGTGATGGAAATACTGAATCGAACAACACACATCTATTTCAGTGGAGGGAAGATACACCATATCGGATTTGCTGATGACATAATGACAATAATAATAATAATAATAAAAATCCCGTGTGGCCGATAGGGGAAACCCTCCCCCATATGGATGGTACCGTGGAAATCAAATACTTGTGGTGAACCAAATACTAACACAATCCTGAACGGCTACTCAATCCGTTGAACCCAAAATCCAGACACATCTGAGTGAAAATCACCGCTACTCTGGCCACCGTCTGTTAGCTCAATGAGCTTGGCTGAAAATATTTGCTTCCAAAGGCTTCAACACCCTCTGGTCCTCTCCGGTCCTGGTATCACCCAGGCCAAACCAAAGAAACACAAGAAAACATGAACTATGCAAGTAAAGCTAACTTTATCCCAGGTGGTACACAACCTGGCCACCGATAGGCGGCAGTTGGATTTTCGCACTCTGGGGAGTCCAGGTTAGCACGGCATAGAATTCGAAGATCTCTGGTAAATTTCCCTACAAGCAGAAAACATTCATTTGAAAACTAAACATCGATACATTGATCCAAACAAGAAACCTAAATAATCTCACAAAAGAAATCGTCCGCCAAAAAATTCTCATCCTTGCCCTTCAAGAACCACGATTAATTGACAATTAAAACTTGCATTACGGAAACCATGGCATCTTCAAAATACAACAAAAGGTAGCGAAACTCGCACCAATCCTCGGCATTGCATTTCTCGAACACAGATGTATCAACAACTCTGTCGAAGAAATCACACCCATCAACAATCGAGTTATGACTATGCTCATTCAGAGCCCCTACAAAAAAAAAAAAAAAAAAAAAAAAAAAAAAAAAAAAAAAAAAAAAAACACTCATAAATGCACATGCCCCCACCAACATCGAAAATAAGGAAAACACCGAAAATGTCGAAAAATTGTGGAACACACTCGAAAATACTATCAGCAAAATTTACCAAGATGACGTGAAAATACTAATGGGAGGCTTCAACTCTCTATTTGGGACAGAAAAAACCTGTAGAAAAATCATTGGTACAAATTCAACACACCGAAACGCTTAGACCAACAGCACACGTCTGACTGACATTTGCCAACAATTCAACCACAAAAGAATGTCTTCCCACTTAGGAAGTAGCCTGTTCCCAAGAAACATGTTTGGCTACCAGGTGCAAGCTGCTTTCGTTCGCCTTTCGAGACTCGCTGAAAGCCAGATTTTTAATTCTTTTGTAGCAGAGCTACAAGCAGGCAGATACAAACGCAATAAGGGAATCTTAAGACAACGCGCCTTGCTACTTTCAGTAACCCTTAGTGTCAGAGCGAAAACCTTACGGTACTGCCAAATTCATAATGACGACATATTTTTTGTTGTTGTGAATACATAATTATATCTATGAAATGCCACTTTTCATAATAATAGCGGATGATACAGGAAATGAAGTAAATACGGATCTTTTCGAAGTCAAAAGTCGGTAGTGTCCTACTAATTCGTGTTAAAATACGCTCAATCGTCTCACAGATACTTAATGCTTTATTAAGATAGTCTGCCGTCCTGATGTTTCTGTAGTAAGCTGAATTTATTTTGTATTAGTACAGTGAATATTTTAATTGGATTTTCCGATAGTTTACTAAACGCAACAGTAATCATCAATGAGAGATTAATCAGCAAAAGAATTTTCTTTCACGATATCTAAAACGATCTGACAATGCTAAAGTTGTTTACAAATTCTACGCCAGTAGAAACCTACTGGTTTCAACGATATAATTATACCAGAGTAGTTTTAAGAGTATTTTCGTCTAGAAATGAATTGCGTCGACGGTTGATCGATCAAGAGCGGGAAAGGTAAAACTTGACGAATATATGACGAGAGGGACAAGTGCTTGAGAGAGGACTTCTCTATCAATACAAGTGCCTGAGAGACGACTTTAATTTCAATCTCCTGGATAGTTTTGTTTCTCAAATCAAGAAGTGCGTTATCATGCAGTAGAACATGTGATGTAGTTGTGTTGCTCGATTTTCTTACGCTGAGACCGAAAGGTGTCTCAGTTGTTGGCAACAAATTCCAGCTGTGTTTTGGTAGAATTCGTAGCCCAAAACTCACTTTTGGAGCTATCAGATGTAAAATATTATGTTCACACTACTCTTTGCTCGAGTTTATGTCTTTTGGAGGGGCTCAGCCTTTCATTTCTTCTTAGGAAGTTAATGATGAAGGCATCATAACACGTCACCAGTTACAGTACTGCATACGAATGCTCAATGAGCGACCTGATGACGTTCAATAATAGTCACTCCGTTGATTTTTGTTGTTTCGAATTAGAGCATGTAGTACTCGTACACCAGACTTCTGAACTTTGCCTGTTGAATGCAAATGTCGCATGATGGTAAAATGGTAATCTATCACATATATCAGTAGTCGAGACTTGCTTAATGTTGAAAATCATTGATGCCAGAACGATCTTTGCTGAAACAAGAATATCTTTTTCTGGCGTATTTTTCCCAAAAGCACTCGCTCCACACACAATTCAAATCTTTCTAGCTGCCTCCTCTGCATTCACCCCTCTGTTATACCAAAAGTAAACGTTGTGTTGCAGATGTTACACCTATTTCCACTTGCGACTCAATTTTACAATGCTTAACTGTAGTTCATGATTCTTAAGTATGCAAAATCCAATGCTTAACTGCAAGATGATAACTAGAACTTCAAATTCGAAAATGACAGTTGATACATACACTGACAGCGTCGCGCCGCGTTCACCTGAGCGGTGCCGGATTTCAGGCGGCGGGTGGCGCCTGGCCGGTGGCCGGTAGCCGCTGCAGCGCGAGGAAACGATCGAGCGTAAGCTGTTATGATCGCGACGCAGCCACGAGCTGTCCTGCGGAATTGTTTCTGGAATACTTGTTATTGCTGGTGGGTAGAATGTTAAGCGAATTATCTTTGATGTTCAGTCAGACTCATAACTTTAGACCGACTGTGGAAAAAAAATAAAAATAAAAAAAACAGTTGGACGCGAACAGGCGACTATAAGCTTAGAACGCACGACGCTTGCCACTAGACCACGGGCTCACATAGTCCGACAACGTCTCGGAAGTAGACAATACTTCCTCCTAACACTTCCGCATCTTACAGTGTTGCCAGATTGTGCATATGGCCGGACTTAGAGTTGTCAGGGGCGGTCAGTTTTATTGGCCACCTTAAGTGAATGACTCGGACTTAGTCTCTGTGGCGGCCGGCCGGCGGTCAGTTTTATTGTCTAAGACTGTACATGACACTTATCCGACCCCTGATGACGTACGCAGCTCCTGTCTGGGGATACGCTGCGCTTACACGCGTGCGCCGTCTGCAGCTCATAAAAAACAAAGTACTCAAAATCATAAGCAATTCTCCACGATACACACGCATCGCGGACCTTCACCGGGAACACCGACTTGAGACTCTCGCGGAGGTAATCCACAAACTCACCACAAGACTATACAGAAGCTCCAGACATTCGCAGAACCCGTTTATTCTGAATCTGGGGAACTACGACGACAACCATAGATGGAAATATAAAAGACCAAAAGGCATACTTGTAAGGACCTAACATCTATGGTCAAGCGCACGCAAACACAACGGTACAGGTGAGCCCCTGTTAATCAGACGCCATTACTGGATATCCAGCTGGAATACACTGCCGAATAACTGGCACCACGCAGGGAAGCCGTACCGTACACTGCATGCAGACAAGCTCCACACATCCCCCACACAGTTAAATGATCTATGGCCGATCTCCCACTACTGTATAACGATCTTGATTGTTCCAGGAATGTAGCGGCTGCAGCAACTGGGATACATAGCCATCGCTTGCCACGGTAATGATGCATGATACCCATACTAACAAATCCAACCTTGCATTAACTATCGCAGCTAGTAAGCCACTACTGCTCTTACTACCCATCCCACTGTCGCAGAGGTTTTTTTTTTTTCCACGGCACGAGCCTTGGCACTTTTTTCCCTCTGCTCTTCAAATCGCTACCCTCACTCGCGTTTCGTCCACTATCTGTCACCTGATGGACCGTGTTAATCCGTAGTCTTACCCAGACGCACGGATAACATCACAGCCCAGCATCCTGTGATCCACTTACTAGATAACTAACATGTTTACGGAGGTGAGAGTAGAACTTTTGGTTTGGTCACCACGTTGGTGCGGGCGTGGAGGGGCCCTATCTCTATTTACTGGAGATCAGTTTCAGGTCGCACCTGATGAAGGTTGAATATCGTGAAAGAACGACGCTGATATCCGGCAAACACCCAACAACCCAAGATGTCATTAGATTGCTGGGAAAACCCGAAAATTTACGATTTTAAAATAGTTGTGAAATGCGAGGATTGTGAAAGACTAATGTAGTGAGTCTGGCTGAATAGTTTAAAAGTAGTGATAAAAATAAGACAGCACAGTATAAAAAACACATGAAGAACACTAAAAAAATGGTTCAAATGGCTCTGAGCACTATGGGACTTAACAGCTATGGTCATCAGTCCCCTAGAACTTAGAACTACTTAAACCTAACTAACCTAAGGACATCACACAACACCCAGTCATCACGAGGCAGAGAAAATCCCTGAGCCCGCCGGGAATCGAACCCGGGAACCCGGGTGTGGGAAGCGAGAACGCTACCGCACGACCACGAGCTGCGGACAGAAGAACACTAAAACACTCGAAAAAATACTGGAACAACACTGAGCAACACTGACCATTAAAACGCAGCACTGCACACTTTTACTAAAACTCGAAGGATCTGCCCTGGGATGGTAGGCGAAAGGAAAAGTAGTTATAGAGGGAGAAAGGAGATTGATGGGAATGAGAACCGAGGGCTATAAGAGGTTGCAATGACAATAAGAGAGAGGTGGCTATTGGGGGATAGGGAGAGATGGGTAGCTGGCACTGGGATCTGTGAATTTGAAAGGTAAATGGATGGGGGAGCGAATGGGCAGGGAAGAGGACGTGGTATGGGTGAAGGGGGGGGGGGGAGAGATGAGGGGGAGGGAGACCCTGCGGGGTGGAGTGGATGGGGTGGACTCAGAGTTGGTAGGAGGGATAGATTTCCGGCAGGAGTTCACGATCTGGGAGAGGGATGTGGTTGAAATTTTTTGGAAGAGGGTGTGAATGGTTGGAAGGTGGAGTGTTTGTGGAATGTGTAGGTAGAGGTGTGGTAGTATGGTGGGATTGGAGGGGAGGGAAGATACAATAGGACTGTTGTGGTCGAGTTTGCAAGTGGTGTGGATTATCCAAAAGTGTTCTGTGTGAGTGAGGAGAGGCAAGAATGTGATATGTCATACAGAGGTAAAGCAAGACTTTACAGAGGACTTTGAAAAATTCGACTGCAATTTTAATCAGTACACCCAATGTCTTTTCCACACACGAGAAGCTATAACGAAAAAAATTAGTTCCATTCAATTAGCTGTGTACAAGCTAAGAGAGAGGAAAATAACGAATTTTTTTTCTCATTTAACTCAAATACTACTAGGCATTGCTGAGAAAAACGATACCAGTGTCATCTAGCACTGAATGGCAGGACTGTTTAGGAAGACAGTGACGATGTCAGCAATTGACGGGATGGAACATTTGTATGTACCAATCAGAGACTAAATATTTTAATTTTGTGATGTGTGAGAAATCAGAATTTATGGTGTCGTATACCTCCGGTGATATAAGAAGTAAAATTTTACCTTTGACGAGTATACGTAAGGGTCAGATGTTGAGTGAGGTAAGTATGTTACTTAATTTTTCTTTTTAATTATATTTTGAGGTACACTGAAATATTAAAAGGATTTTATTTGCATAATTACAGGACGTGGTTTATCTACTAACAGCGTTCCTTCAATGTTTAAAAAGTTTGTCAATATTGCATTTTATGTAAAGTTGTGTGTCAGTTGAGCGTTTGTAATAATTCTGTTACTAACTGTAAGAAAATTTGTTTGTGAGTGCGACTTTGTCGTTCTACAGAAAGTAATACTGAATATCTTTCTATTCCACAAGACTGTGTAATGTTATTTTGCATGATCTGACTTTTTCCATCCTCCCGATTGCAAACTGATGGTTTTTACTGTTTAATGAACTATTGTTTGGGGTTATGTAAAAACTTTTGTTTCACATGGCTGAAAGTTACCGTTGACAAACGTTCAAATTGTGTTTCGTGCAGAATGGACCTGAAGCTATTGGTGCAACGAGAAGGTTTGCAGTTACGAGAAATGCTCTTATGGCTGAAAAGTTATTGTGAAAGTACATATAGGGACCAGTGATGGTACAAGTGTCTGCCACATTTTCAGGAAAGTTTGTGCCTATTGCGCGTCCTTTGTCAAAACGCAACAACTTAACGCTTTCCTGAAATCTGATATTTAATGGGAGTAGTTGCTTCGTACTGGATGGCCCTGGAGGTGTAGCTTATTTGACTGTAAAGGTCCATTGTAACATTTCGTGGAGATAAACTTGCTCCTCCATTACCTTTTCGGATCTGTCTATCAAAATATACACAGTCGATTTTTTCCTAATGCTTTGTTATTATTGTTATTATTATTATTTCTTTCCTTTCTCAGACGTTATGTCTGGTTAAAAATGGAAAGTGACGCGGACCTTGATCAAGCGTGACTTCCTTTTAACTGTACGGTATATGTTATATTGCATTTAGGAACTTTCGGGTAATTGAACATGTATCAATAATTACGGATTTCTGTAGCTGTATATATAAGTTTGGATGTAGCTGTATTGCATTGATGTACTGGTGGATATTGTGTGCTATGACTCCTGTAGTTGATAGTAAAATTGGTATAATGTCAACTTTAGCCTGATGCCACATGTCCTTGACTTCCTCAGCCAGTTGGATGTATTTTTCAATTTTTTCTCCTGTTTTCTTTTGTATATTTGTTGTATTGGGTATGGATATTTCGATTAGTTGTGTTAATTTCTTCTTTTTATTGGTGAGTATGATGTCAGGTTTGTTATGTGGTGTTGTTTTATGTTATAATGGTTCTGTTCCAGTATAATTTGTATTCATCACTCTCCAGTACATTTTGTGCTGCATACTTGTATGTGGGAACGTGTTGTTTTATAAGTTTATGTTGTAAGGCAAGTTGTTGATGTATTATTTTTGCTACATTGTCATGTCTTCTGGGGTATTCTGTATTTGCTAGTATTGTACATCCGCTTGTGATGTGATCTACTGTTTCTATTTGTTGTTTGCAAAGTCTGCATTTATCTGTTGTGGTATTGGGATCTTTAATAATATGCTTGCTGTAATATCTGGTGTTTATTGTTTGATCCTGTATTGCAATCATGAATCCTTCCGTCTCACTGTATATATTGCCTTTTCTTAGCCATGTGTTGGATGCGTCTTGATCGATGTGTGGCTGTGTTAGATGATACGGGTGCTTGCCATGTAGTGTTTTCTTTTTCCAATTTACTTTTTTCGTATTTGTTGATGTTATGTGATCTAAAGGGTTGTAGAAGTGGTTATGAAATTGCAGTGGTGTAGCCGATGTATTTATATGAGTGATTGCTTTGTGTATTTTGCTAGTTTCTGCTCGTTCTAGAAAGAATTTTCTTAAATTGTCTACCTGTCCATAATGTAGGTTTCTTATATCGATAAATCCCCTTCCTCCTTCCTTTCTGCTTAATGTGAATATTTCAGTTGCTGAATGTATGTGATGTATTCTATATTTGTGGCATTGTGATCGTGTAAGTGTATTGAGTGCTTCTAGGTCTGTGTTACTCCATTTCACTACTCCAAATGAGTAGGTCAATATTGGTATAGCATAAGTATTTATAGCTTTAGTCTTGTTTCTTGCTGTCAATTCTGTTTTCAGTATTTTTGTTAGTCTTTGTCTATATTTTTCTTTTAGTTCTTCTTTAATATTTGTATTATCTATTCCTATTTTTTGTCTGTATCCTAGATATTTATAGGTATCTGTTTTTTCCATCGCTTCTATGCAGTCGCTGTGGTTATCCAATATGTAATCTTCTTGTTTAGTGTGTTTTCCCTTGAAAATGCTATTTTTCTTACATTTGTCTGTTCCAAAAGCCATATTTATATCATTGCTGAATACTTCTGTTATCTTTAGTAATTGGTTGAGTTGTTGATTTGTTGCTGCCAGTAGTTTTAGATCATCCATGTATAGCAAATGTGTGATTTTGTGTGGGTATGTTCCAGTAATATTGTATCCATAATTTGTATTATTTAGCATGTTGGATAGTGGGTTCAGACCCAGGCAGAACCAGAAAGGACTTAATGAGTCTCCTTGGTATATTCCACGCTTAATCTGTATTGGCTGTGATGTGATATTATTTGAATTTGTTTCGTTATTAAGTGTGGTTTTCCAATTTTTCATTACTATGTTTAGGAACTGTATCAATTTAGGATCTACTTTGTATATTTCCAATATTTGTAGTAACCATGAGTGGGGTACACTATCAAAAGCTTTTTGGTAATCAATGTATGCATAGTGTAATGACCTTCGTTTAGTTTTAGCTTGATATGTCACCTCTGCATCTATTATCAGTTGCTCTTTACATCCTCGTGCTCCTTTGCAGCAGCCTTTTTGTTCTTCATTTATAATTTTGTTCTGTGTTGTATGTGTCATTAATTTCTGTGTAATGACTGAAGTTAATATTTTGTATATTGTTGGTAGGCATGTTATGGGGCGATATTTTGCTGGGTTTGGTGTGTCTGCTTGATCTTTAGGTTTCAGGTAAGTTATTCCATGTGTAAGTGTATCAGGGAATGTGTATGGGTCTGCAATGTAACTGTTAAATAATTTAGTTAGATGTGAATGTGTTGAGGTGAACTTCTTTAGCCAGAAATTTGCTATTTTATCTTTTCCAGTGGCTTTGCAATTGTGAGTAGAATTAATTGCTTGGGTGACTTCATGTTGCAAAATTATCACTTCAGGCATTTGTGGTATCATCTTGTATGTGTCTGTTTCTGCTTGTATCCACCGTGCATGCCTGTTATGTTGTACCGGGTTTGACCATATGTTGCTCCAGAAGTGTTCCATGTCTGTTATGTTTGGTGGATTGTCTATTGTAATGTGTGTGTTATCTATTGTCTGGTAAAATTTCTTTTGGTTTGTGTTGAATGTTTGGTTTTGTTTCCTTCTATTTTCACTTTTTTTGTATCTTCTAAGTCGTTTGGCCAATGCTTGTAATTTCTGTTTCTTTTCATCTAATTGCTCTATCGCTTCTTGTTTTGAGATTTTACCTAACCTTTTTCGTTTTTTTCTGACATTTCATTTCTTATAAATTGTGTTAGCTGTCCGATGTCCTTTCTCAGTTTTTCTATTCTGATCTGCAGCCTGTGTTGCCATGCTGGTTTTGTGGGTTTCTTCTGTGTGTTGGTTGGTTCTGATCTCTGCCTAGTGTGTATATTTAGTGTAGTGAGTGCTCCTATATAAACCAGTAGTTGTAACTCTTCCATAGTTGTGTTTTCATTTATTTTGTTGTGTATGATTATGTTGATAGTTTTTATTGTTGTTTCGACTTGTGGGTTATTTGGCGGTCTATGCAAGAATGGTCTAATGTCTGTATTTGTGTCTTTGTATTCTATATATGTCAGCTGAAATTTTTCTTCTATATCTAACATGTGTGTCACTTCGTGTTCTATTTGTGATTGTTCTGGTGGCTGTCTTAAGATTTCGTTTTCCTCTGATTGTTTAATTGATGCGTGTTGTTCTTGGTTTGTTTGCTACGGGATGTTTGCGTCCATTACTGTATTTTCTTCTTCTTCTGATTGTACATTATTTTGTTCCAGTATTTGTTGTAGTTGTTGTTTGATGTTTTCTAATTCTGACTGGGGTATCCTGTTATTTTTGATTATTACACGGATCTGATCAGCTATTCGTTGTTCTGTTAAAAATTTTAATTCTGGGTATCTGGTAATAAATGTTGTGTATATTATTATTATTATTATTATTATTATTACTTCGATGGGACCTCAAAAAGTAAGTTATGCATTATTTTGACAGGTGAAGTAACTTTTACTGAACACTGCATTACACTTCAGTGTAGCCCGCCCGGCTAGCCGCGCGGTCTAACGTGCTGCTTCGCGACCGGGAAGGTGTGCCGGCCCCCAGCACGAATCCGCCCGGCAGATTAGTGTCGAGGTCCGGTGTGCCGGCCAGCCTGTGGATGGTTTTTACGGCGTTTTTTCGTTTACCTTGGCGAATGCGGGCTGGTTCCCCTTATTCCGCCTCAGTTACACTATGTCGGCGATTGCTGCGCAGACGTTGTCTCCACATACGCGTACACCACCATTACTCTACCACGGAAACATTTGGGGCTACACTCGCCTTCGTCTGGTATGAGACGTTCCAGTGGGGGCCACCAGGGGCCAAACCGCACAATAATCCTGGGTTCGGTGTGAGGCGGCGGTGGGGTGGGTGGACTGCTATGACCAGTTGTGGGGTTGTGAACCACTGAGCCTTCTGGCGGGGCCGGCCGCGGTGGTCTCGCGGTTCTAGGCGCGCAGTCCGGAACCGTGCGACTGCTACGGTCGCAGGTTCGAATCCTGCCTCGGGCATGGATGTGTGTGATGTCCTTAGGTTAGTTAGGTTTAAGTAGTTCTAAGTTCTAGGGGACTGATGACCACAGCAGTTGAGTCCCATAGTGCTCAGAGCCATTTGAACCATTTGAACCTTCTGGCGGGACGTATCCTCTCCGTCGTTTCTAGGTCCCCAGTTTAATGCACAATACAATACACAGACACTTCAGTGTGACTGATACGTGACACTATTTTTCAACATAGTCACCAAGTCTCACTAAACAACATTCTCAACATTCTAATAAGCGTTCAGTTCCTCGGCGATAGAAATCCTCTCCTTGGCCATATAGCACCTCGGAAACTGCTGTGTTAACTTGCTAAGCGTCAGGAAATCTGCAACTGCTGCGACTCAGTCACTTGATTGTCGAGTCTAGACAGTATCATCCATGGTAGTCGTTGATGGCCTTCCTTCCCGATCCTGAATGCAGCCTTAGTCAAATTGTTGGCATCATTTCACTACGGCTGGACGAGAAATTGCAGTTTTACGTATACCACCAGACTTTCAAGGTGAATTTGTTTGCAATTTACGTCTTGCTTACAAAAAAATCATACTGTCCTGCGTATTGCAAATTTGAGTACGTTTGCAGCTGCCGCGGTATTTCTGTCACAGCCAGTGATGCACTTGTTATCCGGAGCACAGCAGAACTGTGTGTACAGGAAACATAGAAAATGTACTCTCTTCTGACAATCCGCCACCCCTATTGTTGAACAGTGTGCGATGAGATGCCTAAATGACATTCTGATTCCCGTATTGTTATATTATTATTATTATTACTATTCAGTCTGAATTTCGCTTTCAAAAATAGTCTATTGGTTATTAGTATGATGCCAGTGGTATTATTTAATTACTTTTATTATACAGAATTGTACTTCGTGGTTAACGGTGTGAGGCTGCAGTGTGCAACATCACAATAGACACACTTTTTTTCTGTGCCAATGGACAATTTTATCTTAGAAATAAATTTAAATGTTGCAACCCTCCGGTTCCGACCAAGGTTTCAGGAAGTTTGGCTTGGCTGCAGGGAAAATGGTGGAACTGGTGAGTCCCTCCCATTTATTACCAACTGGGAACCGTCCAGTCCCACTACCAGTTCGCGTTGTAATTGACTGAAATGAACCGCGACTGTATAATGCCCTGCAAAGCAAACATCCCGCTGAGTTCTTTGGAGTAGAGAATTACAAAAACATCTGTCACGGTATCAGGCTTGAACTCACATTTTTCAACGTAACCATCGCCAGAATTGAGGCATTTGTCACATCGAGAATCAACTTACATATTCTTGAGTCGCGGAAGTCTGCTACTTGCAAGTAACACCAATGTGTAATGATAGCTTTCAGCTCTTCGTCATTGTGTAAACGCTGACAGGAGGACAGGAATTTCTTGAGGTACAAAAAAAAAGATAGAAATCGATAGGAACAACAGCAGGACTGAGTAGACGGTCAAACAGCTCGTAGCCGAACGACTTCACAACAATTCTTATGCACAGAGCCGTATGTGGGCGAGTAAGCCGAGTATTATCATGGATCAGCACAACGCCTCTCCTTTTCGATGTATATGAAACAGAGGGATGGTAAGGAATGGGAAAGTGTGGGTGGGCAACTAGTGACTTCCACCGGCACAGGGCACTGTGGAAGTGCAGTGGCGGAAGTTGAAAATTTGTGCAGGACAGGGACTCGTATCCTGGTTTACCGCTTCTCGTGAGAAGTTGCCGTAGCCGTTTCGGCCATTCGCACACGGTCCCTGATCGACCCAAATTTCCAACCTATCGCACGCTGCAGTGCAGCGTCCCCTACTCGTAAATTATTGATTCCCGTAGGAGTTCGGACGATATTAGTGGAACCGCACTGGAACATGTCCGACAGAATAGACACTACTCGAAATGAGACGGCTGGTGTATACATTATATGTTCAACAGAGGAATAGGAAGGAAAAGGAAAGGGTGGGTGATCATTCGTAGAGAATCACGCTAACAGTCAGAGTCCACTGCTCGACCTCTATATCTACATCTACATGACTACTCTTCAACTCACAATTAAGTGCCTGGCAGAGGGTTCATCGGAACACCTTCGGACTATTTCTCAATCGTTCCACTGTCGAACAGTCACATCAACCAGAGAACAAACAACAAACGTAGCATCTTATCATTAAGGGCAGTATACAAATAAATGCATCCATCTTACATATCCTAAGCTCCTAGCTCGTTTAATTCACTGAAGCTCTCGCAGTTCGTCCCGTTATTAAGTGAAACCACCTTCCAACTACGAGTAATAAACAAACTGGGATGAATTCCTTCTCGAACAACTTGTTCCTATAGGCTTGCAAATGAAATTTTACAAAGTTTCTCGGCATTCCCAAAGCAGTCACCTACCGTTACTAGTGCAACAATATTAATCTTAATTGCCAAGGGCCTATGATTTGTTTTCAGTATCAAACGTCATACGAGTAACTAGTAGCCAGTAACTCTGGGATTTTGATCCAAAAGCCAGAAGAAAGCAGTATTTCAACCTTTTCAAACTTCTTACAAATGTATAAGAATCCAAGCTGCATGAAACCTTTTTTTGCCATTTTCAGTTAATCCAATGGAGCCAACAGGTAAAACTACAGAAGACCATTTTAGGCTAATCAGGATCGCTCATTCGTGGCTTTCTGGTGATTTCAGCGCATTAACTCGACGTATAGCGGGGGACATGCTCCGACGTGAATTACTTTGCACTTAAAGTGCTAAATCACCATAAATGGTTGTACATTTATACCTAGAGTACCGGCTCTTTGTTATCAGCTTTTACGACTGGGGGTCCTCCTATTACTCTCAAAAGTAAGTGAACAAAGGTAAAGGAGAATATCGCATGAAGTGAACATCAAATGCTTCCATCTATCCAACTCAGTATTCAGAAAACAGCGAAAATTAGCGATTTAAGACTTTCTAAAAACGAACAAATAATAATATGAACTCAGAGATTTTCTTACGACGGCATTACTGAATTTCATTCAGATCGTTTTCACCTGCATTAGAGACGGGACAATACAAATGACTTTACATATACTACTTTTTTTTTTTAGCGATATTTCACCCTAAGGTAAAAGTTGAATTCGCGTCAACAAATGCGATGTCACAGAGGTATGGAAGCGCAGATGCGTAGAACATTCTTTCACTGCTGTAGTAACAGTTACGGCAGAAAGAATAATATATTCTTCAAAAAACGAAAGATTGGAGAAATTACAGCAATTTAAGAGTAAAATAACTTTCTTGCAGTCAGAAAAACAATATTTTCTCAGTCTCACTTATTACGTTCAGAATGTTTCATTAAAATTACAAGAAAATTTCCAGTGACTATGGGAAGACAATTCAGGTCTACTTCCAAAAAGCAATCTGACGACCACAGAGCGGCCAAACAAACCTTGTGATATTTCCTAGTCTCAGCTTTTCCAACAACAGGAACCTATTTTCGTGTGGCTCTCAAAACCTCACTCTATTGCTGCTACCCAAATCTTGCTAGATGTCCTGGGCTACCAGACATCAACTTGCGGGCAGGATTCATTCAGCGCATCTACGGAATTCACCGCTGAGTTTACATCGGTTCTGTCTGATATTTAGAATTATCTGAGTATGTATAATACCATAGAAACACAGTAAATCTAAGTACAGTATCCTGTGATTTATGTAACTGTGTTACTATATGTTTATATATGTAACAACGTAATGAAGATATAATTGCGTCAAGGTAATTGTCAAAGATGAAAACTCTTAAGAACACTCTTGGAATGGGCCGTACCTATGGTAAGGATAGTGTAGCTATATTTCTAGGATTGTAAAACATCGAAATCGGCCCGTATCTCGGCTTTTGGTAGTTTTGCTAAGAAAAACATCATGTAAGGCAGAGTCAGTGCTTCGCAAGTGAGCTGCAGACAGAAAGCAATCTGAGGAATTGCTTGCACCATTCGAAAAGTTCGTAGAGTATGAACTAATGAAAAAAGTAAACACGAACATGTCAGTTACTGTAGACACGTTGGTACTCAAGTGTTACTGGCGATACATATTCGCTATCATCTTAAGTTCCTCATTTAAGCAGAAGCTGATAGACTTGTAATTCGTCAAATGCGAAGATTTCTTTTCGTTTTTTGAGACAATATAATCATCAGACGTAAGTTACATAATTTTATAAAAGGCAGATACTTGTAATCCACCAAAAGGCTTAATTTCTTTGTCCTTTGATATAAGTTATTTGAGAACATCAGTTCTGACATCTTTGTGACAGGACATTAACGTCATCGTTTCTTCAGTCACTGTTTTGTGACGGCGCTACCCCACGTAAAAATAAATATGACTCGAAGTGCAAAACGTATTCATTCAAACTACTGTTCATTAAAATTCAGAACAGTAAAGAAGAATGCAATGACCTGGCAGCTCGATCAAATAACTAGCGGTCGTTAAAATTCAGAATAGCGGAAAAAATATTTCAATAAATTGATTATTGGACTTATCGTGACACATAGAACCTGAACAGACACTTATTTCAGTTGACAGCAGACGATACGATTTGTTTTTGAAATATCTACGGATTTAATATATTTAAATTACCAGACACTGTCAGTGTTTTAGGAGGCGAACTTTAAATATAATGTTACAGTCCTCTTTATGAGAACATTTTATTAGCCAAGATCGCAAGGAAAGATAAATCGATTACTAGTTTCGGCCAGTTAAGTGGCCATCTTCAGATCACAAAATAGAAAACAGTGTCTACATCGACTACTGGAGCAAGACGCTTTCTCATAATCGTGTTTACAATTTCAAAGTCAAAAACCGTGCTTCTGAATTTTCGAGTTTGGAATTGTAAATATGATTGTAACAAAGTTTCATGTTTCAGTAGTCGATGTAGACATTGCTTTCTGTTATGCAAGCTGAAGTCGGCCATTTTACCGGTTGAAACTAGAAATCAGTGTATCCATCCTTGCCATCTTAGCAGATAAAAAACTATCGCCAAAAAGACTACTACACAAGATTTAACAAGCTTACCACAAACATGAATTATGTCGTAATTTTAATAGCATTTAGAGCACAACAGTTGAGATTTACGTTCACTAAGTCAGATTATTCAGTTTGATGCTGTCTTCAAGAGCCATCTTTTGAAATTCAGTTTTGTAGTATTTTGCAAACAGAGGTTAAAGAGGGGTTAAAGGCTTGCTTCAAGTGGGAGCAATACTGAATCGTGTTATTCATTATGTAACATTATTATCTATGATAAAAAGTGTAAGCAATCCACTATTTACATGAAAAACCGTACCCATCAGGTAAGAGAGATTTCTACGCAGGATGTGTTGCTACACCAAGAAGAAATGCAGATGATAAACGGGTATTCAATGGACAAATATATTATTCTAGAACTGACATGTGATTACGTTTTCTCGAAATTTGGGTGCATAGATACTGAGAAATCAGTACCCAGAACAACCACCTCTGGCCGTAATAACGGCCTTGATACGCCTGGGCATTGAGTCAAACAGAGCTTGGATGGAGTGTACAGGTATAGCTGCCCATGCAGCTTCAACACGATACCACAGTTCATCAAGAATAGTGACTGGCGTATTGTGACGAGCCAGTTGTTCGGCCACCATTGACCAGACGTTTTCAGTTGGTGAGAGATCTGGAGAATGTGCTCGCCAGGGCAGCAGTCGAACATTTTCTGTATCCAGAAAGGCCCGTACACAACTGCAACATGCGGTCGTGCATTATCCTGCTGAAATGTAAGGTTTCGCAGGGATCGAATGAAGGGTAGAGCAACGGGTGGTAACACATCTGAAATGTAACGTCCACTGTTCAAAGTGCCGTCAATGCGAACAAGAGGTGACCGAGACGTGTAACCAGTGGCACCCCATACCATCACGCCGGGTGATACGCCAGTACGGCGATGACGAATACACGCTTCCAATGTACGTTACCCGCGATGTCGCCAAACACGGATGCGACCATCATGATGCTGTGTACAGAACCTGGATTCATCCGAAAAAATGACGTTTTGCTATTTGTGCACCCAGGTTCGTCGTTGAGTACACCACCGCAGGCGCTCCTGTCTGTGATGCAGCGTCAAGGGTAACCGCAGCCACGGTCTCCGAGGTGATAGTTCATGCTGCTGCAAACGTCGTCGAACTGTTCGTGCAGATGGTTGTTGTATTGCAAACGTTCCCATCTGTTGACTGGGGGATCGAGACGTGGCTGCACAATCCGTTACAGCCATGCGGATAAGATGCCTGTCATCTCGACTGCTAGTGATACGAAGCCGTTGGGATCCAGCACGACGTTCCATATTACCCTCCTGAACCCGCCGATTCCATATTCTGCTAACAGTCATTGGATCTCGACCAACGCGATCAGCAATGTCGCGATAAAATAAACCGCAATCGCGATACGCTACAATCCGACCTTTATCAAAGTCGGAAACGTGCTGGTACGCATTTCTCCTCCTTACACGAGGCATCACAACAACGTTTCATCAGGCAACGCCGATCAACTGCTGTTTGTGTATGAGAAATCGGTTGGAAACTTTCCTCATGTCAGCACGTTGTAGGTGTCGCCACCGGCGCCAACCTTGTGTGAATGCTCTGAAAAGCTAATCATTTGCAAACCACAGCATCTTCTTCCTGTCGGATAAATTTCGGGCGGCCGGAGTGGCCGAGCGGTTAAAGGCGCTACAGTCTGGAACCGCACGACCGCTACGGTCGCAGGTTCGAATCCTGCCTCGGGCATGGATGTGTGTGATGTCCTTAGGTTAGTTAGGTTTAAGTAGTTCTAAGTTCTAGGGGACTGATGACCACAGCAGCTGAGTCCCATAGTGCTCAGAGCCATTTTTTTGATAAATTTCGCGTCTGTAGCACATCGTCCTCGAGGTGTAGCAATTTTAATGGCTAGTAGTGTATAATGTACAGTACGGTACTTACTTAAGTCAAACTGAACAGCAACTAATGTCTACCAGTACGCACTGCTGTCTTAACATTTTAGAAGTTCGGCAACAATAAGGAGTGGCACCTGGCAGTCTATTGACATTACAGCAGTTCGACCACATATACACCATGACTTCGTCAAGCTCGCGACCGTGACTACAAGTTATCAAAATAAGTCTCCAAAAGAGACCAATGGGCTGTAAGGACATTAGTTGGCATGTCTGTTTATCGTTCTGGTTTTGCTATGTTTGTGCGACCCTAGTTTTTTCGGTTAAAAATGAGCAGACTAATAATATCTGCAGACTTTTTTGCTGGTTTTGGACACATCTAACACTTCAGGGGTCGAGATCAAGCAGTTTTGTTTATCTACCAGTCACAAGCCTTATCTACAACATCTCTTCACCAAAGCAAAACAGGGAAATATTTTCACATAACAGTACATTAATTTGCGTACTATCATAATTTATGAGAAATGCACAGTCGAATTGCGGAGGGGTGTAGTGTGGGTGCGCAGTAATGTAACAACTTGTTACTCTTGCCACCTATACGGCGAAGTGGCAATCTGCTGTGGAAGACATTAAATCGCCTACAGAAAAATTTTATAACATTACTTCCCCTGAACGTGATCCTTGATTTTACAGCAAACGAGGATTAACTAAAGAATTTTGTGTTGTTCTTAAAGTTCATTCTGATTTAAGATTTTTCGCTCAGTTTGTTATAATTTCACAAAACAGATATGATTAACATATCCAGTATTAAGGTATGAAGTTAGTAAAGCCTTCCTGTGGTACAAATACAGAAATAAAATGTACACCTACAGCTTTCACTCATATCTATCTCTTCACATCGGCAATTGTGCTTCACTACACGGCATTCTTGCGTCGCTTCTTTTACTATACTCTACAAAATCACTTATTTCTTGCAATTGTTTCTCAATACTAGGTGGCCGGCCGAAGTGGCCGTGCGGTTAAAGGCGCTGCAGTCTGGAACCGCAAGACCGCTACGGTCGCAGGTTCGAATCCTGCCTCGGGCATGGATGTTTGTGATGTCCTTAGGTTAGTTAGGTTTAACTAGTTCTAAGTTCTAGGGGACTAATAACCTCAGCAGTTGAGTCCCATAGTGCTCAGAGCCATTTGAACCATTCAATACTAGGTAAAAGCTGAGTCTGGTGTGATTAGAAGAAAGCGAAAATATGCCCTTGGGAAAGATCTATTCATTTAAGGCTCGTATTTTCTTAGCAGTTACTTTGTAAAAGATACTGTCTCTTGCTCAAGAAATTTTATTGCCCCGCTCGTGAGAAGTGATAACCGACAAACAACCGTGTAAGATAGTCCTGTTTCCCTTTTACCCGTATGTCCTACGTGTGCTGCACATTCTCTATTACGTTTTAGTAATTTGTTGTTTAGGATTAGACCCTCGTGTATGACTGTTATTCTCTTCTAATGACGGACGGTCGGGGGACACCAAACAAATTGCCAGGTACTCAACCGAGAGGTAACAAATATCCCTCAAACAGTTCAAGACACCGAAACAAATACCGCAGGAAGTATTGTAATTGGATGCGAAGGGTGAGTGTTTCGTTGAATGAGGAACACACCTTATTTCTGACAATTGATATACTGAAGCAATACTGTCTTTTCAAAATACGACAATGTGCTTCACCTCACAGCATTAGAGTGTCTTAAAAAGGAAAGAGAATGGTAGAATTTTTAAAAACTTGAATACAACGTATTAATAGTCCACAATAACACAATAATATTTATTAGTTCGTTATGAACCGTCTTTCGGCGTCTTAGGCCATCGCCTTACTTACTCACTGGTCATACCGGACTCGTGAGTCCATTACCGCAGCCACGTATTTTCGCCATCTGTCCCTGTCTTGGGCTACTTCCTTCCGTTCACCTTCAATACCTAGGCTCCTCAAATCAGCCTTCACATTGTCCTCCCATCTACGCCTCGGTCTCCCCACAGGACGTTTTCCCTCTAGGTACCCTACCAGTACTTTGTGCGCTGCCCTTCTCTCATCCATTCGAGCTACGTGACCCGCCCATCGCAGCCTACGTGATTTAATAATACTGATTACGTCAGGGCTTGAATAGGGTACGTGAACCTCTTCGTTATGCAGTTTTCACCACTCTCCGAAAATTTTCCTCAGAATTTTGTTTTCAAATACTCGAAACGGCTTTTCATTGTGCACAGTGAGAGACCAAGTCTCACACCCATATAGCATAACTGGTAGAATAATAGTTTTGTATATCCTGATCTTTAAATTCATAGACAATATCCGGGATGACTGTAATCTATTCAGTGAGAAGCAGCACGCATTTCCCGCCTGTAATCTCTTCTTCAGTTCGGTTTCAATCTCATTTCTCGAAGTGATGTCCACGCCTAGATACTTAAATGTGTTCACTTTTTAAAACTGCATGTCTCCAACTCCGGATCTACTGCTGTTGACATTCTAGTAATAACCAGGTATTTAGTTTTGTCTTCAATTACCCTTAGACCTGCATCTTCACTAGCCATGATTAAAGCATTCGCATTTACTGTTACAGATTCTTTACTATCGCTAATGATGTTTAGATCATCTGCATACCCTAATATCTTAATATTTCCATGTAACTCCACACCCTCTGAATTATCTGCTGCCATTCGTACAATATATTCTAGGACTAAATTAAAAAGTAGCGGAGACAGGGCGTCTCCCTGCTTAAGTCCGTTCTTTATTACAAATTCTTCAGACTCCAATTTCCCCACGCGTACTCTACCTTTTGTGTTTTTGAAACTCGCTTCTACAAGTCTAAAACACTTCTTTGGTATTCCAAGTTCCAAAAGAATTCTGTACAATTTTGATTGCAATACTGGATCATATGCTTTTGTATAATCTATGAAAAGAATACGAACTGGTTTATTGTATTCCCATTTCTTTTCCAAAATTTGACGCGTGGTGAATATTTGGTCTATAGTTGATCTGTTCCTCTGAAAGCCAGCTTGGTAATCCCCCACAATTTCATTTGCATATGGCGTAAGCCTGCTTAGCAGAATATTCGAGAAAATTTTGGAACATACTGGTAATAGCGATATCCCTCTATAATTACTGCAATCCATTTTGTCGCCTTTCTTAAAATTGGGATCAGAATCGACTCCTGCCACTCTTCAGGTATCATCTCTGAGTTCCATACTTTAGTTATCACTTTGTCAACTACTTCCACCAATTTCTGTCCCCCATTTTTAACTAATTCTGCAGTTATGCAATCTGATCCTGGTGCTTTATGGTTTTTCAATTTGTTGATTGCATCTCTTACTTCCTTTAACGTTGGCTCAGGTATCTGGGTTTCTGCTGTATGTATTTCGTACGCCTGCTCATTTCCTGCTTCCTGGTGTACATTTAATACATGCTCAAAATACGCCCTCCATTTACTTAATATAGCACTGGGGTCTGTCAGTATTCCCCCAGCATCCCCTGGAAGTGCATTTGTCCTAGCCATGAACCCCTTCCTATACCCATTTGTATCTAGGTAAAGTTCCCTAATATTTTTTGTTTTACTGTTTGTTTCCATTTTTTTAAATTTCATTGTTCAAATAATCCCTCTTCTTTGCCCGTAGCCTACGACCAACTTCCCTTCTCATGTTCAATAACTCCTCTCGTTTTCTGTCTCCCATTCTATCCCAATCTAATCGCGCTTTTCTCCTTTCCTCTACCAATTTCTTGCATTCCTCATCAAACCACGGTTTCCTCCTGTTCTTCTTAATTGTACCTACTGTTACCTTCGCTGCCTCTTTGATATTATTCCTCACAGGGATCCACTGTTTATTTACATCCTCGTCTTGATCTTGGTGTGTCCTGAGAGCATCAAACCTATTTGAAATTTCTATGATGTACCTTCTTCTAAAGTTTTCATCATTTAGCTTGTCAGTGTCGAACCTAACAAATACTGCATTGTGACACCTCGATGTTGCTGTAGATAGCCGTTGGTGAACTTTGGCAACTACAAGAAAATGATCAGAATCGCAGTCTGCTCCCCTGAAAGTCCTACATTTTCTATACTAGTGTACCATCTCCGATCTACAAGAACATGATCAATTTGGTTTCGGGTGTGTCCATCCGGAAAGACCCAAGTTGCTTTATGAATGTCCTTCCTTTTGAAATATGTACTCTCAACAATAATGTCTTTTGAAACAGCAAAATTAACCACCCTTGTGTCATTTCGAAATGTTATGCAAACTGTCTCATGGGCCCCTACCACCACGGCACAGCCCGTCCTCAGGTTACGGATATGGGATACGGCCTTCAGATATGAAGGGTAGCTGCGAATACAAAAAATAAGCAGTCGCGGACAGCCGGTGGGGAGCAGGCGATGGCGTGATGAACCATCCCTGTTTCTTCTTCTCTTACTATCAATCTATTCATCAATAATCAGCAACATTAATGGGCATGGGTCGCTTTAAAGTAAAATATTCCGGAAGGAAACTAGGTTCCCTTTCGGATCTCCAGGCGAAACCTACTTCGAAGAGATTCAGGCCGAAAGGAACTTAGGCCATCGTCAGATAACTTAATGCTGAACAGATAGTCCACACAACTTCACTGCGAATTCATAGCTGTACAAAGAAAGATAAACAGAGAAATGTGACTTTTATGACTATATCGATACAAAACTCAAGCATGATGTAATACCTATACTATTGTGGAACATTAATACGCTTATTCAAATTATTAATTTGTCTCTGTTCCTCCAAGAGCCGACGGAATATTCCATAACAATAGAATTTTTGTTAATATCTGAAGGTCGACCTTTTGCAAAAACAACCGTGTTACTCTATAAATATGTACCCAGGTCAATTTCAAGCCCATTGCCACTGCAATGAGGCATAACGGGAATTGAATCGACGCCTTCGTCCTACCTGTAGACTATATTCCATCTAGTTTTACAAAAAATTTGGTGCAATTCTTAATACGTTTATTACCACTGCCCCACTCTTTTCAGAAGCTCTAGGGTGTTCTAAAAACAGCATCTCCTTCCGTTAATAAAAAAGTTCCACTTCAGTATTTAAGAAGATGAAAAGCTTGTAAAAAATTAACTACACAGCGTAACAATCACCTCATCATTTCACTCTTTTACGTTTCCTGTTGCTCTAAATCAAATCCTGAATCTACGTAGACAATTGGTATGGATGTGCATATGCTGGACTGATACTAAAATCCAGTTTCACGAACAACAGTCTACATACACTACTGGCCATTAAAATTGCTGCACCACGAAGATGACGTGCTACAGACGCGACATTTAACCGACAGGAAGAAGAGGCTGTGATATGCTAATGATTAGCTTTTCAGAGCATTCACACAAGGTTGGCGCCGGTGGCGACACCTACAACGTGCTGAAATGAGGAAAGTATCCAACCGATTTCTCATACACAAACAGCAGTTGACCGGCGTTGCCTGGTCAAACGTTGTTGTGATGCCTCGTGTACGGAGGAGAAATGCGTACCATCACTTTTCCGACTTTGATAAACGTCGGATTGTAGCCTATCGCGATTGCGGCTTATCGTATCGTGACATTACTGCTCGCGTTCATCGAGATCCAATGACTGTTAGCAGAATATGGAATCGGCGGGTTCAGGAGGGTAATACGGAACGCCGTGCTGGATCCCAACGGCCTCGTATCACTAACAGTCGAGATGACAGGCATCTTATCCGCATGGCTGTAACGGATCGTGCAGCCACGTCTCGATCAATGAGTCAACAGATTGGGATGTTTGCAAGACAACAACCATCTGCACGAACAGTTCGACGACGTTTGCAGCAGCATGGACTATCAGCTCGGAGACCATGGCTGCGGATACCCTTGACGCTGCATCACAGACAGGAGCGCCTGCGATGGTGTTCTCAACGACGAACCTGGGTGCACGAATGGCAAAACGTCATTTTTCGGAGGAATCCATGTTCTGTTTACAGCAACATGATGGTCGCATCCGTGTTTGGCGACATCGTGGTGGACGCACATTGGAAGCGTGTTTTCGTCATCGCCATACTGGCGTATCACCCGGCGTTATGGTACGGAGTGCCATTGGTTACACGTCTCGGTCACCTCTTGTTTGCATTGACGACACTTTGAACAGTGGACGTTACATTTCAGATGTGTTACGACCCGTGGCTCTACCCTTCTTTCGATCCCTGCGAAACCTTACATTTCACCAGGATAATGCACGACCGCATGTTGCAGGTCCTGTACAGGCCTTTTTGGATACAGAAAATGTTCGAGTGCTACCCTGGCCAGCACATTCTCCAGATCTCTCACCAACTGAAAACGCCTGGTCACTGGTGATCGAGTAACTAGCTCGTCTCAATACGCCAGTCACCACACTTGATGAACTGTGGTATCGTGTTGAACCTGCATGGGCAGCTGTACCTGTACACGCCATCCAAACTCTGTTTGACTCAATGCCCAGGCGTATCAGGGCCGTTATTACGGCCAGAGGTGATTGTTCTGGGTACTCATTTCTTAGGATCTATGCACCCAAATTGCGTGAAAATGTAATCACATGTCAGTTCTAGGATAATATATTTGTCCAATGAATACCCGTTTATCATCTGCACTTCTTCTTGGTGTAGCAATTTTAGTGGCCAGTAGTGTAGAAACACGCCTACCAATATTTGTTTATGTCGCAGAACTCCTCTTGACGTTGTGATTTTTTTCCGTTAAAGTATATTCTCCTTTACTATTTACAACAGTCAGCAAACGCTGGGATAACTTTTCGATTTCGCGACTGTAGAAATCGCGTGGTATTGAGGCGAACAAATCGTCGAGTCATGTTCGGAGAGCATTTTCTTCCGGAAAGGAAGATTGTTCAGTAGAGAGCGGATACGGTGAAAATCTGTGCGCGCAAAATCAGGTGAACAAGGTGGGTGCGGAATGACTTCCAACCCAACTCGAGTATAGTGCTTGTTGTCAGTCTAGCAGAACGCCAGTAGATGTTATCGTGGGGTAGCATCACTTCACGCATTCTTCCTGGTCGTTGAACTTGGACTGCAAAAAATGGTTCAAATGGCTCTGAGCACTATGGGACTTAACAGCTGAGGTCATCAGTCCCCTAGAACTTAGAACTACTTAAACCTAACCAACCTAAGGACATCAGACACACCCATGCCCGAGGCAGGATTCGAACCTGCGACCGTAGCAGTCGCGCGGTTCCAGACTGTTAGCGCCTAGAACCGCTCGGCCACCCCGGCCGGCGAACTTGGACCGCGTCTGCAAGACATTTCAGTTGTTGACAATAAACATCAGCAGTGAAGGTTACACCTCGGGTAAGGAATTCGTAGTACACCACACTGTCGCTGTTCCACCACGTACATAACATTTTCTGCGGGTGGCCGCAGTTCTTTGAACGGGGAACTGCTACTTTGTTTGGGTTCAGCCTTTCGTTTCTTTTCCTTATGTTAACATAAAGACACTATTTATCGTCACCAGTAACAATACAGGATAGGAATAGTCGGTGTTGTTCACGAGCCAATTTATGACGAGCAGGCAGAGATGCACGTGTGGCCACCTGCTAATTTTGGGATTTTGGCTTAGAGCATGCGGTACCCACACACCCGTTTGTTGAACTATCGCCATTTACAGGCAAATGTCACATGATCGTGGAATGATCCAGTTTATCACATTTGCAAGTCCTGGAGGGCACTGAAGTGGATAATTGTGGATTACACCATCTTCATCAGATTCTGAAGATCTTCCTGAACGCGGAGAGTCACTAATGTCAAAATGATCCTCCTTAAAACGATAAACCCAGTTTCTTGCCGAGCTATGGCCAATGGCGCAATTCCCATATATAGTGCTAATGTTTCTGGTTGCATCCGCTTCTCTCACCCCTATACTGAACTCAAACAGGAAAATATGTCTGAAATGTTCCGAATTCTCTACTCGGCACTCCATTTTCTAGCGGCCACAACTCCACTCACTATCTGCGAATGACAAAATGACACCATTTAAACTGAAACAGCATCGGTGAACTACAAATAAAAAAATGACAGTCGATAAATAAACCCATAGCAACCGAAATACCGACATGCATAACGAAAACGCTACTAACTTATTCACCATCCTAATACATGAATTATCTAGCAGATGACGTTGAAGGCTCCGCGAGGTAGTTTAGACGATGTTTCATATAGATAGGTTGCAATGCTTCAAGACTGTAGAGGTGCAGCAGCAGCCAGTTGACCCAAAACGCAAATAAACGAAACACACTGCGCATAAATCTGTGAAGAGGTCCACTACTGTTAGATTACACTATTGTTGACAAATCGCAGAAAACCGTGCCTACTGTCAAACCATCCGGAGCAACATAAAGTGCATTAACAACATGACATAAATAGTAGGAAAAGATAATACCAGACTTATAATCATTGGGGGGAGTGTTAAAGAAATGTGATTCGTCCACAAAAGAAGAGGTTTATAAAGCACTTATTCGGCTGATTCCTGAGTATTGTTTATCAGTCAGGGAGCCTTATCAAGTAGGATTAATACAAGAGAGAGAGAAGACCCAACGGAGATCGGCACGTTTCTTCACGGGACTGTTTACTTGACATGAGAACTTTGAGGAGATCATCAATAAACTTCAGTGACACGTGCTGCAAGAGAGGCTCACGGACAGGTTTACTTTTCAAATTCCGAGCGAACATGTTCCGGGAAGAGTCGAAACACATTATTACTTCGTACTCCATACAGGATGTCTCCTGAAATGATCACGACGAGAGAATCTCAGAAATTAGATTTCATACGGAGGTTTATCGACAGTCATTCTACCCTGTTCGTGAATGGATGGGGAAAGTGAGGATCAGATAGTGTTACCAGAAGTACCGGATGCCACACACCGCATGGTCACTTGTGGGATGCAGGCGTAAAATCGGAAATGTGTTCGGCCAGTCAATCCGAGCCGTGTCTGGACGTTGTGTAGGACACTAGCGCCACATTAAAAATCGTGAGTTAGAAACATCAGCCGGCCGGAGTGGCCGTGCGGTTCTAGGCGCTACAGTCTGGAACCGCGTGACCTCTACGGTCGCAGGTTCGAATCCTGCCTCGGGCATGGATGTGTGTGATGTCCTTAGGTTAGTTAGGTTTAAGTAGTTCTAAGTTCTAGGGGACTGATGACCACAGCAGTTAAGTCCCATAGTGCTCAGAGCTATTTGAACCATTTTTAGAAAAATCAGAGGTTACACAGAATGGACTCTAATTATTTGTGACAAGTATGTAAATAAGGATCTAGAGTTATTGGTGAAATTCCGCTGTAAATGCCAAGACCATTCTTTGCACATACATATAAGGCAATATCGTGACTGAATAGGCTCATCATTGCGCAGCCCAGACTGACAGCGATAGAAACGTGGAACACGGGGTGGAGGGTGTTGATCTTTTACTGTAGATGTCGCTTAAGAAGCGAGTTTTCGAAATTCCATCCCTAAGGGGGTAAAATAGGGAATGAAAGTATTTTTGAAAATATGTCGCTATTAGGACAAGTTTTAAAACAGAACCACGAAAATAGATGTTTGGTTTCTCGGTCAGAAATAAAAAAAATATGTGTTTCAGCATTTTTGGAAATCTAACCCCCATGAGGGTGAAATATTGGGTGATAGTGTTTTTCGAAAATAAATCGGTATTAAACAAATACCAAGGTATTTTTAAAGCTACATCTATGAAAATATTTGTCTTTTCGATTAGAAATAAAAAATAGGTGTTTCAGTGTTTTTGAAAATTCAATCCGCTAAGGGAGTGAAATAGAATTTGAAAATTTTCATGAAATTATTTCATTATGAAATCATTTTCCAAGCTAAATCTATGGATATTTGTATTTGGCTTCTTTGTTAGAAATTTTAAAAAATCGTGTTTCTCTGGTTTTGGAAATTCAACCACTAAGGGGGTGAAATAGGGGATGAAAATTTTTAAGAAAACATTCCGTTACAGTAATTTTTTTTTAAACTAAACCTATGAAAATTGGTAATTCACGTCTCGGTTGGATGTAAAGAAATACAGAATCATTTTTCGTAAGAAGTACATTCTGGAAAGACCATCCTCCTGTGGCTTTAACTTGCGTGAAAAGTTTAAAAAGTGTTGCAATTTGTGGACAACATAAAAATTTGGTTATAAAAAAAACGAAACAAAAAAAATTGTTCAGACCATACAGCCTACGCGAGCGAAGCAGCTGGCGCTGTTTTTCTAACACAAGCACCACAACAGCGGGAAATAGTCCTTACAGCTGTCTAAAGACTGGACTCGTGTTTAAGACCAACATCGATGCTCAAATAATAAGTCATACGTCAACTTGTGTGAATTGCTGACAACTGAAGTAGCTCTGCGCTTTGTTTGCAACAATAAAAAATGGTTTAAATGACTCTGAGCACTATGGGCCTTAAAAAACATCTGAGGTCATCAGTCCCCTAGAACTTAGAACTACTTAAACCTAACTAACCTACGGACATCACTCACATCCATGCCCGAGGCAGGATTCGAACCTGCGACCGTAGCAGTCGCGCGGTTCCGGACTGAAGCGCCTAGAACCGCTCGGCCACTCTGGCCGTCTTGCAACAATAGGGCATTGCTAAAATTTCATGTAAAATATTGCAAAATGGAGAGGGAAACAGTACCAAAACGGAGGAAGAGAGGCGAAGGTAGTGCTCAAAGCAAAAGCAATATACTCGAGAAGACACTATTGTGCTTCCAGCTAAACAGGCTCCCAAGCATCAGGCAGATTTTAACTGTCATTTTAACATTTATTATAAGGCTTGGAATCAACTTACGTAATGTTAAAGTATTTTAATGCGTTTAATTTATTACTGAAACGAATTTCGTATCAATAAAAATCATCGTTCTGATCATCATTTTGTAGTAACTACTTGCATGGAATGGTTCACTTATCTAACAGAAAAGATTCCATTATCCTCGTTTTGCTTTTGTTGATGTTCATCTTATATCCTCCTTTCAAGACACTGTCCATTCCGTTCAACTGCTCTTCCAAGTCCTTTGCTGTTTCTGACAGAATTACAATGTCATCGGCAAACCTCAAAGTTTTTATATCTTCTCCATGGATTTTAATACCTACTCCGAATTTTTCTTTTGTTTCCTTTACTGCTTGCTCAATATACAGATTGAATAACATCGGGGAGAGGCTACAACCCTGCCTCACTCCCTTCCCAACCACTGCTTCCCTTTCATGCTCCTCGACTCTTATAACTGCATTCTGGCTTCTGTATAAATTGTAAATAGCCTTTTGCTCCCTGTATTTTACCCCTGCCACCTTTAGAATTTGAGAGTATTCCAGGAAAGCGTTTCTGAAGAAGAGAAATTTGTTAACATCGAATATAGATTTAAGTGTCAGGAAGTCGTTTCTGAAAGTATTTGTATGGAGTGTAGCCATGTATGGAAGTGAAACATGGACGATAAATAGTTTGGACAAAAAGAGACTAGAAGCTTTCGAAATGTGGTGCTACAGAAAAATGCTGAAGTTTAGATGGGTAGATCACGTAACTAATGAGGGGGTATTGAATAGAATTGGGAAGCAGAGGAGTTTGTGGCACAACTTGACAAGAAGAAGGGACCGGTTGGTAGGACATGTTCTGAGGCATCAAAGGATCACAAATTTAGCATTGGAGGGCAGCGTGGAGGGTAAAAATCGTAGAGGGAGACCAAGAGATGAATAAGCTAAGCAGATTCAGAAGGACGTAGGTTGCAGTAGGTACTGGGAGATAAAGAAGCTTGCACAGGATAGAGTAGCATGGAGAGCTGCATCAAACCAGTTTCAGGACTGAAGACCACAACAACAACAATAACCTCAAATTCAGATTTTTGGCGCTTGGTCTAGTATTTACTTACATACCACATTTAGTATTGATGAAAAAGTCTTATTCATCACTGGGACTATCAGCACAGAGGCCGCATAGATTAGAATCAACAACAGCTTTAACTGCTGTAATCTTCGTGTTTCATGGAAGCGAAGTCTCGGCATAGGGAGACTAGAGAGTAATTCGCCGAGTTGTTTACGATCAGAAGGGAGCCACTACCGTCGCAGGCATCAACACGATCTCTGGCAGCATGTCGTTCCGATGGTCTGCAGTAACTTTCCCGTAGTTGACAGGTGGTGCCATCGATTGCTACCACAGGTCCCATGTAAGCCCAGTTGGAAATCCCCCACAGCACAGTACTGCCCCAGAAGCCACAATCCATGGTGCAGGGCATGTTTCGTATAGCAGTTTGCGTGGATGATGGCTTATTCTGACAGGACCATCGATATAGTGGACCAAGTAACGTGATTCATCCGACGACGCGACGCATTTTCATTGATACACGGTCCAAAGTCGACGCCTCGGTGCCCACTGCAATTACACTTCATGATGTCGTTGGGTCAACATGGGAGCGCGTAAGTGTCGTCTGCTCTGGAGCCCAGAGTTCAACACGTGCGCTAACAGTGTGCTCCAAGACACTCGTGCCTGTACTAGCACTGTACCCTTTCCTCCGATCAGTCAAGGATCGCCACCTACCCCACTTTACAGAGTGGACAAACCGACCTCCACGTTCTATGATGCCAAACACCTCATCGCTTAATCCTCGTTTCACCGGCCTACGACCACTTTCCACACCACTTTTCATACATGCTAATGACAGTAGCATGCGAACAGCCGAGTAGCTTCTCTGTTTCCGAGAAGCTCATTCCCAGGGTTCACGCCGTAACAGTCTGTCCTTGTCGATGTCGCTTACGTCACTGGATTTCCCGTTCGCAGCCGGTATCGTCGCCAGAATTCATCTCTGCGCCACTTAAACACTTTCCTTATCGTATCATGTGCCCGAAAACCTACACGCGACATTCAATCTCGCGGTGGTCAGTGGCCACAATGTTGCGACTCACCAGTGCGTATTGAGAATAGTAGCGACTCTGTCACACTAGCTTCTGTCACGTCGGAAACTATCTTCATTTCAGATGATGCCTAGCCATTAGGGATGATACAGTTTTAATACACTCCTGGAAATTGAAATAAGAACACCGTGAATTCATTGTCCCAGGAAGGGGAAACTTTATTGACACATTCCTGGGGTCAGATACATCACATGATCACACTGACAGAACCACAGGCACATAGACACAGGCAACAGAGCATGCACAATGTCGGCACTAGTACAGTGTATATCCACCTTTCGCAGCAATGCAGGCTGCTATTATCCCATGGAGACGATCGTAGAGATGCTGGATGTAGTCCTGTGGAACGGCTTGCCATGCCATTTCCACCTGGCGCCTCAGTTGGACCAGCGTTCGTGCTGGACGTGCAGACCGCGTGAGACGACGCTTCATCCAGTCCCAAACATGCTCAATGGGGGACAGATCTGGAGATCTTGCTGGCCAGGGTAGTTGACTTAGACCTTCTAGAGCACGTTGGGTGGCACGGGATACATGCGGACGTGCATTGTCCTGTTGGAACAGCAAGTTCCCTTGCCGGTCTAGGAATGGTAGAACGATGGGTTCGATGACGGTTTGGATGTACCGTGCACTATTCAGTGTCCCCTCGACGATCACCAGTGGTGTACGGCCAGTGTAGGAGATCGCTCCCCACACCATGATGCCGGGTGTTGGCCCTGTGTGCCTCGGTCGTATGCAGTCCTGATTGTGGCGCTCACCTGCACGGCGCCAAACACGCATACGCCTGTCGCGACACCACAGGAGGCGGGCTGCACGATGTTAGGGCGTGAGCGGAAGACGGCCTAACGGTGTGCGGGACCGTAGCCCAGCTTCATGGAGACGGTTGCGAATGGTCCTCGCCGATACCCCAGGAGCAACAGTGTCCCTAATTTGCTGGGAAGTGGCGGTGCGGTCCCCTACGGCACTGCGTAGGATCCTACGGTCTTGGCGTGCATCCGTGCGTCGCTGCGGTCCGGTCCCAGGTCTACGGGCACGTGCACCTTCCGCCGACCACTGGCGACAACATCGATGTACTGTGGAGACCTCACGCCCCACGTGTTGAGCAATTCGGCGGTACGTCCACCCGGCCTCCCGCATGCCCACTATACGCCCTCGCTCAAAGTCCGTCAACTGCACATACGGTTCACGTCCACGCTGTCGCGGCATGCTACCAGTGTTAAAGACTGCGATGGAGCTCCTTATGCCACGGCAAACTGGCTGACACTGACGGCGGCGGTGCACAAATGCTGCGCAGCTAGCGCCATTCGACGGTCAACACCGCGGTTCCTGGTGTGTCCGCTGTGCCGTGCGTGTGATCATTGCTTGTACAGCCCTCTCGCAGTGTCCGGAGCAAGTATGGTGGGTCTGACACACCGGTGTCAATGTGTTCTTTTTTCCATTTCCAGGAGTGTATTTATAGAATGTTTGTCTTAGCACTGCTATTTTTTAACTGTCTCGATTGAAAAACGTTTAAAATAAACCTTGAACATGGTTTCTGCTTTAATAATATAGCCTTCTTCAGAAGTCCTAAAATGATCAAAATAACATCTAGACCAGTGATACAATCTACACATAAACTTCAAAATTACGTAAGTGATGGCTATTACTTACATACACGCTAATAAATGAAAACTGTGTTAGCCCAGTGGCTGCATAAAGACCAATAAAATAACTTCAACAGACATAAGCCTGTTACGAACATAAGTAAAATTACATATGACACCGTATGTCCTCCGCCACTACCTCTGTTATACTGGGCATACGGTCGTCAAATGTGCTGCACCCCGCGCAACATTGGTGGCGTCCACCGCAGTGAGCTACGTCGCACCGTTTATCAGGCAACTAGTCAATATATACGGCAATAAACTAATAACAAACCTACATGTGCAAACGAAGGACCATATACTCATCAATACGAATGTCCAATAGATGAAATACTGTTGCATACGATTATTAGAGTGGTAGAACATTAACAATTTCATATAACAAAGTTTGTCGTATCACAATTTGATGCGTGATTCAGAAACAGGACTATCATATGCAAATATAACTTCAGCTTATATTAATCGCTCTAATAGCTTATAGAGCTCATTCTACCAGCCGACCGTAGTCGTTGTACACAGCCACACTAGCAGTGACTGACAATAGTTCTACGATTAGCGCCCTAATGCATGAGTGCGGTAACATGGCACAAGATCACAAAAGGCCCATTAACATATCTGTTTCAACACAAACCGCTGTTAACATAAAGGCAGCTCATGACTCTTTATGACAAATTCCTACTGGAGCATTGTCCTAAAACATTAGTTTATCTCAAAAGATAATCACACAATCATATGGCACAATCGAGTAACTACTAGTGGCCATCTGCTACGCCCAATCCGGGCTGAAAACCTTCAAGGAGGCTGGAACTTTTCAAGTAACACTTATCATTCACTAAATTCCCGTCGTCAAACTTTTTGTGCTTGTATATCTGCACCTCCTCCAATAAATCTAATTTCATACACTTTGCTTCTTTACACAATAGTTCAGTGTCGTTAACAGGTCGGGGTATATGTCCTTCTTCGATCATTTGTTCATCAAACGTTGACCCATTCATTCCCATCCTCAAAAAAAAATGGTTCAAATGGCTCTGAGCACTATGGGACTTAACTTCTAAGGTCATCAGTCCCCTAGAACTTAGAACTACTTAAACCTAACTAACCTAAGGACATCACACACATCCATGCCCGAGGCAGGATTCGAACCTGCGACCGTAGCGGCCGCGCGGTTCCAGACTGTAGCGCCTTTAACCGCTTGGCCACCACGGCCGGCTTTCCCATCCTCGACAGTACATGTTCTTTATATCTTATTGCTATAGACCTACCTGTCTGCCTTATGTTCGTAAGAGGCTTAAGTCTGTCGAAGTTATTTTATTGGTCTTGACGCAGCAGCTGGGCTAACACATTTTTCATCTATTAGTGTGTATGTAAGTAATATTTATCACTTACGTAATTTTGTAGTTTATGTGTAGATTGTATCACTGGTCTAGATGTTATTTTGATCATTTTTAGGCCTTCTGAAGAAGGCTATATTATTATAGCAGAAACCATGGTCAGGGTTTAAAATAAACGTAATTTAGTGCAACTGTGGGCTGTTTTTCATTCGAGACAATTTGTAACTGTTGCTGTTGTCGCTGTCATAATGAAATTAATGCTAGTTTGTAACTTATGAAGTAGATTTCGTAACAGATCTTTCAAGAGAGTTTGTCTCGATAACCAGTGCATTCATATGCGGCCATTAGCTCTTAAAGAGCAGGATGAGCTGCCACGCTCACAGCATACACTGCCAGAAGATCAGGTGGCGGTGGCGGCTGTACTCCAGGCAAGCTGTACTCGACGGCGGGTTTCGCAACGCAGGCTGCCGACACCTGCGAGGCGCTATGAGCTGCTCTGCCGTCCTTGCGGCGAGGTCGCGCGCGGCGCTTCGGCGCAAACAGACGCGACGCAGTCAAAGGAGGCCGTCCGGTGGCGCAACGCAGCGGCGGCTGCGGGAGGCGAGCCGATGGCGTCAGTAGCACTGTAGCAGCTCCGTCGCTGACTCTTCACATGTCACCGTACAACAGCGCTTGGCCAACGATAAACGTACGTATGTGTGACGTCAGAAATGTAGTCCCATGGTCTACAATAAATACAGGTTCAAGCGCACGGATGTGTGGCGTCACCAGTGCAGTGTTCGTGGCCAACGATAAATACTTATCAATGGTATTCGGTCAAATTTTTAATAGTGTGGTAGGGAAGCTTCTACCAAAGATCTTTGGTAAAAGTTAGAGCGAGGCACGGGGGTGAAAGCTATATGGGCGAAGAGGCAACAAGCCACGTAGTTCCATTCCAGACCACTAGAGGCGCTAGAGGTCAAACGAAGCCGGAATTGACCAATGAGAGCTGTCTAAACTCCAGTGCTGGTTGTTTTGAAATATTCTAACGTCTTGCTTTGCACTGGAGTCTGTGTTCCTCGGTTACAGTCGTCTTTGTATTTGTTTCATATTTACATGCTACTCATTTTCATTATAAACAGATTTTTTACTTTAAATTCATAAAGCTCACTGTGGAATTGAAGAAATTTCCTGCTGAAAAATGTCCACATTTAATTGTGGTTTCCGTTTGTTTATTTAAATAACTTTGATATGTCTGTAGTAGTTTTATTTAATGAAGACGTTTGTGTTTTTTTTTTCAAAATATTCAACACAAAAGATTGACGTTGAAATACTCCTGCAAGTTCCCCGGCTGTTCATCTGGCGTTCAGTGGAGGAAATTTGCAACAAGCATTTCTACAGGTTTCCAAAACAACCTCAACAGTTGCTTCTAAAGTGGAAGAGTGTTTGTAAACTGTCACCAGATGTGAACTGTGCTTCTTATTTTGTTTGTGAAGATCATTTTTTCGAAGAAAATTTTATGAATAAATGTAGGCATAGGCTAAACAGGGGTGTGTTTCCTAAACAAGTGACAGGCGTTCCTTATGAAAAACAGTTTAAAGCTTTATAACAGTTAAAAGAAATTTTTTTGTGTATTTGAGAAATAAATAAAAATTAAGTTTTGTTTTCATTTCACTGTTTTTATCCACCTTTCCTGCTTTTGGTACTTGATATTTATGTTTTCTTTTTTGTGTTGAAGCATTTACAGTAGTAAAACGTAGGAACCTTTTTAAGGAATTAATGGTCAGTAGTGCAAGTTTGCTGGGCGGTTACTCAGAACTTACTAGTCCTGAAACATAGTTGTAACAAATTTTAGAATTCTTCATTAATTAATACTGTGATAAATATTTCTTAATTGAAACTCTTTAACTGCTACTTATTCTCTTAATAACAGGCTTTTTTTTTCTCCATTGATCCAGCAGCTTGTATGAGGAAAAATTATAACATTATTCAGGAATATGTGTAGTCTAGTTTAGCTGCTACAATGTTATTTTTCTTTTGCTTCCATTATTTACACTACAAGCTTGTTTCGACTTACTCTCAGTTTCAAGTGTTGTATCTATGCTGGAGCTTTTACATGTTGACAGCATGTCAATTTAAAAGTCTATTTTTGATGTTTGCGCCTGACAGTCGCTGCTCCTATCATGTTTTCTTGTCTGTCAGACGCAAACGTCAAAAGTACACTGAAAATATTACTGAATAGGTTTCTCTATGCTGTAGTAGAGTGTGCTATAGCTGAGTTTCAATTATTTTATTATGATGCCAGCCAAAATAATTACATAGCACGCCCAGAAAAATAAGGTAATAGAATTTAAAAAAAATAAAACCTACAACGTAAGTAAATTGGGGGGGGGGGGGGATGCAACCCGCAATGTTTTCATATTTTAGTTCATCTCCGTACCACTTGAGGCACTGCTGTCGGTCTGTGTTTCCCACTTTTAACACGGGAGTTGCGTTTCTCTTTTTTCTTGTTCTGTGGAGCGAGGGCCGTTGTTTACATGTTGCCTCGCTTTCCTTAGTGCATTTAAGATATAAAATGATGCAGTATATTTGGTGCATCGCTACCACCACAGCGATCATTGCAAAGTGTGAAGAATACGAAATTATCCGTAACACAAAGCACGCTGACTTCAAAAACCGTAATTAGCGGATGGAAATAACTGCAGCAATCAGCTGCATTCGAAGTTGCTGCACTGTGGTTGATGTTAAGCTTAAATATAAAAAGAGAATATGAGGAAGGAGATGGAAATGTGAAAATCCAAGTGCGTTCAAAGTGCATACAAGAGAAATAAAGGCATTTATTTGTACTCTAAATTCCTCCATACGTGATTTATATATTGGTTCACATGTTTGTGGAATAATACGTAAAATGGTACACTGAGGGATTCGAATACTGTATTACAAGTTAGAATAGCTTTCGCTTGTTGTTAGAAATCTTAACCTAACCATGAGCGGACCTTTAGCTGAAACAGCATTTATGATTTATATAATTACACACTGCACCAGTTATGTATTAGTCTGTCCGATTGTAATACATCACACAAATACAACTGCAAGGCAAGAGAGCAGAACAACACCACTAAAACACCTATATAAATATTTCCTCTTAATAACGAGAATACATTCTCAAAAGGCGTTATATTAAGCGTGAAAAAATATGTAAGTAGAGCAGTGTTTCATTATTTAAATCCTTAATGATACAGCCGCAATCTATCTAAAAATATCGATTACGGTGAATGGAATTAAGAAATTATATTTCTTAAATTAGTATCGAATATGCAAATACGAAGGATCACTTTCATGAGCGCTAATTGAAATAATTTTCGTTGTTCTTCATGTTCTCGCACTGTAGGTCACAGAGTAAATTCTGGTCATCACTTTGAGCTTTTCTTCTCGCTATGAACGGTTTCACCCAAAATTATTTCCATTTCTCTCTTTTCAAGCAGTGCGGTCGCCACCAACATATGTTACTGTACAGGCGATTAACTTTCGGCGCCGAGCGGTCTAAGGCGCTGCAGTCAGGGACTGTGCGGCTGGTCCCGGCGGAGGTTCGAGTCCTCCCTCGGGCATGGGTGTGTGTGTGTTTGTCCTTAGGATAATTTAGGTTAGGTAGTGTGTAAGCTTAGGGACTGATGACCTTAGCAGTTAAGTCCCATAAGATTTCACACACACACACAACCACACACACACACACAACTTTCGGCTTCCAGTCCCAAACAACTATAGCGAAAAATTTTACGATCGTGTGACAGCTCCAGTGAAGAAGTTAAGTCAAAGAAGTTCAACGAAATTTTTGACAAAAACCTTTTACAGTGTAATATGGGCCAAAGGCTTCAAGTGTTTGTGTCGGCCGGCAGTAACATTACATTGCTTGACGTCACACAGACATGCTTTCAGGCCTGTATTTATCGCTGGCCACGAGTAGTGTTAACTGTCGGCCGACACTAAGGACTCTAGAATCTCCCTAGTACGCAACATAGGTAATGTTATCTTCCCTTATTTTGACCTACGTGGCCGACACAAACTCTTGCTTTATCAAAGATTTCGTCAAACTTCTTTGACCAAACTACTTTACTGGAGCTATTACACGATCGTAAAATTTTTCGTCGTAATTGTTTCGGAATGGAAGGCAAACAGTTAAAGCATATGTTGGTGGCGAGTGCACTGCTTGAAAAGAAAGAGAACTAGAAACGACGGTTGGTGAAACCGTAGATAGCGAGAGGAAAAGCTCGAAATATTCACCATTATTACATACATGAGAGAGAGTGCGAGGAAATAGAAAACAACGAAAATTATTTGAGAATAGGCGAACAAATATTTCTATCTGCCCTCGTGAAACTGGTCCCTCATACTTGCATACACGATACTCATTTAAGAAATGCCGTTTCTTAATTTCATTCATCATAATCGATGTTTTTGAAAACCTGCAGCTGTAGCTTTCACGATTTAAATAATGAAACACTGCGCTAGTTACATCTATTTTCATGCTTAATATGATGCTTTCCGAAATTTATTCTCATTATCAAAAAGAAATATTCACATAAGTATTTTATGTCGTGTTTGTATGTGTGTTGTTCTGCCTATCTTGCCTGACATATTATTCTGAACAACTACAGTCGGACAGACTTCTTTTGTGCGATTTTCCTAAACGTCACATAAAATACCTACGTAAATATTTGCACTGTATCATGAGAGTAAATTCTTTCCAAGCATTGCGAAAATTGTGAAAAAAGACATAACTGATGCAGTGTTCCACCCTTTAAAACATGAATGCTGTTTCTGCTAAAGACAGTCTCACGGCTAATTTAAGATCTTTAGCAACAGACGAAAGCTATTCCAGATTTAAATGTATTACTCGAATCCCGCAGTGTACCATTTTACAATTATTCTAGAAACTTGTGAACCAATACATAATTCGCCCAATTAGCCATTTATGAAGGATATTTTCGGTTATTTGGAGTTAAAATCAACACATTTGTTTCACTTATGTATACTTTAAGGGGAGGTTTACTATGTTTTGGTTTGAAAAATCGATTTTTAAACTGAATTTTTGGATTCATAAAAGTGTTTAGACTCCATCCCTGAAACGGTTTTTCCGAATACGGAACGGAAATGTTTGCTACTCGCAGTTGAACAAAAAAAATGCACCTGCCTGAAATCGGCCATTTCACGTACCAGTTTTTTTCTTTCGGAGGACGAGTTATTGTATCGGTGCTTAGGAGGAAACACAAAAAATTCAAATGAAAGTTTGAACACGTGTGTTTGGAAGTTAGTCCCCAAGCATTTGCATTCTGGTGTGAAGACTGTGGAGATTGCGACTTTCCTGGCTGTGAGCAGCTTCAACGAAGGGTATTCAGCAATTATGAAAACCATGACAACGATGGACGTCACCTTGGGACTCTATTCGAGGCAGTTCGCAAAGCATCGGACGGCCACCGGATTCAAACGCCGAAAACCATCTGTCACCGGCCGTACGATGGTCTCTCGAGCAGCGCAGGATGGCCCAGATCGAGCAGAACGCCCTCTATGGGGAAGAGAAAGGACTAGTTTATGGACCCGGAATAGCAGATTGAACGTAAGTTCCATAATATTGCATTTATATGTAGTCAAAACTTCCAACTATATTTTGTCGAAATTAATTTTTTTTTTTTTTTTTTTTGTCGCGCAGTATGGTAACTTCAAATCTACTGAGCCGATTGGCATGATTCTTTGTTTCCGACGAAGCTAACTAAATTGTCTAGGAGATGTACCACTTTTATTCCGATGCATCAAAAAAATGGTTCAAATGGCTCTGAGCACTATGGGACTCAACTGCTGAGGTTATTAGTCCCCTAGAACTTAGAACTAGTTAAACCTAACTAACCTAAGGACATCACAAACATCCATGCCCGAGGCAGGATTCGAACCTGCGACCGTAGCGGCCTTGCTGTTCCAGACTGCAGCGCCTTTAACCGCACGGCCACTACGGCCGGCTTCCGATGCATCAACTATAAATAAATTTACTTGGCCGACGAATTCGAAAAATAGATGAAAAAACGTTATTTTTTCAAATGGTCGACATTTTGTTTCCTATGGTCCAAATAACTTGAGCGAGGTACAACTCCTAAAGAATCTTGTATACTTCACTAACGTCAACTCAATTTTGACCTGCGCGTGGAGGTCTATTCGAAATTTTGTTTCGTTCTGACGGCAATTCCGCCTTTGCTCTTCGACATTTCTGGTCGAAAAAATTTTTGTTTGTGGGGGAAATATTAACAAACATTTTGACCAAATTTGACATTGATATTTACAACACATCCCGAGAAAAAAATTCTCAGTTTCGGGCCGAAGATATTAAACCTCCCCTTAAACACCCTTGGCTTTTCACATCACCTTCCACGTCCTTTCTTTTCTTTTTTGTAAATGTAAGCTTACCATCATCTACAGAGCACCAGCTTCGAATGCAGATGATTGCTGCAGCTATTTCTTTGTAAGATTGTAACCGCTTATTACGGTTTTTGTAGTCAGTGCGCTTTGTGGTATGAAAAATTTTGTATTTTTCATACTTTGCAACGATCACTGCGGTGGTAGCCACGCACCAAACCTACTGCGTCATTTTATGGCTTATATGCACTAAAGCAAGTAAAGTGACATGTAAACTATGGCCTCACTCTAACTTTTGTCAAAGACTGTTGCTAAAAGCTTCCCTACTACACTTTCAATGAAGACAGTCTTGGACACAGAAATAAGATCTTTGACAAAAGTTAGAGTGAGGACCGTTGTTTTACACGTCGATTCGCTTGCTTTAGTTCATTTAAGCTATAAAATGGCGAAGTACGTTTGGTGCGCGGCTATCACCACAGTGATCATTGCAAAGTATGAAGAATACGAAATTTTTCATAACACAAAACACATTGACCACAAAAACCGTAAAAAGCGGTTCGAATCTTACAAAGACATAGCTTCAGCAACCAGCAGCATTCGCAGTCGCTGCTCTGCGTATGACGTGAAGCTTGCTTATAAAAAGAAAAGATGGGGAATGAGATGGTGACGTGAAAAGCCAAATGTGTTCAAAGAGTGCATAAGTGAGATAAATGTGTTTATTTGCACTCTAAATAACCTAATGTAACCTTAATAAATTCCTCTTTGGGTGATTTATATATTTGGACACGTGGTTCTTGAATAATAAGTAAAATCGTACATTGTGGAATTTGATAACGGCATTGAAAACAGGAATAGCTTTCGGCGATTGCTGACAGTCCTAACTACCCATGAGACAATCATTAGCAGAAATAGCATTCATGGTTGACACTATGAGCAGTTCTAGGCGCTTCAGTCCGGAACCACACGTTTGCTACGGTCGCAGGTTCGAATTCTGCCTCGGGCATGGATGTGTGTGATGCCCTTAGCTTGCTTGGGTTTACGTAGTTCTAAGTCTAGGGGACTGATGGCCTCAGATGTTGTCCCATAGTGCTCAGAGCCATTTTAACCATTTGAAACAATGAGACACTGCACCAGTTACGTATTTTTGCACGATGCTTTATGAGAAACTATACTCATGATCAAATACAAATACACTACTGGACATTAAAATTGCTACACCAAGAAGAAATCCAGATGATAAACGGGTATTCATTGGAGAAATATATTATCCTATAACTGACATGTGATTACATTTTCACGCAATTTGGGTGCATACATCCTGAGAAATCAGTACCCAGAACAACCACCTCTGGCCGTAATAACGGCCTTGATACGCCTGGGCATTGAATCAAACAGAGTTTGGATGGCATGTACAGGTACAGCTGCCCATGCAGCTTCAACACGGTACCACAGTTCATAACGAGTAGTGACTGGCGTATTGTGACAAGCCAGTTGCTCGGCCACCATTGACCAGACGTTTTCAATTGGTGAGACATCTGGAGAATGTGCTGGCCAGGGCAGCACTCGAACATTTTCTGTGTCCAGAAAGGCCCGTACAGGACCTGCAACATGCGGTCGTGCATTATGCTGCTGAAATGTAAGGTTTCGCAGGGATCGAATGAAGGGAAGAGCAACGGGTGGTAACACATCTGAAATATAACGTCCACTGTTCAAAGTGCCGTCATTGCGAACAAGAGGTGACCGAGACGTGTAACCAGTGGCACCCCATACCATCACGCCGGGTGATATGCCAGTATGGCGATGACGAAAACACACTTCCAATGTGCGTCCACCACGATGTCACCAAACACGGATGCGACCATCATGTTGCTGTAAACAGAACCTGGATTCGTCCGAAAAATGACGTTTTGCCATTCGTGCACCTAGGTTCGTCGTTGAGAACACCATCGCAGGCGCTCCTGTCTGTGATGCAGCGTCAAGGGTAACCGCAGCCATGGTCTCCGAGCTGATAGTCCGTGCTGCTGCAAACGTCGTCTAACTGTTCGTGCAGATGGTTGTTGTATTGCAAACGTCCCCATCCGTTGACTGTGGGATCGAGACGTGGCTGCACGATCCGTTACAGCCATGCGGATAAGATGCCTGATACAAGGCCGTTGGGATCCAGCACGACGTTCCGTATTACCCTCCTGAACTCGCCGATTCCATATTCTGCTAACAGTCATTGGATCTCGACCAACGCGATCAGCAATGTCGCGATAAAATAAACCGCAATCGCGATACGCTACAATCCGACCTTTATCAAAGTCGGAAACGTGCTGGTACGCATTTCTCCTCCTTACACAAGGCATCACAACAACGTTTCACCAGGCAACGCCGGTCAACTGCTGTTTGTGTATGAGAAATCGGTTGGAAACTTTCCTCACGTCAGCACGTTGTGAATGCTCTGAAAAGCTAATCATTTGCATATCACACCATCTTCCTCGTGTCGGTTAAATTTCGCGTTTGTAGCACGTCATCTTCGTGGTGTAGCAATTTTAATGGCCAGTAGTGTATATACATAGGTGCTTCGTGTGATGTTACTGAAAATCGGACAAAGTAAACCTTAAAAACAACTGCAGGGCAAGAGAGGCAGAAAAACACACATACAAACACCACATAAAGTACTTACTTGAATATTTCCTTTGGATAATGAGAATAAATTCTCGAAGTGCGCCATATTACGCATGAAAAAATACATAACTACTACTGTGTTTCATTATTTAAATCACGAATGACGTAGATTTTCTAAAAACATCGATTATGATGAATGAAATTAAGAAATGACGTTTCTTAAATGAGTATCGAATATTCAAATACCAGGGACCACTTTCATGGTGCTAATGGAAACGTTCTTTTTGGCGCGTCGTCAAATAATTTTCTTTGGTCTTTATGTCCCCGCACTGTAGGTCATGGAACAAATTCTGGTGAACACTTCAAGCTTTTCTACTCGCTATTCACGGTATCACCCACAATCTTTTCTATTTCTTCCATTTCTATTTCTATTCAAGCAGTGTTCTCGCCACCGACATATTCTGTTGTACAGGTGATTAACTGTTCGGCTTCCAATCCCCAACAGCTATGACGAAAAATTTTCCGATCGTGTAATATCTCCAGTGAAGTAGCCTGGTCAAAGAAGTTCGACGAAATCTTTCACAAAGCATGCGTTTGTGTCGGCTGGCAGATAACACTACATTGCTGACGTCGCGAAGACGTGCGCACAGGCTGGTGTTATAACAGCGGGCAGCGGCTGTTGAATGGGGAATAGGTAGCAAAGTTCTGCGGCTGCTTGAAAAGGGCGTTCCACTAGGATACGCCACAAACGACACAGGTCAAGTGCGGTAGGCACCTGGCGGTAGAACTGGTGGAATAAGAGAACTAGAGGATGCATTATCGGCGAGTAGAAATACACCGATGAGGCAAAACATTTTAATAGCGTGTTGTTCAACTTTCCAAAAACAGTATGTGACGGTACGTCACATAAATGGGCATTTGGAGAAAGGGAAAAGAAGTTTTTTATGCTACGTGTGAACCTTAAATTATCTAAATACTAAGTACATATGAGTGATGTACAACAAATAGTAAAGAATGTAAATTATTAATATCAGATATAGATGTAATTAACAACGAACCGCTTTTTGTATAATCTCTGTGTAACATAGGCCACGAAGATCAGAGACAATGCTTTGATTGAACCCTCTCTCCTGTTTTTGTTTCGTGTAGCGGTAGGCCGCCATTATAGTACTGACTGATAATTAATGTAAGTTTTTTCTGTATTTTAGCAAAATATAATAGAAATTGTTATTAGAAAGTGTGTATTATTGACTTAGTTTTCGCCTCTCATGGTCGCAACCATTAATTATCATTAACCAAGTTTTTTCAGAAGTTCGAGATGCGGGGAACTCTTCTTCCCTAGCAGCATTTGGTCGGCCATTACGCGATCGATCTTTTATAATTAATTTATGTTATAATATTAAATGTAAATGCGAGAGACTTCTCAATTTTGATCTTTCATTAATTTCAAAGTTAAAAAGAGTAGCGAGAGATTTCATTTACTAAAATTCACAGCACTGAATGAGTCCGCCGTCCGTGGTGGCCGAGCGGTTCTAGGCGCTACAGTCCGGAACCGCGCGACTGCTTCGGTCGCAGGTTCGAATCCTGCCTCGGGCATGCATGTGTGTCATGTCCTTAGGTTAGTTAGGTTTAAGTAGTTCTACGTTCTAGGGGACTGATGACCTCAGAAGTGAAGTCCCATAGTGTTCAGAGCCATTTGACTGAGTTCAGTATGTTCCATTTTGACCGCTTAACGGCAGATGAGGCTCTCTCCATTTTTGCCTTGCAGATAATGAACAAGAAATATTGAAGATCATTCCATTCAATATCTCAGTTAATCTTTGTGACATTTGGTACATAAATAACCAGTAGCCCGTGAGACCCATATTAATAATTACAGTTTGCGTAAGAATACGCATATTCTCTTTTCTAAATGGCAGCGCTCACGCAAACGCTTTATTAGAAGGCAGTGAGTCGCGCGTTGTGTTTAAAAGATATTATATCGTACGTACTTCGGGGCAGCCGATGTCCGTACGAGCGTTATCGCGGTATAAGTTAGATAAAAGTCTCATGCTAGCCCACAAATTTAAAGACAACCCAACCAAAAACAGAAAATATAATCAGAAAAATAAAAATTTATAATTATCCCGTGATAAGTGGCCACATATATAATTATACCGTGATAAGTGGCCACATATATAGTTTTACTGTGATAAGTACAACACAGATTCCGCTTGGAAAGGTTTCTACAAATCCCTGACACGATTCTAAAAGTACGTGGCACCAGATAGCTACGCACAGGTCAAGCAGTTCCCGCAAATTACTGGATGGTGGTTTACGGGCACGCAGCTGGCGCCCGATAAGTTTTCCAGTGGGTACAGATCAGGCACATCTGCTGGCCAAGACATCAATGTGAGTCCACTATAACGCCCTTCAAACCACTGGCGCACGATTTTGACTTTGCAACACGGACAGTTATCCTGCTGGAAGATTTCGCCGCCGTAGGGAAGACCTCAAGCGTGCAGCAATGAAGGTAGTCCGCAATAATGTTCATATAGTTCACTGTTGTTATGCTGCCTCCGATTACCAACACAGATCCCACGGAAGGCCAACTCAGCGTACCGCATAGCGTAACCCTGCTTTCACCCGCCTGCTTCTTTGGCGCGGTGCATGTTTCCTGCAGCCATCCACCAGGATGACTGTGTGTAAGGACCCAACCGTCGACCTGGTGTAACAAAGAAATGCGATTCATTCGACAGGCGACACGCATCTATTGATCCACGGTGAAAACTCAGTGATGCTGTTCCCACTGCAATCGTAACTGCCGATTTCTTTCGGCCAACACAGGAACACGTAGGGGTCGTGTGATAGTGAGCTCCATGTTCAACAATGGCCTTTGAACGGTGTGCTCCAAACACTTGTGTCTGCTCCAGCAATTGTACCCTGTCGTCAGATCTGCCACAGATCGCTGCCTGGGTTACATAGTGGGGGATTTTCTGACCTCTACATTTTGTGATGAGACGTGGTCGTCGAACACGTTAAACTTCGGTTACACGATAAATCAGTGTTATCTAAAAGCCGTAAATTCAACTAAATATCTAGGTATTACAATTACGAACAACTTAAATTGGAAGGAACACATAGAAAATGTTGTGGGGAAGGCTAACCAAAGACTGCGTTTTATTGTCAGGACACTAAGAAAATGTAACAGACCTACTAAGGAGACTGCCTACACTACGCTTGTCCGTTCTCTATTAGAATACAGCTGCGCAGTGTGCGATCCTTACCACATAGGAATGATGGAGTACATCGAAAAAGTTCAAAGAAAGGCAGCACGTTTTGTATTATCGCGAAATATGGGACAGAGTGTCACAGAAATGATACAGAATTTGGGCTGGAAATCATTAAAAGAAAGGCTTTTTTTGGTTCCGACAGAATCTTCTCACGAAATTCCGATCTCCAACTTTCTCTTCCGTATGCGACAATATTTTGTTGACACCGACCTACATAGGGAGGAACGATCACCACGGTAAAATAAGGGAAACCAGATCTCGCACGGAAAGATATATGAGATTGGAATAACAGAGAATTGTTAAGGGGGTCGATGAACCCTCTGCCAGGCTCTTAAATGTGATTTGCAGAGTATCCATGTAGATGTAGATGAATGCCATATGGTCTTCTCGTTATTTCACCATCCTTCAACCTCTTTCCATAGGTGCTCTCGACAGTACGAGGTGCATTCAAGTTCTAAGGCCTCCGATTTTTTTTTCTCCGGACTGGAAAGAGATAGAAACATGCGCATTGTTTTAAAATGAGGCCGCGTTCATTGTCAATACGTCCCACAGATGGCAGCACCGTACGGCAGATGGAATTTTACCACCAGCGGCGAGAATGAGAACTGTTTTAAATACTTAAAATGGCGACGTTTTCCTTACTTGAACAGCGTGCAATCATTCGTTTTCTGAATTTGCGTGGTGTGAAACCAATTGAAATTCATCGACAGTTGAAGGAGACATGTGGTGATGGAGTTATGGATGTGTCGAAAGTGCGTTCGTGGGTGCGACAGTTTAATGAAGGCAGAACATCGTGTGACAGGAAACTGAAACAACCTAGGGCTCGCACAAGCCGGTCTGACGACATGATCGAGAAAGTGGAGAGAATTGTTTTGGGGGATCGCCGAATGACTGTTGAACAGATCGCCTCCCGAGTTTGCATTTCTGTGGGTTCTGTGCACACAATCCTGCATGACGACCTGAAAATGCGAAAAGTGTAATCCAGGTGGGTGCCACGAATGCTGACGGGCGACCACACGGCTGCCCGTGTGGCATGTTGCCAAGCAATGTTGATGCGCAACGACAGCATGAATGGGACTTTCTTTTCGTCGGTTGTGACAATGAATGAGACGTGGATGCCATTTTGCAATCCAGAAACAAAGCGCCAGTCAGCTCAATGGAAGCACACAGATTCACCGCCACCAAAAAAATTTCGGGTAACCGCCAGTGCTGAAAAAATGATGGTGTCCATGTTCTGGGACAGCGAGGGCGTAATCCTTACCCATTGCGTTCCAAAGGGCACTACGGTAACATGTGCATCCTACGAAAATGTTTTGAAGAACAAATTCCTTCCTGCACTGCACCAAAAACGTCCGGGAAGGGCTGCGCGTGTGCTGTTTCACCAAGACAACGTACCCGCACATCGAGCTAACATTACGCAACAGTTTCTTCGTGACAACAACTTTGAAGTGATTCCTCATGCTCCCTACTCACCTGACCCGGCTCCTAGTGACTTTTGGCTTTTTCCAACAATGAAAGACACTCTCCGTGGCCGCACATTCACCAGCCGTGCTGCTATTGCCTCAGCGATTTTCCAGTGGTCAAAACAGACTCCTAAAGAAGCCTTCGCCGCTGCCATGGAATCATGGCGTCAGCGTTGAGAAAATGTGTACGTCTGCAGGGCGATTACGTCGAGAAGTAACGCCAGTTTCATCGATTTCGGGTGAGTAGTTAATTAGAAAAAAAATCGGAGGCCTTAGAACTTGAATGCACCTCGTAGTACGCCAGCAGGCGACCAGTCTCGCCGTTTCAGAGATTTTCGTTTCCAGCCGCAGCGCCACAACTAAGTGCCCTTTGTCAGAACCACTTATATCAGTGGATTTCCGCATTTGCGGCCCGCATATTCGCTGTAATGACTGCTCATGCGTCTCTATTCCGTTTACATTCTTTCCTTACAACCTCACGTGCCCGTAACACCACTGGAAGGCATTCAATCTCGCGTTGGGCAGTGTCATAATGTTTTGGCTCATTAGTGTCGGCAGTCTTAGGACCCCGCACACGAGCGACGGTTCGCAGTGATCCGTCGCACGGAAGACCGGTCCCTTCGTAGATCGCAGGTGTGTGGGCAAATCACAACGATCGGTCGCTGATCGTATGGAAGTCGCAGGTAATCTGATGGATCTCATGCGGTTCATGCTTGCAATTGTTGGCTGGTTAGTACCGACGTGTGGCATCATGAATGCGATTCGTTTCTCTAGTTATTAAGTGTGTCGTGCAGTTTTCTTTCGATTCGTTTTGCCCACGTTGAATAACAACTTTACGTTAGAAAGTATACTTCTTCAGGGACCACGAACTAGTCTGAGAAATGAAATGGAGGTCAGAATCGCCATTTATGTTGAGAAGTTATACAGAATACACCCTCCGCTTTTACAGCGACCAGCATTTTGCAGCTTGTACTATAGAAGTAGAACTGATGAGAAATAACAGTCACAATACACTGGGCTCCATACGGCGATTTTGAGTATTTATAAAACAATCACAGACGTTATTTAAGTTTTTAACTTCTGAAAAGAATGACCTACAATAATGTTAAGTGGACATTTTAATTTAAATGTTCAGGGCAAAGCCGTTATATAGTTATAGTTAAGTACCTTGTCATTTCAAATAATCTAAGTTATCCATTCGTACAAAATACAGCAAGAATTGTGGTAATCAGCATCGCTCCTATTGATAATATTTCTACAGACACATCAAGATTGGAAAATCATTTGTGTGAATACTAGAAGTTAAATTGTGGTACTAATGAATGGGAAACGAACTGAGGACGAACAAAAGAAAAACTAACTGCATTAACACATTGCAAATATGTATACAACCCACTTGGCGCCAGTGAAAAATGTAATATATATTATAAAGTAACCTACAGTTGCCACAGAAAAAGTTTTTAAATTTATTTTTTGCAAATATGAGTGTGGATACAGAGATCAACTGCGACTGTCGCTAAACACAGCAGTTCATTTCCCATAGCATAAATTCCTAACTTCTCGCAACACTGATTGAAACTGCTTGGCATGTCACTCGAGTGTTGCAGAGTCGAGGCGAGCGACCGATTCCAACGATGTAGCATGCGACGGATCGCCATGATCCGTCGCTCGTGCCTGGGGCCCCTTTAAATTACCGTGAATCTGCGTATGCACGCTAGACAAGCAACAACGCAAGCATGCGCAGATTAGTCTGAGTATGCCTTCTACTTATTATTGTTCACTGTTTACTGTTACTGCTGACACCTGTGGCCAGCAGTTGATTTAACCCTCGCAATACCAAGAGGTGGGGTACTTTATGCATTTTCAAAATGTTGTACCTGTCAGTTACGTTACATTTTAAAATTCTGAAAAAAGTACTTATTGTGCTAACGTTCTGCCAGATTCCATATATGTCATACATTTCAAAGTTACACTTATGTCACTTTCTCAATGGCCGGCCGGAGTGGCCGTGCGGTTCTAGGCGTTACAGTCTGGAGCCGAGCGATCGCTATGGTCGCAGGTTCGAATCCTGCCTCGGGCATGGATGTGTGTCATGTCCTTAGGTTAGTTAGGTTTACTTAGTTCCAAGTTCTAGGCGACTGATGACCTCAGAAGTTAAGTTGCATAGTGCTCAGAGCCATTTGAACCATTTTTTCTCAATGAATACTGTACTCACTATTTTGAGATTCAGGGCCTTACACATCAAAATCTCCTTAAAAATTACGTTAAGAGAAAAAACCAATAACGATTAACGATATTTGAATTTTGAAATTTTTTTGCGGTGGCCATAAAGCCGATAGATCACGTTATTGAATGTGCGTTCATATTGCTAATAGTGTGCTAAAGGTATCTTTAGGATCTGGACTTTAGTTACACATCAGTACCGCTTTAAAAAGTATAAAGTAACAAAAATTAATGAATCTTGTTTTTTTCGGGTGGGTATAAAGCCCCTTCCCTCCTTTCGTAATGCGCGTTTTAAGGTAACTGCCTTGGTATTGCTAGGGATAAGTTTTCCGTATTGGTGTTTCGGCACATATTCCAGTTAATAAATTTCCATAAATGCGGTAACTAAACAAATCCAATATTTTTCATGCACTGTTTTTTGCTGACAGACTTTCTTTTTTGTACTGCTGTTGCGAAAAGCATTCATTGTACTGATTGCTTCATATTCCAGAAATTGAATGCAACAAAGCTTGAGATTCCACATCCAGGTGACAGTAAGCAAAAAGCTACGAGCACTTCTTCATCTTCGCTACTGTAAGACACATCGCTGCTACTGAACAAGTGCTCAAGTCCTTAAGGCACGCACTGTAGAGCCTATGTTTACTTGATACTTTTTCTTGTTTTGGTCCAGTGTCTGAAAGTTTTTCAGTAGAGTTCTGGTTCAACGAAAACAAATAAAAACGTAACTTCTGATGGCTCTCGATCTTCCACCATAACCGAGTCCATCAAGATGAGGTGGCAAATATGAGGTAGCCTAAGAGGTGGAAACGTAGGTTCCACTATGCCAAGACTGCTTGGTAGCTACAACAGGAAAACACAATTAATTAGCAGGAGTACAAAATAAGGAAGTATTTATTACTTAACTTTGTTGTAGTCCATGATCTGTTGGTTGACAGTTATAGAAGACGCGACTAGATTAAGCGTCTGTAGAATGACATAATTTACAAGTCACAAATCTTGCAGTGACGAATTAATCTCTCGTAATCTTGAATGTCGAATCCGGGAATTTGAAGACTAACTTAGAACTGGGCTACAAAGACTTGATGGCAGCAATGACTGTGCTGCAGACGATGACTGACTAACATCGGCGCTGGCTGACCACTGAGCGCGGCTACGAACTAGAGACTGGCACAACTGCACTGCTGCTGCACATGAAGTGGCCTAACGGCGCCTCGCGGCGAGCGTAAGTACTGCGACTGGCTACGTACTCTGTGGCTAGCACAGCCGCTCTTCTATTCCGTTTTTCGAGAGAATCTCATCCGGCGAATCGATCTCTCAGGCGGCGGTGTGGTCGTATGACTGGTGACGTCACATCTTTTTCACTCTTAGGAGTGGATCGGGTTGTTCGAGATCCAGCCCATTAAGAGTCGCAGTTACATTCAGCCAAATTTGAAACAGACTGATAGTGGGACAAACGGGGCATCCCAATTGGGAAAAAATGAGCGGGGCTTGCCAGTTCCGGCGTACGTCTTACAACCAAGATAAACCTCCCGAAGACCTTTGTCGAAACCGGGGGATTGGAACCATATTAATTTATTCGTCGTTGAGAATGTTGTCCCAGCCAAACATTAAAACGTTGTGTATGTGTAAGGTGTGTATCAGTGAATGTGTGTGAGTGTGAGTGTGTGTGTGTGTGTGTGTGTGTGTGTGTGTGTGTGTGTTTTACTGTACAGAGTGGAGTGTTGTGTACGTGATGTGATGGGGACATAAATTTAAAGACGCTTTCATTTTAGTACATATGATACGTTTATCTACTGCATGTAACTACCTTTGTAATAAGTTTCTACTGTGGTACTTCTTGGTGGATTAAAACTGTGTGACGGATTAGGTTCAAGACCTAGTGGCGCACAGTTCTAAAATGCCAGAAAGTTTCAAATCAGCGTACACTTCGCTGCAGAGTGAAAATTCATTTTGAAAGTTTCTAATAAGTTAAATTCAAATCATTACGTTTCTATTCGTGGAGGTAAGGTAGTGTGCTCTCTTTTATACGGAAAATCACTTGAAAATCACTTAACTGGCAGAAACTAATCCTGTACCAATACAACAAACACAGTATAATTGGAAATATGGCACCTTGTTTTAACAAGTGACTGCGCTTTTTTCTTCCAACAGGAACTGCTTTTAATAATATTTCGTCAGAGCGTCCCAACCACCAATAAGCAAATATTTCTCAGATACATGTCCGGGAAAGTCACCAGTTCCTTGAGCCATTTCACATTAGATTCATAAATTAAATGAAGTCCACTACCTGACTTTTTTTAAAAAAAAAAAAGAATCTTCGATATTTTACTTCTCTTCATTATATATGAGTCGTAAATTTTCAATATTATTTTTGCTTTTGACACACGAAAATGGTGTAAATTCATTGCTTCTACCAATTTCAGATAAGCGTCTTTCCGCTTGTTTTCGCCTTTATATGCAGCCAATTTTAAGGCCCGCAACCGTTTTTGAATTTTGTACTCTTACCAGAATATAAAGCCTTCGCCTGTCTTCGCTGCCTCGACTGACCACAGTGACCGTGTGAAGAGGGAATAGAGTGCTAAGGCGGACTTGAGGGAATACTTATTCGTGTGAGAAAGTGGAAAACCTACCCACCCACTGTCTCAGCCGTATCGCTCACCCTTTGCTAGGCCGAGCACTGACCGTACTTAATGCATTACATGAGCACTCTGGCGACTGCACTATCTCGGCTGCGCGCTCTGCAGATGTAATGCACCCTACAACCTGTTCGAAACTAGTTTACGACTGACAGGCGTGTGTTTGGCTAGGCGCACGTAGGTCATGGAATCAAGCTGCAACATCTTGTATGGGCCACACGTGTCTTACATTTCATTCATCTCACTCAAACTTGCAAAGTATTCTGTGCAGAAACATGCAACTGACATCAGTGTGTTCTGAAAGTGTCGCACTGTGTTTACGTTCTATTTCTGTTTACAACAACGAATTTTCAAGAAGATGTACAAAAAATTTACGGAAATGCATTGCGTTACCAAAAGACAACTTATTCACTAAACACTGAATTTTGGATATTGCGACAGGGCGGGAAATAACTGCAGTTGAAGTGTTCACAGGAATGAGCGTATACAAATGTTCGTTAAAAAATGTTAGTGCAAATTTTGGCTCTCACGTAAGTCTCACGGGATGATTTTCACACTTGGTGCATTAGTACACTGTTGCGCACCCATGCATTAGTTATAGGCTTTGAATTAATATTCACTCAGATATGAGTACAGTTTATGCTAGGGAACAAAAATTAGGCGATTATTATAGCAAACTCATTTTTCACGACACAGTTCAATTAAGTTTTTATCATAACTATTTATTAGCGTCGTCCTTTCCTTTTACACAATGAAATTAGCACTGGTGAGACGGTTTACAGTTTTACTTTGATATTTGACTCCGAGCCCCCAATAGCAGTAATGTAGGTTGCTATAACCGAAAGTTACTCAATCAACTCGAACAGAACCACAAGTCCCACTGTCCTCTTTGTTCTAACAGTTTTGGCGCGAAATCACTGATCGACACATGTTCACATACGCCGATGTACACCTCGTAATTCGTACTCACACAAATAATCGTAGCACTTCCAGTTCACCAAATATAGGCTTGCACACTTGCACTATTAAACAATACTCTTTGTCGAAATAAATCGGCGCGTAAAAATTCTTACTCAAACAACCACATGGGCCACCCACAAGTGGGGCTCGCTCGCCATCTCACAACTCGCCAACGACTGCCCTCTGGCCAAGATGGCCGCTCGCTTATGCAGGCTCGGACGTCTACCCCCCCCCCCCCTCCCCCTGGTTATGCAAATACTAATCTCACCAGTTAAGATTACAAATTTTGACACATACATCCTTCAACAGAAATAAGTACACCATCGGAATCGCACTAAAAAGTACATCTTATTTACTATTTTACATTGATTTCTAGGGTTATTCTGTCGCCCGTAATTGAAGTTTTAGTTTTTGCAAAATTTCGCCACTTAGCGCAAAGTGTTTGTTTACTTCTGTGCTGCGAAGTTTTAACATAGAACTGCATATCGCACTGTTTTTAGACGTAATCTATAGCGACCTACACATTGCGCTGCTCAAAATCTTCATATCTGTAATAATTAATTAACTATGGGCGATAAATGTTGATAATAATTTGCCAACAATGAAAACTATTGCAAGTGAAGTGTATAGAATAACTTAACTAGTTTAATATACGTGTGATGCCACCCAAATATTATATAGTGCCGTTCTTTACGTCGTGAATTTTCTATTGAATTTTATAGAAAATTTCCCATCAAACTTTGCTTCGTTGCTTTTTACGAGCTTAATTATTTATCAATCTTAACATTTGACTACGGCACTCGATCCGCTATGACGAGGCTTTTTTAATGAGTGCTCGTTCATCTCTAAGTTGTTATTTACTATTTTTATCAATTTTTCAGTATTCGTGGTATTAAACAGTTTCCAAGTTACTATAACTTTAGCGTCTCGTGACTTAAAATAAAGATCGATCTTTCAGTAGGTGCATATTGCTGACCACAATCCACTGCCGCATCGCTCTTCAGCGTAGGTTACATGGTTTTCGCGTAATGCCCGAAAAATCAAACAATGCCCCAAGCTGCGGGCCACGTGGCCGCCCGGCGGTGGAGGCGTCCCGCCGACTTGTTACAAGTCTCGCGCGGGCGCGCCACGCGTTTCCGCGAATGTCGCGCCATGTCGCGCGCTCGCTCTCCACAAAGCAATCCTGGCGTGCTAGACCTATTCATCTAGTACCGGGGTTTTTTACCGTCACACCGTACAGTTATTTTAAACTTCTAAGGGTGTTAAGCTTCAACTGCCAGGCACAGAAATATCCTTCTTGCGCTGAACTCATACATTGACACACAAAAAATCGCAACATCAAAAAGTAATTAATCTAGAGTGATTAAATTTTGGTAATACATTTCTCTAGGTAACAGATTTAAGTGATTAACCTTGCAAGATCACAGGTTAATGTAAGCGAGAGATAGGCTATTTCAAATGTGAAATGCTAGTACAGCAATGGTTCAAAATCGCTCTGAGCACTATGGGACTTAACTTCTGAAGTCATTAGTCCCCTAGAACTTAGAACTATTTAAACCTAACTAACCTAAGGACATCACACACATCCATGCCCGAGGCAGGATTCGAACCTGCGACCGTAGCGGTCTCGCGGTTCCAGACTGCAGCGCCTAGAACCGCACGGCCACTTCGACCGGCAGTACAGTAACAACCAGTGTAAACGCCAGACTGTTGAATGAAGGCGTGTAAACGTGCATCCATTGTGTGGTATAGGTGCAGAATGTCTGTTTCTGAGATGAAGTTCCTGGCCTGTTGCCGTTGGTCGGTCAGTACGACGAGGTTAATGATGTTTGTGGATGACGCTGGTGCTGTCGTCCGACAGTGTCCCGTGTGTGCTCGATTGGAGACAGATCTGGTGACCAAGCAGGCCAAGGCAACTTGTCGACACTCTGTAGAGTATGTTGGATTACAACAGTGCTAAGTGGGCGAACGTTATTCTGATGGAAAATACCACCTGAAATGCTGTTCACAAATACGGCACAACTTGTCGAATCACCAGACTGACGTTCAAATCTGCAATCACGATGCGTAGGATAACCATGAGTGTGCTCATACGTGTTATACGAAATTGCACCCCAGAACATTGCTCCAGGAGTAGTCCAACGTGTCTAGCACGCAGACAGGTTGCTTGCAGGCCCTCAACTGACCGAATCGACACATGACGATCACTGTTACCGAGGCTGAAACCAGCTTTCGTCAGCAAGCACAACAGACTTTCACCCTGCCCTCCTACGAGTCCTCGCTAGACACCACTAGAGTCGCAAATGGCGGTAGTCTGAGTCAGTGGAATGCACGCTACAGGGCGTCTGGCTCGGAGCTGTCCTTGAAGTACACTCATGCTCAGAAATTAAGGATAATGTGGTGCCACACAACGTAGCACTACACAAAACTGGCGCTAATAGCGTAGGCACATGGGGAACACACACGACACAGATCTGTAAGTCCACAGTATTGGTGATAAGTTGAGAAAACCGTCCCGAAACACATGTGCTACAAAACGCCACTGTTTCCTGAGCATGTACCCCGACATCAATATGGGATATGATCACCATCCACACGTACACACCCGCACAACGGGTTGGCATACCGTGGATCAGGTGGTCAGGCAGCTGCTGAGGTATAGCCTCTCATTCTTGCAGCAATGCCTGTCGGATCTCCTAAAGTGTCGTAGGGGTTTGAAGACGTGCAACGATACATCGACCGAGAGCATCCCAGACTTGTTCGATGGGGTTTAGGTCTGGAGAACAGGCAGGCCACTCCATTCGCCTGATATCTTCTGTTTCAAGGTGCTCCTCCAGGATGACAGCTCAGTGGGGCCGTGCGTTATCATCCATCAGGAGGAAGGTGGGACCCACTGCACCCCTGAAAAGGCGGACATACTGGTGCAAAATGACGTCCCGTTACACTTGACCTGTTACAGTTCCTCTGTCAAAGACATGCAGGGGTGTACGTGCACCAATCATAATCCCACCCCACACCATCAAACCACGACATCCATACAGGTCCCTTTCGAGGACATTAAGGGGTTGGTATCTGGTTCCTCGTTCATGCTAGATGACAACCCGGTGAGAATCACTGTTCACAAATCTTTAACATATTGCAGCGTGTCAGCAACTGTGAAATGTACAACAATTAAACAATTTTTTCAGCCTTCAGTTGCAAGGTAATTTTATTCGTTTACCTAGGTTTCGATTCCAGTAATGGAATCTTCTTCAGAACCTATAAATTAAACCACATACAGACATATGTTACTACTACAATGCATTATCAGTCTAATGTTGAATATTAAAGAAATTGGGATACTTACAAAAATTAAATTATTTTGTGAGCCAAACTCTGGCCATGTCACAGATTAAAAATTAACATTAACGACGCATAATCATAAGATTATGTCAGTCAAAATTAACACCATTGAGGCGAACGTGGACGCTACGCCGGCCAGAAATAAGGACCACACGTAAGCGGCTCGAAAACTAGGCGTTGTGAGCCGTTACGCGGCGAGGCTGGCCGCGGCCAAGCGCATGCGCAAGCGCAGGGGCGAGAGACAACTGTCTCAAAATTACTTAGAGCAACTATACATATAAACAAAATGTGACTGAAAGCCGTCCTAAATTGGACAAACCTATCTATTAGTATAGCAACATTAAACAATTTTTTTTTATATATATAACGTAGTACAAAGATACACATGTACAATTGCATTATAATAAAGGGACGAAGCAGATGGGGAAAACAGCATCGGTCATTCGAGGCGGACTGTTGGTCAACTCCACTGGAGTAAAGGTTGGAATCCTTCGAAATAACTTCTATTTTTTAATTGCAGCTGATCATTAAGTAAGTTGTCTCTATCAATACTAAGATGTTTAAAAATTTGCAATTCTTCGAAGGTGTCTAGCCTACATCCCTTTACTTCATTATGCAAAAGCTCTGCGTCTTTTAGAGGCTTGGGAGCATGCGCCTTTTGGACCAGATGTTCAGCAAATGTAGATCCTCGAGTTCCATCACCGCTTTTTGTCGGCAGATGCTCTTTAAACCTAACAGACAGGGCCCTTCCTGTCTGGCCAATGTAATAAGAAGGGCATTCAGCACACGTGATTTTATACACACCTGACAGCGATGATTTATCATTACCTTTAACCAGGGAATGAATTAAGTTCTTTTTGAGGTTGTTGGTGGTAGAGTATGAAACTTTGCACCCTAGGTTTTTTAATAACCTACCTACCTTATAGGAGATGTTACCTATAAAGGGAACTGATATGTATTTCGTTGCCTGGTGTTGATTGTGAGTATCTGAACTGGAAAGAGTGGTAGTCTTCTTTCGTGTTTTTTTATTGAACAACTGTCTCACTATACTGGGATTATATCCATTATTCTGAGCGATGTTTTCGAGGACTTTTAATTCGTTCTGTAAGTTGACTGGCGAAAGTGGAATGGAAAGAGCTCGATGGATACTCGAGTGAAAAAAGGCCATTTTTTGGGCCTGAGGATGGGTGGAATCAGCTGGGATGATGATGTCGGAATAGGTTGCTTTCCGAAAAATTTTAAAATCTATTTTGTTGCCAACAATGGATAGAGTCAGATCGAGATAGTCTAAGGTCCTATCAGCTGTCTGATTTTCTTGCGTGAATCTGATTTTTTCATGTAGGTTATTGAAAGTGGTAAATAACAGTTCTAGCTCTTCATGGGAACCTTCAAACACAAATAGCAGGTCATCTACATATCTCGCATAGAATATTATATTATTTGCCATATATTTGAAGAGCATCTGCAGACAAAAAGCGGTGATGGAACTCGAGGATCTACATTTGCTGAACATCTGGTCCAAAAGGCGCATGCTCCCAAGCCTCTAAAAGACGCAGAGCTTTTGCATAATGAAGTAAAGGGATGTAGGCTAGACACCCTCGAAGAATTGCAAATTTTTAAACATCTTAGTATTGATAGAGACAACTTATTTAATGATCAGCTGCAATTAAAAAATAGAAGTTATTTCGAAGGATTCCAACCTTTACTCCAGTGAAGTTGACCAACAGTCCGCCTCGAATGACCGATGCTGTTTTCCCCATCTGCTTCGTCCCTTTATTATAATGCAATTGTACATGTGTATCTTTGTACTACGTTATATATAAAAAAAAAAAAATAAATAAATAAATTTGTTTAATGTTGCTATACTAATAGATAGGTTTGTCCAATTTAGGACGGCTTTCAGTCACATTTTGTTTATATGTATAGTTGCTCTAAGTAATTTTGAGACAGTTGTCTCTCGCCCCTGCGCTTGCGCATGCGCTTGGCCGCGGCCAGCCTCGCCGCGTAACGGCTCACAACGCCTAGTTTTCGAGCCGCTTACGTGTGGTCCTTATTTCTGGCCGGCGTAGCGTCCACGTTCGCCTCAATGGTGTTAATTTTGACTGACATAATCTTATGATTATGCGTCGTTAATGTTAATTTTTAATCTGTGACATGGCCAGAGTTTGGCTCACAAAATAATTTAATTTTTGTAAGTATCCTAATTTCTTTAATATTCAACATTAGACTGATAATGCATTGTAGTAGTAACATATGTCTGTATGTGGTTTAATTTATAGGTTCTGAAGAAGATTCCATTACTGGAATCGAAACCTAGGTAAACGAATAAAATTACCTTGCAACTGAAGGCTGAAAAAATTGTTTAATTGTTGTACATTTCACAGTTGCTGACACGCTGCAATATGTTAAAGATTTGTAAATTTGTACCTGCCGAGGCAAGTAAAGCAGCTAACAGATATATGGACATAGTGTATAAAATACTGAAAACAGGTATGGCAATATCTTTCATTAAGCAATGCAAGCTGTCAAATGTAGTACCTGATTTTGTAAAAGGCTATATTAATAACAAAGTTTGTAATAAGTCCCCTGGTCTTAAAAGGAAACTCGTACACCAGATTTTAAATGAAATCAGTGCTGAATTGTACTCCAAGAAAGACAACCTGAATGAAGAAGCTTATGAACTGTATCTTGAACTTTCAAAAATTTTTAAGACTACCTATAATTTTCAAATTGATTCTTTTTGGATGCAAATTAGTTTATGGTTAGCAAACCGTAAAACCGAAATTAGTGTTAGACATGAAAGAAAGCTAGCCAAATTATTAAAATGTGGTGATGTTTCTGGCGTTCATAACACATGTAAAGGGGCGGCCACCCAAACCCAATTTTACGAACGCGTAGTGAATAAGACTAATATTTGTTTCTCCAAAGCTGAGAACGAGCTTTTATGTAAAGGTTTCAAGTTTAATGTACAACCTAAATGTACTTCTCAAAGTGTAGAAAATTTAATTGTCGACCTCAAAGTTGGGCTTGATTGTTCTAAAATAGCAAAAAATGTGCAAACAAGAATAGCTTATAACGCCTGTAAAATAGTCCAAAAAGATTACTCTATTCAAAATCCTGTTTCTGCTGTACATCAAACGTTGAAGAGCATTAATCTTAAGCTTAGAAATAATGAAGCACTAATAACTAAGGCCGACAAAGGCAATTCCCTAATTATCGCCCACAAAAGCGAATACATCCGTAAAACTGAAATGTTTTTTGAGGAAAATGGCATCGTGCCAATCGAGGTGGACCCCACACCCGTGATCCAAAAAGAGATAAGGTCGGCTCTTAGCAGTACAAAAAAGTTAATCGGCGAGTTTTATAAAAAAATGCCTTATAAACATGAATCCGAAACCGCCTATTTTGAGAAGCCAGTTTAAGGTTCATAAAATTTCCCAACCTATCCGTCCGATCGTTGACAGCACCAAAAGTGCATACCACAAACTAGCTTGGTTCCTACACCGTAAATTGAAAGAGTATTTTGTGTTTGAAAAAAATTTCTCCGTCAAAAATTCGGTAGACGTGGCCAACAAACTTAAAACATTAGCCTGTTCTGACATCACAAAACTCGTATCATTTGATATTAAAAATTTATACACTAATGTACCCGTTGAACAGGCGATGGACATTATAGAATCCAATTAGCGATACCATAAAAAATTATCGGCCCCTGAGATCGATGAAGTAATGGTTCTGTTACGCACCACCCTCAAGTACAATTATTTCTCTTTCAATAATAAAATATATTCGCAACCCTGTGGTCTAGCTATGGGCAGCCCGTTAGCTGGTATCATGTCAGATATTTTTATAAACTCAATGGAGCAGATGTTTTTTCGGAATTATCCAGATATGGCAAATAATATAATATTCTATGCGAGATATGTAGATGACCTGCTATTTGTGTTTGAAGGTTCCCATGAAGAGCTAGAACTGTTATTTACCACTTTCAATAACCTACATGAAAAAATCAGATTCACGCAAGAAAATCAGACAGCTGATAGGACCTTAGACTATCTCGATCTGACTCTATCCATTGTTGGCAACAAAATAGATTTTAAAATTTTTCGGAAAGCAACCTATTCCGACATCATCATCCCAGCTGATTCCACCCATCCTCAGGCCCAAAAAATGGCCTTTTTTCACTCGAGTATCCATCGAGCTCTTTCCATTCCACTTTCGCCAGTCAACTTACAGAACGAATTAAAAGTCCTCGAAAACATCGCTCAGAATAATGGATATAATCCCAGTATAGTGAGACAGTTGTTCAATAAAAAAACACGAAAGAAGACTACCACTCTTTCCAGTTCAGATACTCACAATCAACACCAGGCAACGAAATACATATCAGTTCCCTTTATAGGTAACATCTCCTATAAGGTAGGTAGGTTATTAAAAAACCTAGGGTGCAAAGTTTCATACTCTACCACCAACAACCTCAAAAAGAACTTAATTCATTCCCTGGTTAAAGGTAATGATAAATCATCGCTGTCAGGTGTGTATAAAATCACGTGTGCTGAATGCCCTTCTTATTACATTGGCCAGACAGGAAGGGCCCTGTCTGTTAGGTTTAAAGAGCATCTGCCGACAAAAAGCGGTGATGGAACTCGAGGATCTACATTTGCTGAACATCTGGTCCAAAAGGCGCATGCTCCCAAGCCTCTAAAAGACGCAGAGCTTTTGCATAATGAAGTAAAGGGATGTAGGCTAGACACCCTCGAAGAATTGCAAATTTTTAAACATCTTAGTATTGATAGAGACAACTTACTTAATGATCAGCTGCAATTAAAAAATAGAAGTTATTTCGAAGGATTCCAACCTTTACTCCAGTGGAGTTGACCAACAGTCCGCCTCGAATGACCGATGCTGTTTTCCCCATCTGCTTCGTCCCTTTATTATAATGCAATTGTACATGTGTATCTTTGTACTACGTTATATATAAAAAAAAAAAATAAATAAATAAATTTGTTTAATGTTGCTATACTAATAGATAGGTTTGTCCAATTTAGGACGGCTTTCAGTCACATTTTGTTTATATGTATAGTTGCTCTAAGTAATTTTGAGACAGTTGTCTCTCGCCCCTGCGCTTGCGCATGCGCTTGGCCGCGGCCAGCCTCGCCGCGTAACGGCTCACAACGCCTAGTTTTCGAGCCGCTTACGTGTGGTCCTTATTTCTGGCCGGCGTAGCGTCCACGTTCGCCTCAATGGTGTTAATTTTGACTGACATAATCTTATGATTATGCGTCGTTAATGTTAATTTTTAATCTGTGACATGGCCAGAGTTTGGCTCACAAAATAATTTATTTTTTGTAAGTATCCCAATTTCTTTAATATTCAACATTAGACTGATAATGCATTGTAGTAGTAACATATGTCTGTATGTGGTTTAATTTATAGGTTCTGAAGAAGATTCCATTACTGGAATCGAAACCTAGGTAAACGAATAAAATTACCTTGCAACTGAAGGCTGAAAAAATTGTTTAATTGTTGTTAATCACTGTTCAGACTATACCTAGACTCGTTCGTGAACATATCCTGGGACCACTGTTCCAATGACCATGTACTGTGTTCTTGACACCAGGCTTTACGGGATCTCCTGTGACCAGGAGTCAGTGGAATGCACCCTGCAGGCCTCCGGGCGAATAAACCATGTCTGTTCAGTCGTCTGTATACTGTGTGTCTGGAGACAACTGTTCGAGCGGCTGCGGTAAGGTCCCGAGGAAGGCTACCTGCAGTACTCCGTGGCCGTCAGCGATCACTGATGGAGAGATATCGGTCTTCTTGTAGTGTTTTACACTGTGGACGTTCCGTACTCGTGAGATCACACTTTGCGGCACACGGAGGGCCCGGGCTACGACCTGCTGTGTTTGACCAGCCTCCAGTCTCCCTAGTATTCTACCCCTCACAAGGTCATCAATATATGTTCTCTGAGCAATTTTCAACACACAGTCGCCATTAGCACGCCTGAAAACGTCTGCACACTTACTCGCTGCGCCGTACTCTGACATGCACCAACACACCTCTGCCTATGTGGACTGCTGCCAGCGCCACCGTGTGACGACCGCAGGTCAAATGCACCGTATCGTCATACCCCGAGGTGATTTAAATCTGCAAACCGCCTACCTGAGCGTTGTTTCACCATGTATCAGCATTAGCCTTAATTTATGAGTGTAACATATTTGTAACAGTTAGTTGTGGTGCCAGATTCCGCTCAAGTTCCTGTTGCTGCTGCATTACTACGTGCCAGAGCCTTACGTCGAATTCGATGGTCTTCGCTCTCGGTAGTGCCACTAGGTCATCCGGAGCACGGTCTTCTTGCGACTGAACATTTTCGTGACCACCTGTGCCAGCAAGAAAGTACACAGACTACATTCCTTCCATGTCTTTGTGCAATACCGTAGAAGGAACATCCTGCTTTTTCGTAGCCCTGTTACACGACCTAAATTAAACTCAGTGAGTTGTTGATAACGGCGTTTTTGTCGCCTTAAAGGCAAAAAAAAAAAAAATGGCTCTGAGCACTATGGGACTTACAACAATGGTCATCAGTCCCCTAGAACTTAGAACTACGTAAATCTAACTGACCTAATGACATCACGCAACACCCCGTCATCACGAGTCAGAGAAAATCCCTAACCCCGCCGGGAATCGAACCCGGGAACCCGGGCGCGGGAAGCGAGAACTCTACCGCACGACCACGAGCTGCGGACCCTTAAAGGCATTCTTGACTAACATCACCTCACTATGTCCTCTCTCAAAGTTAACTAACGCTCTCGACCGTTACAGAGTGTATTTAAAGTAAAACTGATATGCATCCTCATAGTGGCGCTACTAGTGCGTCTCTTATGCGACTGACGCGAAATTCGAATAGACAAAAATCATACTCCAGATGCAGAAACACGCCTACCAACTTTCCTTTACATTGCACAAATCCTTCTTCGTGTTGCAAATGGTTCAAATGGCTCTAAGCACTATGGGACTTAACATCTGAGGTCATCAGTCACCTAGACGTAGAATTACTTAAACCTAACTAACCTAAGAGCATCACACACATCCACGCCTGAGGCAGGATTCGAACCTGCGACCGTAGCGGCCTCGTGGTTACGGACTGAAGCGCCTAGAACCGCTCGGCCACAGCGGCCGGCCTTAGTGTTGCGATTTTTTTCCGTCAGTGTATTTACCAACAGGTTAATCCGTCTCCTCCATTGTGCATCCCATCCGTACCCAAGTATGTACAAACAACAGAGGCTTCTGAATAGCCATGCGACAGAATACTGGCGATGAGTGGCTTGTTATTTATCTGCACGCAGGCTTATCATGCTGATATCTTGGCGGTGCTCCTTGGTTCCCTTCGCGGGTCATATTTCTGTGGCCGATCCCGCCATGGTCTCATGGCACCTGGAAACAACCAGCGGGGTGTACTGCCATCTGCAATTTCACGCCACTCCTACCTATGATGCGGTATGTAATGAGAAGAAATTTGGCATCTTGAGTGGCATGGCTTCATTCTACTTACAGAGAACCAAAAGAGAGCATGCGGACCTACTACTGTGTGACCAAGGCAGAATGTTGTCACGTGCCATAGACTAGACGAATGGCTCGATACAAGCATAATGATGGAGGGAGCGGGGATTACTAGAGCATCAGCTTTTCTACGTTTCCAAAGCCGAGTTACCTTTGGACCCGAAGTCTCAAATGGTTCAAATGACTCTGAGCACTATGGGACTTAACTTCTGAGATCATCAGTCCCCTAGAACTTAGAACTACTTAATCCTAACTAACATAAGGACATCACACACATCCATGCCCGAGGCAGGATTCGAACCTGCGACCGTAGCGGTCGCGCGGTTCCAGACTGAAGCGCCTAGAACCGCTCGGCCACTCCGGCCTGCCCCGAAGTCTCAAGTGGAGACTATATTCAGTATTTCACCTACCATATAGATGGTGATACGGGAAATAACCTAACACACCGTCGAGTAAGTTTCCTTCCCCAAGGCTCCAGAAGCTAGGGTGAAAAGGAAACTGTCGCCTCCTCCATATGTTTGTGTAAAAATAACAACTATCTTTCTTCTCTTCCTATCTCTACCTTCTTTCTGTTTCTCCGCTATTTTTGTTGGTTTTAGTTATTATTATTATTATTATTATTTCTTTACTTTCTCAGACGTTAAGTCTGGTTAAGAATGGAAAGTGACGCGGACCTTGATCAAGCGTCACTTCCTATTAACTATACGGTATGTGTTATATTGCATTTAGGAACTTTCGGGTAATTGAACATGTATCAATAATTACGGATTTCTGTAGTTGTATATATATGTTTGGATGTAGCTGTATTGCATTGATGTACTGGTGGATATTGTGTGGTATGACTCCTGTAGTTGATAGTATAATTGGTATGATGTCAACTTTATCCTGATGCCACATGTCTTTGACTTCCTCAGCCAGTTGGATGTATTTTTCAATTTTTTCTCCTGTTTTCTTTTGTATATTTGTTGTATTGGGTATGGATATTTCGATTAGTTGTGTTAATTTCTTCTTTTTATTGGTGAGTATGATGTCAGGTTTATTATGTGGCGTTGTTTTATCTGTTATAATGGTTCTGTTCCAGTATAATTTGTATTCATCATTCTCCAGTACATTTTGTGGTGCATACTTGTATGTAGGAACTTGTTGTTTTAAAAGTTTATGTTGTAAGGCAAGCTGTTGATGTATTATTTTTGCGACATTGTCATGTCTTCTGGGGTATTCTGTATTTGCTAGTATTGTACATCCGCTTATGATGTGATCTACTGTTTCTATTTGTTGTTTACAAAGTCTGTATTTATCTGTTGTGGTATTGGGATCTTTAATAATATGCTTGCTGTAATACCTGGTGTTTATTGTTTGATCCTGTATTGCAATCATGAATCCTTCCGTCTCACTGTATATATTGCCTTTTCTTAGCCATGTGTTGGATGCGTCTTGATCGATGTGTGGCTGTGTTAGATGATACGGGTGCTTGCCATGAAGTGTTTTCTTTTTCCAATTTACTTTCTTCGTATCTGTTGATGTTATGTGATGTAAAGGGTTGTAGAAGTGGTTATGAAATTGCAGTGGTGTAGCCGATGTATTTATATGAGTGATTGCCTTGTGTATTTTGCTAGTTTCTGCTCGTTCTAGAAAGAATTTTCTTAAATTGTCTACCTGTCCATAATGTAGGTTTTTTATATCGATAAATCCCCTTCCTCCTTCCTTTCTGCTTAATGTGAACCTTTCTGTTGCTGAATGTATGTGATGTATTCTATATTTGTGGCATTGTGATCGTGTAAGTGTATTGAGTGCTTCTAGGTCTGTGTTACTCCATTTCACTACTCCAAATGAGTAGGTCAATATTGGTATGGCATAAGTATTTATAGCTTTTGTCTTGTTTCTTGCTGTCAATTCTGTTTTCAGTATTTTTGTTAGTCTTTGTCTATATTTTTCTATTAGTTCTTCTTTAATATTTGTATTATCTATTCCTATTTTTTGTCTGTATCCTAGATATTTATAGGCATCCGTTTTTTCCATCGCTTCTATGCAGTCGCTGTGGTTATTCAATATGTAATCTTCTTGTTTAGTGTGTTTTCCCTTGACTATGCTATTTTTCTTACATTTGTCTGTTCCAAAAGCCATACTTATATCATTGCTGAATACTTCTGTTATCTTTAGTAATTGGTTGAGTTGTTGATTTGTTGCTGCCAGTAGTTTTAGATCATCCATGTATAGCAAATGTGTGATTTTGTATGGGTATGTTCCAGTAATATTGTATCCATAATTTGTATTATTTAGCATGTTGGATAGTGGGTTCAGAGCAAGGCAGAACCAGAAAGGACTTAATGAGTCTCCTTGGTATATTCCACGCTTAATCTGTATTGGCTGTGCTGTGATATTATTTGAATTTATTTGGATATTAAGCGTGGTTTTCCAATTTTTCATTGCTATGTTTAGAAACTGTATCAATTTAGGATCTACTTTGTATATTTCCAATATTTGTAGTAACCATGAGTGGGGTACACTATCAAAAGCTTTTTGGTAATCAATGTATGCGTAGTGTAGCGACCTTTGTTTAGTTTTAGCTTGATATGTCACCTCTGTATCTATTATCAGTTGCTCTTTACATCCTCGTGCTCCTTTGCAACAGCCTTTTTGTTCTTCATTTATAATTTTGTTCTGTGTTGTATGTGTCATTAATTTCTGTTTAATGATTGAAGTTAATATTTTGAAGATTGTTGGTAGGCATGTTATGGGGCGATATTTAGCTGGGTTTGCTGTGTCTTCTTGATCTTTAGGTTTCAGATAAGTTATTCCTTGTGTAAGTGTATCAGGGAATGTGTATGGGTCTGCAATGTAACTGTTAAATAATTTAGTTAGATGTGAATGTGTTGAGGTGAACTTCTTTAACCAGAAATTTGCTATTTTATCATTTCCAGGGGCTTTCCAATTGTGAGTAGAATTAATTGCTTGGGTGACTTCATGTTGCAAAATTATCACTTCAGGCATTTGTGGTATCATCTTGTATGTGTCTGTTTCTGCTTGTATCCACCGTGCATGCCTGTTATGTTGTACCGGGTTTGACCATATGTTGCTCCAGAAGTGTTCCATGTCTGTTATGTTTGGTGGATTGTTTATTTTAATGTGTGTGTTATCTATTGTCTGGTAAAATTTCTTTTGGTTTGTGTTGAATGTTTGGTTTTGTTTCCTTCTATTTTCACTTTTTTTGTATCTTCTGAGTCGTTTGGCTAATGCTTGTAATTTCTGCTTCTTTTCGTCTAATTGCTCTGTCGCTTCTTGTTGTGAGATTTTACCTAACCTTTTTCGTTTTTTTTCCGAGATTTCATTTCTTATAAATTGTGTTAGCTGTCCGATGTCTTTTCTCAGTTTTTCTATTTTGATCTGTCGCCTGTGTTGCCATGCTGGTTTCGTGGGTTTCTTCTGTGTGTTGGTTGGTTCTGATCTCTGCTTAGTGTGTATATTTAGTGTAGTGAGTGCTCCTATATAAACCAGTAGTTGTAACTCTTCCATAGTTGTATTTTCATTTATTTTGTTGTGTATGATTATGTTGATAGTTTTGATTGTTGTTTCGACTTGTGGGTTATTTGGTGGTCTATGCAAGAATGGTCTAATGTCTGTATTTGTGTCTTTGTATTCTATATATGTTAGCTGAAATTTTTCTTCTATATCTAACATCTGTGTCACTTTGTGTTCTATTTGTGCTTGTTCTGGTGGCTGTCTTACGATTTCGTTTTCCTCTGATTGTTTAATTGGTGCGTGTTGTTCTTTGTTTGTTTGCTCTGGGATGTTTGAGTCCATTACTGTATTTTCTTCTTCTTATGATTGCACATTATTTTGTTCCACTATTTGTTGTACTTGTTGTTTGATGTTTTCTAATTCTGACTGGGGTATCCTGTTATTTTTTATTATTACACGGATCTGATCAGCTAGTCGTTGTTCTGTTAAAAATTTTAATTCTCGGTATCTGGTAATAAATGTTGTGTATACTTGTGATCTGTATCCAGTTGTGCTGGTTCCTAGGTTTGTTGCTTGGTAATAACAGAACATGAGGTGTCGATTAACTTCATCTGACCATCTCATCCGCTGTCTTTGTTTTCCTTCTAGGGTGGTTGCAGGAAGCATATCCTGCAAAACACCTCTATTTGGATTTAAATCATTTTCCAGTTGGCTAGCAGTGTCGTTACCATTGTGGGCGGGCATAGGGTTCAAGCGTCGTCCCCGACCATGATGGCGCTTGTCCGAGGCTTCTTTAGTTCTGTCCTGAACCAACTAATCACACTAAAAGGGGGGTTAGCCCTATTAGTGGTTTGTTCTTTTCGTCGCCTTTTACGACTGGCAGAACATACCGGAGGCCTATTCTTTTCCTGGGCCTCCACGGGGATTATTATTATTATTCTTTACTTTCTCAGACGTTAAGTCTGGTTAAAAATGAAATGTGACGCGGACCTTGATCAGGCGTCACTTCCTTTTAACTGTATGGTATGTGTTATATTGCATTTAGGAACTTTCGGGTAATTGAACATGTATCAATAATTGCTGATTTCTGTAGTTGTATATATACGTTTGGATGTAGCTCTATTGCATTGATGTACTGGTGGATATTGTGTGGTATGACTCCTGTAGTTGATAGTATAATTGGTATGATGTCAACTTTATCCTGATGCCACATGTCTTTGACTTCCTCAGCCAGTTGGATGTATTTTTCAATTTTTTCTCCTGTTTTCTTTTGTATATTTGTTGTATTGGGTATGGATATTTCGATTAGTTGTGTTAATTTCTTCTTTTTATTGGTGAGTATGATGTCAGGTTTGTTATGTGGCGTTGTTTTATCTGTTATAATGGTTCTGTTCCAGTATAATTTGTATTCATCATTCTCCAGTACATTTTGTGGTGCATACTTGTATGTAGGAACTTGTTGTTTTAAAAGTTTATGTTGTAAGGCAAGCTGTTGATGTATTATTTTTGCTACATTGTCATGTCTTCTGGGGTATTCTGTATTTGCTAGTATTGTACATCCGCTTGTGATGTGATCTACTGTTTCTATTTGTTGTTTACAAAGTCTGCATTTATCTGTTGTGGTATTGGGATCTTTAATAATATGCTTGCTGTAATACCTGGTGTTTATTGTTTGATCCTGTATTGCAATCATGAATCCTTCTGTCTCACTGTATATATTGCCTTTTCTTAGCCATGTGTTGGATGCGTCTTGATCGATGTGTGGCTGTGTTAGATGATACGGGTGCTTGCCATGAAGTGTTTTCTTTTTCCAATTTACTTTCTTCGTATCTGTTGATGTTACGTGGTCTAACGGGTTGTAGAGGTGGTTATGAAATTGTAGTGGTGTAGCCGATGTATTTATATGAGTGATTGCTTTGTGTATTTTGCTAGTTTCTGCTCGTTCTATAAAGAATTTTCTTAAATTGTCTACCTGTCCATAATGTAGGTTTTTTATATCGATAAATCCCCTTCCTCCTTCCTTTCTGCTTAATGTGAATCTTTCTGTTGCTGAATGTATGTGATGTATTCTATATTTATGGCATTGTGATCGTGTAAGTGTATTGAGTGCTTCTAGGTCTGTGTTACTCCATTTCACTACTCCAAATGAGTAGGTCAATATTGGTATAGCATAAGTATTTATAGCTTTTGTCTTGTTTCTTACTGTCAATTCTGTTTTCAGTATTTTTGTTAGTCTTTGTCTATATTTTTCATTTAGTTCTTCTTTAATATTTGTATTATCTATTCCTATTTTTTGTCTGTATCCTAGATATTTATAGGCATCCGTTTTTTCCATCGCTTCTATGCAGTCGCTGTGGTTATCCAATATGTAATCTTCTTGTTTAGTGTGTTTTCCCTTGACTATGCTATTTTTCTTACATTTGTCTGTTCCAAACGCCATACTTATATCATTGCTGAATACTTCTGTTATCTTTAGTAATTGGTTGAGTTGTTGATTTGTTGCTGCCAGTAGTTTTAGATCATCCATGTATAGCAAATGTGTGATTTTGTATGGGTATGTTCCAGTAATATTGTATCCATAATTTGTATTATTTAGCATGTTGGATAGTGGGTTCAGAGCAAGGCAGAACCAGAAAGGACTTAATGAGTCTCCTTGGTATATTCCACGCTTAATCTGTATTGGCTGTGATGTGATATTATCTGAATTTGTTTGGATATTAAGTGTGGTTTTCCAGTTTTTCATTACTATGTTTAGGAACTGTATCAATTTAGGATCTACTTTGTATATTTCCAATATTTGTAGTAACCATGAGTGGGGTACACTATCAAAAGCTTTTTGGTAATCAATGTATGCGTAGTGTAGAGACCTTTGTTTAGTTTTAGCTTGATATGTCACATCTGCATCTATTATCAGTTGCTCTTTACATCCTCGCGCTCCTTTGCAGCAGCCTTTTTGTTCTTCATTTATAATTTTGTTCTGTGTTGTATGTGTCATTAATTTCTGTGTAATGACTGAAGTTAATATTTTGTAGATTGTTGGTAGGCATGTTATGGGGCGATATTTAGCTGGGTTTGCTGTGTCTGCTTGATCTTTAGGTTTCAGATAAGTTATTCCATGTGTAAGTGTATCAGGGAATATGTATGGGTCTGCAATGTAACTGTTAAATAATTTAGTTAGATGTGAATGTGTTGAGGTGAACTTCTTTAGCCAGAAATTTGCTATTTTATCATTTCCAGGGGCTTTCCAATTGTGCGTAGAATTAATTGCTCGGGTGACTTCATGTTGCAAAATTATCACTTCAGGCATTTGTGGTATCATCTTGTATGTATCTGTTTCTGCTTGTATCCACCGTGCATGCCTGTTATGTTGTACCGGGTTTGACCATATGCTGCTCCAGAAGTGTTCCATGTCTCTTATGTTTGGTGGATTGTCTATTTTTATGTGTGTGTTATCTATTGTTTGGTAAAATTTCTTTTGGTTTGTGTTGAATGTTTGGTTTTGTTTCCTTCTATTTTCACTTTTTTTGTATCTTCTAAGTCGTTTCGCCAAAGCTTGTAATTTTTGCTTCTTTTCATCTAATTGCTCTGTTGCTTCTTGTTGTGAGATTTTACCTAACCTTTTTCGTTTTTTGTCTGATATTTCATTTCTTATAAATTGTGTTAACTGTCCGATGTCTTTTCTCAGTTTTTCTATTCTGATTTGTAGCCTGTGTTGCCATGCTGGTTTTGTGGGTTTCTTCTGTGTGTTGGTTGGTTCTGATATCTGCCTAGTGTGTATATTTAGTGTAGTGAGTGCTCCTACATAAACCAGTAGTTGTAACTCTTCCATAGTTGTGTATTCATTTATTTTGTTGTGTATGATTGTGTTGATAGTTTTGATTGTTGTTTCGACTTGTGGGCTATTTGGTGGTCTATGCAAGAATGGTCTAATGTCTGTATTTGTGTCTTTGTATTCTATATATGTCAACTGAAATTTTTCTTCTATATCTAACATGTGTGTCACTTCGTGTTCTATTTGTGCTTGTGCTGGTGGCTGTCTTAAAATTTCATTTTCCTCTGATTGTTTAATTGATGCGTGTTGTTCTTTGTTTGTTTGCTCTGGGATGTTTGAGTCCATTACTGTATTTTCTTCTTCTTCTAATTGCACATTATTTTGTTCCAGTATTTGTTGTACTTGTTGTTTGATGTTTTCTAATTCTGACTGGGGTATCCTGTTATTTTTTATTATTACACGAATCTGATCAGCTAGACGTTGTTCTGTTAAAAATTTTAATTCTGGGTATCTGGTAATAAATGTTGTGTATACTTGTGATCTGTATCCAGTTGTGTTGGTTCCTAGGTTTGTTGCTTGGTAATAACAGAACATGAGGTGTCGATTAACTTCATCTGACCATCTCATCCTCTGTCTTTGTTTTCCTTCTAGGGTGGTTGCAGGAAGCATATCCTGCAAAACACCTCTATTTGGATTTAAATCATTTTCCAGTTGGCTAGCAGTGTCGTTACCATTGTGGGCGGGCATAGGGTTCAAGCATCGTCCCCAACCATGACGGCGCTTGTCCGAGGCTTCTTTAGTTCTGTCCTGAACCAAGTAATCACACTAAAAGGGGGGTTAGCCCTATTAGTGGTTTGTTCTTTTCGTCGCCTTTTACGACTGGCAGAACATACCGGAGGCCTATTCTTTTCCCGGGCCTCCACGGGGTTTATTATTATTATTATTATTATTATTATTATTAGTTTTTCTGTAATAAAAGGTGGGAAGGGGTAATTTTAATGGATAGTTTTAATGGCTAAATTAGTATGATAGCTGAATTAAATGAACTGACAAGGACACACAAAACAAGAAGCTGTCAGGGAGACACATGACGAAAAACACTTTATTCGTTATAAAATAAAATACTTCTCAATAAGCCACAAGAGCTACAGTTAAATCTGTTACAGAAGCACATCAAGACTTTTTGGTTCAATCGAACCTGACAAACTCTCTTATAGCTTGATAATCAATGGCATGTCTGAAATAGAACTTACAAGGGAACCTTCCCATCGCACCCCCCTCCCTCAGATTTAGTTATAAGTTGGCACAGTGGATAGACCTTGAAAAACTGAACACAGATCAATCGAGAAAACAGGAAGAAGTTGTGTGGAACTATGAAAAAATAAGCAAAATATACAAACTGAGTAGTCCATGCGCATCATAGGCAACACAAGGACATCAGTTCCGGAGAGCCCTGGTCCCGTGGTTAGCGTGAGCAGCTGCGGCACGAGAGGTCCTTGGTTCAAATCTTCCCTCGTGTGAAAATTTTAATTTTTTATTTTCAGTTTATGTGACAAACTCTTATGTTTTCATCACTTTTTTGGGAGTGATTATCACATCCAAAAGAAAACCTAAATCGGGCAGAGTAGAAGAATCTTTTTACCCATTCGCCAAGTGTACAAGTTAGGTGGGTGGACAACATATTCCTGTCATGTGACGCACATGCCGTCACCAGTGTCGTATGGAATATATCAGACGTGTTTTCCTGTGGAGGAAACGGTTGACCTATGACCTTGCGATCAAATGTTTTCGGTTCCCATTGGAGAGGCACGTCTTTTCGTCTACTAATGGCACGGTTTTGCGGTGCGGTCACAAAACACAGACACTAAACTTATTACAGTGAACAGAGACGTCAATGCACGATCGGACAGATCATAACTTTGCGAAAATAAAGAAAGTAAACTTTTCACTCCAAGGGGGACTTGAACCAAGGGCCTCTCGTTCCGCAGCTGCTCACGTTAACCACGGGACCACGGCGCTCCCGAGCTAACCTTAGACTTGGTGTTGTCTATCTTGCGCATGGACTACTCAGTTTGTATATTTTGCTTATTTTTTCATAATTCCACACAACTTCTTCCTGTTTTCTCGACTGATCTGTGTTCAGTTTTTCAAGGCCCATCCACTGTGCCAACTTATAACTAAATCTGAGGGGGGTGCGACGGGGAGGTTCCCTTGTTAGTAGTAGAACACTATCGCTGTGACTCTAACAGTATAAATCTAAGTCTGATGGATACCAAATCCTGGCACATGAGTCATGAGGGATAAGGGCGATGGTCGTGGCTTGTTGTAGACGGCTGGTGACTTTGAGGGCGATAGTGTTCGAGATGGTTTGTCAGCATCAACCGGCAATGCTGTGGCCGTGTGCTGTCCGAATTACAGTGTCGGCAGATGGATACGGCACTGTCTCCTTGTGGCCATGTGACATCGCGAACCCAAGCAGTGCTGCAATCGTTGCACCTACTATACTCGATGTGGATGCCACCTGTTTGTGAACCGGACGACTCTTGTCACAGTGGTGGTTGCCAGAGATATCCCTGTTGATAGTAACTCACTCTCTGCCCGACGTTCCTATTCCTAACTAATCCTAGCAGTTTTCCTGCGGAACTATGGTTCACGATGTCGTGGCGCCTACAGATCCGTGTTCGGCCACCCGCTATACTTGCCTGTTATGCTGGTAGACTACTTCTCCCGAGACTGCTCTTAACACAGGGCTTAACAACTGGCCGGTTTTGAGCGCGAGTACTCGCGTCTGCTCAGGCGCGTGCTCGCGAGCAGGTGCAAGGTCGCGGAGTAGGGAGGGAGGGGAGGGAGGGGAAATGCGCGCGCACGTTTGAATAGGGCCGCTGCGTGCCTATTGAATTCGCGCCGACTGTGTAACGTTTAAAGTACTACGATCAGCTCTAACAGTCACTTCGCTTGTTAAGAATCATGTCAAGTCGCCGTTGCGTAACCCCAACCATGCTTTCGCAGTTCAACCCCCCTTGGGAAGAATTTTATCTGTTTACAGAAAAAGATGGTGTTGCAAAATGTTTAGTATGTCACAAAACGCTGAATTCTTTTACGAAATTTAATTTGCAGCGACATTATATGTCGTACCACGCGAAAGACTACGGACGTGGAAAATGTGATGGACCAGATCCTGCACAGGAAGTTATTAAACTTTAAAGGAAGCTATCCGAAGAAGATCTGGACGACGAAGAAAAATCAACGGGCAGCTCTCAGAGTGAGTTACAAAATTGCTTTGCTCTTAGCAAAATCCCTGCGCCCCTGCACTGATGGCGATTTAATAAAATAATGTTTGGTAGTTGCAGCGGAACATTTGTGTCCATCTCAAGTTGAACAGTTTCGGATTGTGCCATTATCCAACATGACCATTATGCGTCGCATACAGGACATGACAGACGACGTCCAGAGCCAGCTTGCAAATATCTGTAAAGATTTTATGGCGTATTCTCTAGCTCTGGACGAAAGTGTTGATATCACTGGAACAGCGCAGCTTGCCATATTTATTAGAGGTGTTAATACAGATCTTCAGGTGAGGGAGGAGCTTCTCGATGTAGTAGCCATGAAGAACAATACAACCGGAGGTGATATTTTAAGTAGTGTTGAAGAAAGTGTTGAAAATATAGGATTGTCGTGGAATTCTTTAGTTTCAGTGTCTACAGATGGTAGAGGCACACACTAAGCTAATAAAATTATGTGGCAAGTGTACATTCTCCTTTATTTGTTTCATTTGTCGCAGTAATAATTCGTGAGTGATATCCCTGCAGGTAGCCGCGGATTTACATTGACTGGCGGCAGCTGTTGTGTACCCCAAATGACTCTCCCCACTCTCCGCTCTGGTCCGGTAGTGGGGGTAGCGTGCTCGCTCTGCTCCATGCTCGCGCCTTGCTGCTCACAGCTTGCTCCGCGAGCACGTATGTTGTGAAGCCCTGTCTTAACAGCTCGTTATTAGGAGTATGAAGTACAAAAGAACACTGTGATATAAGTTGCAAGGGGAGGCCACGACGTTGGGATCACATATTTACTTCAGACTTTGCACACCTTCAGTAGGCTATTAAAACAACGTAACGTGCAAGTAGTAAGGTGCACTACTCTGGCAATTACGAAAAAATCCCAAGAGAAATTTTTCACGTCTATTATGTGGCTTATGTATCTGTGCGTATCTACAAGACGCCATATTTCATGGTGGTCAAATGAGTAGCGATCAAGCTTTGTAAGATCAACGTGTATGAGGCGACGGTTCGATCTTTTCGTCACTGGTCATATTACTTAATGTATATCAAATGGTTCAAATGGCTATGAGCACTGTGGGACTCAATATATGAGGTCATCATTCCCCTAGAATTTAGAACTATTTAAACCTAACTAACCTAAGGACATCACACACATCCATGCCCGAGGCAGGATTCGAACCTGCGACCGGAGCGGTCGACGGTTCCAGACTGAAGTGCCTAGAGCCACTAGGCCACACCGGCCGGCTAATTTATATCACATTTGAGAGGTAGTATGATGGCAAAATACAACGTGTATTTGCATGAAGTTTCAATTTTATGTTTCTGTTGTCTCAATGACAAATACCATCCAGCAACGTGTGATGTCGAGAGCATATCCGACGAGTAATTGTAAATTACTCTTGTGGTCTGGTACAGTGTGACTTACTATATTACTAATAATGAATAACGTCATTCGCATCTGGCCGTGCGGTTCTGGCGCTGCAGTCCGGAACCGCGGGACTGCTACGGTCGCAGGTTCGTATCCTGCCTCGGGCATGGGTGTGTGTGATGTCCTTAGGTTAGTTAGGTTTAAGTAGTTCTAAGTTCTAGGGGACTTATGACCTAAGATGTTGAATCCCATAGTGCTCAGAGCCATTTGAACCATTTGAACGTCATTCGCATCATTATTTATCGAAGTTTGACTTGGGCTTTCCAAGCCTGTCCCTCGTTCTCGAAAGTTTAATTACAAATAGCAAATAGTTGTAACACACGAAATTCACTACTACTTCATGAAAATGCACGTGAGTTTTTTCCATTATGCTACATCTCAAATGTCATACAAATTAAATAAAGTGACCAGTGATGAAAAAACTATAGATTAAAAAATGTGTGTCAACACGATTGGAACCGCGGCCGTGTCCACGACTCTCGTACTCCGTGCATACGCTAACCGATTGGCCACATTGACTTACTACGGTATGCACCTTCGTACAGCTACATAAGTTACATAATAGACGCGTAAAACTTCTCTTGCGATTTTCTCGGAATTGCCAGAGTAGTTTATCTTACTACTAGCACATTATGTTGTCTCAATGGCCAACTAAGGTGTGCAAAGTTTGAAGTAGATCCGTGATACCAAACTCGTAGCCTCCCCCTGTTAATAGGTGATAAAAATTTTGTAAAAGGAAAAAAGGTCATTCTAAAAATCTGTAAAGAGAAGTGCCTACTTGTTATGGAAACATAACTGCGATTCCATGCAACAAACACAGTATTATCATTGAAATTGTGAGAGAATCATGACTGAAAAAGAAAAAATCAAGTTTTACGATCCTTTTTTTGTTTCCTTTTCGAGATGGTCTCTTATCCTTCTCTAACATAAGGGATATGAATGGCTCAAGCCTACTAATTTGTATGAGAAGATGAAGATGTATTTTGTGTAATCTACTTGTAAAATATACAGTTATAAAATAATGTAATCAGAGTCAGTTCTGAACCAATAAACGTTCAGTAAAATAAATTTGATGAATAAGCTAAAGACGGAAGTCACACTAACATGATGCTGACTCATCGAACGTTCTCTAAGCTTTGAGAGAAAACAGCTTGTCACATTATTGTTTGAGAATGGTAATTGCACCAGAATGTTTTTGATACGGCTTGAGTTAACAAAGCTCTTTGCAAAATGTGGGAGACAGACTACGAAAAGTGTTCTGTGTATCGTGTGTAGTGATTTTAAAGAGGAAATGTGAAACGTGTGAAATTTGACGTGGAGCGATAAATAAACAACATTTTATGAGAGAATAGCTATTAACTTCATGCCGTGTCATTTGACACCCTCAACTTCAAATATGATATTACGCGGCATTTAAACGCCTCTGGACAATGACGCAATCTTAAAAAGTTAGCCGGCTGCTGTGGTCGAGCGGTTCTAGGCGCTTCAGTCCTGAACCACGCGGCTGCTACGGTCACAGGTTCGAATCCTGCCTTGGGCGTGGATGTGTGTGATGTCCTTAGGTTAGTTAGGTTTACGCAGTTCTAAGTCTAGGGGACTGATGACCTCAGATGTTAAGTCCCATAATGCTTGGAGCCATTTGAAACATTTTATTTTTTTAAAAGTTAAGTGAAGTTTTCACAATTGTCTGATCTCGCATTTCTTATACTTGAATACACACTGCTTGCTAAAGAGTAAATGTTTTAATGTAATGTCTACGTGTAGTCTAAACACAAATATCTTATTGCTAAAGCAAGGGAGGGGCGTCATACCCTTCTTAACGGCATTTCTTGTGTTCGAGAGTCGTCGGTCTTTCCTTGTATACCTCTCATTATAATTTTATGCACAGATAGAAGTTCAGAGATAATACCTCTGGTAAGTGTGTAGGCCTATTTTTGTTTCCCGAATGACAGCTTCAGTGATGTCCGAATCTTCTGTTATGAACATCTATTGCTATCTGTGTGGCACGGATGCGATATCCGTCACATGGATTACCTCATGTCCAATGGAATGTCTTCCAATAATTGCGGCAGTACATATAAGGGGCAGTCAAACGAAAACGAGGCAGATGAAAGAAAAGTAAACTGTTTATTATTTCAAAAGTAATCACCGTAACTTCGAATATAAGGGGCAATCAAAAATTTTCATTTTGCTGTAGCGTGAATGCAACCAAGCGCGACTCCTATGCGGCTATACAAGCACCCATATGTAGTCCAGGTGTTACTGTGGCATTCTAACGGAAACTTTTCGTCATACATTTATCCCACTGAGTCAAGACGGTAGATGCCTTTATGCAAAAATGTTTGCGTTTGCCTAAGGAACCATGATTGTACCCAGGTGCGCATCTCTTCATCCAAAGCAAAGCGACGCCCATGAATGTCTTCCTTCTGAGCTCCAAAAGTGTGGTAATCGCGTGGGGAGAGATCGCCACTGTGTGGAGGATGTGTAAGGACTTACCAGAAAAACTGCTACTGCGTAGTCGAAGCAATCTTAGCATGTGGACGGGCCCACATTCTCCATACAGTTCCGGTGTCTCCCCATACTATTTCCATATTTCCCGAAACTGAAGAAAGACATTCATGCCTTTCGATTTGCTTCGGACAAAGAGGTGTACCCATGGGTGCAATCATGGTTCTGCAGCAGCTACACATTTTTCCATGAAGGCGTCGCTTGCCGTTTCTCACAGTGGGATAAATGTGTTAGCAGTTATTGGCGATTACTTTGGAAATAATAAACAGTTTATTTACTTTTCTCCATGTGTTTCGTTTTCATCCGACTGCCCCGTACTCTTTACGCACTATAAATAATGTTTGGCTACTTAGCATCCCAACAATAAAGCAAGGACCAGTGATGCGACTCTTGGAAACCTCACACAACATGTTGATAGGTCGAGGTCGTTTACACAATTTTCTTATCCATTATGGATTTTATCTGACCAATTGTTCATAATGCGAAGATTGATTTGCCCTTGTTACGTGAACGATGCTTCATCTCTAATCAAAATCTTGCATTTTTGCAGCTTTCGTAGGCACAAATTAGAACAATAATCAATTTTCAAAATTATGTGTTGATGAATCGAAATGTGGAAAAGATAAAACATGTTGGAATGAAGTGTTGACGGAACACTATTTTCGATGACCCAACTTGAGTTTTAAGCTGCCTCGTAGTGACATGTAGGTTTTATGTCGCCACTCCTAAACATTACTCTTATCCATTGCTATTCTTTTTTGTCGGCTTTTTCAAAAGTGAGCTTCACCTTTTGTAACAAAATTCACTTTGCCTTGTAACAAGGACTTTGGTTGCTGAGTACTAACTGCGCACAAGCACTGTGCTTGACATAATTTATACGGCCCTGAGTGCCAAATCGTCGGTAGTTACATTAATTTTAATTGATTATTAGCCCTAGTCCCTATCCTAAAGAGGAAACTACGCAACAGAATTTTATTTAGTGACTCCAGAACGACCGATCAGGTATCACATTTTCCTAAACATATTAACTATTTTTCTGACAAAGGGTGGAGGAGGTTAAAGACTACCGGACAAGGGAAAAAGGCATAGACATTGGGTGGGGGGAGGGGCGGGGAAGGTGAAGGTTAACGAGCTAAGGAGCTCCATTATTAACATTTATTTCACAGAATGCACTCCTGAGACTGGATTTACATGACGCACTCATAAAAATCCTAATCCTATGGTTCCATTTGAGCAAACAGAAATATCGTGTATAATATATCGATTATTCGATCATTTGTCAGTAAAGGGTCAGACGGATTAACGAAGTGCTAGACGGAGATGCAGTTTCTCACACAACGATTCGAAAGCAAAGTTCACCAATTTCCGTTACAAAGTGAATCCTCAAAGCCAGCTCATGACTCACAGCGAAAAGAATAATGAGAATCAACTGGACACACGTTACATGAAGTTCTTCGTGAACCATCAAATACCGAATTTGATTCCATATGAGTTTAAGTAAAGTGATACTAAAATCCTCTCTCGCGGGAATTCCACACTGCTCCTAGTGGTGGAGTTTCATCGTTATAGAGAAATCTAACATGAAATCGAAACTGACTTATATCGAAAATCACTACTTACTTGATCACGGAGCATCAACTAGTCGCTGGGAGTGGTCTCGTCAGGGTCCCAGTGAGTTCTCTCTAAACTTAAACTGCCTCGCTTCTGGTTACAGAGAGCGATCAAACGTTGGTGGAGGCATACTGACCAATCACCAAGCAGCTTATTACAGAAAGAGCAGGCTTTTCTTCAAGCTACGGAGCGGGCTAGGAAGGATTGCTTCTTTCGGGCTAAAATTTTCCATTTCGTTCAACAGTTGAAATTTTGAAGATGGCGTCCGCTATGCACGGCTTCGAAATGACCAGCCGCAAAGCTCCAAGTCTGGTTCTCCGTGTCTGGGGACACGGTGTCGCGCTAGAGTGATGCCACCGGAGCTGGCTTCGAAAATAACGTTCAGCTGCCTTCTCAAGCTGCTACTACAAAGCTAAACCAAGAGCTTCCTCCTGAATTTGCCTAGATGCATGCATTTGTTATTATCCCTACAGTCATTCAAAATGAGTGATAATCCATGTTTGGGACAGATGTTGCGCTGACTATCATTTGTAATTAAGATGAGAATAAAGACACAAATTCAGGTGCCCAGTGTTATCTTCCTGTCTGGCACGGAAAACAAGAGTGTGGAAAGTACGGTCAAATGGAGGCAGACAAAAAGATACTCCGCCGAGCTTGATGAGGCAAAAGAACAAAATTATACGAGTGTGTATTGACTGATGCCTTTCAATCTTACGTTCTTCTCACTTCCAGTTGATAAATTTTTTTACAATGTTTGAAAAGACGGATCGTTAGGGCTTAGCAGGACAGCTTTCAACCGCACTGCTTGTTATCAGTATGGCGACAATCGCCAAAACTAGAACCACATCCACTTTGCCCAATGTCATATAAATTGTGAAACCTTGAAAAGCTACACGAGCGAGTTCTCTGATCGCTACAACACCAGAGCACAGAATAATGATTTACAATTGCGCACTTATACACACACGAACCATACGGCAGTTACGTATTTGCGTACATTCGATGCAGCAGGCACATATTTCTCCGACATATTCTCCTGACTGCGGGAAAGCGGTCTGCTTCTTTGTTATCTTGCTAATATTTGATCAAGTTCCGTACATGTCATATCGTTCAAGTCTTCTTCCAAGTTTGTTGCCAATGAACAGAAAGAAGTAAGGGAGAATGGGACAATAGTGAGCAACTAAGCAATTATTATTACTTTAAACTGTTAGAAACGTCGCTGCATTTTCTCAAATGGTTCAAATGGCTCTAAGCACTATGGGACTTAACATCTGAGGTCATCAGCCCCTAGACTTAGATCTGCTTAAACCTAACTAACCTAAGGACATCACACACATCCATGCCCGAGGCAGAATTCGAACCTGCGACCGTAGCAGCAGCGCGGTTACAGACTGAAGCGCCTAGAACCACTTGGTCACAGAGGTCGACTGCATTTTCTCCACTGAATCATTAAAAAAATAAAAAAACAGTACAATGAAGTTTAACTGCAAACACCACAAAGATGCCAGTTCGTACCATTCCCCGCTCCATGCGATAGTTATCAGCAGTAATTTGACAAAACGCGCTTGAAAAGGCAAGCTTATGTTAAATTTACATGAATCAAAAGAATCTCTATTTATATTTTCTGCCAATGTCTCTTAGAAAATTAGAATACTGGGATTTATTTAAATATTGACAAGGAACCTGCGATCACTTTCATTTCCTCGTTTAAACAATACAGTATTTAGCACATTCCTTTCTTGGACAAGTAGTCACCACGAACACTGTCTTTGGTTCTTTTCTCCAGCAGGTGCAGCATGATTCCAAGCAGACACCCAACACACCTGTACCTCAATTCTTTGTCTCCATCTGCTTCTACACTGGTGCAACATGATTCATTACGTTCTTTACCTTATGTGGGTAGTGGTTTCAGTGTACCAGCAAACTGGATACCATTATCACAGTCATCGTCATCATCAAAAATGCTGCCAATATCCGATACCTCCGAAGTATGTGGTGTTTCCTCCTTATTTTCCTTATTTCTAGCTTTTTCATTTTTTTTTAGCTGGTCAGTAAAGTAACTACTTATACCTACCCAGTTCTTGTTCTTCTACCCTGTCTCTTGTTCACTTTCATTACTTAATTTTTTCTTCAATTCAGCTTCTTCCAATTTCTTTTTCACGGGGGTGCGCACCTATTCTCTTTAGGCGCACTACTACGCCATCTATACTACAAATGGGTAAAACGGTCATCGTGTTATCCTGTTGCAACTGCAGGTATCTATCTAATGGCTGCGAGGGTCAACAAACATTCGAGTTTCAATATTTCATTTAATTCAATAAAATTTGCTAAAAACAGTCTTTATCGCATAAATAGTTTATTTAGACTGGTGACCGGTTTCTGTCAATTGTACTCAGGTTACCTTCTGACTTTGTACTCTACAAACCAGCTTAGAGGTAACAATCATTACAATAATAAAGCTAAATGGTTATTAAATACACTCTCATGTTCGAAAAAAAAAAAAAACAGAGCACCTTGAACAACTAGAGATAGGACATTCACATTCACATGACATGTACCGGATGATCAAAAAGTCAGTATAAATTTGAAAGCTGAATAAATCACGGAATAATGTAGATAGAGAGGTACAAATTGACACACATGCTTGGAATGACATGGGGTTTTATTAGAACCAAAAAAATTCAAACGTTCAAAAAAGTCCGACAGATGGTCGTCATCTGATCAGAATAGCAATAATTAGCATAACAAAGTAAGACAAAGCAAAGATGATGTTCTTTACAGGAAATGCTTAATATGTCCACCATCATTCCCCAACAATAGCTGTAGTCGAGGAATAATGTTGTGAGCAGCACTGTAAAGCATGTCCGGAGTTATGGTGAGGCATTGGCGTCGGATGTTGTCCTTCAGCATCCCTAGAGATGTCGGTCGATCACGATACACTTGCGACTTCAGGTAACCCCAAAGCCAATAATCGTACGGAATGAGGTCTGGGGATCTGTGAGGCCAAGCAAGTGGCGTCCGAGCACACGATCATCACCAAACGATGCGCGCAAGAAATCTTTCACGCGTCTAGCAATATGGGGTGGAGCGCCATCCTACATAAACATCTTACGTTCCGCAGGTGTTTATCAGCCAGGCTGGGGTTGATGCGATTCTGTAACATATCGGCGTACCTCTCACCCGTCACTGTAGCAGTTTTGCTGTCCAGCACCATCTGTCGGACATTTTGTGAAGTTTTTTTTTGTTCTAATAAAACCCCATGTCATTCCAAGCATGTGTGTCAATTTTTACCTCTCTATCTACATTATTCCGTGGTTTATTAAGTTTTCAAATTTATACTGACTTTTTGATCACCCTGTACATTAGTGTGTTCTGCAGAAATTATTAGCATTTCAGTCACCTCAGTTCAGCAAGTGTCCTGTTTCCTAGTAGGCACAGGGTCCGCCGTGGGCCCTGATAACTTGTTTCATGCATGGTGGCATCGACGCGTGTAAGGCGTGAATGGCGTCCTGTGGTGTAGCTATAGCATTCACCTGGTTCCAAAGTTCATCTGTGGTGGTCGGCCCTGGGTCACAACACTGCACCCGTCGTTTCACCATATCCTACACATTTTCGTTTGGGGACAAGTGTGGTGATCCGGCGGGTCAAGGCACAAGGGTGACATTCTGTGACACCAAAAAGACACGTGTTCGTGCAGCAGCATGTGGTCTTGCATTGGCTTGCTGAAAAATGGGGTCTGGGGTGTTGTGCAGAAAGGGTATGCTGGGGGTCGCAAGATATCATTGATGAATGTATGTCATTCCCGTAGGTCACACTGGTCACAGTGCCCTGGACACGCACCAACTGTGATTTGTGGTTGTATCCAATAGCACCCCACACCATAACGCTTTGAGTTGGTCTTGTATGTCTTGGCGAATGCAGTCACTGTGATGCCGCTCCCCCTGTCAGCTGCGAACCAAAATGCGGCCATCATTTTCAAACAAACAGAACCTGGATTCGTCCGAGAACACTGTCTGATGCCATTCCTGTCCACAGTGACATCGTTCCATATACCATTGCCGTCTAGCACGTTTCTGCACATTCGTCAAAGGTAGGCGGATAAGTGGACGACGCGCACATAACCCATGCTGCAATAAATGGTGACGGACTGTCACGCCTGAGAGCGTACGATGCGTTACAGTGTTCCACTGTTGCGCCAGAGTCGAGAAGGACACAGATCTGTCCTGCAATGCCATTAGGACGAGTTGTCGATTCTCTCGGGGGATGGTTTGGGTGGTGCGACCTGACCTATTTCGCGGTGTTCTACGGCCTTCCGTGAACCATTCCGCACACACCGTTGCACTGCCGAAACACTTGGTCGTACACAAGCAGCGGTTTCCCGGAAGGATGCATCGCATACTCGCATGCCAGTAATGCGCCCTCTTTCAAACTCTGATCCGACGGTATGGTCCGCGCATACGTCCGCGAGGTATCCTGCACGTTTGCTCACGTCAGGCAGATCCATTACCTTCGGTTTATAGCGACAGCGAGAGCCGAGCCACGCGCTCTTTTACCGATAGGTGGTGTTGCGCTGCTATATTAATGTTGACCTAGAACCCGCTGGTCGATATGGTTCAAATGCTAATAGTTTCTGCAGAACATAATAATGTACATGTCCTATGAACATGAACGTCTTATCCCTAGTCGTTCAAGGTGTTCTGTTTTTTTCTGAACATGAGTTTAATTATTATGAATAGTGTACCCATGATGGTGACAGTAGCTTGGCTGGATAAGCAGGCTGCTCTACAGATACTTAATCGACCGCTGACTGTGGCTCAGCTGCTTGTGGTTAAACAGTGATAGTCCCGCCCCTGCCTCCAGCATAGCGTTACCGGCCAATGGCTATGAATCTTCAATATAAAGTAATAAAAGTTGCTCCTAAAATACGTTGATTTGACCATTAAAGTAAAAACGAAAGTAGTTATTCATTTTTAAAATAAAACTTCATATATAATGGTTAAAACGTGAATAAAAGCTTCATTAACCGTGATAGTGGTTGTGTGAGCGTTGGCTGCCCTCTACAGACAGATGGTGGGATGCCAGGCAACTATGGAAACGACTTTTTTATATCGATTGCTTTATAGCCCAGTGATGATGTTAATGCTGGTTGGTGCAAAGGACGCCATCCAGTGACCATGGAGATAATGTAAAAATCGACCGTACGTCCTTCATTCGTGAAATTGAGTGATAACACTGCAATATGCAGCCAAAATGCGTTTATATGCATGAAATTATGTACTGGTTCTGGCATAAAATGTACATAATTACATCGTTAAAATGAAATATCCCCCCATGAACCATGGACCTTGCCGTTGGTGGGGAGGCTTGCGTGCCTCAGCGATACAGATAGCCGTACCGTCGGTACAACCACAACGGAGGGGTATCTGTTGAGAGGCCAGACAAACGTGTGGTTCCTAAAGAGGGGCAGCAGCCTTTTCAGTAGTTGCAAGGGCAACAGTCTGGATGATTGACTGATCTGGCCTTGTAACATTAACCAAAACGGCCTTGCTGTGCTGGTACTGCGAACGGCTGAAAGCAAGGGGAAACTACGGCCGTAATTTTTCCCGAGGGCATGCAGCTCTACTGTATGATTAAATGATGATGCCGTCCTCTTGGGTAAAATATTCCGGAGGTAAAATAGTCCCCCATTCGGATCTCCGGGCGGGGACTACTCAAGAGGATGTCGTTATCAGGAGAAAGAAAACTGGCGTTCTACGGGTCGGAGCGTGGAATGTCAGATCCCTTAATCGGGCAGGTAGGTTAGAAAATTTAAAAAGGGAAATGGATAGGTTAAAGTTAGATATAGTGGGAATTAGTGAGGTTCGGTGGCAGGAGGAACAAGACTTCTGGTCAGGTGACCACAGGGTTATAAACACAAAGTCAAATAGGGGTAATGCAGGAGTAGGTTTAATAATGAATAGGAAAATAGGAACGCGGGTAAGCTACTACAAACAGCTTAGTGAACGCATTATTGTGGCCAATATAGATACGAAGCCCACACCTACTACAGTAGTACAAGTTTATATGCCAACTAGTTCTGCAGATGACGAAGAAATTGAAGAAATGTATGATGAAATAAAAGAAATTATTCAGATAGTGAAGGGAGACGAAAATTTAATAGTCATGGGTGACTGGAATTCGAGTGTAGGAAAAGGGAGAGAAGGAAACGTAGTAGGTGAATATGGATTGGGGCTAAGAAATGAAAGAGGAAGCCGCCTGGTAGAATTTTGCACAGAGCACAACTTAATCATAGCTAACACTTGGTTTAAGAATCATGATAGAAGGTTGTATACATGGAAGAACCCTGGAGATACTAAAAGGTATCAGATAGATTATATAATGGTAAGACAGAGATTTAGGAACCAGGTTTTAAATTGTAAGACATTTCCAGGGGCAGATGTGGACTCTGACCACAATCTATTGGTTATGACTTATGACTTAGAGAAAGCTTTTGACAATGTTGACTGGAATACTCTCTTTCAAATTCTAAAGGTGGCAGGGGTAAAATACAGGGAGCGAAAGCCTATTTACAATTTGTACAGAAACCAGATGGCAGTTATAAGAGTCGAGGGGCATGAAAGGGAAGCAGTGGTTGGGAAGGGAGTAAGACAGGGTTGTAGCCTCTCCCCGATGTTATTCAATCTGTATATTGAGCAAGCAGTAAAGGAAACAAAAGAAAAATTCGGAGTAGGTATTAAAATCCATGGAGAAGAAATAAAAACTTTGAGCTTCGCCGATGACATTGTAATTCTGTCAGAGACAGCAAAGGACTTGGAAGAGCAGTTGAACGGAATGGATGGTGTCTTGAAGGGAGGATATAAGATGAACATCAACAAAAGCAAAACGAGGATAATGGAATGTAGTCGAATTAAGTCGGGTTATGTTGAGGGTATTGGATTAGGAAATGAGACACTTAAAGTAGTAAAGGAGTTTTGCTATTTTGGGAGCAAAATAACTGATGATGGTCGAAGTAGAGAGGATATAAAATGTAGACTGGCAATGGCAAGGAAAGCGTTTCTGAAGAAGAGAAATTTGTTAACATCGAGTATAGATTTAAGTGTCAGGAAGTCATTTCTGAAAGTATTTGTATGGAGTGTAGCCATGTATGGAAGTGAAACATGGACGGTAAATAGTTTGGACAAGAAGAGAATAGAAGCTTTCGAAATGTGGTGCTACAGAAGAATGCTGAAGGTTAGATGGGTAGATCACATAACTAATGAGGAGGTACTGAATAGGATTGGGGAGAAGAGGCGTTTGTGGCATAACTTGACCAGAAGAAGGGATCGGTTGGTAGGACATGTTCTGAGGCATCAAGGGATCACCAATTTAGTATTGGAGGGCAGCGTGGAGGGTAAAAATCGTAGGGGGAGACCAAGAGATGAATACACTAAGCAGATTCAGAAGGATGTAGGTTGCAGTAGGTACTGGGAGATGAAGAAGCTTGCACAGGATAGAGTAGCATGGAGAGCTGCATCAAACCAGTCTCAGGACTGAAGACCACAACAACAACAAAATGAAATATAATTAAACATTATGAGTACATTGCCAGCGAAAGAGATTCATGCACAAACAACATACACTAACGTCAGTTATTACATAAAAGGGCGCTACATGACGACGGTTAACGTAATAAAACAGCTGCATATGTAACAGTTTAAATGTGGATAAAATCTTCATTAAACCACGATATTGGTCGTGTGAGCGTTGGCTGCCCTCTACAGATGACAGACAGATGATGGGTCGCAAGATTGCTTACTATGGAAACGACATTTTATATCGACTCCCCTATGGATCAAAGATGTTGTGAAGGCTGGCTGGTGCAAAGGACGCCAGCCAGTAACCATGGAGGCGATGTGAAAATCGATCATATGTGAAATTAAAAGATAACGCCGTAATATGCAGCCAAAGTGCGTTTATATGAACGAAATTATGTGCTGGCTCTATCATAAAATGTGCGTAATTACTTCGTTAAAATAACATTAAAATACAGAGTACATTGCCAGTAAAAGAGATGCTTGTACACCAGGCAGAAAATATTTCATGTGATTATTGACCGAAAGTAAAAATTTAAAATTCTCTCATAATCTCTCATTAACACAGTAAGTCAAGTATTAAAGCTACACCTTACGTACATTTTCTCTCTCTCGCATGCCTATTGTCAAATACGTAACACATTAACTCATTTGTAGAGAATTTAGATGTCTGCACCTCCTCCTCCAGGACTACCATCTTAACATTGGTGGCGAGGTTTGCGTGTATCAGTGATCCACTGAGCTATCCTGATGGGAGCCAGACAGGTCAGCTGGTGAGATTCCAGACAAAGAGCAGTCCTCCCGTGGGTGGCAACCACATGAGCCCTTAGGTAAGTCTGACCTTACTTCCTCTTGTTCAGGCTTCTGTTTTCTTTCCTATCGGCCTCCCTTGGCCAACGCTTACTCTTTCGACCCCCATGTTACTTGGTTTCGAGGCCTCAGCCTGTCTTTCATTTCTCTTTTCTTTTCTCCAACAATCAAAGGTTGGCAAAGGACCCCGGAGTCTACTCAGGCTGCCGATACCTGTTTGCAGAAACAAAACTCTGGGAAATGTCCACTGAAAATTTGAGAAATCAGTCAGACGTCAAGGATTTCAATGCAGCTCTGCCAACAAACACATCCCACATCCTAGAAGGCAAGATTCGTGAGACCCCTAGACAGTGTGCGAGACACAGTGGATACAGGCTACAAAGCCAATGGGGGAGGATGAAAGGCGAACTTATTTCCGGCGCCTTTTAAGTAACCGGACCATATCGGCTAAGGGAGATAACCCTGAAAGAAAATCCTGGTCGTCCTAGAAGGGGGTTGAGTAGATAGCTGGTAACAACTCTCAGAAAACACAGACTACTCCCAATACCGAGATGTCTGAAACGTTTTTATACTTGGTAGTTCGATTCCTTAAGCGGGGGGAGAGGGGGTTGTTATTGGCTTTATTATATTAGGTGAGTGGGAACCACTTAGCTTTTCCCCGTGACGCCAGAAACATTTTATCTCGTCAGCACGTCGTTCAGAAGAAGCACTGAGTTCTGCATTCAGGAAATTGGTCATCCTTCGAACATCTCACGTAAATGAACATTCCGCCATTAGAACATATATCCGAACAAAATTAATTACGTTCAGCAAGTTGCTTAAAGCCCTCAAACTTTGAACGTTTCTAACTCCCAGACTAAAATTTATAGAAATTCGATTTACATTGATTTGTATACAGTTGGTTTGCAGACTTCACCTACATGATAAGAAAAATAATGTTCTATATTAAAAATAAAAGATAACTAAATAAACTATGTTCATGACCCAGCGAAATGAATAACGTTTCTTACGTTTACCTGTCTACGTAAACAGGGTGAATATTAATAAAACCGACAAACTGCAGGGACGGATTCCTGACTGGAAATGGAGGAATAAAAGGTCCTATGAAGACGTGTCTGGAAATGCATCGTTGCCACGGTAGATGGAGCTGACGAATGAAAGTTCCCCTGACCACGTGCCATGTGTTCCTTGTGTGCTGCAGGCTGTGTGATTGACGCAGCGTACTGTAAGTAGCAGAATTGTCCGGTATTCACGTTGGGAACAAGCCAAGCTAGTGTTTGTGTACGGCTAAGTAGAAGGAAACTGTCAGGAGGCAGCACAGCTATACCAAAATAAGGGTGCTCACAGACACTAACCACATCACACAATATTTCAAGCCCTTTTGGGCGTTTGTGTGATGTACGACCTCATCCCCTTCTCCCACCTCCTCCTTTTCCTCCAACATCTCCGTATCCTTTACACTGTCCACAGGCTTGATCCCCCCCACCCTCTGGTTTCCTCCTTCCTCTCCACCCCCCGCCCGTTGCCGCATCTCTATCGCTGTATTCCTCCCTCTCTCCACCTCCACACCCTCCATCTCCTTCATCATGGCAACGTCTAGCGCCTCCCCCTCCTGGATGTTGAACTTCGCTGTGACATATACCCTTCCTTCCAACTGTAACCTGGCCTTGCTCCCTCCCCTCCCCAGGACCCCCTACTCCTCTCCACTCCTTCTCCCAGATCGGATTTTCCTCCTTTCCCCCCTGAGTCCCTGCACTCCCTCCTCAACTGTGTCCCTCCCACGTCCTTCCCTCGCCAGCCGTCTTAGCCGCGCCCCCGCCCGTCTCCTCCCCTCTCCCCCTGCCACCCTTCTCCCTCATCTCTATGCCCCTGCCAGATCATATGTTTTGCTCATCGTCATTACTGTGCTACATTAATGTTGTGTTTGGTGCTGTTCTCCTATGCGTCGAGAGGTGTGATTTAACTTGTGTGCTGGATTTGTACGTAGTGTTACTGTCAGTGATCGTTATGTGCTATGCCGTCTGTCAGTACTTTTGTGCTCCAGTCATACTTCACCTTGTGTTCTTTGACCTGTCCCAGTGTGTCCTTTTTTGTGTGCACTACTTTTTTACGGTTTTTATCTCCGTTTTACAGTCGCCCCTTTTTGTCTATTGTCTTTCATAATGTTCCCCTCTTTTTTATATCTATGTACCCCATGTTTTCTTCTTTATGTTATTTTTGAATGCCTTCTATTGTATGTTTTATGTCTTTCGGATGAAGAGAACGCATATGCTGCTGCCAGTCCGCCTCTATGGGGAATTGAAATGCAATAAAGAAAAAAAATTGTGTGATCATGGGTCCTGTCAGACAAACGAACGTGCAGGAAGGCGGCGGACTGTGCATACACCAGATTTCCATGACTGGTTCAACAGGATATTGTGATAGACCCTAGTACAAGCTCCAAACAAGTGGCCCGCCAACACGGTGAAAGCCAAAGTACAATTGTGTATCCTGCATGACAACCGCTACTGTCCCTACCACCTGCATTCCCATGGAGGCCACTCTGAACATCTGTTGTGACATGGATATGATGCAGCTCTGTACTGTGTGCAGGAACGATATGTCGTCGTTGCACACACACCGTCCATTTCTGGGTACATGTTCACAGAACCTTTTTTCTTCCATTTCCTGTCAGGAATCCGTCCGTGCACTTTGTCGGTTTTATTAGTGTTCACTCTGTACATTCCTCTAACTTAAAATGTTGTATTTACAAATGAAAACGTGGCCGTGGTGGTCTTGTGGGTACAGCACTAGACTCCATCCGTGAAGGTCGCGCGTACAATCCTGGATAGGAGCGTGAACTTCTCCACGTTTCGCTCCCTCCAGCATGGTCCGAGGCCCACTCAGCCTGCTGTCAGATTGAATACTCTTCCGGAGGTAAAAGGCGATCGGAGCGAGTGACACGCCACCGTCCGTCTCCACCGTACTGTCGCGGGGAAAGGAAGGGTGCGCTCTTATCTGCAGTCAGGCCAATAGTCCGACTATGGGCTTGTGCCACAGACTTTACCTTTTTACACATAGAAACAAATTATCTGAAATATCTTGTGTATTACTGTATCATCTTCCCGGTGTGCGCCCAGGATAGCAATATACGTTAGTTTATAGAGCACATGTGGTATCTGATCCTGAGAGCCTGTCGAGTGAAATACAACATTTGAAAACAGTTATTCTGAGAAACAAATATGTATTGCATTCAGGCCCAGGAGAGTTCAATCTATGGAGCAGAATGAAGATACGAAGACACCCAACACTTTGGCCTTTTTGCCGTATTTCGGTGCCATGTCGAAACGAAACGGTAGAGTCCTCGGAAGATACGGAATTAAGTGTGTTTTTCAACCATCTGCAAAACTGAGAAACCTGTTGGGTTCGGTTAAGGATGACCTTGGACTGAGGAAATGTGGTGTGTACAGGATTCCTTGTCAGTGTGGGGCAGCATATATATGCCAGACATGCCGCACAGTACAAGAACGCTGGAATGAACTTCAGCGTCACAGACGCCTTCGTTAACCGAAAAAGTCGGCAGTTGCGGAACACTGCCGGAATACAGTACATCGCATGATTTATGAAAAGACGGAAGTCTTATCCCCGGCATAATCTTTCTGGGACTGCGTCATTAAGGAAGCAATACCTATCCGTACAGCCGATAATCTGATCAACAAGGATACGGGATTTGAACTGAGCACAGCCTGGAACCCTGCATTGGCTGCTATTTAAATCACGACGCGAAAATCAAGATTCTTCTATGACAGGCCCGTCATAACACTGGCCTAGTACGGCCGTTGGTGAGTAACGTCTGGCCGCACTGTTGACAAACGCAGCGTAGAGCGCTCAGCGATTTTCAGCAGAGGGAGTTTGAATATGGCAAATCACTGCGCATGCGCGATTTCCGCGGCTGCGCATTCTTCGCGCGCGTGTTCTAAAAATGGGGCGTCGGTGTGCGGATACCGTCAGTCGTACCTAGCCACGAGCAATGTTGAACTACCTCAAGATGTCGGACAGGTGCTCCGAGGAAATATTGTGGAATTTTCACAACGTGATCCGGCGGCAGGCCCGTGAAAACTATTTACAACACATCCGCCGGGAAAGCTTGAAGAGTCACAATATTTCTTCTTCCGATACTTCGACTGATAACCGTACAGCCATCTTCCAGGTGCGTATAATTGCGTCACGTAGTTTTAATTAAGTTACCGGCTCACCTTGAGGATGGCTGTATAGTTATAGGCCGAAATATCAGAAGAAGAAATAATGCTGTCCCGGACGCATACAGTGAAACCCATCCCTTAGAAAAATTTGTGAGTTACTGTGCTGGTAAACCCCTTACGTTATTTGATTTTCAAACAGCTGAGAAGAACTGAACGTACTTCAGACATTTGTCTCTTTACTTATTCTGATCAACACTAAACTGACAGAATATTTTTAGCGCAACGCAATCTGAATTTCAATAATCCCTACAAAAGAATGGCCGTGACTAACAATAACCTCTACCTTTCATGAATCACTTACCTCACAAAAATCTTTGTTACTCGAACTACTGCAATACAGCGAGCACCAATACTGCCAGCTAAAGAAAAGATTCTAACTACTGAAGGCACTAACCACTGATAGGCATAGTTAGCAAATGAAAGATTTTGATAGAGAACAAACAATGAATTTACCTTAACAGTGTTCAAATGTCATTATATATATATATATATATATATATATATATATATATATATATATATATATATATATATATATATATATACTCCTGGAAATGGAAAAAAGAACACATTGACACCGGTGTGTCAGACCCACCATACTTGCTCCGGACACTGCGAGAGGGCTGTACAAGCAATGATCACACGCACGGCACAGCGGACACACCAGGAACCGCGGTGTTGGCCGTCGAATGGCGCTAGCTGCGCAGCATTTGTGCACCGCCGCCGTCAGTGTCAGCCAGTTTGCCGTGGCATACGGAGCTCCATCGCAGTCTTTAACACTGGTAGCATGCCGCGACAGCGTGGACGTGAACCGTATGTGCAGTTGACGGACTTTGAGCGAGGGCGTATAGTGGGCATGCGGGAGGCCGGGTGAACGTACCGCCGAATTGCTCAACACGTGGGGCGTGAGGTCTCCACAGTACATCGATGTTGTCGCCAGTGGTCGGCGGAAGGTGCACGTGCCCGTCGACCTGGGACCGGACCGCAGCGACGCACGGATGCACGCCAAGACCGTAGGATCCTACGCAGTGCCGTAGGGGACCGCACCGCCACTTCCCAGCAAATTAGGGACACTGTTGCTCCTGGGGTATCGGCGAGGACCATTCGCAACCGTCTCCATGAAGCTGGGCTACGGTCCCGCACACCGTTAGGCCGTCTTCCGCTCACGCCCCAACATCGTGCAGCCCGCCTCCAGTGGTGTCGCGACAGGCGTGAATGGAGGGACGAATGGAGACGTGTCGTCTTCAGCGATGAGAGTCGCTTCTGCCTTGGTGCCAATGATGGTCGTATGCGTGTTTGGCGCCGTGCAGGTGAGCGCCACAATCAGGACTGCATACGACCGAGGCACACAGGGCCAACACCCGGCATCATGGTGTGGGGAGCGATCTCCTACACTGGCCGTACACCACTGGTGATCGTCGAGGGGACACTGAATAGTGCACGGTACATCCAAACCGTCATCGAACCCATCGTTCTACCATTCCTAGACCGGCAAGGGAACTTGCTGTTCCAACAGGACAATGCACGTCCGCATGTATCCCGTGCCACCCAACGTGCTCTAGAAGGTGTAAGTCAACTACCCTGGCCAGCAAGATCTCCGGATCTGTCCCCCCATTGAGCATGTTTGGGACTGGATGAAGCGTCGTCTCACGCGGTCTGCACGTCCAGCACGAACGCTGGTGCAACTGAGGCGCCAGGTGGAAATGGCATGGCAAGCCGTTCCACAGGACTACATCCAGCATCTCTACGATCGTCTCCATGGGAGAATAGCAGCCTGTATTGCTGCGAAAGGTGGATATACACTGTACTAGTGCCGACATTGTGCATGCTCTGTTGCCTGTGTCTATGTGCCTATGGTTCTGTCAGTGTGATCATGTGATGTATCTGACCCCAGGAATGTGTCAATAAAGTTTCCCCTTCCTGGGACAATGAATTCACGGTGTTCTTATTTCAATTTCCAGGAATATATATATATATATATATATATATATATATATATATATATATATATATATATATATCAGTTCATGACATACAGTCTTACAAATTTCCTTTTTTTGACGGACAAACGTCTACATCATCCGCTCTCAAAACTCCGCCATCTCTCTCCCCACATCCACCACTGCTGGCGGCTCACCCCCAATTGCGCAACGCTATGCGCTGTTCACATCCAACTGCCCAACACTACAATAGCGAATATTCCAACAATGCCAACCAGCCACAGACTGCACACAGCACAACCAGTGATTTTTCATACAGAGCGCTACGTGACGTAACCAACATAAAAACCTAAACATCCTACTTACAACTGAATGATGACGGAATATTCTATGCACCGGAAAACTTCAAGGAATATCCTGTATATTTATTATACTTGCTAGCTTGCTTGCAATATCGATACCTCATCTCCTCCGTTGCTGATCAAGACTAGTGTGCAGCCGTAAGGAGGACTCTGGAAATAATGAGCAGTGGAGAGTGTTGTTTAATGAGAAGCGGACGTACCTCAATCGGAGTCTGTCGCGTCGGCGGAGGCTGGCGTCCCGCCGAAGCACGTCTGCGAGCCGCGAGTACTCCTCAGCCGTCAGCCGTGGCCAGCTGCCCCTCTCCTCTGGGGACGCCGACGTCTCCGCACCTGCGCACGGAGTCGTCCGCTGTAGCAGTTTTTGGTGGTACGCCTAAACTCCCCAACAACTCTATAGAGTGGAACCCAGAGTAAGAGATTCCTTTCTGCATGCCATCTCAAACATCCTACTCCACCCCACTTGTGACTGTTGATTGTTGTATGTTGCTGGTGTTGTCTTCAGTCCGGAGACTGGTTTGATGCTGCTCCCCACACTAGTCTAGCCTGTGCGAGGCTCACCATATCCACGTAACTGCTGCAACCGACATCCATTTAAACCCGTCTACTGTATTCCAGCCTTGTTCTTCCTCTACAAGTTTACTCCCGACTCCCACGCTTCAACCATTACCAAAACAGCGATTCCTTAATGCGTCACGATCCGTCCTACAACGGATCCCTTCTTTTACTCAAGTCGTCTCACAAATTTCTTTACTCCCCACTTAGTTTCAGCACTTCCTCATTAGTTATTCGGTCTACCCATCTAATCTTCAGCACTATTCTGTAGGACAACATTTCGAAAGTTTATTTGCCTTTGTCTGAACTGTTTGTTCAAAATGGCTCTGAGCACTATGGGACTCAACTGCTGTGGTCATAAGTCCCCTAAAACTTAGAACTACTTAAACCTAACCAACCTAAGGACATCACACACATCCATGCCCGAGGCAGGATTCGAACCCGCGACCGTAGCAGTCGCACGGTTCCGGACTGCGCGCCTAGAACCGCGAGACCACCGCGGCCGGCGAACTGTTTGTGTCCACATGAAACAAATACTTTCTGTAAGCACTTGTTAATACTTAAATTTGTCCTGGATGTTAAGCCTTTCGTGACTCATTTAATTAAAATTCCATACATACTCTAAAAATTGATTTTCTGCTTGGAATAGATACCGAGTGAGGCCACGTTTCTGAATTTCGGTGGTTGTTTATAGATTTATAATCGTTTTAAGTGGGACTCGAGGAGTAATAAATGGGTCCCCAAATTTATTCCTCCTTGAGTTCAAAATGGTTCAAATGGCTCTGAGCACTATGAGACTTAAACATCTGAGGTCATCAGTCCCCCAGAAGTTAGAACTACTTAAAACTAACCAACCTAAGGACATCACACACGCCCACGCCCGAGGCAGGATTCGAACCTGCGACCGTAGCAGCAGCGCGGTTCCGGACAGAAGCGCCTAGAACCGTTCGGCCACAACGGCCGGCCCTTGAGTCCAGCGAGACATGTACGTCCCGCTTAAAATAATTTTTTTTTTACTAGGGATTAGGATCTGTAAAAATAAGAAATAAGCACCATATTATGTCAAACAAATTCCGAGGTAGTAACTCAGTTACAGTGTTCTCAGCTACTCACCACCCAAAGATAGAGACTTCGTCACAAAAAGAAATAGAGATGGTACAAACCTCAGCTATATTCTGCCCTGCATCCATAGCAGAGTATACAGCTGTAATGAGAGCTGCAGACCGGTTCCACAAGCGGAAAAAAAGATATGGCATAGGCAATAGGTCACTCAAAAGGTGCATCGTCTTTCTTATTTTCCTTTAGATGTAGCAACAGTAAGCAATGTGGAACTGTAATAATGGAGGAAAATGCAACCAGCTTTCTTTTCACCTTGCTTCTGTAAAGCAACTTGGGAGAAATATAAAGAGTAAGGCAAGGTAAGCATTCACCACAATAAACGAACTACGAGTTTGTGGTGCTTTCCGACTGATATCAAGTCAGGGGAAATAAAATAAGATTACAACGCCAAATGAAATATATAAATGTAACAATTTAGACAAAATATGAACAAAAGGCACCAGTAGAAGTTCTCCGATACACTGGCCATAAGGCAAAACCACTAAAAGAATTTAGAAGCGTTTTGTCGATAAATATGTGCACAAATCTGTATATTTATAGCAAAAAGTGTATAGAAGACAGTGAAGACCTGTACTGAGAATTCCTATTGAAGACAGGAAAAAATTACACAAAACCGTCAAAACACAAGACGCAGAATGCACAACTGAAACAATTAATTGATATCTCGCGTATTAGGCGCAAACAATTAGCCTGATGGCTCCAGAAAATTGATACATTCAGGGCTAGAAAGCAGCACCACACAGATGTGGGGCTTTCATGCCCCAGTGAACTCAGGGAAATAAATTTTATGCGGGTCGCTTATGTCTGACTGGTCACGAAAGGGTTAACAAGTTCCTCTTTCTCATTTATGTTTTTCTTGCTACTGCCAGACTCCAGTTTCCATCCTCTCTACTTTTGCCATCATCAACAATTTTACTGCCTAAACAGCAAAACTCCGACTACTGTTAGAGTCTCATTTCCTACTTTAGTTACCTCAGCATCTGCTGATTTAATTCGGCTACATTCCTTTATCTTTATTTTACTTTCGTTATTCTTCATTTTATAACCTCTTTTCAAGACACTATTTCATAACCTCTTTTGAAGAAACTATTGATTCCATTCAAATACTTTTCGAAGGCCTCTGTCGCCTCCGACAAAATGACAGTGTCAACAGCATGTCTCTAAGATTTTATTTCTTCTCACTGCACTTTAATTCTATGAAAAGTATACAAAAAAGATGAATCGATAGCTTTGATAGATGAAACGCTGAGGTTAAAAGAGGCTCAAGTAGGGAGAAAGACAAGGACTTGCAGAAGCCCTTGGACGACAAACGCGGTATTGAATTTAGCTGTAGACAGGGGTAAACAATAAAAAGCTGCGCTACACGTCAAAGTGACATAGATATATGACACTGTTTTTCAATGTAAAGTCCCTCTAAACAACTATCAGAACGTTCTACCATTCGTTCAGTTCCTCGAGTACACAAATCCGCGTCTTAGTTACGGAGTCGTTCGAGAAATGTGGTGCCAAAGTCCTCATCGTTGGAAGATCTCTTTACTCACAGATACGCTTTCAGGTTGCTGGAAAGATGGAAATCGCATGGTGCAAGATCTCCTCTTACAGTTCAGCATAAACCATATCTGTGCGGCCTTGCTTAAACTGTTTGGCACCATTTAACTATGGCTGTACACGACATTGTATTTGGCATATATGTAGCCAGAATTTCACGGTGTATCTGTGTCCCCTTTTAAATGTTTTGCCCACAGGAATGGTATGTCCCGCGTACTTCAACTTTGGAGTTCCGCTTCATTTGAGTCACACACTGTGATGACTGTTCAAATGTCTCTGAGCACTATGGGACTTAACATCTATGGTCATCAGTCCCCTAGAACTTAGAACTACTTAAACCTAACTAACCTAAGAACATCACAAACATCCATGCCCGAGGCAGGATTCGAACCTGCGACCGTAGCGGTCACGCGGTTCCAGACTGAAGCGCCTAGAACCGCACGGCCACACTGGCCGGCTGTGATGACTGTGATGCATCGGCTATCCGCACCGCTAAAGAACAGAGTTTGCACGTAACCGGAAACATGTACTCTCCTCCGACAGTGCGCCACTCGTGTTGCGAAATGGTCTTAGCGCGGAACGACATGTCTGACTTCCTTCCTGAAGTCGCTGCGTATAATTGATGGAATAAAGGAAATATCAACAGCGAAGGCTATAGCTCAACATCAAATTGCACGGAAAACCTGGACCTAGCCGCTGTTCAGCATAGGGTGTAAAATGGCTGTTGCCGCTTCTGCTGATTTTGATGATGACGACGACGATAATAATGATGTTGATGCCGAATGGCTGTGATGTGACAAATCATTACGCCTGATTTTTGATGGAAGTTTCAGCGGAAGAGGTTAGCAAAGACCATTGAGACGGTACATACTTTTCAAAGGGGCCGAGTGCAGGACGATGGCAAAAACAGGAGATTAGCGAACAAATTCCTTCACTCATATAAACAATTAGCTAACACGACCTTCTCCCGTCTGACTAACAGCTTTCTCTGAAGTGAACTTTACTGCGAGCTTTACATATAAGTTTCCACAGAAGATATTTTGTTTATTTTGTTCTGTGATTGCAGTATGATTTCCATATATCTTTTGCGATTATGGTAACAAGGAGAAAATTTCTTGAAACGAGAAGAGACTGTCACCATTTTAGTTGGTAAATGCATGAGACATTCAGTAGCAAGATATTTAAATTTTGGGTGTAGCAAGCAACACGCAAGTATTGAACAAAGATGTGATTCATACGCAGTTTAGCTTGTAGTATGCATGGCATGGCGTGATCGAAAATAAAATTCTTTGTGCTGTATCTTTGTTGATTAACTGCAGTTATATTGTTTCTCACTGATTTCTTTGAACTGTCTTTGATTCTGTACAACTTGTTCAGCATGGGAAACACAAAATTAAAATGACGCCAGGATATATATATCAGATTCTTTTGTTTGTTAGAAGTAACATGGAAGCTTGGTACACTGTTGCAGATTGGCTTTTCGGTACATCTGCCGGTATCTCATCACGTTTGTATTTTTTTCTTTCTTTTAATATATCAAACTCCGCAAACAGCTGTATTTGAAGCAAAAATGGTTCAAATGGCTGTAAGCACAATGGGACTTAACATCTGAGGTCATCAGTCCCCTAGACTTAGAACTACACAAACCTAATTAACCTAAGGACATCACACACATCCATGCCCGAAGCAGGATTCGAACCTGCGACCGTAGCAGCAGCGCGGTTGCGGACTGAAGCGCCTAAAACCGCTCTGCCACAGCGGCCGGCGTATTAGAAGCAATTTTTCTATTAGGCACTACTAGTTACGTGGCTTACAGCCACATCATCAGGTGCATATAGACGTTAAAACATGGCCAATAACGTAGCGAAGAATATAGATGTCCAAACCATAATTAAACCCATAAAGTCCATAATTAATCATGGTTTGTCCTTTTATATTCTGCGCCATGACGTTGACAATGTTTTAACGTTTATATGCGCCAGATGACGCGGTTGTAAGCCATGAAATCAGTAGTGCCTAACAGATAAAAATGGTTCAAATACAGCTGTTTGCGGAGTTTCAGATATAAAATGTTCTATAACAGCTGCAGGTCCACTGACCAAAGACCCAAGAAAGATTCAATGTACAGTGTCCACCTCGCACGCCTTGAACTGGCCTATACCGGCAGTTATACAGGGGCCAGACATTTAACAATGGATTCTGAACTACTGTGCAATTTGGCATGTTTCACATTAACAAATCAACAAAACATTGCCAGATGTAAAAAAAGTGTGTAATGTTTTGTGACCCCTGAACAAAAGACGTCCCTCCAACAACGTAGGGTGAGCGGGTCAGCCTAAGCGTTAAGGCGAAGCAAGTCCCCGACCAACTTCGAGCGGCTGTGGAACAAATAGTACGAAGGTTGGTATCACTGCACGCTACAATAGAAGTCGCGCTTTACGGCTTAACCTGCGGAGTGTCTTCGTGAATGTGCTCCAGACTGCCAGCGAGGTTTTCAGCGAGAACGAGCTCAAGTTGCAGTCATCACTACAGCTTCAATCATCGCAGCTCACCTATGCGAAGAGAATCCGCTTCTCTCCCACAGTGCCCACGCCGAATAAGTGCTGTACTATGCACCTATTGCACTTCGCCTCAGAACAGCGCTAGGAATATTGTACAACGACACTTGAAGTTGAGTATTTGTGTGTCATTGACTAAATTTATGTTTAGGAAGTAGAATAAGTCAATAACTGTGCTTACAGATATGCGCACTTGATGTTTGGTTGGGAGCTGAGCCGCTGTATACGCTGACATCTGAGGTACCTCTGTGCTTGTTGTCAACATCCTACGCCCAACTCCTTGAACACACGACACGAACAGCTTCGCTGCCGAGCAGTGGGGCGTAGGCAGGAGCGAGCATCTATGCACCGTGCTATTTAACTCGCTATACATTATACACTACTGGACATTAAAATTGCTGCACCATGAAGATGACGTACTACAGACGCGAAATTTAACCGACAGGAAGAAGATGCTGTGATATGCAAATGATTAGCTTTTCAGAGCATTCACACAAGGTTGGCGCCGGTGGCAACACCTACAACGTGCTGACACGAGGAAAGTTTCCAACCGATTTCTCATACACAAACAGCAGTTGACCGGCGTTGCCTGGTGAAACGTTGTTGTGATGACTCGTGTAAGGAGGAGAAATGCGTACCATCACATTTCCGACTTTGATAAAGATCGGATTGTAGCCTATCGCGATTGCGGTTTATCGTATCGCGACATTGCTGCTCGCATTGGTCGAAATCCAATGACTATTAGCAGAATATGGAATTGGTGGGTTTAGGAGGGTAATACGGAACGCCGTACTGGATCCCAACGGCCTCGTATCACTAGCAGTCGAGATGACAGGCATCTTATCCGCATGACTGTAACGGATCGTGCAGCCACGTCTCGATCCCAGAGTCAACAGATGGGGACGTTTGTAAGATAACAACCATCTAAACCAGGGCCGCACAAGGTGCATGCACCGGTGCATCGCACAGTGCAGAGTGCACAAGACGGCTGCGCTGTGTTGACGACGGTGCAGACCCCCCACTCCTCGGCTTTGCGCAACAGCGCTGCCTCTCACTTCCTTAGCTTGTGTCGCTCGCGCCGCCTGTCTCCACCTGTTTCAAAGCTTTTACCCTGTTGTCTTCGTCATTGCCAAATACTAATGTACACTAGGTGAAGAGCTTAGTTTGGTGCACAAAAGATATCTATATAATAACTGTAATGGTAACAATTTTAAATTTGGTTTCAACACAAATGTATCTTCCTATGTGCTCTTTATTTGATTTGCTATTATGCTACTAAGATCTGGAACACGAGATTGGCTGACAGCAATTCTGAGAGAAGTTTTTAAATTACAATTATAAATACCCGCATGCAACCTAGTTTTTGTACAAGACAAAACAGGAAAAATACCTTTCACATACACAAGTGGAACCAAACATAGAAATAATCTTCGCTGCTTCTCTGTGTAACTTGGGAAATTCTTCCTTCGGCAAATTCTGGTAGAATTGGAGCAAACCTTTTGTATTGTATAACACATCCTTTCGGTGAACATCGTTTTGCAAATCAATTAGTTCGAAATGTAAATCTGAAGGCGCACTTTCAATATCCATCGAAAAATGTTTCACAAAAACATCGAGAATTGGCTGCAGGTAGGTAATTTCCTGAAACAGTAACAAAGCCAATGTTAACAAATGAAAGTAATGTAAGCCGTTGTTTCGAAGTACTAAAATGCGATAGATTTTAATAAACATGTAATGTGTACTATTGGTTTTAATGTAATGTTACACTTGCATATGTAACGCAATCTCCTTTATTTAGCCGTATGTCATATACTGGCACATTACCTGGAATCGTTCGTTAAACGCATTTTCAAGGGATTGTAGTACCTCGTATTTTTCAAAGCGCGCTCCTTCCTGCACAGATGCTGTCAAACAAAAACATACTACCGTTTTGATTAGAGCGGTTATAAGAATCAGGCTGTTTTAATAAAGGTACAATTTATATCTCGCTTCCCTAGTTCAGGAAAGTGTTGCGTATTTTTCTCTGAAAGGTTGTTTTTGAGGAGTTTCAGTTTATACTGGAAAGCGTTTATTTTGCTGACCATATCGTTGATGAGATTGTTTTCTTTTTGGAGTTTCAGACTTAAATGATTTAGGAGAGCCATAATGTCTGCTAAAAATCCTAAATCAGCTACCCATTCAGGGTCATGAAAAAGTGGATCCGGACGTCCTTTGCTCTCCAAGAACTGAGCCACAGTGTGGCGTAGTCGAAAAATTCGGGAAATCACTTTCCCTTTGCTCAGCCAGCGCACCTCAGCGTGGTAGGGAATATCTGGATACTCCTCTTCAAAGGAAATCAAAAATTCTTTGAATTGACGATGAGTGATTCCATGAGAACGAATGTAGTTCACGATACGCACCACTACCTTCATCACATCTTGAAGACCGATAACTTTCGCACAAAGAGCCTCTTGGTGTGCAAAACAATGAAGGGAAGGTAAATTCGGCATGTTACGTTTTTTCCGCAGTAGGCCAATAAACCCTTTTGCTTTACCGCACATTGCTGGTGCCCCGTCTGTGGTTACGGAATACACCTTTTCCCAACGGAGTCCTATTCCTTCAGCTGCCATTTCAACAGATGCTGAAATATCCGCCCCTGTAACAGTGTCCTTCAAGGAAATCATATCCAGGAGCCCTTCCGTTACATGTAGGTCGTCGTCCACGCCACGGAAAAATATTGCTAACTGAGCCGTGTCGTTAATATCCGTGGACTCATCAAGTGCGATGGAGTAGGCTACGAAGTTTTCAGTTTTGGCTGCCAGTTGTTCATGCAAACTCTCAGCAATGTCGTTGATTCTCCGATGTATTGTCTCTCTGGAAAGTGGTATTCTGCTGTACGCGGAAGCTAATGTGGGATTCACTGTTTCTACTACGTCCAACATAATGTTTTTTTTTCCAGAATGAGATTTTCACTCTGCAGCGGAGTGTGCGCTGATATGAAACTTCCTGGCAGATTAAAACTGTGTGCCCGACCGAGACTCGAACTCGGGACCTTTGCCTTTCGCGGGCAAGTGATCTACCAACTGAGCTACCGAAGCACGACTCACGCCCGGTCTCACAGCTTTACTTCTGCCAGTATCTCGTCTCCTACCTTCCAAACTTTACAGAAGCTCTCCTGCGAACACTGCAGAACTAGAACCCCTGAAAGAAAGGATACTGCGGAGAAATGGCTTAGCCACAGCCTTGGGGATGTTTCCAGAATGAGATTTTCACTCTGCAGCGGAGTGTGCGCTGATATGAAACTTCCTGGCAGATTAAAACTGTGTGCCCGACCGAGACTCGAACTCGGGACCTTTGCCTTTCGCGGGCAAGTGCTCTACCAACTGAGCTACCGAAGCACGACTCACGCCCGGTCTCACAGCTTTACTTCTGCCAGTATCTCGTCTCCTACCTTCCAAACTTTACAGAAGCTCTCCTGCGAACACTGCAGAACTAGAACTCCTGAAAGAAAGGATACTGCGGAGACATGGCTTAGCCACAGCCTTGGGGATGTTTCCAGAATGAGATTTTCACTCTGCAGCGGAGTGTGCGCTGATATGAAACTTCCTGGCAGATTAAAACTGTGTGCCCGACCGAGACTCGAACTCGGGACCTTTGCCTTTCGCGGGCAAGTGCTCTACCAACTGAGTTACCGAAGCACGACTCACGCCCGGTCTCACAGCTTTACTTCGGCCAGTATCTCGTCTCCTACCTTCCAAACTTTACAGAAGCTCTCCTACGAAACTTGCAGAACTAGCACTCCTGAAAGAAAGGATACTGCGGAGACATGGCTTAGCCACAGCCTTGGGGATGTTTCCAGAATGAGGTTATCACTCTGCAGCGGAGTGTGCGCTGATATGAAACTTCCTGGCAGATTAAAACTGTGTGCCCGACCGAGACTCGAACTCGGGACCTTTGCCTTTCGCGGGCAAGTGCTCTACCAACCGAGCTACCGAAGCACGACTCACGCCCGGTCTCACAGCTTTACTTCTGCCAGTAACTCGTCTCCTACCTTCCAAACTTTACAGAAGCTCTCCTACGAACCTTGCAGAACTAGCACTCCTGAAATAAAGGATACTGCGGAGACATGGCTTAGCCATAGCCTTGGGTATGTTTCCAGAATGAGATTTTCACTCTGCAGCGGAGTGTGCGCTGATATGAAACTTCCTGGCAGATTAAAACTGTGTGCCCGACCGAGACTCGAACTCGGGACCTTTGCCTTTCGCGGGCAAGTGCTCTACCAACTGAGCTACCGAAGCACGACTCACGCCCGGTCTCACAGCTTTACTTCTGCCAGTATCTCGTCTCCTACCTTCCAAACTTTACAGAAGCTCTCCTACGAAACTTGCAGAACTAGCACTCCTGAAAGAAAGGATACTGCGGAGACATGGCTTAGCCACAGCCTTGGGGATGTTTCCAGAATGAGATTTTCACTCTGCAGCGGAGTGTGCGCTGATATGAAACTTCCTGGCAGATTAAAACTGTGTGCCCGACCGAGACTCGAACTCGGGACCTTTGCCTTTCGCGGGCAAGTGCTCTACCAACTGAGTTACCGAAGCACGACTCACGCCCGGTCTCACAGCTTTACTTCGGCCAGTATCTCGTCTCCTACCTTCCAAACTTTACAGAAGCTCTCCTACGAAACTTGCAGAACTAGCACTCCTGAAAGAAAGGATACTGCGGAGACATGGCTTAGCCACAGCCTTGGGGATGTTTCCAGAATGAGGTTATCACTCTGCAGCGGAGTGTGCGCTGATATGAAACTTCCTGGCAGATTAAAACTGTGTGCCCGACCGAGACTCGAACTCGGGACCTTTGCCTTTCGCGGGCAAGTGCTCTACCAACTGAGCTACCGAAGCACGACTCACGCCCGGTCTCACAGCTTTACTTCTGCCAGTAACTCGTCTCCTACCTTCCAAACTTTACAGAAGCTCTCCTACGAACCTTGCAGAACTAGCACTCCTGAAAGAAAGGATACTGCGGAGACATGGCTTAGCCATAGCCTTGGGTATGTTTCCAGAATGAGATTTTCACTCTGCAGCGGAGTGTGCGCTGATATGAAACTTCCTGGCAGATTAAAACTGTGTGCCCGACCGAGACTCGAACTCGGGACCTTTGCCTTTCGCGGGCAAGTGCTCTACCAACTGAGCTACCGAAGCACGACTCACGCCCGGTCTCACAGCTTTACTTCTGCCAGTATCTCGTCTCCTACCGTCCAAACTTTACAGAAGCTCTCCTACGAACCTTGCAGAACTAGCACTCCTGAAAGAAAGGATACTGCGGAGACATGGCTTAGCCACAGCCTTGGGGATGTTTCCAGAATGAGATTGTCACTCTGCAGCGGAGTGTGCGCTGATATGAAACTTCCTGGCAGATTAAAACTGTGTGCCCGACCGAGACTCGAACTCGGGACCTTTGCCTTTCGCGGGCAAGTGCTCTACCAACTGAGCTACCGAAGCACGACTCACGCCCGGTCTCACAGCTTTACTTCTGCCAGTATCTCGTCTCCTACCTTCCAAACTTTACAGAAGCTCTCCTGCGAACACTGCAGAACTAGCACGCCTGAAAGAAAGGATACTGCGGAGACATGGCTTAGCCACAGCCTTGGGGATGTTTCCAGAATGAGATTTTCACTCTGCAGCGGAGTGTGCGCTGATATGAAACTTCCTGGCAGATTAAAACTGTGTGCCCGACCGAGACTCGAACTCGGGACCTTTGCCTTTCGCGGGCAAGTGCTCTACCAACTGAGCTACCGAAGCACGACTCACGCCCGGTCTCACAGCTTTACTTCTGCCAGTATCTCGTATCCTACCTTCCAAACTTTACAGAAGCTCTCCTACGAACCTTGCAGAACTAGCACTCCTGAAATAAAGGATACTGCGGAGACATGGCTTAGCCACAGCCTTGGGGATGTTTCCAGAATGAGATTTTCACTCTGCAGCGGACTGTGCGGTGATATGTTTTTTATTAATGGCCCGTCCATAAATGGCCTCCCAGCTCTTGCTAAACGTAGAGCAACTTTGTAACTAGCTCTGAGAGGCCTTTCGCAACACCCCTGATCTTCTTCACCCTAAAGTAGAGAAAAAAAGATATGTTAGAAATAATTTATGCGAAAACGAAAACTAAGGAATCTAAACAAATGTTATTTCGTTTCGCATGACCTTTAACCAAAATGTACATGCTAAAGTACTTGCAACAAACCTTGTTTGTAGATACAGAATTCTCTTCTGCAAGAGTTTGCAACTTCCGTAATTCTTCCTCTCTGGCATCCCCTGTTGTATCACTATACTTTTGTGAATGCAATCTGCTGTAGTGCCTTTCAATACACGATTTTCTGACACACGTAATTAGTGTACCGCAGATTAGACATTTGGCTTTATCGGCACACCGCACAAAAAAGTAGGAGAGTTCCCATTCCAGTTTAAATCGACTTTCGGAAATTTTCCCTTTTTTTTGGAGCAGATGGTTCCATTATTCCGCTAATTGTCTTGCGCTTACGTAATCCAATGTTGACTAAGCCGTCTGGCAGCGCAATCGGCAGCTCACAGCGTCGGCCTCATCTAGCAAGCCGAGTTGAGGCGAAGTATGCCGAGTTGAACCGATGCACTGTGCAGGAACTCGCTGCACCTCGCTTTGCACGCGTGCGGTTTTCCGTGTTTGTGCGGCCCTGATCTAAACGAACAGTTCGACGACGTTTGCAGCAGCGTGGACTATCAGCTCGTAGACCATGGCTGCGGTTACCCTTGACGCTGCATCACAGACAGGAGCGCCTGTGATGGTGTACTCAACGACGAACCTGGGTGCACGAATGGCAAAACGTCATTTTTTGATGAATCCAGTTTCTGTTTACAGCATCGTGATGGTCGCATCCGTGTTTGGCGACATCGCGGTGAACGCACATTGGAAGCGTTTATTCGTCATCGCCACACTGGCGTATCACCCGGCGTGATGGAAAGTGGGTCCATTGGGTACACGTGTCGGTCACCTCTTGATCGCATTGACGGCACTTTGAACAGTGAACGTTACATTTCAGATGTGTTACGACCCGCGGCTCTACCCTTCATTCGACCCTTGCGAAACCCTACATTTCAGCAGGATAATGCACGACCGCATGTTGCAGGTCCTGTACGGGCCTTTCTGGATACAGGAAATGTTCGACTGCTGCCCTGGCCAGCACATTCTCCAGATCCCTCACCAATTGAAAACGTCTGGTCAATGGTGGCCGAGCAACTGACTCGTCACAATACGCCAGTCACTACTCTTGATGAACTGTGGTATCGTGTTGAAGCTGCACGTGCAGCTGTACCTGCACACGCCATCCAAGCTCTGTTTGACACAATGTCCAGGCGTATCACGGCCGTTACCGTTATTACGGCCAGAGGTGTTTTTTATGGGTACTGATTTCTCAGGATCTATGCACCGATATTGCGTGAAAATGTAATCACATGTCAGTTCTAGTATAATATATTTGTCCAATGAAATAGCCGTTTATCATCTGGCTTTCTTCTTGGTGTAGCAATTTTAATGGCCAGTAGTGTACAACGTATACGTGATACAACAAATTTAATAATTTTTAACATGTTTTATGTTCGCTGATGTTAACAAATAGATGGTTCTTTACCCATTTCACCTTCTTAGGAGTAGATTTCTTCTTCTATCTAAGGTAGACTAGTTCTTCCTCAAGGTTCAAACTATCTACCTCCAAGCTATGGCTCTGAGCACTATGGGACTCAACTGCTGTGGTCATAAGTCCCCTAGAACTTAGAACTACTTAAACCTAACTAACCTAAGGACAGCACACAACACCCAGCCATCACGAGGCAGAGAAAATCCCTGACCCCGCCGGGAATCGAACCCGGGAACCCGGGCGTGGGAAGCGAGAACGCTACCGCACGACCACGAGATGCGGGCACCTCCATGCTAAATTTCATCAAAATCCGCTCAGCGGCATAGTCATGAAAACGTAACAAGCAGAGTTACTTACACTTATATAATATTAGCATGGAAGTATGGATTAAAGACATTGACAACTCTATTAGCATTGTATTCAATTCGTTGAATCGTATTATGTAGAACGTCTCAACGAATCAAAGCATTTCCACAGTATAATAAATTTAACAGACAAAAAAAATGTTTTTCAAAGACTAAGTATTCTCCCTAACTCTCGTTTATTCTTCAACTCGATAAGTATTTGTACTACACACTTTCTAAAGTAGTCTATGTTCTTCCTCAATGTTCAAGCCAACTCCATACCAAATTTTATCAAAATTGGTTCAGCGGTTCAGTCTTGAAAGGGTAACAGACAAACACATCTTCACATTTATAATATAAGTATAGGTTACAGTTTACTTGCGAAAACTGTCTTCTTTCCTTGACCGTTCAGTACTGGTGCTCGCAAACTACAGCAAATGTTTCAGTAGTAGGTTGGTTGAGTTTCTTACGGACAGGTGGAAGGACTGCAGAAGATAACAGAAGTGCTGCAATTGAATTCATAATCCGTATATTGACCTCCGACATATGGGAGACGACGAGGCAGTCTTCAAAATATGGCACGGCCATGAATCCACAATTCTGGACAACTATTGGCCGAAACAAGCTGTCCACTGTGAAAATAATACATAACACACACACAAGAAAACAATAATGCGAGTTCGTTATAGCCCTTAGGGAAAATTAATTCATATATCGAAAGAATGAACTAATTGTAAGAAAGTAAATAAGGAGTTACTGAAGCATGAGAGTGGTAGAGACGAGAACAAGGGGGCGGCTGCACCAGCGCGTTGTTTACCACAGAAACATCAGTCAGCTGACAGTCGGCTGCCTGCGAACCCGGATGTTAGTGAGTTTTGTTCCAGCTATCACCGAAATGATATGACCGAATTCCTAACGCCGGCCGCGGTGGTCTAGCGATTCTAGGCGCTCAGTCCGGAACCGCGCGACTGCTACGGTCGCAGGTTCGAATCCTGCCTCGGGCATGGATGTGTGTGATGTCCTTAGGTTAGTTAGGTTTAAGTAGTTCTAAGTTCTAGGGGACTGATGACCACAGATGTTAAGTCCCATAGTGCTCAGAGCCATTTGAATTCCTAACGCGAGTTTTACGCACATGCCTGGGATCAACGTGATAAAATGGTCATATGTTGCAGCTGAGATGGCGATAGGCTTGCACGTTAATCTTCACGATGTACCGAAACAGAATGTCTGCGACCAGATATCGCTTTAGAGTAGTTTGGGCACATCTGTCCGGCGGTTTTATATCCTCGATGGATACGCTGGGGAGTGACTAGGTCGGTAAAAAGTAGTTCTTTGCAGCTAACTTGACCAGGCAGGCAGCGCTAACCCTCTTTCGTCGTATCTGCGTGGTGGCGACAGCGACTCCCTGCCTTTTAAGTTGGTCATTCCGCTTTGAAACCGTAACAATCCACCGCGGGAAAAAGGGTCTCTTTGTCCGGAGAACGTGGCAGCGGAGTGAGTTTGAACACAACAGCCATTGCCTTTCTTTCCAACGAACATGCCACAATGGAAGTATTTTAATAAACTTATGTCCAGAACTCTAAAATTTATGCAGTCCTTCTCAGCCTGTGGTCCTTTTGAATGGCAACGCGTCGGTTAGGAATAGCACGGAAAATTACTTCTGTGGGGAAAATTTGCTTATGTAATTTACCTCCTCATAAACTATGTACACAAACATATCGTGATTGCGGTCATTCAGTACGTAAACAACCGATCATTTGACCAAGAAAAACATAGAATTACGAGTAATGACTAATTGTCGATGTACCCCACAAATTGTTGGCTAACAATTTCTTTTTGTTCCTTAACGCCAAACAAAATACGAGCGGTGAGCTCTTATCGTCATCTCAATAAACAGTCGAATCTTTCCAAAACCATGTTTTTGATGTGCCAACATCAGAATGGAAACGTGTTTTCAAAATTGGTTCGAACGCATGAAAATGTATATAGATTTTAGTAACGAATATTCTGGGAAACAGTAAAATTATTTGTATCAAAAAGTGTTCTGCTTTCATCGTTTTCCCCAACATTGAGAACACGGCCCTCGTATGTCAAATGATGACCTTCGCGGCGTGATCTCACTAGCGTGCGATTACCGCATGTTTCTCCCCACACTCGTAACCTGCCAGAGGCAACTCACAGTAACAACTAGCAGTTCACATTACGTTAGTACATGAGAGTAAAGATGAAAAGGTTTTTATTAATTAACAGCTCTAGTACCCTGGATCCACCGTGCAGAAGCTGAGGCAACGTTTACAGCAATCCCGTCTGTCCGTGAAAATTTGTATGTTGAGGCTACCACGCGAGACGTGACGGACATACATTTCCTGATCAAAAATATCTGGGGGTCCATACGTAATGCGGAACTGATCGCCAAATGTCACGAAAGGCGGTCCCGCCCATATACAAGGAGTTGTGGAGTATTGTGTTGTCATTGGGGAAGCAATAAATGCAAATTCAGTGAGTTCGAACTTGGACTAGTTATTGGATGACATATGATTAACAAAACGGTCGGGAACATTTCAACATTTCTACTGTTAAGACATGTTCATAGGCTTGTCGACCTCGAAAAAGCGTTCGACAATGTAAAATGGTGCAAGATGTTCGAAATTGTGAGAAAAATAAGGGTTGTATTTTAATAAACTTATATCCAGAACTCAAAAATTCATGCAGTCGCCGGCCGGAGTGGCCGAGCGGTTCTAGGCGCTTCAGTCTGGAACCGCGCGACCGCTACAGTCGCAGGTTCGAATTCTGCCTCGGGCAGGGATGTGTGTGATGTCTTTAGGTTAGCTAGGTTTACTTAGTGCTTAGTTCTAGGGGACTGATGACCTCAGAAGTTAAGTCCCATAGTGCTCAGAGCCATTTGAACCATTTATGCAGTCCTTCTCAGCCTGTGGTCCTTTTGAATGGCAACGCGTCGGTTCGGAATAGCGCGGAAGTATTTTATTTAAAAGAAATGTGTGGGAAACACTGAAAAGTAGAAGAGAAAGGGTGATAGGACGGAGGCGGATTTGGTAAGCTATAGGGAGAGAGGCCGGTAATATACAATATATACAAGAGCCAAAAGGTAATAATAAGAGTGGACGACCAAGTACGAAGTGCTCGGATTAAAAAGAGTGTAAGAAAGGGATGTAGTCTTTCGCCCCTACTGTTCAAACTCTATTTCGGAGAAGCATGTTGGAAATAAAAGAAAGTTTCAGGAGTGGAATGAAAATTCAAGGTGAAAGGATATCAATGATACAATTCGCTCATGATATTGCTGTGCTTAGAGAAAGTGAAGAAGAATTGCAGGATCTGCTGAATGGAATGAACAGTCTAATGAATACAGAACATGGATTGAGAGTAAATCGAAGAAAGACGAAAGTAATGACAAGTAGCAGAAATGAGATCAGCGAAGAACTTAACATAAGGATTGATGGTCACGAAGTAGATGAAGTTGAGGAATTCTACTACTTAGGCCTTCGGAGCCGTAGTCACACTCGTGTACCCTTGATGACTGCACGGCACAAAGGTTTACCACTCGCCTGAGCCCGTCAACACCGACACTCGACTGTTGATGACTGGAAAAATGTTGCCTGGTCGGACGATTCTCGTTTCAAATTGTATTGAGCAGATTGTCATGTACGGGTATGGAGACAACCTCATGAATCCAAGGACGCTGCATTTCAGCAGTGGACTGTTCAAGCTGTGTTCAAGCTGGTGGAGGCTCTGTAATGGTGTGGGGAGCGTGCAGATGGAGTGACATGGGAGCCCTGATACGACTAGATACGACTCTGACTGGTGACACGTACGTAAGCATGCAGTCTGATCACCTACATTCATTCATGTCCATTGTGCATTACGACGGACTCGAGCAATTCCAGCACGACAATGCGACACCCCACACGTCCATAATTGCTACACAGTCGATCCAGGAAGACTCTTCTGAGTTTAAACTTTTCTGTTGGCCACCAAACTCTCCATAAATGAACTTTATTGAGCATTTATGGGATGCCTTTCAACCTGCTGTTCAGAAGAGATCACAAGCCCTTGTACTCTTACGGATTCATGGTGTCAATTCCCTCTAGTACTACATCAGACATTAGTCGAGTCCATGCCACGTCGTGTTGCGGCACTTCTACATGCTAGCGGGTACCCTACACGATATTAGGCAGGTGTACCAGTTTTTTGGCTCTTCAGTGTACATACATAATGTGGAAAGTAACGGTCCTGTAACGTTGCCTTGGGGCACGCTCTAAGTTTGGAAGACAACAACACAGTACCCATATATAATTTTTTTCTGCTTTATTAACTACGAACGTTTAAATGAAATGTATAGATATGTTGTGTATATTATTATGATGTATATACGTTTTAATAATTTCCTGTCTGTAAAATGTTGTTGTTGTTGTCTTCAGTCCAGAGACTGGTTAGATGCAGCTCTCCATGCTACTCTATCCTGTGCAAGCTTCTGCATCCTACATACTTCTGAATCTGCTTAGTGTATTCAATTTTTGGTCTCCCTGTACAATATTTACACCCCACGCTGCCCTCCAACACTAAACTGGTGATCTCTTGATACCTCAGAACATGTCCTACCAACCGATCCCTTCTTCTAGTAAAGTTGTGCCACAAATTCCTCTTCTCCCGAATCCTGTTCAGTATCTCCTCATTAGTTATGTGATCTACCCATCCAATCTTCAGCATTCTTCTGTAGCACCACATTTCGAAAGCTTCTATTATCTTCTTGTCGAAACTATTTATCGTCCATGTTTCACTTCCATACATGGCTACCTACAAATACTTTCAGAAAAGACTTCCTGACGCTTAAATCTATACTCGATCTTAACAAATTTTTCTTCTTCACAAACGCTTTCCTTGCCATTGCCAGCCTACATTTTATATCCTCTCTACTTCGACCATTATCAGTTATTTTGCTTCCCAAATAGCAAAACTTATTTACTTATTTCCTAATCTAATTCCCTCAGCATCACATGATTTAATTCGACTACATTCCATTATCCTCGTTTTTCTTTTCTTGATGTTCATCTTATATCCTCCTTTCAAGACACTGTCCATTCCATTCAACTGCTCTTCCAGGCCCTTTGCTGTCTTCGACAGAATTACAATGTCATCGGCGAACCTCAAAGTTTTTATTTCTTCTCCATAGATTTTAATACCTACTCCGAACTTTTCTTTTGTTTCCTTTATTGCTTGCTCAATATACAGACTGAATAGCATCGGGGAGAGACTACAACCCTGTCTCACTCCCTTCCCAACCACTGCTTCCCTTTCATACCCCTCGACTCTTATAACTGCCATCTGGTTTCTGTACAAATTGTAAATAGGCTTTCGCTCCCTATATTTTACCCCTGCCACCTTCAGAATTTGAAAGAGAGTACTCCAGTCAACATTGTCAAAAGCTTTCTATTAGTCTACAAATGCTATAAACGTAGGTTTGCCTTTCCTTAATCTATCTAATAAGATAATTCGTAGGGTCAGTACTCCCTCACGTGTTCCATCATTTCTACGGAATCCAAACTGATCTTCCCCGAGGTCGGCTTCTATCAGTTTTTCCATTCGTCTGTAAAGAATTCGTGTTAGTATTTTGCAGCCGTGACATATTAAACTGATAGTTCGGTAATTTTCACATCTGTCCACACCTGCTTTCTTTGGGATTGGCATTACTACATTCTGCATGAAGTCTGAGGGTATTTCGCCTGTCTCATACATCTTGCTCACCAGATGGTAGAGTTTTGTCAGGGCTGGTTCTCTCAACGCCATCAGTAGTGCTAATGAAATGTTGTCTACTCCCGGGGCCTTGTTTCGTCTTGGCTCTTTCAGTGCTCTGTCAAACTCTTCACGCAGTGTATCTCCCATTTCATCTTCAACTACGTCCTCCTCCATTTCCATTATACAACCCTCAAGTTCATCGCCCTTATGTAGACCCTCTATATACTCCTTCCACCTTTCTGCTTTCCCTTCTTTGCTTGGAACTGGCTTCCCATCGGAGCTCTTGATATTCATACAAGTGGTTCTCTTTTCTCCAAAGCTCTCTGTAATTTTACTGTAGACTGTATCTATCTTACCCCTAGTGAGATAAGCCTCTAAATCCTTACATTTGTCCTCTAGCCATCCCTGCTTAGCCATTTTGCACTTCTTGTCGATCTCATTTTTGAGATGTTTGTTTTCCTTTTTGCCTGCTTCATTTACTGCACTTTTATATTTTCTCCTGTCATCATTAAATTCAATATCTCTTCTGCTACCCAAGAATTTCTACTAGCCCTCATCTTTTTATCTACTTCGTCCTCTGCTCCCTTCACTATTTCATTTCTCAAAGCAACCCATTCCTCTTCTACTGTATTTCTTTCCCCCGCTCTTATCAATTGTTCCCTAATACTCTCTCTGAAACTCTCTACAACCCTTGTTTTTTTAGTTTATCCAGGTCCCATCTCTTTAAATTCCGACATTTTTGCACTTTCTTCAGTTTTAATTTACAGTTCATAACCAATAGATTGTGGTCAGAGTCCACATCTGCCCCTGGAAATGTCTTACAATTTAAAACCTGGTTCCTAAATCTCTGTCTTACCATTATATAATCTATCTGAAACCTTTCAGTGTCTCCACGCCTCTTCCATGTATACAACCTTCTTTCACGATTCTTAAACCAATGTTAGCTATGATTAAGTTATTCTCTGTGCAAAATTCTACCAGGCGGCTTCCTCTTTCATTCCTTACCCCCATTCCATATTCACCTACTACTTTTCCTTCTATTCCTTTTCCTTCTATCGAACTTCAGTCCCACATGACTATTAAATTTTCATCTCCATTCATTATCTGAAATATTTCTTTTATCTCATCACACATTTCTTCAATCTCTTCATCATCTGCGGAGCTAGTTGGCATATAAACTTGTACTACTGTGGTAGGCGTGGGCTTCGAGTCTATCTTGGCTATAGTAATGCGTTCACTATGCTGTTCGTAGTAACTTACCCGCGCTGCTATTTTTTTATTCATTATTAAACCTACTCCTGCATTATCCCTATTTGAATTTGTATTTATAACCCTGTATTCCCCAGTCGAGAAGTCTTGTTCCTCCTGCCAACTAACTTCACTAATTCTCACTATATCTAACTTTAACCTATCAATTTTCCTTCTTAAATTTTCTAATCTACCTACCCAATTAAGAGATCTGACATTCCTCGCTCCGATCCGTAGAACGCCAGTTTTGTTTCTCCTGATAACTACGTCCTCCTGAGTAGTCCCCGCCTGGAGATACGAATGTGTGACTATTTTACCTCTGAAAAATTTTATCCAAGAGGACGCCATCATAATTTAACCATATAGTAAAGCTGCATGCGGTCGGGAAAAATTACGGATGTAGTTTCCCCTTGCTTTCAGCCGTTCACAGTACTAGCACAGCAACGCCGTTTTGGTTAATGTTACACTACTGGCCATTAAAACTACTAGACGAAGAAGAAAAGCAGATGATAAACGGGTATTCATTGGAGAAATATATTATACTAGCACTGCCATGTGATTACATTTTCACGCAATTTGGGTGCATAGATCCTCAGAAATCAGTACCCAGAACAACCACCTCTCGCCGTAATAACGGCGTTGATACGCCTGGGCATTGAGTCAAACAGAGCTTGGATGGCGTGTACAGGTACAGCTGCCCATGCAGCTTCAACACGATACCACAGTTCATCAAGAGTAGTGACTGGTGTATTGTGACGAGCCAGTTGCTCGGCCACCATTGACCAGACGTTTTCAATTCGTGAGAGATCTGGAGACTGTGCTGGCCAGGGCAGCATTCACACATTTTATGTATCCAGAAAGGCCTGTACAGGAACTGCAACATGCGGTCGTGCATTATCCTGCTGAAATGTAGGGTTTCGCAGGGATCGAATGTAGGGTAGAGGCACGGGTCGTAACACATCTGAAATGTAACGTCCACTGTTCAAAGTGCCGTCAATGCGAACAAGAGGTGACCGAGACGTGTAACCAATGGCACCCCATACCATGACGTCGGGTGATACGCCAGTATGGTGATGACGAATACACGCTTCCAATGTGCGTTCACCGCGGTGTCGCCAAACACGGATGAGACCATCATGATACTGTAAACAGAACCTGCATTCATTCGAAAAAAAGACCTTTTGCCATTCGTGCACCCAGGTTCGTCGTTGAGTACACCATCGCAGGCGGTTCTGGTTCAATGGTTCAATGGCTCTGAGCACTATGCGAGTTAACTTTTGAGGTCATCAGCCGCCTAGAACTTAGAACTAATTAAACCTAACTAACCTAAGGACATCACGCACATCCATGCCCGAGGCAGGATTCGAACCTGCGACCGTAACGGTCGCTCAGCTCCAGACTGCAGCGCCTAGAACAGCACGGCCACTTCGGCCGGCCAGGCGGTTCTGTCTGTGATGCAGCGTCAAGGGTAACCGCAGCCATGGTCTCCGAGCTGATAGTCCATGCTGCTGCAAACGTCGTCGAACCGTTCGTGCAGATGGTTGTTGTCTTGCAAACGTCCCCATCTGTTGACTCAGGGATCGAGACGTGGCTGCACGATCCGTTACAGCCATGCGGATAAGATGCCTGTTATCTCGACTGCTAGTGATGCGAAGCCGTTGGGATCCAGCACAGCGTTTCGTATTACCCTCCTGAACCCACCGATTCCATATTCTACCAGTCATTGGATCTAGACCAACGCGAGCAGCAATGTCGCGATACGATAAACCGCAATCGCGATAGGCTACAATCCGACTTTTTTCAAAGTCGCAAACGTGATGGTACGCATTTCTCCTCCTTACAAGAGGGTTCACAACAACGTTTCACCAGGCAACGCCGGTCAACTGCTGTTTGTGTATGAGAAATCGGTTGGAAACTTTCCTCATGTCAACACGTTGTAAGTGTCGCCACCGGCGCCAACCTTATGTGAATGCTCTGAAAAGCTAATCATTTGCGTATCACAGCATCTTCTTCCTGTCGGTTAAATTTCGCGTCTGTAGCACGTCATCTTCGTGGTGTAGCAATTTTAATGGCCAGTAGTGTACAAGGCCAGATCAGTCAATCATCCAGACTGCTGCCCCTCTTCAAGAACCACACGTTTGTCTGGCCTCTCAACAGATAACTATCCGTTGTGGTTGCTAGCTGTATCTCTGTGGCAAGCATGCCTCCCCACTATCGGCAATGTCCATGGTTCAGAAGAAGAATGAAAAAGATTGCAAATAATTGTAGCAGACGCACTGTCCAAGTCAGAGAATATCGTTATCTAAACCAAAGAGCTTATTGTTATTGTCTTACAGTCGCTGGGCGCAAGAGCGCGGGGCAGTTGGGCGAGCGAGCGGGTGGGTCAGACGCAAAGGAGGACTTCTGCGAGAGGAAGCAAGACTTGTTTCACTGCAAGAACCGAAGTACGGCATGGCGAGGCATAATGCGGAGAAGTAATTGGGCACAGCGCAGAGCGTCAAGGTTAACCAGGATATAAGAAGAGCGCTGGCGGCCCAAAGTTAATTGTGGTGAAGAGCCTGTGGCCGTATTTTGTCGTGGTGTAGTGGATCTCGCCGCACCGACAGCACAGCTGTGAAGTATGACCCGATCAATTTACCATTTAGAATTGTAAAAGGTTTTCCAGCGCTAGTTGCGAATCGTCAAATAAATACTTTAGCAACTTGTGTGTTAAGGTCTCAGTAACAACTACCTGACAGGATCCTCTCTGCATCTATAATTAACTGTGTATGTCATTAATGAACTGAAAGTAAATGATAAGAGTGAAGTTAGTGAACAAATTAATAGTTTTAATGAAAGTGAATAAAAAAGTTAGTTTTTTTGGATTTGCTAATTAAGTGCTGATTATTGACAAGTAATTTGACAAAGCAGTATAGTTAACAATACTTCACGTTCAGACAATTTTGTATGAGAAGTAATTTGCGTCACAATAAGACAAAGTAGCGGGCTCCGTAATAGTTTTAAAAAAAATTATTGTAGAACAGTCTGTTTAAATACTAAAATTATTCTTTTAGAAAAGTTTATCTTTTGCAAAACAGTTTAATAGCAATTAACAATACAGTGAGAAACGCAGTTCAGTTGTTACGTAACTGGTAGTGTAAAGAACCAGTAATTAACATTAAGGAAGTAGTTGCGAGTTTGCTTTTGTCCATGACTGAAATTTTTCTGGGTGTTCATTGTGTTTTGATAATGAGCGAGAGTCAGTACCTTTGCGACTGTCCACGCCTGCCAAGATGCTACAATAGTAACGTGATTTAATTTCAAAGCTTTAATACATTTCGCTCACACTGAGCTGGCGACCGTTCATTTACAGTAATTTCCAAACAGAGTTAAAATTAATTCACCATTTCGGACCAAAATTTCACTAGCTAGTTTCGGCATTATTTTGTACATTTTTTTATTTCTGCCGATAATTATTGCGCAAAGTAAATCGCACAATAACGATCAAATTATGACAGCACCTGACTTCTTCCGGGTAATACTTTCACTTCGTATTCGATGTCATCCAAAATTAATGTCAAACTATTACTAACACGGTAATTCATTAATCAGTCAACCACCAGGAGAAAGTGGGGCGTGTTGTAAGTTACTTTTACTTTTGAAGACTTCTCTCCGTTCTGTTTGCTAGAAAATCTTCAGCCCAGTCACACAGTTGGTCTGATGTTCCGTACGCTCGTATTTTGTTCATTAGGCGGCAGTGCGGAACTGTTTCAAAAGCCTTCCGGGAGTCAACGTACAAGGCATCAGCCTGTTCGCTTCTATTTCCTGCTTTCTGCGTTTGTGAACGAGCAGAGCGATCTGAGTTTTACTCGGTCATTCTAATGGGAACCAATGTTGATTCCAACAAAGGTGTTTCCCAGTTTCAAGCAATGTCATAAAATGCGAGCACAAAACGTGTTTCAGAGTTCTACAACAGACCGACGTTAGAGATAGAGACTTGTGGTTTTGTGTGTCTGTTCGATGAATCTCCTCGAAAAAGGAAATGGCTTGTGTTTATTTTTTTCCAATCAATAGATCACCTCACTCCTCTAGAGATCTATACTATACTGCTGCTAAAAGAGTGGAAAGTTCTTTCGCATCCTCTGTGCAGAATCGTACTGGTGTCCCGTCAGGTCCAGTGGCCTTCCCTTTGCTGAGCGATTTCAGATACTTTTCTGTCTGATGGTCACGTATTCGATATCCGTCATTTAATTATTTCGTGCGATTTTTTAAAGGAGGAACTACAGTGCGATCTTTCTCTGTGACACAGTTTTGAAAAAGACTTTCAATATTTCGGCCTTTTCTGTGTTTCAGTGCCATTACGGTCACAGAGTGTCTGGCAGATGGCTTCAGTCTATTTACTGATTTAACTAACAGCAAAACTTTTTAGGATTTTCTATGAAGTCGGCAGACAGAATTTTATTTTCTAATTCCTCGAACGCTTACGCATAGTCTGCCTTACACTAATTTTGGCTTCGTTTGGTTTAGTTTGTCTGTGAGGCTTCGGATACTTTTAAATTTTCGGACACACTCTTCGCTGGCTTTGAATGGAGGTCTTGTTTAAGGATCGGAACGAGCGACATATCCATTGCTGAGGGGTTTCTTGAAATTGTTGGTGTATGAAGCTGGAGCCGTCCGCGGTGGCCGAGCGGTTCTAGGCGCTTCAGTCCGGAACCGCGAGACCGCTGCGGTCGCAGGTTCTAATCCTGCCTCGGGCATGGATGTGTGTGGTGTCTTTAGTTAGGTTTAAGTAGTTCTAAGTTCTAGGGGACTGATGACCTTAGATGTTAAGTCCCATCGTGCTCAGAGCCATCTGAACCATTTTTTTGTATGAAGCTGGAGAAACTGAAGGGCGACTGGTTGGTAGGGCGCCGACTGGTTGGTAGGGCGCCGATTGGTTGGTCAAATGGTCAAATGTGTGTGAAATCTTAAGGGGCTTAACTGCTAAGGTCATCAGTCCCTAAGCTTATACACTACTTAACCTAAATTATCCTAAGGACAAACACACACACCCATGCCGGAGGGAGGACTCGAACCTCCGCCAGGATCCCGACTGCTTGTCTCACTGCACCACAAATAGGGTATTTGAGAGAATGCTGCAAAATTTTATGTGACTTAGTTGTGCATGTATTGAGATTAGCAGTTATTAGTGTGAACAGTAGCAAGTTCAGAGCAAACTAAATATTGTTTTGCTATCATAAGCTCCTTATCCCAAAGCATTCAGTTTAAGACCCTCTACAAACTAACGTAACTTTGACCTATATATGCAGGGAATTATAAAACACACGGCACACGGACCGTGCTGTCGAACGTCAACGTTGAGCGTGCTGAGTTCAACGTGCTGCTGAACGCTCAGGAACGATGCGACTTGTGCATACGGTACGTGGGCCCCAGCGTGGTATAAGCGATCACAACGCACTACAGCGGCAGTTGCGGGATGTTTCTAGCTCGTAAATCACACTGTTTACTAAACGGGTGCGCGTAAAATTTCCACATTAACTCTATCAAAACGCACATTTCCTCCATTGACCATAGGCTAGTCACGTTGATCTATATGTAATATACGCAAATAAAAACTTCAATATCCATGTACATGTTTTAAAACGAAAAGGAAAGTACCATGTTCAATAAGTAAGGACACCGGCTTATAAAAGTTCCATTACAAAAAGTGCGATACAAATTTGCAATAGTTCTCCACATAAGATAAGCATTATTTCACCATTCCCACATATTAGTAAAACCCTGTCATTCTTACTTGATCACTGTTCCTACCAGGTAGCAGAATTTTTGCAACATGTGAATTACGAAACGTAAAAGAAAAAGGAGCAAAATATCGTTATACAAGTAGCGCAAGCTGTCCTGTAGATTAAGCCAATCGATCAAACTCACTCCTCATAAAAAGGTGAACTTATATGTACATAACATCAATTACTATAGTATATACTTATATTAAACTAATAATGCGTCAGAACTGTTAAACTAATAATGCGTCAGAACCTATTACGCGAATGTTGGGGGGGGGGGGGGGGGGGACTTGGCGAGACGCAAGCCATCGGCATTACATGCATTTCGGTAGAAGTCGGTAACGCTACTCACTGTACTTTTTTTTCCGTCGTTGATCGTTGTGTTTAATCTTTGCGGACGTCACATGAGATCCGTTAAAGTTCGTTTGTTGATACTTCCACTCAGTTTTTTTTTATTACAGAGGCCAACCAGCTCTCTGACCGAACGCGCTGAACTACCGTGCCGGCTACTAAACTGACAACAAACCTCGCATAGCCGTACCTAGTGTATTGCCAGTTGCTAAAAGCTTTAATCGTAGGTACGTTACTAATTGAAATTTTGATTATAACAAATTGTACTAAGAAAAATGAGTTTTTGGTGGATCCTCAGTGTGTCGTTGCCTTCAAATGGCATACTCTCATAACCCGCAAGGTACAATAATACTTTTGTCACGAATAAGACGTTTCTCATTATTTTTTTGCAACGAATCACAATTCTCAATTTCATGGTGCTCAGAAACGGCATATATATACGTGTGTGTGTGTGTGTGTGTGTGTGTGTGTGTGTTTGAAATGAATGCCAATATGTCGCCTCACAACTCTGTGCTGAAGGGAGATGGCGTGCATGTGTCGTAGGTGGCGTTGTGCCATCTCATTGGTCAACGCTTAGACGCACGCTCATAATATCTGACCTGCTAGATATTGCCCTGCACGTTCGGGAAGACTCCCGAGCGTGCTATTCCACGCTATGACGTCAGAAACTCGACACGCTCAACATTCGGATGCACGGTTCGTGTGCCGACGGCTTTACTGTATCAGAAAGCGGACGGTAGCCTGTGAAGCGTATACATGATGATGATGATGATGATGATGATGATGATGATGATGGATGAGTCCCATACTTCTTTACAGAGCGTAGGGGAGCGACGCAGGAGACCCGCACCGCCTTACTAGGCAAGGTCCTAGTGGAGGTGGTTTGCCATTGCCTTCCTCCGACCGTAATGGGGATGAATGATGACGATACAACAACACCCAGTCATCTCGAGGCAGGAAAAATCCCTGACCCCGCCGGGAATCGAACCCGGCACCTCGTGCTCGGGAAGCAAGAGCGCTACCGCGAGACCACGAGCTGCGGACGAAGCGTATACATACTACCCGCGTAACACTACAGTAGTGTCGGTTGCCTAAACGTGAGGCTCCATTCTGATTTATTCCAACCAAAATTGTAATTGCCATCGTAAGAAACAAACTTTTGCATTAAATTATGTTATGTGAATTATTTACAGTATCGACGTTTGTAACTGCAGTTCTGTTCTTCCTTCCCATACAATATCTATCCGATAAGCATGTAAGGGGCTAGACGTAGTAGCAGTTATACATTTATTTCTATGAAGCAGTCAAATGAAAACCAGGTAAATGCGGAAAAAGTAAGTAAAATGTTTAATCGCTATAATTTTTAATAGCTTTATCGAACTGTGAGACAAGATGGTCAATGCCTTTATGGAAAAATGTTTGCGGTTGCTTTCGGAAATATGATTTTAAGCCGGCATGCACCTCTTCGTCCGACGCAAATCGACGGCCACGAATACTTTCTTTTAGGGCTCCAAAAAATATGAAAATAGCATGGAGAGAGATCTGGACAGTGTTGAGGATGTGTAAAGGCTTCCAGAGGATCACAAGTTTCCAAGTTTGTTTCGAGTGCGCTGCATAAGTTCAGCTGCCAAGACCAGCAGAATAACAAACAGAAACAGATTGGAATGATTTGAGTCGTTCAAACGGGGCTCAACGCCGAGACCATGCGAATGCGCTGACTTACAGTTTGCTTGCACCTCCAGCCGCCAAAGTACCTCTTGTCAGATGTGCCTTCCCAACTAGTCGAAGAGATCTGTCACGGTGTCCGCAGCTCGTGGTCGTGCGGTAGCGTTTTCGCTTCCCACGCCCGGGTTCTCGGGTTCGATTCCCGGCGGGGTCAGGGATTTTCTCTGCCTCGAGATGACTGGGTGTTGTGTGATGTCCTTAGGTTAGTTAGGTTTAAGTAGTTCTAAGTTCTAGGGGACTGATGACCACAGATGTTAAGTCCCATAGTGCTCAGAGTCATTTGAACGATTTTTTCTGCCACGGTAGGTGCGCGATCAGAGCGGCAATTGCTAAACGAAGAGGTCCGGGTCCGATTCACGGACGGATCGGAGATGTTCTCCACTCGGGTACAGATTGCTGTGTTGTCCTTACTTTCGTAACGTCATAACTGACATTACATTCTTGAGATGGGTGAATAGGTACGGTCCGACTGCCAGTTAAAAAAAGCTAGTAAAGACTGTCACATTCAGTAATCGACCACTTGCTGCAGAACATCTCTGAAACTCACTTTCAATTCAGAATACGCGAAAGAAAGAATAACTTGAAAGTTGACATCATGGCAAACAACTTTCAAGCATTTAAAGCAACTTTCCAATTTTTGTACCACTTGTAATACTGTCAAGGTGTGACTGGATATTTGTGCAGCTTTTTTCAGATAGAATTTGGCTCAAATGGTTCAAATGGCTCTGAGCACTATGGGACTTAACTTCTGAGGTAATCAGTCCCCTAGAACTGAGAACTACTTACACCTAACTAACCCAAGGAGATCACACACATCCATGTCCGAGGCAGGATTAGAACCTGCGACCGCAGCGGTCTCGCGGCTCCAGACTATAGCGCCTAGAACCGCTGGGCCACTCCGGCCGGCAGAATTTCATTACAGTTAACTGCATTACCTACAAAAACTCTGAGTTGCTGTTAACATTGTCTGCCAGGTTATTAGTATACAACATTAGGAGAAAATGATTTTTTTCCTTTATGTGGGCGTACAGCCATGTAAAACTTTTTGAAAGAACTTTCCCCCATTTAACTGTAGATCACTATTCATTTATTTCACACAATTCATGATTTCGTCATGAACGATGACATGTCATTTGGGCATGTCGGACATTTTTGTGACATTTCTACTTGCACTTGAGAATCGCTATAAAGCCGAAATCAAGACTGTGTGAAATAAATGAATAGTAATTTATAGTCAGCTGGTGTAAATTTCGTTAAAAAACATAATGAGCAAAGATCGGTCTCAACACACTTTCCTGGAGCACGCCAGTGATGCTCGACACCTTCTCAGTTTGGGAGAGATCCGGCGAACTTACTGCCCAAGGTAGGGTTGCAACAAGCGGTGGAAACTCTCGCCATGTGTGAGCGGACGTAGAATATCGCCGACGTACCGCTGTGTGGGTGCCACGGATGGCAGCCAAAGGGGTCCTGCTATGAAAAGGAATCGAACCCCAGATCTCGAACCCAGGTTGTCGGGTTGGTATCCCACCACTGTCCGGAGCTTGTCCAGACATGGCTTCGCTGGTCATCGCAGCTCAGTTAGAAGCGGAACTCATCACTGAAGATAATTCTACTCCATGGGATTCTAGGACGACAACTTATATGGAGACGCCACTGACAGCGGTGGTGTAATTCGAACCTGACTGTCGCCAGCTATACAGCCCAATAACTATAGTCAAAAATGGTTCAAATGGCTCTGAGCACTATGGGACTCAACATCTTAGGTCATAAGTGGCTCTGAGCACTATGGGACTCAACTGCTGAGGTCATTATTCCCCTAGAACTTAGAACTAGTCAAACCTAACTAACCTAAGGACACCACAAACATCCATGCCCAAGGCAGGACTCGAACCCGCGACCGTAGCGGTCTTGCGGTTCCAGACTGCAGCGCCTTTAACCGCACGGCCACTTCGGCCGGCTTAGGTCATAAGTCCCCTAGAACTTAGAACTACTTAAACCTAACCAACCTAAGGACATCACACACAGCCATGCCCGAGGCAGGATTCGAACCTGCGACCGTAGCAGTCCCGCGGTTCCGGACTGCAGCGCCAGAACCACACGGCCACCGCGGCCGTCAACTATAGTCCGATTAAAATTACTTGATAGTTGGCTCTTGACACGCTGTAGCTGGTTTCCTCCAATCAGAGCGCTCAGCGTCACACCTGAACCGTTGCCACATTCCCACAGCCATTGGTACATTTCAATTCCTTGTCCAGCTTTCTGTAAGGGTGTGTTTGGATCTCGATTCCTGGGTTTGGCCCTTTTATTTCGTATTTCATCGTACTTGATATCCGCAAACACCAAATCACCAAACACACAAAATGATGCTAACGAAAGACACAGGTTTCATACACAGCACTAGCCACACACACTACTGGATCCTTCTGCACAAGACGCGATTCAGTGTCATTTATACAGCTACGAGAGAGTTGTCCAGAAAGTAAGTTCCGATCGGTCGCGAAATGGAAACCACTGGGAAAATCCGGTAAAGCTATGCACAGATGTGTTACTCAGTATCTCTAGTACGCCCGTCGATCGTGTCGGGTCGCTCTTTTCAGTTTTGAGTGAACAGTGAGCACGTAAAGATGTATAGGGGATAGCATCTCCCGCCAAGTATGGGGTCCTGGTTAGAGATTTCGCCTGTGTCATGAAGCCCACACAACACAACTGTCGCAGTTCCTTCTTCATGCCAGTTCTCGGCCGCACACTGCAGGGGCAATGAAGACCAAGTGCCAATCACGACTGCTCATCGGTTCGCATCGCGGCATCGTGTAGAGTGTGTGAGGATAGTTTCAGGTAACCGACGACAGCGAGAAATCACAGTCTGCTTTTAGCGCTCAGCTTTTCTGCGGTTGTGAAAAGAAATATATTATAAAATTTTTCTGTCTTCAGTTTGATCGTAGATGTTACCTTAAACGTCGTGAACAAAGCGATCGTGATTTTAGTTCTGCAGCAGATTGTTGATCGCTGTTTTCTCGGATACATTGCACATTCAGGGCTACAAAACCCGTCATCTGCGTCATTTCAGTCGTTGGTCACATAAAATAAGCTGTTGACAGAGTATCTCGCATTTCCGTCACACCTCGCGGAGGCCGTTTCCATCATTGCTCCGCGTTAAACATTAACAGCCTTTGTTAAGTGACCAGCCGTGTTTGTATGTCGCCTGTAACCTAGCGGAAGTCGGCAGCCGATGTTGCAACACTGTAGCAGCAAGTGACAGACGTCAACTAAAGAGTAATTTTAAACGGACTGCGGCAGTGGTTGTCTGGAGATACACGTCAATTCATTGCAGGCCTCGTTGTCATCCGCGGCCCCTTACATTACAGCGGTATATCGGCGATATTCTACGTCCCGTTTTGTTTTCTTTCGTGGCAATCCGTCCTGGGCTTACATTTCATCAAGATCATGCCGGCACGCACGCGGCTTTCCAAATCCCACAAGCAGACATCCAACAACTCCATCAGTCTATGGCAAGTACAATAGCTGTTTGCATAAGATCCAGATGTGGACCAGCGCGTTATTGACTTGCTCAATTTGAGAAGCTCTTCTCTTCAATAAATCATCCATTTTTTCTGAAACTGTAACTATTTGTTTTCTGTACATGTACATGACATCCACTGACTTCCGACCCACTCGGGTATTTCCTTCGTGGCGCGACTATTTTTTTAAAATCTTTCCACAATATTGATGTTCCACAACAATATTGATTTTGAAACTTCCTGGCAGATTAAAACTGTGTGCCCGACCGAGACTCGAACTCGGGTCCCGAGTTCGAGTCTCGGTCGGGCACACAGTTTTAATCTGCCAGGAAGTTTCATATCAGCGCACACTCCGCTGCAGAGTGAAAATCTCATTCTGGAAACATCCCCCAGGCTGTGGCTAAGCCATGTCTCCGCTATATCCTTTCTTTCAGGAGTGCTAGTTCTGCTTGGTTCGCAGGAGAGCTTCTGTAAAGTTTGGAAGGTAGGAGACGAGGTACTGGCAGAAGTAAAGCTGTGAGTACCGGGCGTGAGTCGTGCTTCGGTAGCTCAGTTGGTAGAGCACTTGCCCGCGAAAGGCCAAGGTCCCGAGTTCGAGTCTCGGTCGGGCACACAGTTTTAATCTGCCAGGAAGTTTCATATCAGCGCACCTCCGCTGCAGAGTGAAAATCTCATTCTGGAATATTGATTTTAGTTTGGTTATGGACCCGCTTCCTAAGCCACTCTCAGACAACTAGTTGTACTCTATTGCTTGTTACACTCTATCATGTTAACTACGCTTTGTACTGAATCATCGTTATCCCAACTTAAGCTGTGAGCTTACACAATGTGTAATGTTGGAGTACGGAGAGCTGCGGGTTCCAGTGGATGTAGGCTGCAGTAGTTATCCAGAGATGAAGGGACTTGCACAGGATAGATTAGTGTGAAGAGCTGCATGAAACCAGTCTCTGGATTGAACACCGCAACTGCAACAATGACATGGAGGAGTGGTCAACACATGGCTTTAAAAAATTTAACTTTAAGTGAGGAACGGATTTTGAAGAGCCGCGGCAAACTATGGTACTGCATGGATTGGTGTGATTAGGGGAAGAGGGAAGCTACGGTCGCAGGTTCGAATCCTGCCTCGGGCATGGATGTGTGTGATGTCCTTAGGTTAGTTAGGTTTAAGTAGTTCTAAGTTCTAGGGGACTGATGACCACAGTAGTTGAGACCCATAGTGCTCAGAGCCATTTGAACCATTTTTGAAGAGGGAAGATGAGGAGGTATCTAGCAGGTGTTGAAGGATGAAACCGGAATTTCCCTACAGATGTTGCTAGCCGTCAGTATAGGGCCCGTGAGACTGCGTCTGCAGCGCCATCTGCTTTCTGTAACGGCTGACGACGAATACCAACCCAAGTTTCGTACACTGTCATCTGTTTCAAACATGTAAACATGTCGAGTTTTGCGCCTAGGAATTACGATTTGCGGACATCATTGGTTTTGTGTTATCATTTGAAGAAAACTGATGCAGAGTCACATCGAATGCTTGTCGAAGCTTTGGCGACCTGCTCTTGCGAACAGTGTTTCGAGTGGTTCAGAAAATTAAAAAGTGGTGATTTTGACGTGAGAAACGACGAGCGCGGGAAACCACCAAAAGAAGACAACGAGTTGATTGTCTTATTGGATGAAAATCATACTCAGACGCAACAGGAACTTGCGGAACAATTGAATGTAGCGCAGAAAGCCCTTTCTCTTCGGTTGAAATCTATGGGAAAGGTGCAGAAAGTGGGAAAATGGGTTCCGCATGAACTGAATGAAATACAGCAAGCAACTCGAGAGACCACTTGTGAAATGCTGCTCGCCAGAAGCAAAGAGTCGTTTCTCCATTGAACAGCGACAACTGATGAAAAATGGATCCCAAGCGTCGTAAATCATGGGTGAATCCACAGGCAAACCATCGACGCCCACTGCAAGACCAAATCGCGTTGGAAAGAGGATAATTCTCTGTGTTTGGTGGGATCAGAATGGTATCATTTATTATGAGCTGCTAGAACCTGGTGAAACCGTTAACACTGGTCGCTACCAACAGAAAATGATCGATTGAAATCCAGCATTACATGCAAAACGACCGGAATGAGGAAAAAGGCAACACAGTCATATTGCTCCATGATAACGACCCATCACAAACAGAAAAACGGGTCGGGGAAACGATCGAGGCGCTCAGTTGGGAAATTTAAGGCATGCGGTTTATTGTCTAGACTTGGCTCCTTCCGATTATCATCTATTTGCATCACTGGGACACGCTCTCGCTGAACAACGCTTCAAATCGTATGAAACTGTACGAAAATGGCTCGCTGATCGGTTCGCTTCAAAAGAAGAACTGTTTTTTTGGCGTGGCATTCATAGCCTCCCGGAGAGGTGGGAGAAATGTATAAATAGCAATGGAGATTATTCTGAATAAAATATTGTTTATCAGTTTCAAACAACAGACGTGTAATTATTGCAACCAGATTCCGGTTTCATACTTCTACACCTGGTAGTTCATCACCACAGTTCTGAGACACAAGATGCAGACTGCAGAGGAGCAGAATGTCACATATTTCTTTTTTTTTTTTTTACATGCCGCATTATTTTAAATAGATTTACTGACTTAAATCTACAGATGGATGTAAGAATGTAAAAATCTATATAAGTGTTAGTCTTCTAATACAGATGGTGAAAAACACAATGTAGCCGACCCGTAGGAGCAACTCTTATCGATCTGAGATCACCACCTTCACAATCTCTCATGACTCGTTACTGCGTGGCCGCCTCAGTGGGTTGACACTATTCTGATTGCAAAGTGACATAAAATACGGGGTGACATTTAATTATTTATTTGTCTGAAAAAAATGGCTCTGAGCACTATGGGACTTAACATCTATGGTCATCAGTCCCCTAGAACTTAGAACTACTTAAACCTAACTAACCTAAGGACAGCACACAACACCCAGCCATCATGAGGCAGAGAAAATCTCTGACCCCGCCGGGAATCGAACCCGGGAACCCGGGCGTGGGAAGCGAGAACGCTACCGCACGACCACGAGATGCGGGCATTTGTCTGAATAGGAGGTTTTTCCTTACTGTGTGAATGTGGCTAATAAACGTCACTTGTCACCGGCGGTTTTAGTGACTTGACCAATTTGTGTAATGAGAAATGTGGTTGCTTGTTGCTGAAAAAGTGCCCCGCAGTTCATTAGTGTTACGGTTCCCACGCAACTCTAAACCAGGTCTGACCTGCGCTCTTTTCGTGCCGCTGAGTGTGATATGAACCACGGCAGTAAAAGTACTGCTTATTGACTCTCCTTCTCATAAACTTGTTTTACAGCCGATGAATATTTAAGAGTACTTTCGTGACACACCTGCGACAGACGTCAGACATTCATTTCCTTCATTACTGCTTAGCGCATAAAACGGGCTATCGTTCCACAGGAAGCGTTATCACCAGCGCGCTTCTACATCTGCTCAGATCCTCCGTGAGCCGTTGTACCGTTCACGGAAGGGAGTACTGTGCTACACTGGCAATCATTCCTTTTCCTGTTCCACTCGCAAACAGAGCGAGGGATATGTGAGTGCGCCTACGACACTGTGGTATCCCTACTCTCCCTTATTCTCCAATTGCTGTCCTTCCACGAGATGAACGCTGAAGGCGTTCCGCAGTCCATTCCATCCATCTCTAAACTTCCTCAATAGCTTTTCGAGAACGTCTACAACATCCACGTAACTACCCAACAATTCACACACTAGCCGCGAGGAGGGGCGCGCGGTTTGAGGCGCCATATCACGGATTGCGCGACCCCTCCCGCCGGAGGTTCGAGTCATCCCTCGGGCATGGGTGTGTGTGGTGTTCTTAACATAAGTTAGTTTAAGTACTGTGTAAGACCATGGACCGATGATCTCAGTAGTTTGGTCCCTTAGAATTCATACACACATTTGTAAATTTGAACATTCGAACAATTTACACTTAATACTGTGGCAGAAGGCTCTTTGAGCCACCTTCAGGCTGCTTCTCCACAGTTCCACCCTCTAACAGCACGTGGGAGAAATGAACACTAAATATTTCTGCACAAGCTCTGATTAATTTTATTACGACGATCATTTCTCCTTATATAGGTTGGCGACAGAAAATATTTTCACATTCAGAGTATAGAGTGGTGAATGAAATTTCGTGAAAAGATCTCGCGTAAGCGAGAAACGCCTTTATTTTAAAGATTGTCACCCAACTCGTTTATCATATGGGTGACACTCTCTCCCACATTTCGTGGATAAACAAAACGAGTTGCCCTTCTTTGGACTTTCGAGATGCCTTCCATCAATGCTATCTGCTAAGTATTTCATGTTGCACAGCATAACTCTAGCAGACAATGAACAAGCTTAGTGTTGGCAGTCTCTTTAGAAGACCTGTTCCATCTAAGTTTTCTACCACTAAAATGCTGTCTTTGGTTTGCCCGACAACATTATCTTTGTCATCGTTCCAATTTAAGTTGTCCGTAACTGTGCTTCTTACGTATTTTGTAAACTGACAGGCTTTAATTTGTGTGATTTATCGTTTAACGAAATGCAAATAATCTAAGAGGGTTTCTCAGACTATATCCTGAATCGTTTATATAGATTAAGAGCACCAAACGGCCTATAACGCTTCCATACGAAACGTCAGATATCTCCTCTGCTTTACCCGATGGTATTTTTTCCGATTACTACGTAATGTGACCTTTGTGACAAGAAATCGAGAATCCAGTCGCAGAACTGAAGCGATACTCCATAGGCACGCAATTTGGTTAGAAGTCTCTTGAGAGAAACGTTGTCAAAAGCCTTCTGGAAATCTAAAAATATGGAATGAGTTTGACATACCCTGTCGATAGCACTAAAGCACACAGTTAATTTTTTCGCAAGATCGATATTTTCTTAATCCGTGCTGACTATGCGGCAGTAGACCGATACCCTCGAGATAATTAATAATGTTCCAACATGTTGCATGTTCGAAAATCCCACTGCAAATCGACGTCAGCGATATGGTTCTGTAATGCAACGGAGTAGTCCTATTTTCTTTCCTGACTATTGGTGTGACCTATGCAAATTTAAACAGTCTTTTTGGTCGTATATTTCGTCAAGCGAGCAGTTGCATTTGATTGCTATGTATGGAGCTGTTGTATCTGCACACACTGAAAGAATCCGACTGGTATTGTATCTGGACTGGAAGACTTACACTTATTAAATGCTTTAAGCTGCTTCCCTGCACTGAGGATATCTGTTTCTAAGGTGTAGCCGCGCGGGATTAGCCGGGCGGTCTAGGCCGCTGCAGTCACAGACTGTGCGGCTGGTCCCGGCGGAGGTTCCAGTCCTCCCTCGGGCATGGGTGTGTGTGTTTGTCCTTAGGATAATTTAGGTTAAGTAGTGTGTAAGCTTAGGGACTGATGACCTTCGCAGTTAAGTCCCATAAGATTTCACACAAATTTGAACATTTTCTAAGTTGTAACGTTTATGTCAAAAGTAAGGTGTGATGTTTATGTCTAACAAAGAACAGTTATATCAAGTGGTCGGCTGACTGCGTATCTGATTACGTGAATCTGCATATTTACCTGATCCTGTTTTAAACAATCTGCGTACTAGCAAGAGAGCAATACTCGAAACTGAACTCCGTCCGAACAGGCGATGAAGGCCCAACGGTGTCGACAGGCCGCCGTGTCATCCTCACCCAACAGGCGTCACTGGATGCGGATGTGGAGGGACATGCGGTCAGCAGACGTCTCTTCCCCCGTATGTCAGTTTCCGAACCGGAGCCGCTGCTTCTCAATCAAGTAGCTCCTCAGTTTGCTTCACAAGTGCTGACTGCAACCCACCCGCCAACAGCGCTCAGCAGACCGGATGGTCACCCATCCAACTGCTAGGCCAGCCCGACAGCGCTTGACTTCGGTGATCTGACGAGAATCGGTGTCACCAATGCTGCAAGGCCGTTGGCCAAGAAACCCAGATTAACTAAAACGTGTGCGCGATAATGACAAATTAGAGGTAAGTACATTCAAATCTACTTGATCTTACTACGGCCCTGTAAATCTGAATAAGTACAAAAGTGGTCCCTTGAGCGAAAATCCATAAACTGTGTGAAATAAATTTCTTACCTCGTATTGATGTCGCCTTGGATAACACGTTGTTCTGCTCTCAGTGCTACAGTTGCAAAGGCCAAAATGCAAAATTTTTGACTGAGACAATATAGAATTTGTTTAAATAAAAACGACTTGGCATTTGGAGGCGGAACATGACTGAGGAGAATGACTGTAATATCTTGCTTGAAAATCTTACTATACTGTGAAACTGACTTGCAACTGTTAAGCTGTAGCATAAAAATTACATTTACGTAAACAAATGATCTTTACAAAAAATACAATAAAGAACTTTGGGTTACATACAAAGCTGGTCTCATTCGAATTCGTTCTACAGAAAAAGCGCATAAATACATGAATATCGATTACCTTATGTAAGGTGTCAGGCAAATCCAACACCTTCCATGAAAACCCTGACATGATAAGCAAATCCAGTAGTATGTCACATAGCTCCGAATAAATCGTGACATTAAATTAACCAAAGTAATACGAGTAACGAGTGAGCAAATGGAATACCACAGACTAACACAAGAATGCCTAAATGCATGTCATACCTTCCCGCCGTGAGACAGACGCAGTTCCGAGGGGAGAAACGAGAACAGAAGCCGAGAGCAGAACCGTGTTAAGTTAGAAGGCCCTACGATAAGGGACGGACACCCACATCGCCAGCTAACCATTAGGACCACCCCCCAGCCCATGTTAAAAGCTAGAGCCTTAGCGTGAGACTTTTTCGCGTCTCTGTTACGTCAGGACCACCCCCCAGCCCATGTTAAAAGCTAGAGCCCTCCAGAAGAACAGTATAGATCTTACGATAACACCAAAAGGACCACACCAGCTGCAAGTTTTAGCATGAGACTTTTTCGCGTCTCTGTTACGTTGCAAACTTTAAAAACATTGCCCCACCACGAAAAGTATAACGTTTCTCATTGGATAGACAGAATTTTTGTAGGCGGAGCTTAAGATTAACATTGAGACCCTGATTGGTCAGATGAAAACACAGCCAGATAGTTTTTTAAAACCAACTTCGGTAAATGGTAGTAAGGAGAAGTTAGGAGAGAGTTGCTTCCGAGACGGCGAGGTGAGAGGAGCTGTGCTGCCCGCCGCCCCCTGACGAACACCGACAAGGTAATGAACGCATGCGATGCCGCATAACAGCGCATAAAGCTTCACTCAGAACTGCAGAAGTCTCATCTGTTACACCCCCTTTTTGCGTAATACTAGTGTCGATCGTCAATTAAAGCTCATGGTGTTCACATTTGCCACTTGAAGTAAAAATCTGAAATGCGATGATTTTTCTGTTATATAGTTATTGAGAAGTCACATCAGCCACTGTAATTTACGACAAGTTAGATAAGTAATTAAAGATAATTAAGGGTCACTGTAGACCATTTTGATAGTTTTCTCTTTTGTGAAACTTAATTTAAACGTAGATTATAGATGTGATATGGCATAGGTCATCCTTCGATCCATTGTAGAACTTGTAAACCCATTCAGGGAATATTCGTTCACATTTTTGTTGAACGCAGTTGGTTTTTACCACCCTGTATTAAAACATTTCCTTTTATCAATAGTGCAATTTATAAACGATGTTTTGTGAGTAGAATAAAATTTCCAATGGTAAACTTAACTGCATTTTCGACGTTATTTTACCAGCTAACAAAAAATAGGAAAGCCTTGAACCCCTTCCACTAAATTTAGTTAGTATTAAGATTCTTTTACAGGGAGTGCAGTGGAGCTGACGCTGAAATCATTAAGTATTTGGTTATATCATCGCTAGTCTCACTGAACTCTTCTGAATTCTACATGTCATGTGTGGTCTGGCGTCTCCTTACCAGCAACAGGTCCCAGGTTCAAACTAGTCAATTCCCTAAAAAACACGCTCAGAGCGTCATTGCGCGAAAGTGGTAGGGAGACACGATATAGAACAAACAGACACCACGCAGAATGTTAGACTTATTGTAGATCGGTGTAACAAGATTCTTAATCAAAATTTCATAATAATATTTGTAGCATTTTCTTAATTATATTCAAATCTTATATCTTCCATTAATTATTAATACATAACATTGAAATCATTACACTGAATACTTACCAATAAGTTACTGCCCACTCCGGAACGTCGCAACAGACACTGCCAGCCCCTGGCGAACTACTACTGCTACTCCCGAGCAACCCCTGCCTACTCCTGCCCGACCTAACATAAGCTCTTTGTTACACATACTCTGCCTCAGCGATAGCTGCCTCGCAGCGTTCTTTCACACGTACATCTTTGTAATCGATAAATCGCTTATGTTCTTGCATAATACGTTACAATTTACAATTTTCATTATATGTACGTATTTCAAAGTTACTCGTAATGACAGTTGTTCTCGACTCGAATTTTGGAACATTCAGTCCGTCTTCTTTTATGTAGGTATTTCGATAAACTGTTTTTAATAACTCTGCTTTAGTGGCGCCGTTTCTGGCAATATTACCATTGGTATCGTGCTGGTGTACTTTACATACGACGGGATTCTCTTTGGATTTTCTGTGAGATTTCGAGATAGAGTTTCGTTGTGGTAGCTATTTTCCATCTAAGGATTTCAATCTAACATGACGGAGCAATTCCATAACACTTTCGTACTAATCGAAACTCGTAGTGGACACGACAGACCCAGTTGCAGTTATTTGTGCTTTTCAGTAAATTTTTGATTTTTTCTCTTAATCTACCAAGCTCGTAGGTTGCAGCCTTGCGAGTGTGATTTTTTCTCTTAATCTACCAAGCTCGTAGGTTGCAGCCTTGCGAGTGTAATTCAGATTCATTTTTGAGTTGTAGGGCGGATGTACCACTCGGTACTCCCAGCTCGCGATGTTAACTGCATGACTAAAGTTGACTCTGACTACGCCGCCACAAAGAGAAGCTTAGCACAGTCTGCTGTGAACACCTATGACGGCGACTCTTGATGAAGCCGCGGACGGCTTTTTCCGCCTGTTTGCCCCCCAGATTATGTTAATACAGTGTTTGCGTTGCGCGTCGCTTCACGTGCGATAAAGAATCATATTCCGAGAAAAGTAGAGAAAAGGTATAAAGTTAGCTGGCGAGTCATTTCTTAAGACACTGAATTCGCATTCTGGAGGTACGCCGTTCGAATACCCGTCAGGCCTTCTAAATTATTCGCTTCTGAATTTTCCCTGAATCACTTCTGGAGAAAGCTCCAACTCTAATCACCTAGACCTCATAGCGACTATAAACTGCTTTTGCTTTTAGCGGAATTCGGCTAGCAGGAGATAAACAGATGGATCTAAAGTAATGATCACGGCTGATTTGAACCGCACACCAATTCGGACCACGGATCCTTTCAATGCTCTTGAAAACTGAGCTCCCGAGCGTCTCTCGTAGCCTGACGACAAACTCCAATGTTGGTCGATTGGTTTCTTACATCGCGTATATAGAAATATTGCTGTACTGTTATAGGGTGTGGGGCAGCTAAGAAAGCTTATCTAATACACTGGATGTTGACGGAAGGGTCGAGTAGAGGACGAAGAAACAAGCAAATAATCCTCACGAACATAGGTTCGGAAAGAAGTGGTTTCTCCAAGACGACGTATTACGACTGAGTCCACTAACACGTTTTAATATAATGTGATTCTCACTCTGCAGCGGAGTGTGCGCTGATATGAAACTTCCTGGCAGATTAAAACTGTGTGCCGGACCGAGACTCGAACTCGGGGCCTTTTCCTTTCGCGGGCAAGTGCTCTACCGACTGAGCTACCCAAGCGCGACCCACAACCCCTCCTCACAGCTTTAATTCCACCAGTACCTCGTCTCATACCCTCCAGACTTCACAGAAGATCTTCTGCGAAACTTGCAGAACTAGCACTCCTGGAAAAAAAGTATATTGAGGAGACATGGCTTAGCCACAGCCTGGGAGATGCAGGTTCGCAGAAGAGCTTCTGTGAAGTTTGGAAGGTAGGAGATGAGATACTGGCGGAATTAAAGTTCCGAGGACGGATTGTGAGTCGTGCCTGCGGAGCTCAGTCGGTAGAGCACCTGCCCGCGAGGGCAAAGGTCCCGAGTTCGAGTCTCGGTCTGGCACAGTTTTAAGCTGCTAAGAAGTTTCACGTTATAACATCGTCCTCGAGGATCCAATCTGCATTGCGCACTTGAGGAGAAACACATTACAACAAATGTTCCACATTGTCACCGTTCATCTGAAGGCAAGCTTGAACGTGTCCTCATCGATGCCGTACACGTTCAAAGATCTCAAGGGTGTAACGAATGCAGTGGCAAACATCCACAATGAGTTCACTCCATCACCACAATAAACATGCACCAAATCTTTTAAATATCACCACAAAAACCCTTACGAGTTCAAGCCAGGGGCCCCGTGGAGGTCAAGGTATTCGCGCACCACGATTTATAGACATGTTGTCGAGACGCTATGTACCAATACTTAGGTTTCAGGAATTATGAAAAAATCTAACGAAGGCATTTTATAATTTTGCAATTTTCGCCTGACTTGCGATGTCTCGAAACAAACGTAGCCTTAGATATTAACAGTATTGTTACATTGACATGACTACACTTTTGCATACTTCGTATATCGGGGCATCCATTGGCATCCGGACCTTTGATTATTAGGATTATCTACTTGTTTCTACATCTACATCTACATTTATACTCCGCAAGCCACCCAACGGTGTGTGGCGGAGGGCACTTTACGTGCCACTGTCATTACCTCCCTTTCCTGCTCCAGTCGCGTATGGTTCGCAGGAAGAACAACTGCCGGAAAGCCTCCGTGCGCGCTCTAATCTCTCTAATTTTACATTCGTGATCTCCTCGGGAGGTATAAGTAAGGGGAAGCAATATATTCGATACCTCATCCAGAAACGCACCCTCTCGAAACCTGGCGAGCAAGCTACACCGCGATGCAGAGCGCCTCTCTTGCAGAGTCTGCCACTTGAGTTTATTAAACATCTCCGTAACGCTATCACGGTTACCAAATAACCCTGTGACGAAACGCGCCGCTCTTCTTTGGATCTTCTCTATCTCCTCCGTCAACCCGATCTGGTACGGATCCCACACTGATGAGCAATACTCAAGTATAGGTCGAACGAGTGTTTTGTAAGCCACCTCCTTTGTTGATGGACTACATTTTCTAAGCACTCTCCCAATGAATCTCAACCTGGTACCCGCCTTACCAACAATTAATTTTATATGATCATTCCACTTCAAATCATTCCGCACGCATACTCCCAGATATTTTACAGAAGTAACTGTTACCAGTGTTTGTTCCGCTATCATATAATCATACAATAAAGGATCCTTCTTTCTATGTATTCGCAATACATTACATTTGTCTATGTTAAGGGACAGTTGCCACTCCCTGCACCAAGTGCCTATCCGCTGCAGATCTTCCTGCATTTCGCTACAATTTTCTAATGCTGCAACTTCTCTATATACTACAGCATCATCCGCGAAAAGCCGCATGGAACTTCCGACACTATCTACTAGGTCATTTTATATATTGTGAAAAGAAATGGTCCCATAACACTCCCCTGTCGCACGCCAGAGGTTACTTTAACGTCTGTAGACGTCTCTCCATTGATAACAACATGCTGTGTTCTGTTTGCTAAAAACTCTTCAATCCAGCCACACAGTTGGTCTGATATTCTGTAGGCTCTTACTTTGTTTATCAGGCGACAGTGCGGAACTGTATCGAACGCCTTCCGGAAGTCAAGAAAAATAGCATCTACCTGGGATCCTGTATCTAATATTTTCTGGGCCTCATGAACAAATAAAGCGAGTTGGGTCTTACACGATCTCTGTTTCCGGAATCCATGTTGATTCCTACATAGTAGATTCTGGGTTTCCAAAAACGACATGATACTCGAGCAAAAAACATGTTCTAAAATTCTACAACAGATCGACGTCAGAGATATAGGTCTATAGTTTTGCGCATCTGCTCGACGACCCTTCTTGAAGACTAGGACTACCTGTGCTCTTTTCCAATCATTTGGAACCCTCCGTTCCTCTAGAGACTTGCGGTACACGGCTGTTAGAAGGGGGGCAAGTTCTTTCGCGTACTCTGTGTAGAATCGAATTGGTATCCCGTCAGGTCCAGTGGACTTTCCTCTGTTGAGTGATTCCAGTTGCTTTTCTATTCCTTGGACACTTATTTCGATGTCAGCCATTTTTTTCGTTTGTGCGAGGATTTAGAGAAGGAACTGCAGTGCGGTCTTCCTGTGTGAAACAGCTTTGGAAAAAGGTGTTTAGTATTTCAGCTTTACGCGTGTCATCCTCTGTTTAATGCCATCATCATCCCGGAGTGTCTAGATATGCTGTTTCGAGCCACTTACTGATTTAACGTAAGACCAGAACTTCCTAGGATTTTCTGTCAAGTCGGTACATAGAATTTTACTTTGGAATTCACTGAACGCTTCACGCATAGCCCTCCTTACGCTAACTTTGACATCGTTTAGCTTCTGTTTGTCTGAGAGGTTTTGGCTGCGTTTAAACTTGGAGTGAAGCTCTCTTTGCTTTCGCAGTAGTTTCCTAACTTTGTTGTTGTACCACGGTGGGTTTTTCCCGTCCCTCACAGTTTTACCCGGCACGTACCTGTCTAAAACGCATTTTACGATTGCCTTAAACTTTTTCCATAAACACTCAACATTGTCAGTGTCGGAACAGAAATTTTCGTTTTGATCTGTTAGGTAGTCTGAAATCTGCCTTCTATTACTCTTGCTAAACAGATAAACCTTCCTCCCTTTTTTATATTCCTATTAACTTCCATATTCAGGGATGCTGCAACGGCCTTATGATCACTGATTCCCTGTTCTGCACATACAGAGTCGAAAAGTTCGGGTCTGATTGTTATCAGTAGGTCCAAGATGTTATCTCCACGAGTCGGTTCTCTGTTTAATTGCTCGAGGTAATTTTCGGATAGTGCACTCAGTATAATGTCACTCAATGCTCTGTCCCTACCACCTGTCCTAAACATCTGAGTGTCCCAGTCTATATCTGGTAAATTGAAATCTCCACCTAAGACTATAACATGCTGAGAAAATTAATGTGAAATGTATTCCAAATTTTCTCTCAGTTGTTCTGCCACTAATGCTGCTGAGTCGCGAGGTCGGTAAAAGGAGCCAATTATTAACCTAGCTCGGTTGTTGAGTGTAACCTCCACCCATAATAATTCACAGGAACTATCCACTTCTACTTCACTACAGGATAAACTACTACTAACAGCGACGAACACTCCACCACCGGTTGCATGCAATCTATCCTTTCTAAACACCGTCTGTACCTTTGTAAAAATTTCGGCAGAATTTATCTCTGGCTTCAGCCAGCTTTCTGTACCTATAACGATTTCAGCTTCGGTGCTTTCTATCAGCGCTTGAAGTTCCGGTACTTTACCAACGCAGCAGTATTAACTCATCGCTTCCGTTAGTACCTCTAATAATCGAATAGCTTTTGTATGCACGACGACTAAATACATCGAACTGCGGTTTTCGCTAAATTATAACACGATTTTCTGACGTTCCCAACAAATTTGTAATGTTTGTAGCTGCTGAGTCATGACATCGAACGGTGCGGAGTGGCCGCGCGGTTAGAGGCGCCATGTCACGGATTTCGCGACCCCTCCCGCCGAAGCTTTGAGTCCTCCCTCGGGCATGGGTGTGTGTATTGTCCTTAGCATAAGTTAGTTTAAGTAGTGCGTAAGTCTAGGGACCGATGACCTCAGCAGTTTGGTCCATTAGGAATTCGCACACATTTGAACATTACCTCGACCTTTTTTTAGTAGAACTATATACTAGTACTTTTTCTGTGAGCTTGGAAAGAGACTGTGAAGAGGACTTCATCAACATAATTGTTGAACATTTGACAATAGTAACAAGGCAACAGCACCGAAAACTAATTTCCCACCCTCGGAATTGGTCCCGCAGACGTCTGCTTTACTGTACCAAATATAAGCAGACGTGTAACTCAGGGATGCCTTGTGTGTTTATTATTATGTTATATTAAACGTAACTGAGCTTTGACATATGTTGCAAAGCAATTCCAGACAGGTAATGTTGCGCACTGAATTTCATCTGAACTTATCGCAGCACAAGCCGATATTGTACGACGCTGCAGTATGTCAAGTCTTCCGAAGTCGTGGGTTTCCCTTGTAGACCTCTTGTTTTAAATTTTTCCGTCCGCAGCTCGTGGTCGTGCGGTAGCGTTCTCGCTTCCCACGCCCGGGTTCCCGGGTTCGATTCCCGGCGGGGTCAGGGATTTTCTCTGCCTCGTGATGACTGGGTGTTGTGTGCTGTCCTTAGGTTAGTTAGGTTTAAGTAGTTCTAAGTTCTAGGGGACTGATGACCATAGATGTTAAGTCCCATAGTGCTCAGAGCCATTTGAACCATTTTTTAAATTTTTCCACAGATAAAGGCCTGGAGGAGTCAAGTGTATGTAATCAGCAAGGCTTTTGTGTTTCCGATCAAACATCTGTAAATGTTCTATTAAGAACGTCTGTAATTATTATCTGTGTGGAACGGGCGAGACATCTTCCTTGTTAGTAACAGATGGGTTGCCTTATGTGCAGTGGTATAACCTCCAACTGATGACCAGTACTAAACACTCCGAAGATTGATTCGCTCGTGGTATGCCAACGATGCGACCTGTACCCGTAAACAACATCTTGCATAGAAACGCCACATCACTTCGCACTTTTTGTAAATGCCATTCAGAGAATTGTAACCGATAGAAATTCATTGCCACAAAGCTGTCGATGGATCCAAATGTGGAAAGAATGAAATTCTCTGGAATGTAATATTCGCACAACACTCCTTTGGCTGTTTCCACTTGCGTGTTCATCCTGCCTCGTAGTTACATGTACGTGTACTACCGTTGCTAAAATGTTAATCGCATTTCTCTCATCCATTGTTGCTCTTGTTCTTTGGCGTATTTTATTCTTCTAATTTCCAGTTACGTGGAGTTTTGATATGATGTTTGCATAGACAGACCATGAGGGCTTCGCGCGAACAAAGATACCACTCAGTATACATCCACATAGCAGCTTCAAACGTTTGGCGACATTTGTCATAAATGAAACTATATCCACTCTTTCGACTGTCTTATATAGTGTGAAAGTCTGAAAAGCTTTACGAGCATATTATCTGATCGCTGCACCAGTAGCAGAGAAAATAACAAGGTGGCATCAAAGTCTACGGCCTTTTTTCCTTACCCAGCTAGCATTTCCAACTGGATACACCGTATTCTGCGTAAACATGACGTGAAATGTGTTTTTCGACCACGGATTAGGGTCATCTCAGGGTCTGTAAAAGATTATCTTCGTTTGTGTAACGTGTCTACCGTATCCTTGCAATTGTGGCATGTCATACATTGGGCAAACCATCAGGACTGCGAAGGACCACTGCAGTAAGCATAATCGTCACACACGCTTACAAAAGCAGAGCAAATCTGATATTGCAGAACATTGTCTTGGCATCGATTATCCTATTGAATGTCCGCCCCCGGTAGCTGAGTGGTCAGCGCGACAGAATGTCAATCCTCAGGACGCGGGTTCGATTCTCGGCTGGGTCGGAGATTTTCTCTGCTCAGGTACTGGATGTTCTGTTGTCCTAATCCTCTGCATTTCATCCTATCGACGCGCCAGTCGCCGAAATGGCGTCAAATCGAAAGACTTGCACCAGGCGAACGGTCTACCCACGGAAGGCCCTAGTCACACGACATTTAGTTATCCTATTGAATATAACAACACAGATATTGGCAGGAACATCAGTTATCACTGAATTGGAAATGATCTTGTAAATAGAGATGGAGGTTTTTACTCAAATTCTGCCTGGAATTCTGCTCTTTTCCTGCTCAATATACAGAGAGAATTAACGCAACTTCATCCGTTTGTAGTTGATAATCACTGTGGGACAACGATGCTGCAAGAAACTGCTGGAATTGAGTAGCACTTTGAGCGAAAGTCTCCTTTGCTAGTTTCTTAATTACATGCCTGAGAAATAGTCTGCTGTGTCGTATCTAAAGAAATTACTGACAGAGCGGACTGGCTAAGCCATATGGGGTTGTTTGGTGTGCACCATAATGTGCAGACTGAGCTTGAAGCTATTTGGAGTTATCCGCTGTATCGCGCTGCTTTGGAGCTCTTGTACTGTGAGGCTTCAAGTAACCACAACGTCGTTGAGAGGTGTTCACCGGTAGTTGCACTGGTATACTTGCATTTGCTTCGCGCTTATTTGTCTCTGTTGGCCTTTTTCGTTTGATAATTTACGAATATTACGAGGGATTCCTGTAACGTGTACTCAGCGAAGAGGCAAGTTCAATTTCCTGTCTTAGTTGAAGCCATGTGGAGGTTCTGGTTCAAATTTATTTATTTATTTAGGAGAAATTTGAACTGAGGTCGTGTACAAATCTAATGGTCGATCTGTTCACGTTACAAATGTTCCTGTTTATTGGGTGCGAGCCCAGTTTTTAATTAGGAGGCACACAGGATTAAATATATTATTTATTGATGAAGCAAACTGGACGTTCTTTTTTTAAATTTCATTTAAACATTTTTGTCGTTGCCTATTTGTTTTGAAATGTTCTGTAATGGTGGCTCATTGTCTGTTCTCAGCTGACAACGAAATGTCTCTTCATCAGTTTTATTGTTATGTAACATTTGCTAATGGATTTTTTTTGTTTTACTTCATATATATGCATGTTTAATCCATGCTGGAACAGAACTGCTGAAGATGTTAAACTCAATAGTTTGCTATGCTAAGATACATTTTTCAGTTTCGTATTTTAAAATTGTATTCTCCTTTTGCTCGTATCGTTGAACTTTCTCAGACTTACTAAAACGGAGCTAATGAAATACATACACTTTTGCAGTACCTTTTTCATTGAATAAATTGTCTTTTCTGGTTCACATGATATTTTTTGGAGGCTGGAACCTTACTACTCCCACCTCATCACTAGCTACAGTACTTCAAATGTACAGTTCCATTATAAAAATCATTGTGTCATAATTCAGCAGATATAAGTACTTAAATTAGCTATCTACGCCAGAAAATTTTCCACTGTAACTTAGCAGAGACCCAACATCGCGGCATTTTCTCGCTCTGGATTTATTTTGGATTGCCTGTCTTCACTGCTCCACCTTCTGATTATTTATTTGTGCCTTAATTTGCTTTGCATCCATCTAATCAGACATTGTTATACAGTTCGCAATGCGATGTTGACAGTATATAGTACCCGGATGGTTATAATTAAACTGCTGCAACTCCTAAACGTTCAGTGTGGGCTGTACTATCTTATGACAGCGAAAATTGGTAGATATTGGAATGCATTAATGAGGAACCGATTTACGCTCTAAAGAAATTTCTTCCAGTTTTGACCACCAGGTTGAAAACCTGAAATCTGGCGCTGCGAATGTAAGAAGGACGTATAGAAATGTTTGTTTGTAATGGATAAGGAATGGAACGTGGGCACAAAAAGTCAAACAAGTGAGAAAGGCATTATGGTAATTTTATTATTAACCGCCGCTTATACAACTTATTTAATGTGAGCACCGGAGACGTTGACGAGATGCTGTACAACGCTAGATTTGCACATGGTAGCCAAAGTTGGAAATAATTTTTTCCCAGCGTTAACAGGTTTCACATTAAAGCATTTGCATATCTTCCAAGTTTTGCTGCCATACGATAATTACAGTTCACATTTGACCGCCACCAGGAGCTACACTTAATCATAACGGTACGGTACTAATAATAATGATAGTTACAGTAATGAACATACGCTGTTACACAAATGTCAGTCTTATTGACATTGTTTTGCATAATTTTCACGTAATACGAGGGCAGTTCAATAAGTAATGCAACACTTTTTTTTCTCAGACAATTTTGGTTGAAAAAACCGGAAATTTCTTGTGGAATATTTTCAAACATTCCCGCTTCGTCTCGTATAGTTTCATTGACTTCCGACAGGTGGCAGCCCTGTACGGAGCTGTTAAAATGGCGTCTGTAACGGATGTGCGTTGCAAACAACGGGCAGTGATCGAGTTTCTTTTGGCGGAAAACCAGGGCATCTCAGATATTCATAGGCGCTTGCAGAATGTCTACGGTGATCTCGCAGTGGACAAAAGCACGGTGAGTCGTTGGGCAAAGCGTGTGTCATCATCGCCGCAAGGTCAAGCAAGACTCTCTGATCTCCCGCGTGCGGGCCGGCCGTGCACAGCTGTGACTCCTGCAATGGCGGAGCGTGCGAACACACTCGTTCGAGATGATCGACGGATCACCATCAAACAACTCAGTGCTCAACTTGACATCTCTGTTGGTAGTGCTGTCACAATTGTTCACCAGTTGGGATATTCAAAGGTTTGTTCCCGCTGGGTCCCTCGTTGTCTAACCGAACACCATAAAGAGCAAAGGAGAACCATCTGTGCGGAATTGCTTGCTCGTCATGTGGCTGAGGGTGACAATTTCTTGTCAAAGATTGTTACAGGCGATGAAACATGGGTTCATCACTTCGAACCTGAAACAAAACGGCAATCAATGGGGTGGCGCCACACCCACTCCCCTACCAAGAAAAAGTTTAAAGCCATACCCTCAGTCGGTAAAGTCATGGTTACAGTCTTCTGGGACGCTGAAGGGGTTATTCTGTTCGATGTCCTTCCCCATGGTCAAACGATCAACTCTGAAGTGTATTGTGCTACTCTTCAGAAATTGAAGAAACGACTTCAGCGTGTTCGTAGGCACAAAAATCAGAACGAACTTCTCCTTCTTCATGACAACGCAAGACCTCACACAAGTCTTCGCACCCGAGAGGAGCTCACAAAACTTCAGTGGACTGTTCTTCCTCATGCACCCTACAGCCCCGATCTCGCACCGTCGGATTTCCATATGTTTGGCCCAATGAAGGACGCAATCCGTGGGACGCACTACGCGGATGATGAAGAAGTTATTGATGCAGTACGACGTTAGCTCCGACATCGACCAGTGGAATGGTGCCGTGCAGGCATACAGGCCCTCATTTCAAGGTGGCGTAAGGCCGTAGCATTGAATGGAGATTACGTTGAAATATAGTGTTGTGTAGCTAAAAGATTGGGGAATAACCTGGTGTATTTCAATGCTGAATAAAACAACCCCTGTTTCAGAAAAAAAATGTGTTGCATTATTTATTGAACTGCCCTCGTATAACGTTTCCGTCGAACGGGAGCAATGACATAATAACAGAAGATCCACGGCAGCGCAACAGAAGGAATAAAAACTAAAAGTTGACTAGTCCACGAAAGATCGAGCAAAAATAGAGTGAAATTAGAAGATAAGATGGAAAGAAGAAAAACAGCACGGATAAGGATGAGAAAAGTCTGGTTAACGTTGACAAAGAAATAGAAATACTGGATCACTGTTAGACGCAACTGGGGTATGCCGAGAGGGAAGAAATGTCTATGATAAAGATTTCATCTCTTCTTGACTGGAGCATAATTTTGACTAGACACAGGTTACTAGGTAGCTTATCCCAGGTCAGTACAGTTTAAATGGAGGAGGAGATGCAAAAGGATTTAGTGTTATGCACAGGTACAGATAAGATGCTGTACGCATCCAGTCATGTATAGCAGCTAAGTATTTCAAGCGTCTTCAGTCGGGGGAAAGTACCTGCTCAAGTCAAAAGTGAAATTTTTTAAGCTGAAACTGGGAATACTGGTAGAAGTTAAAGGTACAATAAAACTAGTCTGCTACAAAGGTTCAAATGACTGATCACTATGGGACTTAACTTCTGAGGTCATCAGCTCCTAGAACTTAGAATTACTTAAAACTAACTAACCTAAGGACATCACACACATCCATGCCCGAGGCAAGATTCGAACCTGCGACCGTAGCGGTTGCGAGGTTCCAGACTGTAGCGCCTAGAACCGCTCGGCCACTGTGGCCAGCTACTATAAAGGATTGGCCAAATATTGTGTGCTACGGATTTTATTAAAATTTCGTACAGAATGTGATGCATGTGTCGCTCGATTCTTTTACTTTCATCACTAGTCTTTATTTCATAATATTGAAGCAAGTACGTTTTTTCAAGTGGAACCGTATACTACTTATAACTGCATTCGATAGTTCTTGAGAAGACAATTTCAATGGTACCGCACTTGTTAACGTTGCGTTGAAACCTGTCGTAAAAAGTTCGAGAAATGTCCTAGAATGGCAGAGCAGGGTGGCCGGAAACGGCATTTGCGGTGTGAACACTGCCAGACAGGCAGACAGTCTCGGACCAGGCTGTGTAGTTGTATACCGTAAGATAGGCCTGCACTACGAGAGTAAAGTTTTATTTCCCCCTGAACCAACTGACGACCTAGATGCAGGTTCACCTACGAATGTTGTATATGAAAATACGACATAGGCTAGAATCTATCGTATCACAAAGGGCTCAGGAAAACTTTCACCTTTTTTTATCCTCCCAGATTCACGAGAGCTGAAACAGAGAAATAAAAAAAATAAAGGGGCCTTAAACGCTGGAAATGTAATTATTGTATTAAATATCTAAATGTTGGAAGGAAGATTTGATCTGTCTTTTCCTGTACGTGGACGTATGCTTCTTAGAGGTAAAATACACGCTGTAGGACAACTGTCTCTACCTACACTGCTATAAACTATACCACATGGGATAAATTAGCTGAAGTAAACATATTAAAAATACTTCGGTGACCACCTGCACACAGCGAAATAAATATTTTTCTTAATGAAAGGTCGTTTCATGTTGAACATAAGCGCGTTATGACAGTGTTACCAGCTACGTGCAATACTTATTTGACATCGCAATGAAATTTCATACACACGTAAATGAAATAAACAATTTCCTAGCAATTATTTGGCAACCACCCAACTCACACAACATAAATTTTCTCTTACAAAAAATATCTTTATCGTTTATTTAAGCATTTTCAAACTATCGACCATGGACTGAAAGGCACATTTACAACCGCCGTTCGAAAGAACTATCAACAGATGTAATTACAGTGGACGATGTGGTAGAGCATGCACCGGCGATTCGACAACGTATATCGTTTGGTGTAGTTCGGGCTTCGCCATAGACTGCATCTTTGACTGCTCCACAAATTAAGAAATCAAGAGGAATAAAGAAATCATGGGGATCTCGCTGGCCGTCTGACAACAGATTTTCGTCCCATCCAATGTCCAGGAAAGTTCTCATTCACTATTTGCGTTCCGGCACGGGTCGAGTGACCTGGACAACTATCGTGTTGCAGCCACATATTCTGTCGAATATCCAGTGGTACCTCTTCTAGACGAACCAGCAGAATGTTTGTCAGAATCTGTGCCTACGAGTGTCCATTTAGAGCGCCTGAGACGTAATTTCCCATGATGCCGCATCATATATTTACGCTCCACGGCTGCCCAGTGTTGCATGTTATGCAAATTTACATTAGCGTGGTCAATAAACGTTGGTGCATCGGAAAAGAACACTGTTGGAAAAAAATGGGGTCGACTCTCAGTTCCTAAAGAGCGCACCGACATCCGAAACCACGGTCGTCGAGTGGCACATTTAGTGACAGCAGAGATGGAAATTTTGTCGATGCAGGATGTGAATGAGACTCGTCTGGCTGATTCCACATTCCTTGGCAATATGTCTCGTACCACCGTGCGGCGTCATTAGGGTCGTAGCCTGAACAGATTCTCCCTGTTCTCTGTCAGTTGCATTCTTCTTTCTTGTACTCTTTTAAACATTCAAGCAGCCTGTCCTCACTCAACGAATGTTGTAGCAGAGCCGGCCGCTGTGGCAGAGCGGTTCTAGGCGCTTCAGTCCGGAACCGCACTGATGCAACGGTCGCGAGTTTGAATCCTGCCTCCGGCATAGATGTGTGTGATGTCCTTAGGTTAGTTAGGTTTAAGTAGTTCTAAGTCTAGGGGACTGATGACCTCAGATGTTAAGTCCCATAGTGCTTAGAGCCATTTGAACCTGTTTTTGAAGCAGAAATGAGCGGTCTGCAGTGCAGACAAGTACACTGAAGCGCCAAAGAAACTGGTATAGGCATGCTAATTCAAATACAGGGATATGTTAACAGTCGGAATACGGCGCTGCTGTCGGGAACGCCTATATCACAAGTGTCTGGCGCAGTTGTTAGATCGGCTACTGCTGCTACAATGGCAGGTTGTCAAGATTTAAGTGAATTTGAACGTGGTGTTCTAGTCGGCGCGCCGGCGAAGGGACACAGCATCTCCGAGGTAGTGATGAAGTGGGGATTTTCCCGTACGACCATTTAACGAGTGTACAGTGAATATCAGGAATCCGGTTAAACATCAACGCTGCGGCTGGAGAAAGATCCTTCAAGAACGGGACCAACGACGACTGAAGAGAATCGTTCAACGTGACAGAAGTGCAATCCTTCCGCAAATTGTTGCAGATTTGAATGCTGGGCCACCAACAAATGTCAGCGTGCGAATGATTCAACGGAACATCATCGGTATGGGCTTTCGGAGCCGAAGGCTCACTCGTGTACCCTTGATGACTGCACAACACAAAGCTTTACGCTTCGCCTTGGCCTGTCAACGCAGACATTGGACTGTTGATGACTGGAAACTTGTTGCCTGGTCGGACGAGTCTCGTTTCAAATTGTATCCAACGGATGGACGTGTACGAGTATAGAGACAACCTCATGTTCCCTCGATGTCAGCAGGGGACTGTTCAAGCTGGTGGCTGCTCTGTAATGGTGTGGGGCGTATGCAGTTGGAGTAATATGAGACACCTGACATGTCGATATATAACCCTGACATGTGACATGTACGTAAGCATCCTGTTTGATCACCTGCATCCATTCATGTCCATTGTGCATTCCGACGGACTTGGGCAATTCCAACAGTACAATACGACACCCCACACGTCCATAATTGCTACAGAGTAGCTCCAGGAACACTCTTCTGATTTTAAACACTTACGCCGGCCACCAAACTCTCCAGACATGAACATTATTGAGCATATTTGGGATGGCTTGAAACGTGCTGTTCAGAAGAGATCTCCACCCCCTCCTACTCTTACGGATTTATGGACAGCCCTGCAGCATTCATGGTGTCAATTCCCTCCAGCACTACTTCGCACATTAGTCGAGTCCATGCCACGTCGTGTTGTGGCACTTTTATGTGCTCGCGGGGGCTCTACACGATATTAGGTAGGTGTACCAGCTTCTTGGGCTCTTCAGTGTAAACAGGCAAATGTGCTGACATTCTGACACAGCTTAGCACATGAGCTGTGCGTGTCTGTACCGCTAATGCCGTTTCCGGCCACCGTGCTCTCACATTCTAGGACATTTTTCGGAATTTTTCACGACAGGTTTCAGCTTCAACGTTTGCAAACGCTATATCATTGTAATTGTCTTCTCAAGAGCTATCGACTGCAGCTATAGAAAGTATACGGTTCCATTTTTAAAAAAACTTACTTGCTTCAGTATCTTCGATGATACCAGCGCTAAAAAAATAAAACCAAAGAAAAAAGTACGAGCCACTCGACACTAACATTTGCCGAAAACCGTGTTTCGATATTTATAACCATTCACGAAATTAAAGTATGTTACGTCTTACGTGACTCACCCTGTACATTCTACGGTTAATATCACGTCATCACTGTCAGTATTTAACCAGAACACGGAAACACCTTGTAAAATTGATATTTTATCGCCCTCTGGCTCCCACTTATCCCAGACGCCAACACAACGCAAGGTTTAAAGAACGATCTCTAGAGTCCTGTTCGGGGTATTTATCATTCGCCACTGAGCCTTTAACATCTTTGGGAAGCATTGGTAGCAGATTCCTGTCATAGACGCGACCGAGTTAGGTCTAGAATCAGACCACCGCATAAAGGAGTGTGTAAAATTGAAGTATGCAGCAGTTATATGGAACGATATGAAATACATCATATCTTAAATCACTGTGATAAAGCACTTACAGGTCCTCTCAACTATGCATTTGGATAATTGGAATAACAGTTATAATATGTACATTTTACCATCACTAACAGTGGCTCTTTATACCTAGCAGATATACCCATTTAACCTCATAGACTCTAGTGTGTGGTACACTCATGCACAGAACAGAGTAGGTCAAAGAGTATTCAATGAAGCATTTAAGTAATCGCAAAGATATACCAACTTTTTATTAGATCAACTGTCAGTACCACATAGATGTTAACATCACACGTAATGACAAACGCTGAACGCATCTATTATGATACAACATTAATAATTCAGTTACAAATCATTTGCGTTTTATGGTTACTCCATAATATTAATGGAGACGCAGACGCACACACTCCAGTCTAATCAACTCTGAAAGTAATGTAGGTACTAGACATAAAGATAACATCGTCACGACGTGCAATGTCACCTAAAATCTAAATTTTCTTTCCCTCATGGATACTTATCATCATACGACAGACAATTTAATAAACATAATCAGTGATTATCAACATCAGGTCTGACAATTCTAGCACCTCGTCTTTTTAACATAGTACTTACTTACAGTTACATAGTACATCACTGAAAAGGATGTCTACTTAGTTACACAATACATTATTAAAAGGAAAGTCTACCATACCAAATGTATACAGAGCATTAACAAATCACATTTTACACTAAACCTACAGACTGCCAACGTATGCCAGCAGTCTATTCACACTAATTGTTTTCTTAATAGTTCATATCTGGGCTTATAGTCTACGTAGTGTCTTAACTCGTCGAGCTCTGTTATATGGAAATGGTTGATTTGTTCTTGTACAGTTCATCAGAGTAAGAGGATCGTAATGAATCACATATCATCAAATGTACATTAAAGCCATATAATTATTTACTGTTACGACACTGTGGTTTCTAAATAATGGCATGTTAATATAAACTTGCTATTAGCATAAAAGAAAGAAATTCTCATGGCACTTGTTGGCCATGTGTTCCCAAACTTTTTGTAATGTGGATATGTCACTGTTGGTTGGCTATATCAGACTCAAAATTCTGATATACTGATATACTAATCATCCATAGTTACATAATTTTCATCACAAAACTAGCAAAACAATAAAAAATGCTAATATACAACGTATATACAACAAAAAATAAAAGAGATTATTTCTCGTAGGGTCTTCCTATCCCTTTTACACAGTCATAAAATAACCAAAAGTCAATAAACTTTCATAATTTGTCACACTATACCATTCCTTTGCAATTGACTTAGTCTTTAGTTACTAGCTTTCCAGTCAGTAACAGATCCCATCCTATGAAGAAGTTATCTCTATAACCTAACTGCGTGAATACAGATTCAAAATACAGTGGCATACCGGACTGTGTGTTATCATTAAGTACGGATTCTTTATAGTAAGACAGTAATATTTTAACATATTTGTTAAAGTGTCGGCAATATATGTTACACATGTGTGTGAAATGCGCTACCATGTCACTGTCTAAACTACTCTTTCTCATTTTACAGGGACCCATATTTTCTATAACACAAAGCAACTCTTCGCCTATATGAGCGCAATACGTTCACAGTCGACTGCCGGTCCCTGCAACAATCATCAGCTGTTCGTGATGCCTTTCTGCATTTCGCTAAAGTCTTCTGCTACCTCCGTAGCTGAGTGGTCAGTGTGGTTGCCATGAGGGGGAGCCGGGTTCGATCCCCGGCAATATCAGATTTTTCCTTGATAGAAGGACTGGAATAGGGTGCACTCAGTCTCCTCTGGCCAGCCGATGAGCTACATAACAGTTGTAGTGGTTGGTTCCAAGGTCAAGAATCCCAATAACGACCAGGAGAGAGGTGTGCTGACTAGAGATGGGCAAACTCGTTCATCCTTGGGGACTAGTTCACTGGTGGTCGGTTTTTTTGGGGGCAACCGTTCATTTTTACTCGTTCACCGTTCATTTGTGCTTGATATACGGTTTTTATGAAAAATTGAAAATTAGTAGCATAGGTGACTGAAGATGGAAGGCACTAAGAAGGGACACTTGCCTCCACCCTGGAGTACAGAGTTTTTATTCGTTACAGAATTCTCACACACTTGTAATTTTCGTGATTCTGCAAAACATCTCGTTTAGTCAACTGCAGTGTTATGTGGCTCATCGGAGTGAAATAATATAAGGTGGTGCTCGAAAAACTGGCCCCGAGTACAGACTGCTCGCCAATTACGCAGGATTTGTGAACCGCTACGAGCAGAATAGATAAACATGTAATAATTAGGCAGTGAACATGTAATAATAAGGCAGTGGAGAAATAACAAATAAGCTAATGTTAACAACTACTTCGAAACAATAAATGACGATTGGTAGGCGACAATAGGCAGTTTAGTACTCGGGGCCGATTTTCCGGCGCCTGTAGCACTGAAATAATATTGTAGAAGTTATCATATTCTCTTTACAAAATGTGAAACCAGACACTCGATTATGGAACGTCGACTTCATTCGGTTGTAAGTCGGTGTGCCTTCCATAACAATGAACATGCGCTTTTACCTTGGATGAAAAAAAGAAAAGAAGGAAGTGCCCACTCGTGAGTGCCGTGCCGACTTCCTTTGCATGTGTAATAAAAAAATCTTGCCTTTTTTACAAGTATTTCTTCTGCTGTTTATCGAAATAATGAGGTAAGCTGATATGCCGTTTTGTTGCCTGAAGAGATGCATCTATTGCATACCACGTAATTTTATATAATTTACGTAATTATAAAATACATTTTAATTACAGGTCATGGACGCTGAATAGCATACGAAAAGAACCAGAAGTTCAGAGTTCAAAAAAAAGTATGAGATCTAGAATGGATGTGCGCAGCGAACGAAACGAACAACTCTATAGTGAACTAACTATGAGCAATCGGCAGTGGAACGTCGACGAGTGGCCACGCGAAGAAGGACGAGTCCGGCCGAACGAGACTGAGACAGACGGGAACGGGACCGAGGCTGGAACGAGACCGGCCGACGCGCCGTTGCGGGAACGACAACGACCTTTCCCGTTCCCGGGAACTAGAAGTAGAAAGCCGCGACCGAAGTGAACTATGAAAGACTGTTCGTTAGAATTCGTTCATCGCTCGTTCCGTTCATCTTGATGAACCGTTCCTTTGGACCCGGAGGTTCGCGAACGACCCATCTCTAGTGCTGACCACATGCACCTCCATATCGCATCCAGTGGCGCCACTGGCAGAGGTTAACACGGCGGACGCGCAGGCGCGATTGGCCCGTCTAGGGCCGGTAAGCGAAGCTTTACCTACCTACTTTCTGCTGCCTTCCTAGAAAACTGCCTCGTCTGCAAACGGTCTCACAGATCTACCGACGTTATCCGGTAGATCATGTATGCACTGTGTAGAAAATTTAAGGACGAAAGTAACTTTTGCATGGTTTACCGCTGTCGAGTAATATATTTCTATGAAACTTGTACCATACAAAGAAAGAGCTGGTGTAGTATACTAAAGACGGTAACTGAAAGAAGTACCCAGCTACAAGAACACAAATGACACTCTTATTCGAACACAACAATTACACTGAAATCACCGCGATTTAAAATTGTCCCCTGAATATTAGAAACGACCGGACTTGGAATTTGATAGGGTGAGTATTCACCATGGGAGGTAAAGCATGCTCTGCGAAGTGTTCCCATTCTGGCAATAAACGTTGGTAAGCAGTTCTTGTGGTGGGGCGTTCCATTCGTCCACAACCGCAGTGACAGCTGCTGGAGGTCATTGGTGCATGCTGGTATGTGTGTGCTGCAATACATCTTCCCAATGCTTCCCAGGCGTGATCGATGGGATTTACGTCGGGGAGCAGAGAGGCCAGTCCATTCGCTGATATCCTCCGGCTCCAAGGGCTCCTCCACCTGCGCTGCTCGATGCGGTCGCGCGTTGTCATCCGCAAAAACTGGCCAGATTCAGAGAGAACTTGCTGTCCATACAAGCTTAATTATGCTACACTCATGCTCATAAATTAAGGATAATGTTGATACATGGTGAAACAACACTCTGGTGGGCGGTTTGCGAGTTTAAATCACCTCGGGGTATGACCATGCGGTGCATTTGACCCGCAGTTGTCACACGGTGGCGCTGGCAGTAGTCCACATACGCAGAGGCGTGTCGGTGCATTTCAGAGTACGGTGCAGCGAGTAAGTGTGCAAACGTTTTCAGACGTGCTAATGGTGACTGTGTGTTGAAAATGGCACAAAAACACACAGTGATCACGTTATGAGGCGCAGAATAATAGGGCGACTGGTGGTTGGTCAAACACAGCAGGTCGTCGCTCGGGCCCTCCGTGTGACACAAAGTGTGATCTCAAGATTATGGCAACGATTCCAGCTGAGAGGAAACGTGTCCAGGTGCTGCAGTACGGGACGTGTACAACACTACAAGAAGAATGATATCTCACCATCAGTGCCCGCAGATGGCCACGGAGTACTGCAGGTAGCCTTGCTCGGGACCTTACCGCAGCCAATGGAACACTTGTCTCCAGACACTCAGTCTAAAGACGACTGAACAGACATGGTTTATTCGCCCGGAGACCTGCAAGGTGCATTCCACTGACCCCGGGTCACAGGAGACCCCATAAAGCCTGGTGTCAAGAACACAGTACATGGTATTAGAACGGTGGTCCCAGGTTACGTTCACGGACGAGTCCAGGTATAGTCTGAACACTGATTCTCGCCGGGTTTATATCTGACGTGAACCAGGAACCAGATACAAACCCCTTAATGTCCTTTAAAGGGACCTGTATGGATGTCGTGGTTTGATGGTGTGGGGTGTGATTATGATTGGTGCACGAACACCCCTGCATTGACAGAGGAACTGTAACAGGTCAGGTGTATCGGGACGTCATTTTGCACCAGTATGTTCGCATTTTCAGGGGTGCAGTGGGTCCCACATTCCTCCTGGTGGATGATTACGCACTGCCTCATCGAGCTGCCATCGTGGAAGAGTACCTTAAAACAGAAGATATCAGGCGAATGGAGTTGCCTGCCTGTTCTCCAGATCTAAACCCCATCGAGCACGTCTGGGATGCTCTCATTCGACGTATCGCTGCACGTCTTCAAACCCGTACGCCACTTGAGGAGCTCCGTCAGGCACTGGTGCGAGTATAGGAGGCTATACCCCACAAGCTGCTCGACCATCTGATCCAGAGTATGTCAACCCGCGGTGCGACCATTGTATGTGTGCATGGTGATCGTATCCCATATTGATGTCGGGGTACATGCGCAGGAAACAGTGTCGTTTTGTAGCACATGTGTTTCGGGGCGGTTTTCTCAACTTATCACCAATACTGTGGACTTACAGATATGTGTCGTTTGTGTTCCCTATGTGCCTATGCTATTAGCGCCAGTTTTGTGTGGCACTACCTTCTGCAATTATCCTTAATTTATGAGCATGAGTGTAGCTGAAGAAGTATAAAGCCGGAATTTTGGTTTCAATAACTAAACATCTGTTGTTTGAAACTGATAAACAATATTCTATTCAAAATAATCTCCACTGATATTTCCACGTTTCTCCCATCTCTCCGGGAGGCCATGAATGCCACCCCAAAAAAAGAAAAAAAAACAGTTCTTCTTTTGAAGTGAACCACTTAGCGAACCATTTTCGTGCATTTTGATACGAACTGAAGCGTTGTTCAGCTAGAGCGTGTCCCAGTGATGTAAGTAGATGATAATAGGTGAAAGGTGGCTACACTGAGCCACAGCGCCAGAGATCGCGCTAGAGAGTATTGTTCCGCCGCCTCCACTGGCAGTGATTATTGAGATGTCGTAGTGGGCAGTGCTTGGGGAGAGCTCGTGGTAGTCAGTGCTTGTTAAGAACTCGTAGCAGAGAGTGTTTTTTGAGATGTGCTAGTAGGGAGTGCTTGCTGAGATGTGATACTGAAAAGTTCCTGTTGAGATGTGGTAATAGCGAGTCGGTGTGGAGATATATTGTAATGATTAGAGTGATTTTGGTCAATATATGAAGGTAACGAAACTTGATTTATTTTTCATTATTTAATGTCGTAAATAATGCTTCATTACAGGTTCAGTCAACAAAGCATCTGGCTTGTGTTCTGGGATTAGAGTGTAATTCTGGTTTTCTTGAGTAATTATGGTATTTCTATTTCCTTTAATTAATTCAGTATAAATGATATTTAAAATTTCTTGTGTTGTTGAAGAAGAACCGTGCCAGATGCGTACGTTGAGTCATACTTCCACACACAGAACAGTTATACTTGTGCTTTGGTTTCGTAGGTTTTATAGTTGCTGGGGACTTAATTAATTAATTGTGTTAATGAAAATTTCCATTTCATTCTTTGTTATTGTTCTATGCAGTCAGATAGCGTAATAATACTAGTCAGGGCCAACCGTTTACGAGACTTCGTAACTGAACAGACAGCTACTAAAACAAGAAATTAAAATTATTTGCATTCTATTTTAATTAAGCCCCCATGCACGTGGCGACCGCTGCTTCGGATCGTCCCTTGGAATCTTCTGATTGTAAAAATAGTAGATAGTAGCATTTTTGTAGTAATTTGTAGTTTAGTAATTATAGTCTGCTTTGCATGTGTAGATTTGGTAATTGTCATTCTTATAATGGTATTTTTTCTCTGAATTTGATTTGTTGTCTTGTATACGCGTTTGACGATTTAGTGCAATTATTTCAATTCTTCGTTAATCGTGTTTGAGGGAAGCATTCTGTGTGAATGGTATTGTTGGTGATAACGTGTTATATTCTCTGTAATTTTCGTATTGTGACGAGTTTTGTATGTTTTGTAAATGATTACGCGATCAATGAAAAAGGCAAAAATGATGAATAGTGAGAATGACGAAATTGTTAACATGGCGAACTCGCCAACAGAGGAAAACAGTGTGATGAATAATGAAGTGGAAAACAATGTAATAAGTCGGGAAAATAGTCCGGAACCATTTCAAAATTTTTCTCAATCAAAAAATTCTCAGAATACGAGATTAACGACAGAAGAGATGGAGCAGTTAATGGGCGCTATATTAAATTTGGGATCACAAATAAGAAGATTTAACACGGAGATGGAAACTTTGACAATACAGTTAGGCTCACAAATAGAAACATTTGGAACCGAGATGAAAGCTGAGATGGGAACAATTAGAACTGAGATGAAAGCAATGACAACACGGTTATGCTCACGAATAGGGACATGTTTCAAAAATACGAATGATGAATCAAAGAAAGAAATTAGAGAAGAAGTACAACCGATTTTGAATGCTCACAATAATAGTTTAATTTCAACAGAAATCAGACAAGAGGAACAGGACAGAGAACGGGAAGAAAAAGATCGCGTGATAGTACAAAAATTTTCAGAGTTAAATTTACAACGCGCACACGATAAGGAAGAAATATTTGAGAAAATCGAGGAATCCGTACCAAATGACAGAATAAATAACTTAACGCAACAGTGTGAACAGTTAACTACTAAATGTGACAATACCGAAACCCGAGTTGCGGCACTTACGGAAGACGTAGACTTGTTGGAGAGAGATGAGGAGATTTCGGATAAATTGACAGGTCTTGGTTTAAATGGGGACAGAGATTCGGATGATACAGCTCCATTGCCATTTGCAGACACCGAAGAGTATCAGAACATAAATAAACATGTTGAAAATCAGGGAAAATTTAATGAAGGCGTTAAAAAGGAATTTGAGGCATTACGAAAGCAAGTCAAACAAATTGAAGGCGAAATTGTAGGAAAAGATAGCAAAAGAAATTTAGAATCACAGGTAGCAAAGGGGTTTGAAGAAAGTAATTTATTTCATTTACGAGAAGCAACAAGAGAGCGCCAGGCGCGCGAACTTGACAATAATCGACATTCAAACTGGGACAGACGCGGTAGGTCTTTGTCGCCACGAGGCGAAAACTTTGACTATAAACACTTCTTAACTTTTCGGAAATTTAAGATCTTTTGCAATTCTAGGAATGACATACGTCCATGTTCATGGTTGGATCGATTTACGTGCGCACTTCCGCCAGATTTGCCACTGAGTCACAAACTGAAATTTATGTGCAGCTGTTGAAGTCCTCAGGGGATTCACTACACTAAGTGAATATGTGCCGTAGCGAGCATAGGGCCCCGAGCTGTAGTGGTGCTATTTCCCTTTTAGTTTTCTGCACCGCTGCCTACTCTTTCACTATTCTTTGTATCTATAAAAACAATTCTTCTACTATCCATCTACCTAGACAGTAGGTAAAGATTAACCGGATTTGACTGTTTTACCCAAAAGTGACTCTGGAAATTACCGTTTGGACTTACTATATTTTCTGCAGCATTCATTCGTAGTTTAAACGAAATTTTACCTGTTTATCTTCGTGACAATATTACTTCATATGTTGACGATATTCTTATTGCTAAACATTCTTGGAGTGAGCACAACAAAATTTTGGATTCATTATTACGTATTTTTGCAAGAGTTGGCATTACAGTGAACTTGGAAAAATCTGAATTTGGTCGTTCACAGGTGAAATTTCTCGGTCACATTATTTCTACAGAAGGTATTCTTCCTGATCCAGAAAAGCTAGACGCAATTCGTAATTATGCTGTTCCTACTACAAAACGTGATGTTCGTAGTTTCCTTGGTGTCTGTAATTTTCTTAGACGCTTTGTTAGATTGGACAATTTGGCCACACCTCGTTTATGTGAACTATCTGGAAAAAATTCTAATTGGTGTTGGGATGAGGAAGCTCAGTCAGAATTTGAACAACTTCGTGATGCTTTAGTTGCTGCTCCACTTCTTTCACATCCGGATTTATCTAAAGATTTTTGTTTGGCGACGGACTCATCATACAAGGGCCTAGGTGCACACTTATTTCAAGAGATAGAAGAAAACGGCGTTGTAGTACAGAAGACTATTGCATTTGGAAGTCGTGTTCTCTCTAAATCCGAAAAGAATTATTCGATTACGGAACTTGAAGCTTTGGCTGTTGTTTGGGCTTTCACAAAATTTCGCACATTTTTGTTCGGTAGACATACTAAGGTTTACACTGATCATCGAGCTTTGGAATTTCTTATGTCGACAAAATTAACTCATGGCAAATTGTCACGATGGGCGTTGTACCTACAGGAATTTGATTTTAGTATTGTTTACATACAGGGATCTTCAAATATTGTTGCTGATGCTTTATCACGTGCACCTATGGGTTTGAAACGAAGTGCTGAAGAGGACTGCAAAGAAAACCATTATTGTTTGATGTACATTCAAGGTGTTGCGTTCGAGAACTTTATTTCGTCTTCGCTCCAGGACATCGCTAAGGAGCAAAATAAGGATCCAATCTGGAACGACATTAAAGAGAAGTGGAGGAGAAAGGAAAGCGTAGCGATTAGACAGCATTATTTAGTTCGCAATGATATTCTTTTCAAACGAAAATCGGTCGACAACTCTGTTTGGTTAGTTTGTATTCCTGATGAGTGGGTCAATAAATTGATTTGGTACACACATTTCAGTTATGCGCACTTTGGTCCCAGAAAATGCTTTCATAAATTGCGAGAAAATTGCTACTTCAGTAATATGGAAAAACGTATTCGATCTGTTCTTGCTAAATGCAAATTATGTCAAAAGGCTAAGCCGCCAACTGTTTCTCACAGAGCACCGTTGTTTCCTATCATTCCAGCGAAATTAAAGGACATGGCTGCAGTCGATTTGTTCGGTCCGGTGGTTCGTTCTACTAATGGTTTTGCGTACATTTTCGTAGCAGTGGAATTAACATCAAAATATGTGTGTTTTACACCTTTACGCAAAGCAACAGCTCGTTCAGTATCTAATGCTTTCATCAAACATTTTCTTAAAGAAGTTGGTCATGTTGATAAGGTTATATCAGATAATGGATCACAGTTTCGCTCTAAAATTTGGCTTCGTACTCTACGGCGTCGTAAGATTAAACCAATTTTTATTTCACTTTTTCACCCTCAATCTAATGCTTCAGAGAGATGGATGAAGAAAATCAATAAATTGTGCCGTCTTTATTGTCATCAGAATCACAGAACTTGGGATCAGTATCTTCATATTTTTCAAAACATTCTGAATGAACTTCCTAATGACTCAACTTCTTTACCGCCTCTATTGATATTAAAAAATAAAGTACCAACAAATCGCATTTCTGAAATCGTTCCTTTTCCGCCTTCACGGAAACTGCGGCATTCTGAAGTTGTCAACCTGGCTCTACGAAATATTGCATCTGCGGCTGCTAGAAGAGAGAAATCAGCTAAGCGTCCTGGTCGTTTAAAAACTTTGTCAGTTGGTCAGAAGATATTAATTAAGTCTCACCGTTTGTCTCATAAAGGAAAAGGCTTATGTCGCAAATTTTTTCTGCTTTATAACGGTCCATATAGTATTCGCAAAATTATCCATGATAACACTATTGAAGTAGAAACTCTTAAATCTCGGCGCTCTAAGGGAATACATCATATATCGAACGTTAAAATTTTTGTGGAATGACATACTTTAGAGAAACCAACAGTTATACGTAAACATGCGGAGAGTACAAGGATACCGCGCTGTGTTTTGGCGGCGGCACATACTCAAAGCAACAGTGAAGTCTGCGCGCCGCACAAGGCAGTTGTTGACCGCAAACAATCACTTTCTACGTCACGCGTCTACAGCTGATCGAGCGCTCAGTGCGAATGCACTGACAGACGTAAACAAATACACAGTCTAATTTCTCCGACTAAATTCTGTATAAAGCTATGGTGACTTTATAAATTATGTTATTAACGTTCAGTATTTTTCAGGATACGGTTGTGTAAAATATTTAAGACCTTCAGGTAAATTCTGTGCGTGTCCGACGTTAAGACGACTTGCTATGGAGAAAATTTCAGGAAGAATGTAATTTCGAAGAAAAAAGTAATAAACTAAAAAAGGTAACTGTTAATTGAGTTTATTTTTCAGGTAACATATTTCCACTTAGGTACGTACTTTAGACGTAATTTGCTGCTTGCGATTACGTGACTCATACTTTGTGCTAAATCTCATGTTCTATGAATTTACTTGTGAAGTGACGTGCTTGCGTACATTTACTGATTTTGACAATGTTTTATTAATGAACAGTGTTATTACTTGTGTATATTATGCATCGCTTGGCTGCACTGCCTTTTCACTGATGTCATATTTTTTTTATTATGTGCCTGCTGTGCTTATTTATTTAAATTGTAATTCACAACTGATTAATTGTGCTGACTGTGGTTCTGTATGTAAGTTATACTTTGTGATTTATCTGCTTGCGCCTTCATGTTTACTTATTAAGATTACGTATGAACATTTATTTGCTTATGTTGATATGATGATAATGACCTGTTTATTATGTAAGATACATATTTGCTGCTTTGCGTATGGATTGCATATTTACACATTTCTGTTTGTTGTCATAACTATTCTTTAATTTGCTATATATAGAAATGCTGATATGAGGTGTACGTACATGGAGTTTAGGTCACACCATGGTGTTAATTATAGATCGTTCGCTTGACGGAGCCTCGTTGTAGGAATTGTGCTGCATCCACTTGTTGACATTCTGTTCTCTACTGGTATATTTACTCGCTATTGCATGTTTTGCTTACGCTCAGTGCCTGATATTTTTAAGATAAGAAAATGAACTGCTATAATGCTACGAACGACATTAGTACAAGAAACTTCATAGAAGTCACATGAGCTGGAGGTTTTATGGAAGCTGTATAAATTTATGCTAATAGGAAGGAAGCTAACGACATGACATACCAACACTAGGTTAGACCATTAACAGTTATTACACTGCATTCTTCGTGAGCAATTGAAATAGGAAGTGACACTTGACACAAGAAATACTCCACATGTTTGCTTCTGTTTGCCATAATTTTTGAAGTGGTATACACACTGAAATATCACGATCATTAACACTTCGTAATCGTACTTAATTACTGAGAGTTATTCGAACTAAGTCTGTTAGAGGTCATGTATGCATTTCTTTTATTTAATGATGGACAAGGAACCTAAATGTATCTTATAATTTATAATGAGTAGCAGATTTGGATCAGATGGATTACACGAGAGGTTGTGTGTTGACATTGTGTCTTCGGATTGTATGAGATGATGAATTGAGGTTTGCATTAGGATTTTATCTGTACTTGTTCGAGGAGACTGACTAGAGGAAAGAGTTGTTATGGAAGTGAAACGATATTGGTGCTAAGGTTTATATGTTTCGACGTATTGAAGAGGTATTATTGAGATTATGTGAAGTTGATGATTATTGGAGTTTTCGTGGACAAGAGGCAAGGTAAATGATATTGATGATAAGGTTTATATGTATCGACGTATTGAAGAGGTATTAGTGAAGTATTGAGATTATGTGATGCTGATGATTATTGGAGTTTTGGTGGATAAGAGGTAAAGTAAGTGAGGAGCATATTTTTTTTGTTGGTCTATATGGAACAAGAAGGATGAATATGGCAGACTAGAACACTCAAGTAGAAGGAAGATTGTCTACACACACACTTTGTTAAATCACTAAGCAGTATAAACTTTTTTTTGGAGAGAGGAAGTAATTGCATATCTTGGCTCACTGACAGTTGTTCAGCAACTGTACATTTTGATCTGGCTTGGCAAACATTGGTCTTGACATGATGACTATGATGTTGACTTAACTATTATTGACTGTTATACATTGCTGCCACTACTACTTGATACACATGATGAACATAAAATTTTGACAGAATTGCATTTACACAGTTAACACTATTCAATTACACAGTAGCACTAATGTGGATGAAAGATGAGTGAGTGTGTTTTGTGTGTTTTCCTTTTATAATCCCAGAGAAGTGATCCCAACCTATCTCCTAAATATTATTTTACTTGTTTGTTGTGGCTTGCACTGACACCCATAAATATTATAGGTTTACTGTTATTGTGTACTGTAATAGTTAATGTGACAATTATCTGGTATCATTTGTGTGTTTATTATGATTTGTATGTTTAGTGTAAGAGCATCGATAATAATTTGTTAAAGAAATTGTATGTGCATTCAAACTATTGTTCATGACTGAACTGTCTCAGTAGTGATGGTGAATATTATGGACTGTTACCTGAACTTGTTCAACATAATTTGTGCTAATGAACTTTGATTAACTGACTGATTAGTGATAGGGAATATTATGGACTGTTATTTGCACTTTTTCTACATGATTGGTGCCACTAGGACATGTTTAATTTCTGCTGATGAACAGTGTGATTAGTGATAGTGAATTTTATGGACTGCAGTCAGCACTGGTCAACATTACTGGGTGCCACTGATGGACTGCTTCTACCGAAATGATGTCACTTGTTGCTGTGTGTACCTGCTCAACATTGCTAGGTGCAACTGATGGACTGCTTCTACTGACATAATGTCACTTGTTGCTGTGTGTACCTGCTCAACATTGCTGGGTGCCACTAATGGAACTGCTTCTGTTGAGAAATGTGACTTGTTGCTGTGTGCACCTATTCAACATTGTTGGGTGCCACTGATGGAACTGCTTCTACTGAAATGAAGTCACTTGTTGGTGTCTGCACCTGCTCAACATTGCTGGGTGCCACTGGTGGACTGCTTCTACTGAAATGATGTCACTTGTTGGTGTCTGCACCTGCTCAACATTGCTGGTGCCACTAATGGAACTGCTTATACTGAAATGGTGTTACTTGTTGGTGTCTGCACCTGTTTAACATTGCTGGGTGCCACTGATGGACTGCTTCTACTGAAAAGATGTCACCTGTTGCTGTCTGCACCTGTTCAACATTGCTGGTGCCACTAATGGAACTGCTTATACTGAAATGGTGTTACTTGTTGGTGTCTGCACCTATTCAACATTACTGGGTGCTACTGATGGACTGTTTCTACTGAAAAAATGTCACTTGTTGGTTTTGCACCTGTTGACCATTGCTGGGTGCTACTGCTGGAACTGTCAACTGCTTATTCTTGAGCTATGGAAAGCGTTTATGTGAATATTTGTATAAACTGATTTTTTTGTGTATTACTGTTTGTGAAAAGTTATGAGACTCTTACCTGCACATATTCGTCATTGCTGACGCTATTGATTGAACTGTTTAACCACATAATACTTGTGTAAACTGTTATGTAAAGTCACATGTATGAAAGAATTTGTATTGCTTACTGTATTTTATATATTAGGTTATTGAAAGGTCAGTGCAAAGCCAAAATTTTATCTAGTTATATGATATTTACGCATTAATATTATCTTTTATTTTTGTCTGTATTTTTTTGACGCATTTGGTGGTATTTTCACCACCAATGCTGGCAAAAGTACCATCAAATTCTAGCCTGTGGAGGAAGGGCATATGAAAGGTGGCTACACTGAGCCACAGCGCCAGAGATCGCGCTAGAGAGTATTGTTCCGCCGCCTCCACTGGCAGTGATTATTGAGATGTCGTAGTGGGCAGTGCTTGGGGAGAGCTCGTGGTAGTCAGTGCTTGTTAAGAACTCGTAGCAGAGAGTGTTTTTTGAGATGTGCTAGTAGGGAGTGCTTGCTGAGATGTGATACTGAAAAGTTCCTGTTGAGATGTGGTAATAGCGAGTCGGTGTGGAGATATATTGTAATGATTAGAGTGATTTTGGTCAATATATGAAGGTAACGAAACTTGATTTATTTTTCATTATTTAATGTCGTAAATAATGCTTCATTACAGGTTCAGTCAACAAAGCATCTGGCTTGTGTTCTGGGATTAGAGTGTAATTCTGGTTTTCTTGAGTAATTATGGTATTTCTATTTCCTTTAATTAATTCAGTATAAATGATATTTAAAATTTCTTGTGTTGTTGAAGAAGAACCGTGCCAGATGCGTACGTTGAGTCATACTTCCACGCACAGAACAGTTATACTTGTGCTTTGGTTTCGTAGGTTTTATAGTTGCTGGGGACTTAATTAATTAATTGTGTTAATGAAAATTTCCATTTCATTCTTTGTTATTGTTCTATGCAGTCAGATAGCGTAATAATACTAGTCAGGGCCAACCGTTTACGAGACTTCGTAACTGAACAGACAGCTACTAAAACAAGAAATTAAAATTATTTGCATTCTATTTTAATTAAGCCCCCATGCATAGGGCGGCGGAGCAAAGTCTGGAAAATAAGCCGCATACCCTGGTATTTCCCACCTGGACGCCTAGATCATTTCCCTGATCCGTTTTGCTGTATGTGATGGCGCGTTATCATGGAGCTATATGACTGTGTTGCCTTTTCCCTTATTCAGGTCGTTTTTCGCGTAATGCTCGACTTAAATTGATTATTGGCTGGTAGCAATCAGTGTTAACGGTTTTTCAGTGTTTAGTAGCTCATAATAGACGACACCCTTCTGATCCCATAAAACACAGAGCATTTTCTTCTTTACGAAGCAATTTAGTCTTGCAGTGGATGTCGATGGTTTGCCTGTATTCACCCAGGATTCTCAAAATATATCAATTTTTCATCACCTGTCACCATTCGGTGGAGAAACTACTTTCTTTTATATCTGGCGAGCAGCACTTCACAAGTGGTATTTCGATTTGGTCGCTGTCTTTCATTCAGTTCATGCGGAACCCATTTTTCTACTTTCTGCACCTTTCCCTTAGCTTTCAACCTAAGAGAAACGGCTTTTGCGTCACATTCAATTGTTCCACGAGTTCCTGTTGGGTCTGAGTATCAACTTCATCCAATAAGGCCTGCAATTCGTTGTCTTCGGACTTTTCTGGCGGTTTCCTGCGCTCGTCTTTTCTCACGTCAAAATCTCCACTTTTGAATTTTTTGAACCACTCGAAACACTGTGTGTCCGCAAGAGCATGTTAGCCAAAAGCTTCGACGAGCATTCAATGCGATTCTGCAGCAATTTTATTCAAATTATAACAAAAAACCAATGCGGCCCGCAAATCGTAGTTCGTAGGCACAAAACTCGACATGTTTACGGGTTTGAAACAGATACCGATGTAGGGAACTAGGGTTACTGTGTGTTGACATCTGTCGTCATCCTTTACAGGAAAATGGTACAAATAGCTCTGAGCATTATGGGACTTAACTGCTGAGGTAATCAGTCCCCTAGAACTTAGAACAACTTAAACCTGACTAACCTAAGGACATCACACACATCCATGCCCGAGGCAGGATACGAACCTGCGACCGTAACGGTCACGCGGTTCCAGACTGTAGCGCCTAGAACCGCTCGGCCACCCCGGCTGGCCTTTACAGGAAGCATGTGGCGCTGCAGACGAGGTCTCACGTGCCCTACACTGACGACTAGCACCATTTACAGGGAAATTCCGGTTTCATACTTCTACATCTGGTAGGTAGACAGTTCATTCATTCCGGGAATCAAGGATCTCGACGATTTTTGTCTGTTACCGACATTGATCCTGTCAAGAATTACAAGACTTCCGAGAACATTTTAATTTCCAGTTTGAAATCAGATAACAAATCACAAACGAAATATTTTTCCATGCGATATAACTAACAATTTTCTGCTTTTTTTCCTTTACTTGTACTGTGAAACCTTTCTTCTTCTACGTCAAGGGGAAGTATCCTTCTGGTTTTAATGAAAGAGTTTGCGAGTATTTAAATATGTGACATAACATGGCTGTAACTTTTGATTGGACCGACTTAGCAGCTTAAAATTTTTACACCACACACTGACTATTGATCTCAGTATGTGACGTACATTCCTACCTGTTCCTGAGAAAAAAGATTTTGAACAGTCGGGCACACTGACACACAGAAAGACGGACAACAAATTCATTCTGAAATGGTTCCATTTTTGAGGTACGGAAACCTAAAAATGAAGTCAGCGCACAATGCAATCCAGAAAAGACGCACATGGGGAATGAGTACAGTGTCACAATAACGTTGACCTGTGAGTCTGCCGGCCGAAGTGGCCGAGCCGTTCTAGGCGCTACAGTCTGGAACCGCGCGACCGCTACGGTCGCAGGTTCGAATCCTGCCTGGGGCATGGATGTGTGTGATGTCCTTAGGTTAGTTAGGTTTAAGTATTTGTAAGTTCTAGGGGACTGATGACCTCAGAAGTTAAGTCCCATAGTGCTCAAAGCCATTTGAACCATTTTTCAACCTGTGAGTCTACTGTGTTCAAAGATTTGGAGGTCCGTACGCCCATACAACATTATGCCTCTCCACAATATAAAACGTGAGCCAAGAATATGTCCGACAATGTTCCTGGGTACATTACGTGCTCCCACCTCTCAACGTATGAGGCTGCGGCCAAAATCGCTCTATTCATACTGATTCTGCTCTCAACTGAGAAGAGCACGTGATTTCGTTGGTCCAGTCCCTATACTCATGGCACCATCGTAAACTGGGTCGCCAGTTTGTTGGTATCAATGGAACACAACGTAGTGTCGTTGAGCAAAGAGACCACCTCCATGCAGTCGCAGTGCCACTATGGGCCGCAAGATTGCACGATTTGCAGCCCTGTTAAATATGGTTACAATTGCACCTGCTGTTTGCCTCTTTCACAATGCTGCTGTAGATGGCCGCGGTGGATCGCTTCCTCTATTTTGGGCAGCAGTGTCTGTAGTTCGGAACGCTCTTCATCCGCGTGAAACAATGAAAATTGATTCACTGCCATAACTAACGAAAACAAAAGCCTTCTTTTAACCATCCAATGATGGCCAGCTGAAACAACGTTTTCATTCAGACGACGAATGGAAGCATATAATCACCCGCCTATGTCACAAACCTGTCGCTTAAGTACTGCATACGTGTGTGAACCTGCGGGTACTGGGAGCGGCCGTAATAAAATGATTCAACACTGTGAGTCATACGCTCCCACTATACAGTTCTGTTAGCGTTGCAAGACACCTCCGTGACAAGCTCTGCAAGATAAGGAGAAAATGTGAAGACGTTTCTACAACTACATCTTGACCTACAGGGTGGTCCCTTGATAGTGACTGTGCCAAATATCCCACGAAATAAGCATCAAACGAAAAAACTACAAAGAACGAAACTCGTCTAGCTTGAAGGGGGCTAAGGTTGGCCCGCCAGATGGCGCTGCCATAGGTCAAACGGATATCAACTGCGTTTTTCTTAATTAGGAACCTCCATTTTTATTACATACTCGTGTATTACGTAAAGAAATATGAATGTTTTAGGTGGACCACTTTTTTCGCTTTGTGATAGATGGCGCTGTAATAGTCACAAACGTATAAGTACGTAGAATCAGGTAACATTCCGCCAGTGCGGACGGTATTTGCTTCGTGATATATTACCCGTGTTAAAATGGACCGTTTACCAATTGCAGAAAAGGTCGATATCGTGCTGTATGGCTATTGTGATCAAAATGTCCAACGGGCGTGTGCTATGTATGCTGCTCGGTATCCTGGACGACATCATTTACTTCTACATCTACATTTATACTCCGCAAGCCACCCAACGGTGTGTGGCGGAGGGCATCATCCAAGTGTCCAGACCGTTCGCCGGATAGTTACGCTATTTAAGGAAACAGAAATTGTTGAGCCACATCTCAAACGTCAGCCACGACCTGCAACAGATTATGAAACCCAAGTAGGTGTTTTAGATGCTGTCGCGGCTAATCCGCACATCAGTAGCAGACAAATTACACGGGAATCGGGAATCTCAAAAACGTCGGTGTTGAGAATGCTACATCAACACCGATTGCGCCCGTACCGTATTTCTATGCACCAGGAATTGCATGGGGACGACTGAACGTCGTGTACAGTTCCGCCACTGGGCACAAGAGAAATTACGGGACGATGACAGACCTTTTGCACGCGTTCTATTTAGCGACGAAGCGTCATTCACCAACAGCGGTAACGTAAACTGGCATAATATACACTATTGGGCAACGGAAAATCCACGATGGCTGCGACAAGCGGAACATCAGCGACCTTGGCGGGTTAATGTATGGTGCGGCATTATGGGAGGAAGGATAATTGGCCCCCATTTTGTCGACGGCAATCTAAATTGTGCAATGTATGCTGATTTCCTACGTAATGTTCTACCGATGTTACTACAAGATGTTTCACTGCATGACAGAATGGCATTGTACTTCCAACATGATGGATGTCCGGCACATAGCTCGAGTGCGGTTGAAGCGGTATTGAATAGCATATTTCATGACAGGTAGATTGGTCGTCGAAGCACAATACCGTGGCCCGCACGTTCACCGGATCTGACGTCCCCGGATTTGTTTCTGTGGGGAATGGTTCAAATGGCTCTGAGCACTATGGGACTTAACTTCTAAGGTCATTAGTCCCCTAGAACTTAGAACTACTTAAACCTAACTAACCTAAGGACATCACACACATCCATGCCCGAGGCAGGATTCGAACCTGCGACCGTAGCAGTCGCGCGGTTCCAGACTGTAGCGCCTTTAACCGCATGGCCACTCCGGCCGGCTTCTGTGGGGAAAGTTGAAGGATATTTGCTATCGTTATCCACCGACAACGCCTGACAACATGCGTCAGCGCATTGTCAATACATGTGCGAATATTACGGAAGGTGAACTACTCGCTGTTGAGAGGAATGTCGTTACACGCATTGCCAATTGCATTGAGGTTGACGGACATCATTTTGAGCATTTATTGCATTAATATGGTATTTACAGGTAATCACGCTGTAACAGCATGCGTTCTCAGAAATGATAAGTTCACGAAGGTACATGTATCACATTGGAACAACCGAAATAAAATGGTCAAACGTACCTACGTTCTGTATTTTAATTTAAAAAACCTACCTGTTACCAACTGTTCGTCTAAAATTGTGAGCCATATGTTTGTGACTATTACAGCATCATCTATCACAAAGCGAAAAAAGTGGTCCACCTAAAACTTTCATATTTCTTTACGTAATACACGAATATGTAATAAAAAATGGGGGTTCCTAATTAAGAAAAACGCAGTTGATATCCGTTTGACCTATGGCAGCGCCATCTAGCCAACCATAGCGCCATCTGGTTTCCCCCTTCAAGCTAGACAAGTTTCGTTCTTTGTAGTTTTTTCGTTTGACGCTTATTTCGTGAGATATTTGGCCCGGTCACGATCAATGGACCACCCTATATATTCAGCAAGCCACTATACAGTGCTGAGCGAGGGAAAAACGGCTGTCTGTATGCCTTCGGAAGCGCCCCAGTGTCTCACTTTACTCCCATGACCCCCACGCGAGGTGTACAATGGTGGCAGCACAGTGGTCACACCATCTTCCTCGAATATAATTTCTCTAACTTTACCCTCAAAATTTAACCAACCGTTTTGGAAGAACAATGACACCTTCCTTCCAAAGTTTCCATTTAAATTTGCCGAACAAATGGGTTAACTTCCAAATTGGCTACATCAACCTGTTAGGATCGTAGCATCACGTCTTTAAATTCGTCCGATATGTGTTGTCGACAATGGTTCCAAAAACTGGAACAATTTGCTTGTGCGCCTTCCCAATCAAAGGTTTTACATAATACATTGGCTGACAAAAAGTAAATTATTAAATAAAGTGGAGCTCCCAGAAACGGAAGGGGGAAACGAAACGAAAGTTCGTAGGTTTCGAGAGTATATGATGTTACATCTGTGATTGCAAAATCGCGTCAAATTTACAAGCAGTAAGATCCCACTTATCAGTGTGACGTTGAACTCCTCTGGTCCTGATTCCTCCACTGATATGGTTGGGAAGGATGTCATAAATCCATCGAATCCTCTCCTGAGGGAAGCTGGTCCAGAACTACTGAACTGGTCATTGATATCCTGGATACTAACACTGGGACGGAGTTGATGTCATACCTATCAGTTCATAAAGACACTACCATGCGTGGACAACCACAGTCTTGTTGAAAAATGGAACCGTGCTACTATCGCATGCTCGCCAAAGATATTCATTTGGGGTAGTGCAGAACCGCGATTCAAACCTGAGCACAGTGTGACGCCATTCCTGAGTCCAAACACACCCGTCTATGTTACGGTGTTAACGGCAGCTTATGCCCGGGACGGTAATTCCGCAATGCCGCTGCTGATAATCGTCGACCAGTGACGCAAGATAATACAAGATGTTGCAAAGAGTCTTTGTTCTCGGATGGCAGGCGCAAATATGAAGGGGCTACGATGTACTTGGTGTACGACGTTCCTTCTTTGTGGTGGTCAGACCTTGCCCTCACGTTCCCATGCAGTTCAACATCTGACCATGTCACGTCAGAATGCCGTAAACTTGATGTGGCACGATTCGATAAGCCGCACAAATTAAGACCTAATGAGACCCCTTTCAAACTCTGTCAGGTGCTGATAACGTTGTTTCACACGAGTATGCGGCATATCCGTGTCCTTCACAGCGGTCACTCAGTACCTGACGCTGTTTACGCACCTTGTACATCCTACCAGGTCCGGTAAAATCACTTAACGTGGACAATATTAACGCACTCGTGGCCTCTCTACCTGACACAGAGTTGCAATTCTATTCATTCACATGTCTGCTGTTGGTATGGGCGTGTACAAAGTTACATTGACATCCAACCATGCCTTCGGGGTGCTTCACTTTATTTTGTCAGGTAGCGCAATTCCACTTCAAATCGCTACGCAGTACTACCCCTAAATACTTACACGATGTGACGTGCTCAAAGAAATTTACCATTAATCTTGTGGTCAGATGCTATCGGGATCTTTCTGTTTCTTGTAGATATAGTCTTACATTTATTCCCATGTAAAGGTGCCATATTACAGCATGCGGAAGTTTTGTGCAAGTCTTTCCAACGACGATACTTTCCTGCACACCATAGCATCGCCAGAGACGAATCTTATTCTGCTGTTGATGCTATCTGGTAAATGCATTAGGTATAGCGAAAACATTAGAGGTCCTATGACGCTTCCTTGGGTCACATCCGCAGTTATTTTTGTTTCTGTGGAACTTTCACCGTCCAGTATAATGTACTGTCTTATATTAGTCAAAAATTCCTAGAGGCAGTCACGTATTTACAAAGATACTTCATGTACACTGCCGGAAAAATTAGTTCACCTGGAAAGACGATGTCGACTTTGATCTGTTGACGTCATATGCCACCTGGAGACAGTAGATGTACTGATAATATTTTCAACGTCGTCCGTCAACAGATGGCATAGTGGCATAGCTACCAGAACACCATCTGTTTGTACCATTTAATAGGTAATGCTCACAACCAAACGGCTCAGTGTGGTGCAAACGTGTGAAGCAAGCAGGCAACCAGGCCACAGAGATGCATTTGTGTTTTCCACAGTCAAACTGAGCGAGTTTGAAAGGAGTCAAATAGTGGGCTTCCGAGTGACGGGGTGGTCCTTTCGGAGAATTGCCACACAAGTTGGACGTGCCGCGTAACTTGTGCAACGATGTTGGTATTAGTGGTCACGTGAACACTCTCACACCCTTAGACGAGGTTACATTACCAGATACCAAGGTTGTCTTATTTGCAGGTGATACAAACATTGCAATAAATAGTAAATCAAATATAAATTTAGAAAGGGCAGCTAATCAAATTTTTACTGGCATTAATAAGTGGTTCATCGCCAATTCATGGTCATTTAACTTTGAAAACACCCACTATATGCAGTTCAGAACTTCCAAGAGATTTCTTTCTGATGTGTGTATAAAATATGATGACATGGAAATAGGAGAAGTTGAGAGTGTAAAATTCTTGGGGTTACAACTTGATAATAAATTCAGTTGGGAGCAACATACTAACGAACTGCTAAAGCGCCTAAACAAGTCTGTGTTTGCAATGCGAATGATGTCATAGGAGATATAAATATAAAAAAGTGGCATATTTTGCTTATTTTCACTCCATTATGTCATATGGTATCATATTTTGGGGTAACTCCACAAACAGAGAAAAAAAATTTAGAGTACAGAAGCGTATAATAAGAGTAATGAGTAGTGTAAATCCAAGAACATCATGTCGAAACCTATTCAAAGAATTGCGCATATTAACCACAGCTTCTCAGTATATTTATTCCTTAATGAAGTTTGTTGTAAATAATATATCTCTTTTTCCAACTAACTGCATAGTACACAGTATCAATACTAGGAATAAGAACAATAGACATAAAGATTGAAAATCACTTACTCTTGCCCAGAAAGGAGTCCAGTATTCAGCAACGCACATTTTCAATAAGTTACCAGCAACCGTTAAGAGTTTATTTTCAGACAAGGCACAATTTGAACATAATTTAAAAGAATTTTTGGTGGCCAACTCCCTCTATTCCATCCATGAGTTTTTCAACAAGTGCAGTAGACCATTTTAATGAAAATTTATTATACTTTAATTTTTGACAATACTTGGTTGTAACAACCAAGTAACTACCTACTGTGTGAATGATTACCTACTGTATGATTGATGGATGTATGGAAAGCAGATTTAAGTCTTAAGTCTGTAAATAGTGGAAGTTTAATTTTAAATCTTGTATATAATCTGACTGTTCTTAACTGAGGATCACTGAAATGAATAATTTACTTTAATTTTTGACAATACTTGGTTGTAATAGCCAAGAAACTAGCAAATGTCTGAATGATGGATTTAATGAAAGCATATGTAAGTATTAAACCTGTAAATATTACAAGTTTAAATTTAATTCATGTACATAATTTTACTGTTTATTGGCTGAGGATCATTAAAATTAATGAAACTCAAGTGTTTCTAATTACATTTCTGTAATGTGATTATCTGACATGTTCCACATGCAGGAGGATTCCCTCTTTTATGGGTGTGGTGTGCGTACTGTACGACCTTCGGTACACACACCATTAGATTATTTGACTTGTCACTCTAACAAATTAGGCGAGTGTCAGCAATATGTCTCGTGGTCTTATCGTGGCGTGTTTATCTTCTACCGTTAGATCAGACGATAGAAATGCCACTTGCACGCTTAGAGTAGCAGATTGACGGTGACCAACTTTAAACAGAACTTGATTAATTTTCACACCCATTTATTAAAATAATAAAAAGCATAGAAATTACTTAACTTGATTCTGGGTGCTGTTTACAATTGACAATCTGAAGTTCCTTTGGTCTTGGTGCGTTAATCTTATTCTCACATATCTCTGATACTTGACAAAGTGTCTATACATTTACCTTCATGGCTATGTACAGGAATATGATAATCTTATTATGCGCAGACTGAAATTTGACTTCAGACTAATGCATACTAATGCAGACTGGTACACACTGGTGCAGACAAATTCAGACTGACTAATCGGAGGTCTGCACACTCGTTATAATACCTCGTGCGTTCATGTATCACTGCGCGAGTGTGATCCGCGAGGAGAAAAGGTTCTACGTTAGCAGCAATCTCATTGGCTGCGTTACATATTAATACGCGGATCGGCGGAAGCAGAATTTGGTCCGTCTCCAAGACAGCGCCATCTCATAGTGCGGAGTTGGACGAGCGGTGCGCCTGCGCTGTTGTGCTTAGCGGGGCGCGCTCTAGTGGGAAAGTTGTGTACGCGCTGACTACGCGGAACTATGTACACAACAATGGGTCTATGGAATGAATGAATAATTAATCTAATCTAATCCGGACGTCCAAGCAGCACAGACACCCGCCAGGATCGCTTTATTGTAATAGCAGAAGCGGCAGGTCGTACACAGCACTGGTAAGACGGCTTGTGAGCCCAGACGTGTCAACACGAACTGTTGCGAACCCGATATTAGCAGTGGAACTACGGGCAAGCACACCTCTAGCCCTCCTCCAATCATTCCACAGCATCTACGTGCACGGCTTGACTGGTGCCGTCAGAGGTTAACTTGGAAGATGGAATGCCACGCAATGGCCTTCAGCGATGTAAGCAGATTCTGCCTGCACACAATGATGCTCGTTTGCGCGTACGACGTAGACCTGGTGAGCACCGTCTCATAGAGGGATTCGTCCAAAAAACGCTACCTCCTCCCCAGGCATTATGATCTGAGGTGCGATTGCATACGTTCACCTTTGGTGTTTCTGGACGGGACGCTAACCAGCGTCCGGAACATGCAGAATGTTGTTAGACCTGTTCTTTTGTCATTCTTGCAACAGAAAGGCGATCTGTTGTTCCAATAAGACAATGCTCTGCAAGATGTGCTGCAACTTCCTTTGTCAGCACGCTCGCCGGACGTGTCTCGAGTCGAGCCCCTGTGGGTAAGATTGGAACGTGTAGTGACTTATGGGACTCGTCAACGAACAACTCTTACAGAACTACGTGAACAGGTCAAGCAGGCGTGGAATAACGTATTCCAAGACAGTATTCGCCATCTGTACGATCGACTGATCGATAAGTCAGCGTACGCATTGCCGCCCATGGGGGCTACACCACATTCTAATACGGGTGTTTCAGCATGGATCGATACCTGGTGCCCCAGGACAGCTTGTGCTACTGATATGTAAAGGTATATCACTTCGTGTACTCCATAAGCACTGTTACAACAATTAATCTTGAGTGAAGGGTGTACAATTTGTTTCCCGGAGTGTACATATTTCTTCGTTTCTAACCGACGTCGTCGTATATTGTCGAATGTGATTCGGAAATCTAGGGAAACGAATTCTCCCTGCTCATCTTAATCCATGGTTTGCAAGATCTCGTGTGTGAACGAAGCAAGATCTACGGTTCTTCAGTTTCTCTTGGCGTACTTTTAACAAAGTAATCCACAGAAATATTTCCCGTTGTTTCTGTCCAAAGGGCACAAATTTCGGCTGCAGGATATCTGATTTACTTACATGCATGTCTGAAAGAACCGACACTGTTGATGATCCACAGCTGTACGAAATAATTTAGAAATTAATTCGATGACTGTGAATTCCTTCGTATCAGCCGTATTAACCTATTAAGTATAGATCTAGTACCCAATAGTGAAGTTGTTGAATATGGTAGTAGTGTTCAAGGGGAATAGGTTAATTGTTGTTGTTCTTCACACTTTCCATATCTGTTTCGTTGAGGAAGAGAAAAGTATTGCAGAGGGTATATTTTGCAATGACTGAAAGACTACTCATTTATGTTTCGTCAAAGTATGTTGCAAAATATATGCCGTCTGTGGTCGTCGACTTCCGCATTGGGGCCCCTGTTCCAGCTACGCCCATTCTCAGAATGTTTACTCCTCATGTACCCCCCTCAAACACTCTTAGACCATTGTGACACAACACACTCTTCTGATCAAGTGGAACAAATTTCTCAATCGAAAATGTGTGTGTAGTTAATATTGCTGTCAATTTGGATGGTGGTGAAGGAAGTTCTCCCGTGGGGACCATTGCCGTCTAGTTTCGAGGTCATAGCCACCAGTGGCAACATAAGGCAGAAAATTTGGATAATTTTTTAGTTTGTTGAAGTACCCTGTATGTTTCCAGTCGATGGTGCCTCTATCTACCGTCTAGCAGTCGTGTCACGAACTTACAATGATCCTGCCGTTGTCTTTTTCTTACAAGACTCATTACATACTACGTGATTCAGCTTTGCCGTTAACTTCAAAGATTTCCGGCAACTTTTAAAATATCACAGTTCTGTTTTCACCCAGACAGATTATAGCAGAATCCTAATCAATTATGAAAAGCGGCTTCATATACCATAATAAACTTTCACCACCCTGCTCTTACTGCTTCATCAGACAAAGCGCGCCAAAAACCAGAGATGTTCTTTCACTATGGATATACGTAAAACAGGAAACTGTCCGGGCCCAGGCCATGCATGTTTTCTTCTGTGAAGTTGGCCAGACAACGTAATTTGACTTCCATTGTGGGAAACGCAGGTAAACGCTTTGCGTGATCAAGCAGTCACTCTTTTTGAGACCACGGTAGGGAAAAGAGCTGTTCCGACCGTGTTAAATGGTTTGCGCCGCGATCTGTGGAACTGTTACTAAAACTTTAATTATTCATTACGTATGTAGCAAATGAGTCTCATCCTATGTCTTGTTTAAGAGGAAGATGTAACTTTTCCTTTCTCTTGAGTTACAGCCGCGCAGTCACTACAGACTAATTCTAGTCGCTTCACGGTAAGCAGGTAAGCACTTACAGCTATACCGTGGATCTAGTAAATGTGTTGTAGACTCAGCATCTTTTCTGGGTATCCTTATTTTTCCGTTAATTACCTCTTAAAACTAAAGCCGTAACTTAGCCATATTATTGTTGTGGGGTTAAAATTAATTTGCGTTCGTGAGCCCTGTTCTTGAATCGTAACTTGATGAACAATCGAATAGCATGTTCAAGGAGCTACGGACATCCTTGTTTCTCGTATTGTTTCTTTGTAACAGCACATATTCTCTCTTGTGATATCCTTTTTTTTATTTTTAGTCATCAGTCTTGTGATTGGTGTGATGCGGTCCGCCACGAATTTCTCTCCTGTGCCAACCTCTTCATTTCAGAGTAACACTTGCGAGCCGGCTGCTGTGGCCGAGCGGTTCTAGGCGCTTCATTCCGGAATCACGCGGCTGCTACGGTCGCAGGTTCGAATCCTGCCTTGGGCATGGATGTGCGTGATGTCCTTAGATTAGTTAGGTTTAAGTAGATCTAAGTCTAGGGGACTGATGACCTCAGATATTAAGTCTCATAATGCTTAGAGCCATTTGAAACATTTGAACACTTGCAACCTACGTCCTCAATTATCTTCTGGATGTATTCCAATCTCTGTCTTCCTCTACAATTTTTGCTCTCTATAGCTTCCTCTAGTACCATGGAAGTCAGTCCCTGATGTCTTAACAGGTGTCCTATAATCCTGTCCCTTCTCCTTTTTCACATATTCCTTTCCTCTCCGATTCTGCACAGACCCTCCTCATTCTTCACATTATCAGTCCACTTAATTTTCAACATTCGTCTGTAGCACCAAATCTCAAATGCTTCGATTCTCTTCCGGTTTTCCCACAGTCCATGATTTACTACCATACAATGCTGTGCTGCAAACGTACATTCTCAGAAATTTCTCCGTCAAATTAAGGCCTATGTTTGATACTAGTAGACTTCTCTTGGTCAGGAATGCCCTTTCTTCCAATGCTAGTCTGCTTTTGATGTCCTCCTTGCTCCGTCCGTCATTGGTTACTTTACTGCCTAGATAGCAGAACTCCTTAACTTCATCTACTTCGTGACCATCACTCCTGATATTAAGTTTCTCGCTGTTGTCATTTCTGCTACTTTCCATTACTTTCGTCTTTCGTCGATTTACTCTCAATCCGTATTTTGTACTCATTGGACTGTCCATTCCATTCACTTTCACTTCACTTTCACTCAGGATAGCAATGTCATCACCGAATCGTATAACTGATATCCTTTCAACTTGAATTTTTATTCCACTCCTGAACTTTTCTTTTATTTCCATCATTTCTTATTCGATGTAAAGGTTGAACAGTAGGGGCGAAAGACTGCATCCCTCTCTTATACCCTTTTTAATCTGAGCATTTCGTTCTTGGTTGTGCACTCTTATTATTCACTCTTGATTCTTGTACATATTGTAGATTAACCATCTCTCCCTACAGCTTACCCCTATTTTACTCAGAATTTCGAACATCTTACACCATTTTACATTATCTAACGCTTTTTCTAGATCGGCAAATCCTTTGAATCTGGCTTTATTTTTCTTTAGTCTTGCTTTCATTATCAATCGCAACGTTATAATTGCCTCTTTAGTGCCTTCACCTTTCCTAAAAACAAACTGATCGTAATGTAACACATTCTCAATTTTCTTTTCCATTCTTCTGTACATTAGTCTTGTCAGCGACTTGGATGCATGAGCTGTTCAGCTGTCTGCGCGATAATTGTCGCACTTGTTAGCTCAGCTCTTGCAGTCTTCGGAATTGTGTGGATGATATTTTTTCTGAAAGTCAGGCTGTATATTGCCAGACTCATACATTCTACACACCAAAATGAATAGTCGTTTTGTTGCCACTCTCCCCTACGATTTTAGAAATTCTGAAGGAATATTATCTATCCCTTCTGCTTTCTTTGGTCTTAAGTCCTCTTAAGCTCTATTAAATTCTGATTCTAATACAGGATCCCCTATGTCTTGTAAATCGACTCCTGTTTCTCCTTCAACACATCAGACAAACCTTTGCCATCATCGAGTCCTTCAATGTACTCTTTCCACTTATCCGCTCTCTCCTTTGCATTTAACACTAGAATTCCGGTTGCCCTCTTAATGTTACCGCCCTTTATATTCTCACGGGGACGTAAAATAGCGGAAGTATTTCATTTTAAGGTAGTCCATGAGATCGGGACGACTTACTTGATTAAAAACTTCAGTTGGACTTCTAGCATACTATCTCTTGTCAGAAATGTGAGAATTGATTTCACAGATCTTTCGTTTGACAAAACTTACAAAAACACCTCTACGGAGCTACACAGACGTAATATCCAAACACGTTCCTTTTAAAAGTCTATATTGAAAATCAACGTTTCTACATACTTAGTGGGCAATGAAATACAATTACGCATTCTGAATAAATTTATTTATTGAAATGTATCTTTAATAATCCAGACGCAGTGAATTTTCGCAAATTTCAAAAAAGCCTCCATTTGCAATTAAAATGTTACGTTCTCTGAAAGAAGCATAAGTCTCTTTCGCAAAGCTTTATGGATCACCGCGAAAGTCGAAAATGCGTCAGAGCCCCAGTATGGTGAAAGTTATGGTGATGCTCGTGTACGACTGTGATGGTGTTATTCTAACGCATTACGGTCCTCCACGGCAGACCGTCAATGGCAGTATTACCGTTCGTTTTTGGAGCATCACCTACGACCAGCTTTGTGAAAGAAGCGGTGACACTTTCTGCGCAACTCACTATCATTTTGCATGACCATGCGCGAGCGCATACATTACAAGCTGCGACTGTTCTGTTCGGTCGATGGGACTGGGAAGTACTGTACCATCCACCATACTCCCCGGACTTAAGTCCTTGTGACTTTGATTTGATTCCGTAGATAAGGGAACCACTTCGTGGCATTCGCTTCAGAACTGTTTCAGAGATTCGACATGCAGTTGACCGCGCCATTCGCACCATCAACTGAATAGGCTCTGCTAACGGTATACTACGCCTTCCACATCGCTGGCAATGGATTCTACACAACGCTGGTGACTACTTTGAAGAACAGTAACAGATGCAAACATGTGACTCTTTTGTATCGATTATGAATAAATAGTTGCCACTATTTAAGTTACAACCCTCGTAAATTCACCTCTCTTCTAGACTTACGGAACACACAACATACCCGCATATCGTACTAATTGTGGAGACAGAAAATCACCTCTGTAAGAATCAACATGAGCTCAGCATGTTGACTTTAAAGAGGATTAGTCACAACACGACGGAGTGTTATACGACCGTTGCTGATCATGATATATGCAAATGAGCTGATAGATAACGTCGTAAATTTTGTGAAAGTGTTCGCAAATGATACTTCTGTATACAGGATGAGTCGGGAGGAAAGGTACATTTCTTGAGAGGTGATAGTATCGGTGACACTAAACAAAAAAAAAAAAAACTTTAAATGAAAGTATGTCATTTTCTTAACCGTATCCGATATACAGCTGTTTGAAAATCACGGGCGTCAGTCGCATGACCTTCAACGGCACTCACGTGCGAATACAATCTTAGCTACATAAGGCTTCGGTGTGTTGCCTTTACTGACCATTTCAGTACCCACTTCAGTCTTGCAGATTCCATACGGCCAGTCACAAAGTACCTCACTGAAAGGTATGCTGGGCCTTGGAGCGGTCGCCGTGGTGTCTTTTCTTGGCCACGTCACCGGGGAGCCATTTCTAGACCATCGAGATCACCCGATCTTACTCCATTAGATTACTATGTGGGGATGGCTTAAGAGTGAAGTCTACAAGAGCAGAGTGGAATTTCTCGCTCGTACTTTACATGTGTGTGCTCAAATAAAGGACCTTGCGAATGAGCTCAACAGCTATATACAAGAGCTGCAAAATGCATTGCATCTGTTGAGAGGAAACGTACACAGTTAAACAAAATAATAAAGCACAGTATTTCATTTGCTATCACCTACATTTGTCCGGTTCCTCGGAAACTATTCAGAACAGGACATATGTTCATACGGTTTTTTGTTAAGAATCACTAGTACTATCACCCCTCGAGAAATGCACCTTTTCCACTGACTCACACGTGCAGGAAAGTCGCAATGCCAGGTTGTAGAGATGGTTGTTGCAGGGACTGGAAATTGACACACTGCATAAACAAATGTAACGACACTGTGAAACTGTTTCGACCAGTGCTCACCATTACTTCTTTCTTGCGCGATGGAAAGTTCTTCGAACAGATACACGGAGACGTCATACGATCCCCTCCAACGACAGGCATCGCTAACCTACACAGGGTGATTCCGAGATGGCAAAAACTTTCAGGGATGATGAAGAAGTATAAGTTATAAGTGTACCAGTTTCAGGTAAAGGAGACTGGTCCGAGAACGAACGAGTGCCAGCCATTAGCGAAAATTCTTCTGATACTTTTGACAATGGAATACTTGTACCGGTGCTGTTCTTGATAAGGCTGTAAGGTAGGCAATTTTCAGAGGTGGTAGAATGGAACAAAACAAAAAAAAGTCTAGTAAACAATGGCTCTAAAGTGCATGTCTGAAGAGTTATGACGCTACTGTGAAACACAGCTCTTCTACTGAAGAAGTACGCATTGCTCTTAACCCCGTGAGATGTTCGGTCTGTTTTGACCTACAAGGATTTTTGATGGTCTGTGATTTTGAAAATATTTGGTTTTAATGAATTGCCTACATTGACTTTGTCTCTTAGTGAAGTATAAAATAGTTCAAATGGCTCTAAGCACTATAGGACTTAATATCTGAGGTCATCGGTCCCCTAGACTTAGAACTACTTAAAACTAACCAACCTAAGGACATCACACACATCAATGCCCGAGGCAGGATTCGAACCTGCTACCTTAGCAGCAACGTGGTTCCGCACTGAAGCGCCGAGAACCGTTCGGCCTCAGCGACCGGCTTAGTGAAGTGTATTCTGACATAAAATAATACCTTGGAGCTTTAGTTTGGCATCCACAGAGATGGTCGTCCTAAAAGTGTTCGGATCTTTTTAGAACCTGTGTATTTCAGTCTTCATTATTACAGCAAATCCTGACAATATTCAATTTTCTAAGAATGGAACTTGTATGGGTGCAGTAAAGTAGGTATAAAGTAGTGAAGTCACTGTTATTTTGAACTATGGAATGTCTATTTCCGCAGGGAGGAGGGAAGGCGGAGTGCGAGTCATTGTTTTCTTACTGTAACCAAATCAGTTTGTAAAGTGATTCACTTATACTTGGGAAAACACGATGTTTTCTGGTCCCTGTTTCAATCTAGTGACCGATTTTAGAATCACATGAAGGGGTACGCACTAGAAGTCGCCATTAGCAGCTTCCGGCATTTTCTATTGTTTTTTGTTATTGTGAGACATGACGTTGTGTTTCACAGAGCGTTTGTAAATATCTTTGGTTCGACACATCTACGTGCTGTATCATATACTAAAGCTGCACTATGTGATCAGAAGTATACGGACACCTGGCTGAAAATGACTTATAAGTTCGTGGCGTTCTCCATCGATAATGCTGGAATTCAATATGGTGTTGGCTCACCCTAAGCCTTGATGACAGCTTCCACTCTCGCATACGTTCAATCAGGAGCTAGAAGGTTTCTTGGGAAATGGCTGCCGATTCTTCACGGAGTGCTGCACTGAGGAGAGAGATCGATGTCGGCCGGTGAGGTCTGGCACGAAGTCGGCGTTCCAAACCATCCCAAAAGTGTTCTATAGGATTCAGGTCAGGACTTTGTGCTGGCCCGTCCATTATAGGGATGTTATTGTCGTGTAACTACTCCGCCACAGGCTGTGCATTATGAACAGGAGCTCGACCGTGTTGAAAGATGCAATCGCCATTTCCGAACTGTTATTCAACATTGGGAAGCAAGAAGGTGCTTAAAACATCAATGTAGGCCTGTGCTCTGATAGTGCCACGCAAAACAACAACAAGGGGTACAAGCCCCCTCCATGAAAAGCACGACCACACCAATACACCACCGCCTCGCGTTCTCTGTCAGTCAACAGACGAGGTCGGCCTTTACGCTTTTGTGCTGTACGTGTCCGTTCATGTTTCCACTTCACTATCACATCGGAAACAGTGGACTTAGGGATGTTTAGTAGTGTGCAAATTTCGCCTACAGACGTATGTCACAAGTGCCACCCAATCACCTGACCACGTTCGAAGTCGGTGAGTTCTGCGGAGCGCTCCATTCTGCTCTCTCACGATATCCAATGACTACAGAGGTCGCTGATATGGAGTACCTGGCAATAGGTGCCAGCACAATGCACAATATGAAAAACGCGTGTTTTTTTTAGGGGGGGGGGGGTCCAGATACTTTTGATCACAAAGTGTATGTCGAAAATATTGTTAATTCTTCGTTACAGAATTTTATGACAGTTAAAAGTCTTCACATTTTAAAACTACACTGCGCAACAGAATTAAAGGATCACTTTTCGAAACCACAAAATTGTATCCCATTACAATGCGTAAGTTTGAAATATGGCTCAAAGGTGCCTACAATCTTTCTCTGTATGGGTGCAAAAGCGTGGCGCCCTGCGACGTCACACTCGGGCTCATCGGCGCTTCAAACAACAAACTGTCGACCCATGCGAAAAAAAAGCCGGAACTCATAAGTTCATGTGAGTTGTAAAGTGGGCTAATAACGTACCGTTGGCATGAAACTTCACCACAGTTCCGCCGATCGCCGCCGTAGATGTGTCACACGATTTGGAGGAGGGGTGGTCCTCACACTCTTTCTTACCCACATTTCACCCCTTCTTTTTAGTCTCTGCGATAGATGTCAGAACCGTGACACCTAGCGTTGAAGTCAGTCATTTCTTTTATGAGTGGCTGAGGAAAACATTTCAGATCGACCGAAAACGCCTCAGGGAGTTGCACAAAGGCATAAACGAAACCACCACCTTCCTTGGGACGTTGATTCCCACACATTTTGCGGTCGAAAACGACACTTTGCAGTGTGATGAGCAACAGTAAGACGTTCTGGACAATCTTTGATACCCCTGACGCTTCAACCCCTCTCTAAGGACATTAGCTCATTATGGGCTAGCAACCCCATAGAACGTGATCTCATCCCATTGGACTGCAGTGCGACAGCAATTTTTGCTCTGGCGTACAGATTGGAACCACTAAGGACCATTAAAAGTCATTCGACGAAATTTGAACGTGATCCGAAGCAGAAAACGGGTCTTGTCTTTTTCAGTGGTCCTGAATCACGTCCTCCTGTGGCGTTATCGTAGGGGGGTGCGGCATTGATACATTCGTGAATAAAATGGCGAAGGGTCCCTCTAAGAACCCTCAGTTCAGCAATATCCTCGGTGGGAGTCGCCCCCATTTATTGACAATTTAAAAATAATGTTCATTTACAGAGAAAACCTTCAAAAGTAGTGCTAGGCGCCTGCAGATAGGCAACCACTTGATACACCTCCCGTGCCACTTGTTTTCGAAACAACCCTGGCTTGATGTGAACCAGTCCACGTGTTTCTATTGTACTGCAGAAGTTTCGCTGTGAAGCCCTTACATATCCTCTATATAGTATCAATCTCTCCCCATGCAATTTCCATATTTTTGAGCCCTGAAGAAACAGCTTCGCGGCCGTCGATTTGCTTCTCGTGAACGGGTGGCCGCCTGGGTACAATCATTCTGTAGGTCCCTAGGCGACTACAAATATTTTTCCATGAAGCCATTGACCTTCTTCACTCACTGTCGGATAAACGTATCAACAGTCATGGAGATTACTTTTGAAGTATTAAACAGTTTACTTCCTTTCGTCCAATCTGTCTCGTTTTCATTTGACTGCCCTTTACAGAACAGGTGCCAGAGGAAGTTCACATCGAAATGTGGCTGATGCCTGTAACGTTCTCACGATTGGCAAACGCTGCTATCTTCAAGAACTAACGCAAAATATATTGGACGATCAGAAATGAGAGACAATGACAGAGCAAGAGGAAAGATTAACGGGCTCGTCTGAAACATTGAACAATGAGCAGTGTTATCTTTGAAGCTTATCTGACAAATCCGATGTTCAAGTTTTCGTAAATACAAACGGACGGTCGGTCTCTCTCTCTCTCTCTCTCTCTCTCTCTCTCTCTCTCTCTCTCTCTCTCTCTCTGTGTGTGTGTGTGTGTGTGTGTGTGTGTGTGTGTGTGTGTGTGTGTGTGTGTGTGTAATCCGTCTGCTTTGGTGCAGCCCGCCATAATTACCATTTCAGTGCTAATCTCTACATGCCAAGTTAGCATCTACACACAAAGTCTTCAATTATTTGTCGTATATACTTCAATATCTGTCTTCCTCTGCAATTTTTGCCCTCTACGACACGCTCTGTGCAAGTTACTTCTCAATGTATTACGGTAATACACATCCAGTGACACTGTCCTTTCTTCTAGCCAGTGTTTCCACATATTCCTTTCCTACTTGATTCTGCGGAGAACGTCACTTCTTATCTTTTCACTCTACTTCATTTTTAGCATCCTTCTGTAGAATACTTCTCAAAAGCTCTCTTCGCATTTCCCTACAGTGCTGATTCATTTTGAACCAATGATGTGTTCCAGATGTAAATTTCTTTCCTCGATTCAGGCCTGTGTTTGATACTATATCACAGTCTTTTCTAGTAAGCAATCATTCGAACCTACACCAAAATTTCGGCTGAAACAGGTGAAGGCAGACAGATTCATGGGAAGAGGGATACTGACGTACGAGTGTAATTCCCGCATTTTTCTCTGCTTGACGCTCCAGTGTTCACGTTCCAAATAGAACCTGTTGCTGCATCAGAGCGCATGAATCGCACATGGATGAGCCTGCCTTAACCGCTCGCGCGTCACAGTTATCTTGCACCATGTAACAGTGAACCCATTCAAGTTGAGATAATGCGCCACGTATCAACAAACAATGCACCATTTGAGAGGAAAGCGCCAAGTATTGCAATGAGCGCTGAATACTGAATTGGAGGAGTAAAAATCCGAAAATTATGAAATAAGTAATTGAGAGACACAAGCTGATAATATGGATAATAGTTAAATGGCCAAGCAGTTCGGACTACCAGTACGGGAAGAAGAGTTGGAGAACTCTACCAGACGTAATTGAAGAATGGAAGTATAACAGGCAGTTTCTTCGAAGGTGATGACTTACATGCCTAAGATACACGGATCATATCCAGATAATCTCTCGAATTCATCATAAGGAGGAATTAAGATGCAACAGTGAAGAAACTGGAGCACCTGAACACACAATGATTCAGAACCTTGCTCGCAGGGTCAGAGGCGACGAAGATTTATTCGTTGCATCGTTGATCGTGTTCTGTAGATCTCACTAAGAATGAAAATTTTCAGAAGTATTGAAAGAGTCTAGGTATATATCAAGAAAAGGATGGCAGCCTGTAGGAATACAGTCTGCACAATGTGTGAACAATAAACTATCGCTATTCTGCTTAACGCTACCTGTGCTGAAAGAAAAGCAGTCACCAATCCGAGGGTTATAGGTATGGTCCTGTTGGAGGTGGTTTTGCCATTGCCTTACTCAGCCAGTTATAAGGGGACATGCAATTTAATGCGGATTCAGAAACACGATGTAATTCAGCATTTTTTCACGTCAACAAACATTGCTAGATCTGAAAGAATTGGTAAGTGAGAGATAAATGTAACCTGTGATGTAGTCTAGCTACTAATTTTCCATAAGCTGCTACCTCGCTTATACACGGCTCAGTCACACTATTGTGACCACCGGCTATGTTCGACGTCAACGTACAATAATCACAGACAACAGGTGGCAGCATTAACAATGGAGGGTATATAAAGCGTGTCGGGAGTGCGCGGAATGTAGTGCAGTCGTTTTCATGCCGAAACGAAGCGATTTATCTGACTTCTAAAAGAACATAGTCATTAGCTTTCGGACGAAGGGGAAGCATTTTTGAAATGGGCAAGTCTGTAATGTGTCTGCGTGCTGCCATGTTTAAAGTATACAGTGTATGGCAAAATGGTGCTATCCAAAGCCGGCGCCGAGGCAACAGTGGCGCACCACGGGCCGTAGATTACCTACATCTACACCTACATCTACGTAATTACTCTGCTATTCACAATAAAGTACCTGGCATAGGGTTCAATGAACCACCGTCAAGCTCTCTCTCTAACATTCCACTCCCGAAGGGCACACGGGAAAAACGAGCACTTAAATTTTTCTGTGCGAGCCCTGATCCCTGTTATTTTATCGTGATGATCGTTTCTCCCTATGTAGGTGGGTGCCACGAGAATGTTTTCGCAATCTGAGGAGGAAACTGGTGATTGAAATTTCGTGAGAAGATCCTGTCGCAACGAAAAACGCCTTTGTTTTAATGATTGCCACTCCAATTCACGTATCGTGTCTGTGACACTATCTCCCCTATTTCGCGATGATACAAAACGAGCTGCCCTTCTTTGTACTTTTTCTATGTCATCCATCAGTCCCACCTGATGCGGATCCCACACCGCACAGCAGTACTCCAGAATAGGGCGGACAAGCGTGGTGTAAGCAGTCTCTTTATTAGACCTGTTGCGCCTTCTAAGTGCCAATGAACCGCAGTCTTTGGTTTGCTCTACCCACAATATTATCTATGTGATCGTTCCAATTTAGGTTATTTGTAATTGTAATCCCTAAGTAGTTAGCTGAATTTACATCCTTCAGATTTGTTTGACTGATCGCGTAATCGAAATTTAGCTGATTTCTTTTAGTACTCATGTGAATAACTTCACACTTTTCTTTATTCAGGGTCAATTGCCACTTTTCGCACCATACAGATATCTTATCTAAATCATTTTGCAAGTCGTTTTGATGATCTGATGACTTTGCGAGACGGTAAATGACAGCATCATCTGCAAACAAACTAAGACGGCTACTCAGATTGTCTCCTATGTCGTTAATATAGATCAGGAACAATAGAGGGCCTATAACACTCCGTAGGCACGCAGTTTGGCTAGAAGACGCTTGTGAGGGCTGAACGACGGATGCGGGGATGTGTAAAGGTGAGCAGACACAACTGTTGAGCTACCGACTGCTCAGATGAATCAAGGGACTTCCAACAGTGTCCCCCCCAAAACGAACGACCAGTAAACTTGTTGCTTATGGGCCTGTGCAGCAGGCGCCTGGTTCATGCACCTATGCTGACTGGTTCTTATCGCCGACGAAGTCTGGAATTTGCACACCAATACCGCAATTGGACCTCAGAGTTGCGACAGGTGACGTTTTCAGAATCACGTTTTATGCTCCATCGGACAGATGGCCGTTGGTGTGTTCGGATTTAAATGTCTGGAAGCAAACACCCTGCAACAATCGTCTGAAGAGTCCAGGCCGGAGTAGGGAGCATTATGCTCTGGGGAACGGTTTCGTCAACCTTCAAGGTACAACGAAACAACACACGTGTGTATCTCTATGCTTGGGGACCATGTCCAGCACTATATGCAGTTTCTTTTTCCTCGCACGATGGAATCTGTCAGCAGAACAATGCAACAGCTATTGAGCTCTGTGATTGCCAATTACTTGTTTACTGAGGCACTCCGTTTCAGAATTCTGTCGCAATAGCTGCAGAGAGATTAGTTTGTGCAAATTACACTGTGTTTTGACAAAGGAAGTACAATTAAACTATTCAACAAGAGAAATGTGGTCGTTACTCATAAATGGTGATGCTTCTTCGAATGAGAAAAGGTTAACGACACACACAAAAATTAATTGCCAATTCTGTCGGAATTTTGGTTGAATACCTGTAACTCATCATATTTTTAACACTGAACAACAACAATGGAAACTTACCAAAGGATTTTATTCCTTCTCTTGATCTGAGCAGTATTAAAATAATGATGACCATTCCTTCATGCGAAATTATAGGCACATGCCGGATGCTGGTTACTCACCTACGGCTTGCCAAACTGACTGTGTGTGATTGTGAATAAAATAGTTGTTACTGAGAAAAATAAACAATTGATCTATGAGACAACACAATGGTCAGTGTATTGTCATTAGTGGAGGATAATGCGCGTGACAGGAGTGCAAAAGCTAACCATGTGTGCCTTGTCAGATGGAGTTCGAAAAACAGTCATGAAAGTAGATCTGTCTTTGTCAGCAGTACATTTCAACAAATTAAATATATCTAATGACCACACTCTTTTCGGATATTCCTACTTTCGTAATAATACCCACCATTTTTTTTCATTTGTATAATTAGTTTATTAGTGCTGATAATGTGCACGCAACAACTGAAATGCTTTTTCTCATCGTGGCGAGCCAATTACAACATTGCTATTTGTGTCTGATTTCTACTGTTTCTAGCTTGCAGTGAAATGTGATGTCCACGTGTACATAGTATAATGTTTCTTATTACATCCATATCCAAGTAAAGATAGTGCAACTTATGTACTTCATATCTTGGATACTTTTTACCAGAAGCACAAAGAGGTCATATCTGTGGAAATTACGCCATTTCGACTTTTTGCAGCGGATCGTAGAGATATGTCAGCATAACAGGCAGCAAGTAGATAACCTTGTTTTACTTTCCTGCCTTGATCCTAAATCACGTGATTTTATAATATTCCTCAGTTCCTTATTCACTGCTCTCGCATGGTTCCAAGAGCACCAGGATGAGTTTACCATACTCCACTCATCCCAAACTCCCCAGATTTAACCCAGTTGTGGATCTGTGGGACCTTTGAATATCCCAACTGGTGAACAATTGTGACAGCACTACCAACAGAGATGTCAAGTTGAGCACTGAGTTGTTTGATGGTGATCCGTCGATCATCTCGAACGAGTGTGTTTGCACGCTCCGCCATTGCAGGAGTCACAGCTGTGCACGGCCGGCCCGCACGCGGGAGATCAGACAGTCTTGCTTGACCTTGCGGCGATGATGACACACGCTTTGCCCAACGACTCACCGTGCTTTTGTCCACTGCGAGATCACCGTAGACATTCTGCAAGCGCCTATGAATATCTGAGATGCCCTGGTTTTCCGCCAAAAGAAACTCGATCACTGCCCGTTGTTTGCAACGCACATCCGTTACAGACGCCATTTTAACAGCTCCGTACAGCGCTGCCACCTGTCGGAAGTCAATGAAACTATACGAGACGAAGCGGGAATGTTTGAAAATATTCCAGAAGAAATTTCCGGTTTTTTCAACCAAAATTGGCCGAGAAAAAAAATTTGTTGCATTACTTATTGAACTGCCCTCGTATAATTGAGTCTGCGTATCAGGGCTCCGACAGTTCGTCGGTATGTTTGTGCAGATATGTGGCGTTAGATGTCTACCCACAGGTTATGTAATTCGCGTTTATAATGGGCCGCTAATCTGCGTACTCGGTGATGGCGCCCGATAGCGACCTAGTTGGGTCGGTATTACATCAGGCGAATTTGGTCTCCGTGACATCAACGTGAGTTCATTATAATGCTCCTCAAAACATTGTAACATAATTCTGGCTCCGAGACGTGGACAATTACACTGCTGAAGGATGATACCTCCTTCGGGGAAAACATTAAGCATGAAGGGATGTAGCTCATTCGCAGCTGTCAGGTGTCTTCGATTATTACCACAGGTCCATGCAAAGCTTAATATTGTTCCCATCAGCCTGCGTCCGTGGCGCACTGCACGTTTCGAGCCGTTCACCTCGATGACGGCGTTCGTGGAGACGACCATCGATCTAGTGTAGCAAATATGTATTCACTCGTAGAACCGACAGGTTTCGATTGGTCGACGGTCGAATCTCGATGTTCCCCTGTCCACTGCAATTGTAACTGACGATGTCGTTGGGTCAACATGTGAACACGCAGGGGTGGTCAGCTGCGGAGATCCATGCTCAAAAATGTACGATGAATGGTGAGCTCCGAAAGACTTGTGCGTGCACCAGCATTGTGCTCTTTCGGTAGAGATAGCACAGATCACCGTCTATCCTTCTTTACAGAACAGACAAGGCTCCGAACCCCACGTTCTGTGAAGAGTCGTGGGCGTTCAACCATTTAGCGTCTAGTGGTAATTTCACTGTCATTCTGCCTATACTGGCGAGAGGTTGCACGTGAAAATTCCACCAGCTTGATAGTTTTGGAGATACTCGTTCACAGGCTCTGGGTAACAATAATCTGCTCTCTGTCAAAGTCGCTTATGTCAACAGATTCCCCATTTGCAACCCATATCTTCGCTAGGGCGATCGCCTGTCTGCCCTGCTTACATACTTTTGCTACCGTGTTATGTGCTTGCAACGCCACCAGGGGGCATCCAACATCGCGGTGGGAAGAGATCATAATGTTTTGGCTGATCACTGTGTTTACGATGGTCACACCAAAAGAAATGCACACTATTTTTGTAAAAATACCGTTTTCATTCTGCTTGTGTGAAAGTTTTACAGTGTGTAGCTACATCCTTCCCGCTTGTTTTCAAACTCACTGTTCCCGTGAGTGGCACCGTCACAGCATGTCTGCAAGATGTCTGCTACACTTGACGTTCGTCAGAAGCAATGTGTCATGGAATTGCTGTGCTGCGAAAACGAGATAGTGGGAAACATCCACAAGTGGTTGCAAAAGGTTTATGGAGATGCTGCTGTCGATCGCAGTTAGTCGGTGGGCAAGCAGGTTCCGTGATGAAAGCGGGCACGGCAATATTGAGGATTGTCCTCGCAGCGGCAGGCCTCGTACTGCACACACTCCAGACAATGTACAGAGAGTTAACGAATTGGTCACTGCTGACGGACGCATCACAGTGAACGAGTTGTCACGCTACGTTGAGATAGGGGAAGGAAGTGTTTGTAGAATACTGAAAGTGTTGGCGTTAAAAAAGGTTTGTGCCAGGTGGGTTCCCAGGATGTTGACAGCGGCTCACAAAGAAACAAGAAAAATGGTATGCAGTGAACTTTTGGAACAGTACGAGAATGGTGGAGATGAATTTCTTGGAAGAATTGTGACAGGTGATGAAACATGGCTCCATCATTTTCCACCAGAGACGAAGAGGCAATCAATGGAGTGGCATCATGCAAATTCACCTAAGAAAAAAAAATTCAAAACCACACTTTCTGCTGGAAAAGTTATGGCTACGGTGTTTTTCGATTCCGAAGGACTCGTGCTTGTGGACATCATGCCAAGTGGAACCACCATAAATTCTGATGCATATGTGGCGACACTGAAGGAACTTCAAGCTCGACTGAGTCGTGTTCGACCACATCGGCAAAAGCAGGATGTTTTGCTGTTGCACGACAATGCACGGCCACATGTCAGTCAAAAAAACCATGGAAGGTATCACAAAACTCGGATGGATAACACTGAAACACCCGACTTACAGTCCTGACCTAGCTCCATGTGACTATCATCTCTTTGGGAAACTGAAAGAATCTCTTCGTGGAACAAGGTTTGAAGATGATGAAAGTAGCTTTCGCATGATGTGTCACTGCCACGTAACGTAACTCGATGAAACTTCGACCATTCGTAGAAAGAACTGCTACAGTATAACACAGAAGAAAAATTAAAGAAATACGAAATGACAGTTTTATTCAACGGCAATAATTATACTGAAATCACCGCGATATATGGTGTTCCCTGGACATTAGAAAAGACGAGAAATAGTTCTTAATAACGTGTGAGATGACCACGAACAACAGGGCATGCTCTTCAACTTGCTCCCATTCTGGTGACAAGATAGGTAAAGAGTTCTTGTGCATGGCGTTCCACTATTCCTCCATCGAGGTTGATAACTGCTGCATGGTCGATGGTGCTAGCCAGTCCATTCGCAGAATATCCTCTCGTTTCCAGAGCTCCTCATGTTATGTAACTTCAATTGGTGAAATATTATCTTTCTGCTCTTATTGAAATTGGCTGGAAATATTTCAACAACAGTAATCAGTGCCACATAAAAATTGTATTTTTTGAAAAGAGAATAACATTTTCTGGCAATTTAAATTTTCATACTCTATTTTCCCATGAATGACCTTTTCGAGAGTTGACAGCAAATATTTGAAATAACACTCTCACCTCTTGTCTTTTTATCTCACTAAAGTATTCGATAACATTGTCGATCGTTTATCAGTAACAGTTCTTAAATGGTTTTGTCCAGTTACATAGTTTTGTCTTAATATGTCAAGGTCCTGTTGACCTTATTTCTAAAGTTATTTTAGCTGAGGAGTGTTAATTAAAGACTTGATACGAAAGACGTTCAATCCTTATTTTATCCGATCCTTCCATCCCAGGCAACCTTACGCCAGCAGTGAGTACCACGGGTCACTTTCAAAATACATCGAATGGCTTGGAACGGTCCTTGGTGGTTCCAATCCGTCCACAAGACCAAAAATTGAGGTCGCGCTGCACTCCAAATGGGTGCACTAACGTTCAACGTGGATACAGCCACACAGTGCCCTTAGAGTCGTGTTGAGACGTCTGGGGGTGTCAGCATTGCATAAGACTGTCAAGAACGTCGTCCTGTTGCTGATCGCATTGCGAACAGTCGTTTTCGACAGCGAAAAGTTTGGGAATCAATACCCCGAGAAAAGGGATGGTTTCATCAGCAGTAGCATCATTATCTTTGACAGTTTCCAGGCTCTGGCCGGGTCTGTTTAGAACATAACCCTCTCCATCGTCTTCTGTCTTGCTACCATCTCTCCGCCTTCACCTTGGACCAGTCTTTTCCTTTCTTCTGGACACATTCCTCCACTCTTTTCAGTCATCTGTCACTCGGGTTTCCTCTTGGTCTCTTTCCTTCCAGTTTCATGTCGTGTATCCTCCTGGGTATCTTCTTCTCTCCATTCGCTTAACATGCCCATACCATCTCAGCATATCTCCTCCTATAATGGTTGGACCTTCATTAACTCTCTGATCCTCTCATTTCTTGGCCTGTCTATCTTTATCACTCCAATACTGTTCCTCAAGATTTTGATCTCACTAGCTTGTACTTCGTTTTTCTCTCTTCCTTTCATAACCTAGCTTTCGGATGCATATGTCAGGATAGGGACATAATATGACCGGTATATAACCTTTTTACTGATTTGGGGTACATCCTTGCTCCATATCAGACTTCTAACACTCTTCCGAAATGCTTCTGCTTTTCTCCTCCGCTCATTTATTTCTCTGTCGTTTTTTCCATCTTCCTGTATCAGGCTTCCTGGGTACTTGAAACTCTCCAGTCTCCTCAATCATTCCCCACCAATTCTTATTCCAGTTGTTCCTCTCTCCTTCGTTCTTGTTGTGATAATCATCTCACTCTTACTTATACTAAATTTCATCCCATATTCTTGTACTGTTCGTTCCCATACGTCCAACTGCTCTTGTACTTTCTCCTCCATATTCCCCTAAATCATCAGGCCATCTGCAAACACCATAGCTTTCATCTTTCCTTCTCCAATTACTTGTGCTACTATACTCACATCACCCATCACTACAATGAAGAGTAATGGTGAAAGTGCACTTCCCTGCCTCAAGCCATTCTTCTGTTCAATCGAAGCTGATCTCTCTCCTCCCACTTTCGCACAGCTCACACTTCCATTGTACATTTCCCTAATCTTCTGTTCTCCAGGGCTTTCCACACTTTACTTCTACGTACACTATCATACGATTTTTCAATGTCCAGGAAGGTCATTAATAGATCTATTACTTATTCATAATGCTGTTTCTGCAGTTGTCTTACAGCAAAAGTTAGATCCACCCTGGGCCTTCCTGTTCTGAAGCCATGTTGCTCTTCTCTCATCCCTCCTAATTTTCCACGAATCCGTACTTCCAAAATTTTTTCAAAAATCTTTGCACAATGACTCATCAATGTAATCTGCCCATAGTTCTTGCACTCTTTTCTATTTCCCTTCTTAAAGATCGGGACAATTATTCCCTTCTTCCAGTCTTCTGGGATCATCTTCAGTGTCCACACAATTTTCATTACTCGATATAGCCATTGTATCCTCACTTCTCCGGCTGCTCTCACCATCTCTACACTTAGCTCATCCAGACCTGATCACTTCCCTCCCTTCATCTTGCCCAATGCCTCTTCCACTTCTCCCCATGCAAGGTCTTTATCTATTTGCTGTTCCTCCTCTTTTTCTCCTCGGATTGATCCTTCTCATCCAGGTCTCCATTTGGGCTCAGAAGTTCTTCAAAATACTCCTTCCACATATTCTTGAGGTCCTCCTTATTCTCTACATCTTGACTAATTTTCTTGACCATTCGGGCGTAATATGTCGTACTGTTCTTCCTCTTACTTTTAATCATTCCATATAATACCTTTTTTGAACCTTCACTATCCTCCTCCATCATTCTGGCCCACTGTTCCATCCACTTTCTTCTCTCCTCCTCCACCACTCTTTATGCTTCTTTCTTTCTTGCTTGATTTCTCTTGTCTCTTCTGTTCTCCTTTGCAACCATACCCTAAAGGCTCCATTCTTCTTCTGTACTACACTACTGGCCATTAAAATTGCTACACTACGAAGATGCAGAGCATTCACACAAGGTTGGCGATGGTGGCGACACCTAAAACGTGCTGACATGAGGAAAGTTTCCAACCGATTTCTCATACACAAACAGCAGTTGACCAGCGTTGCCTGGTGAAACATTGTTGTGATGCCTCGTGTAAGGAGAAGAAATGCGTACCATCCCGTTTCCGACTTAAATAAAGGTCGGATTGTAGCCTATCGCGATTGCGGTTTATCGAATCGCCACATTGCTGCTCGCGTTGGTCGAGATCCAATGAATTTTAGCAGAATATGGAATCGGTGGGTTCAGGATGTTAATACGGAACGTCGTGCTGGAACCCAAACGGCCTCTATCATTAGCAGTCGAGATGACAGGCATCTTATCCGCATGGCTGTAACGGATCGTGCAGCCACGTCTCGATCCCTGAGTCAACACATGGGGACGTTTGCAAGACAACAACCATCTGCACGAACAGTTCGACGAAGTTTGCAGCAACATGGGCTATCAGCTCGGAGACCGTAGCTGCGGTTACCCTTGACGCTGCATCACAGACAGGAGCGCCTGCGATGGAATACTCAACGACGAACATGGGTGCACGAATGGCAAAACGTCATTTTTTCCGATGAATCCAGGTTCTGTTTACAGCATCATGATGCTCGCATCCGTGTTTGGCGACATCGCGGTGAACGCACATTGGAAGCGTGTATTCGTCATCGCCATATTGGCGTATCACCCGGCGTGATGGTATGGGGTGCCATTGGTTACACGTCTCGGTCACCTCTTGTTCGCATTGACGGCACTTTGAAAAGTGGACGTTACATTTCAGATGTGTTACGACCTGTGGCTCTACCTTTCATTCGATCCCTGCGAAACCCTACATTCCAGCAGGATAATGCACAACCGCATGTTGCAGGTCCTTTACGGGCCCCAGAAAATGTTCGACTGCTGCTCTGACCAGCACATTCTCCAGATCTCTCACCAATTGAAAACGTCTGGTCAATGGTCGCCGAGCAACTGGGTCGTCATAATACGCCAGTCACTACTGTTGATGAACTGTGGTATCGTGTTGAAGCTGCATGGGCAGCTTTACCTGTACACGCCATCCAAGCTCTGTTTGACTCAATGCCCAGGCGTATCAAGGCCGTTATTACGTCCAGAGGTGGTTGTTCTGGGTACTGATTTCTGAGGATCTATGCACCCAAATTGCGTAAAAATGTAATCACATGTCAGTTCTAGTATAATATATTTGTCCAATGAATACCCGTTTATCATCTGCATTTCTTCTCGGTGTAGCAATTTTAATGACCAGTAGTGTATATCCTTTGTTTTATCATTCCACCAAGGTGTTTCTTTCCATCTCTGTTTGTTGCTTGTCCTCCCACATATTGCTTCCGTCGCACTTACAAATGTTCTCTTGAATCTACCCCATTTCACTTCTAGCGTTTTTGGTTTCATTGACGGCCTTTATGTCATCCCCTTTTCGTGTCGGTTCTGAGCAGCGGTGTGTCTGAAACATTTTCCTAGGCCACCATTAATAAAAACAAAATCAGTGAAAAAACAGTCTAGATGGCGATGGTACGTCATTAAAATGAACGGTTTCGGCCTATACTTAGGCCATCTTCAGACAGCACCATCAGCTGAAGTTCACGATGCATACAACAGCCAGCTGTCCTAAGTCGCTGAAACTGAGGTCAAGTAACTGTACGCATCGACAACTTCAGCTGATGGTGCTGTCTGAAGATGACCTAAGTATAGGCCGAAACCGTTCACTTGAAAAAAGTACCATCGCGATCTAGACTGTTTTTTCTCTGATTTTAAATAGATAACAAGACAGGTGCTACCCGAAAATGTAACAAAAAAAACATTAATAAAATTGCGAGATTTCAACGCGTCGTTGTTCTGATCTCCATCGCAGAGGCGCCAAACGCTGTTCTGACCTTCGTCGCAGAGGCGTCAATGAAGGGGTGAAATGTGGGTGAGACGGGGCGCGCCGCGTGAGTCGAATTCTTGCCGTCTGAAGCGTCCTCGAGCTCGAAAGTGACGTCACAGTGCGCCACAATTTGCATTCTTAGAGAGGAATGTTGTAGGTACCTTTGAGCCAACTTCGAAAAGGGAGAGAGTTACCTGGTTTCGAAAAAAGTGCTCCTTTAACTTTGTTGCGGAGTGTAGTTATGGTGAAATAAATCATCTATTAAGTGTGACTGGTTATCTCATGTGATATTTACGAAAACTGTTGCGCTGTTCTCAGACCATCATGCATAAAAGAACAAAATAACGTAGATTAGGGAGAGATACAGGCAGCGGATACGGATCTTCTACACCTCCCATAAACTTGATCCCCCTCACCCACTTGTCTCTCCCATCCTCTCCCACCCCCGTCCGCTACCACGCCTGTATTCCCATGTCCCACCTGCTCTCCATCTCACCACTCTACATACACTCGCCCAAGGTGGCTTCCATTAACTCCCCCTCCCTGATAATGCCCTCATCCCCTCCAACCCTACCAACTTCGATCCTCCCCTTCCACACCCTGTGTTTTTCCCTTAGGGCACCATCGCTCCCCCCCTCCTCCCCCCAGGCTTCCCCTCCCCCTCCCCATACCTTCTTTCCTCCCCCTCCCATCTCCTCTGCCACTGGCATCTACACCCTCCCCTCTCCCTCCTCCCCCACCTTTTCCCCTTTTGGCAGATCCCCAGACTTGTACACATCAAGTGAAAATTCGAGCGCCGGAGACATCTCCATCGGTTCTCTGTGTGTGCCGTCGTGTTAGTGCTTCACCGTTTTCCCCGCCCACGCTTCCATCGTTCACGTGTGTCATTTCAGTCATCAGTATTCGTGCACAAGTGCTGAACGTTTTTTATTTTACTACACCTGTGAACGGCTCCATGTTTTTTACTCATGTGTCTCCTGTTTTTTGTCCACCATTATGTTTTGTTTTTCTGTGTCTTCCTTGTTTCTATTTGTACTATCTGTGGCCGAAGAGTGGCGTAATATTGCCGCTGCCGGCCCACCTTTTGTACAAGGTGTTAAAATAACAATAAAGAAAGGAAAAAAAACAAGACATAGACAGTACTGTTTCCCGCATTCCATTTCAATTTGGAATAGGAAAGGGAACTTCTAGCAATGCTATAAAGTATCTTCCTCCATGCAGTGGACATTGGCTTGCGGAGCATGTACGTAGGAAATATACGTTACAAAATTTCATGAAACAATGATAGCATAAACCTAAGTAGTATGCGATGCTTCAGTGGCCATAATTCCTGTGTTTGAAAACACGCTTAATCTTTGAAGAGACATCTACCTAATCGCAAAAGTCAGCGCAAGTCAAGAGGGAAAACTGGCTCAAGGTAAACGAATTTTGTGAGGGAAAACAAAGCAGGTGTCTTATCGCACCCGTCCGCTACACCGCCTTCAGTGTCGAAGCAGAGTAGGCCACAAACGATAAAAGCACTGCGGGAACCGCTGCAACTGCCTTCTCGTTGCCCTGTGTCTACGTGTAACATTTTCCAAGGAAGAAAATCGAATATCCGAAACCGATTTCCGTTGTTGCAGAGTACTGTCGAAACGTGAAGCTTAAAGAGAATTTTTTATAGCGATCAAATGTCGGTCTCCCTATAGTCACTTCTTTTACGTGAAAGGCGTCTGTAAATCAGCAATTCAGATTTCGTCAGTAGGATGAAGTTAATATTTATTTTGTTTGGCGTGAGTTTATTGAACCATACTGACGACAGCTTGGTATAAATACACTACTAGCCATTAAAATTGCTACACCAAGAAGAAATGCAGATGATAAACGGGTATTCAGTGGACAAATGTATTGAACTGACATGTGATTACATTTTCACGGAATTTGGGTGCATAGATCCTGAGAAATAAGTACCTAGAACAACCACCTCTGGCCGTAATAACGACCTTGATACGCCTGGGCATTGAGTCAAACAGAGCTTGGATGGCGTGTACAGGTACAGCTGCCCATACAGTTTCAACACGATACCACAGTTCATCAACAGTAGTGATTGGCGTATTGTGACGACCCAGTTGCTCGGCCACCATTGACCAGATCTGGAGAATGTGCTGGCCAGGGCAGTAGTCTAACATTTTCTGTATTCAGAAAGACCCGTACAGGACCTGCAAAATGCGGTCGTGCATTATCCTGCTAAAATGTAGGGTTTCGCATGAATCGAATGAAGGGTAGAGCCACGGGTCGTAACACATCTGAAATGTAACGTCCACTTTTCAAAGTTCCGTCAATGCGAACAAGAGGTGACCGAGACGTGTAACCAATGGCACCCCATACCATCACGCCGGGTGATACGCCAGTATGGCGATAACGAATACACGCTTCCAATGTGCGTTCAACGCGATGTCGCCAAACACGGATGCGAGTATCATGATGCTGTAAACAGAACCTGGATTCATCCGAAAAAAATATGTTTTGCCAGTCGTGCACCCAGGTTCGTCGTTGAGTACACCATCGCAGGCGCTCCTGTCTGTGATGCAGCGTCAAGGGTAACCGCAGCCATGGTCTCCGAGTTGATAGTCCATGCTGCTACAAATGTCGTCGAACTGTTCGTGCAGATGGTTGTTGTCTTGCAAACGTCCCCATGTGTTGACTCAGGGATCGAGACGTGGCTGCACGATCCGTTACAGCCGTGCGGATAAGATGCCTGTCATCTCGACTGCTAGTGATACGAGGTCGTTGGGATCCAGCACGGCGTTCCGTATTACCCTCCTAAACCGACCGATTCCATATTCTGCTAATAGTCATTGGATCTCGACCAACGCGAGCAGCAATGTCGCGATACGATAAACCGCAATCGCGATAGGCTACAATCCGACCTTTATCAAAGTCGGAAACGTGATGGTAAGCATATCTCTTCCTTACACGAGGCATCACAACAACGTTCCACCAGGCAACGCCGGTCAACTGCTGTTTCTGTATGAGAAATCGGTTGGAAACTTTCTTCATGTCAGCACGTGAATACTCTGTAAAGCTAATCATTTGCATTCACAGCATCTTCTTCCTGTCGGTTAAATTTCACGTCTGTAGCACGTCATCTTCGTGGTGTAGCACTTTTAATGGCCATTAGTGTATAAAATCATGTACACAGAGAAATCAGAATATAAACAGCTTAAACAATGATTTCGAATTATTTTACAATTTCCACATAGGTTCAATGCTTGTGTCAAGATTCATTAGCTATAACAACTACAGGTAAAGTAGAATATAAGAATGAGTACTCGACAGTGTGAAGTCCTGGAGATTAGAGTGTCTATGCAACCACAGATAGATCACCAAATTTCATATACACGCGTTACAATCTCGCAGAGAACAAAAAAGGGCTTCCTATATTTAAGAACCCCCTCATGACTTAATAAAACAGTAGCACGTGTTTGAAGGAGAATCTTCTTTTTCCCCGAAGTTTTGCAGTAAACGGTTTTGCTGCGCTTCGCAGAATCTACAGGAAAAAGAGCAAGGCACACTGTGTGACGTCTCCATCTTCCATCTTCTGACAGTCGCCGAATGGCTCATCCTTGATGTCTATGCGATATCAATGGGAAGGAACTGACCCAAAGTCGGTTCGCATCCGTACGTAGATAGTGATCAGCTTCCTGCTCGCCTGAACTTTTCGAGACTGTGGTGTGCTTCTGATTACTGGTTGGATCGCAGCGTAGTATTGGGCTTGATGGTACACTGAAAGGCGACAATTCTCTGCCCATTCTTCCCCAGCGAATTTCTGCATCCATAACATGATATCGGAGGATAGTGGACTGACCCTCATTAGAAGGCGAAAAACATTGCTCTCCTTCACCACCTGGTCGACTTTGTCATTCCACACCAATTCTACATTAGCTGGGACCCACAGGATGGATATTCTCATATCTCTTCGTTTATTTAGCAATGATTCTCGTTTGGTTTCGAGTATGTGAATACTTAATGTTCCAGTACGGGTTTTCAATAGATTGCAATATGCTTTTTGAGTCCGACACTATCAATAGGTGTTAAAAAAGACGAAATTACTCCAGCTGTATTAAGGTGTTGGTTTTATTGGCAACTAGTTTCGATGTTGTTACATCATCATCTTCAGGCCCTAAATACAACATACCATACATAAACAACCAATGCAACAACTGTAATTTGTGAGTTATTATGCAAAACAATTCTATTATAACCATATTACATAATGGATAATTTTAATGAAACTAATTATATTTTTGGTCATTTCCGTTAAAATGCCATCACTCTGCACATTAGCGAGTTACGTGGTATCACTAAATACAAACGAAGCTGTATATGCACAATCGTTTTATTATAGGTTAATATCAGGTATTAAAAATGGGAGTATATAAAAGCTTAAGCGACAAGCCGTTATTCTAATGGATAATAATATAGGCGAGGAACACTGTACTTTTTTTTAATAATGAACTATAAAAAGGAGAACATACGCACTGCCAATCAGACGTATGTTAGGTAAACTTCATTGTTTACTAGTAGTGAACGGTGGGCAAGGTGGACTAGACTTACGTTTGGAAAATTCTGTACTGTCGTCATACTAAAGTAACAGTGGCGTAATTTACTTGGACAACTACGTTCCTAACACCACGACAGAAATTGTATTTAGTGATACCACGTAAATGGCTAATGGTCACAGTGATGGCTTTTTAAAGGAAATGACCAAAAATATAATTAGTTTCATTAAAATTATCCATTATGTAATATGGTTATAATAGAATTGTTTTGCATAATAACTCATAAATTACTGTTGTTGCATTGGTTGTTTATGTATGGTATGTTGTATTTAGGGCCTGAAGATGATGATGTAACAGCATCGAAACTAGTTTCCAATAAAACCAACACCTTAATATAGCCGGAGTAATTTCGTCATTTTTTAACGTATATTATACTAGCTGACGTCCCAAGTCGTCCGTTTCAATTACGGATATACGAAGACTATCAATAGGTTGTGGATCCCCGTGTGAGGACCAAATTTGAGATATGTAAGACTTAATACCATCGTTACCTACTGCCTGACAAAAAAAAAGTGAAGCATTCACAAGAAGAAGGGGAAACGAATGTTCACGGGTTGATAGGGTACAGGTGTTGTTTGACTACCAATTTAGAGCCAAATTTACAAATAATTTGGCAATATGAGCCCACTTGTGCAGAATGAGGCTGCACACCCTACGGCATGGATGTGTGTTCTGACCCAGTAGGAATGGTGTCGTAAGGACGTTGCATCCTCTCTTGAGGCAGACTGGCCCTCAACTATTGTAAGTGGTCCTCGATATTCTGTGTTGCCACTGGGACGAACTAGACTTCCGAGCTGGTCTCCCACACGTTGTATCGGGGGCCGTTCTGAGGATCTATTTGGCCACGGCAGTAACTCAGCGTCACGCAGATAGTTGATACAGACATATGCAGTGTGCGGGCGAGCGTTGTCCTGTCAAAAAATGGCACCACAATAGTGTCGCATGAGAGGCAACATTCAGAGTTCATTCAGTCATCCAGTCGTGACCTGAAGTCATACCCGATGGCTCCCTACACCATGACGCTAGCAGTAACAACACTGTGTCTCTCCAAAACATTGTAAAAGAGGGACATCTCCGCACGTCGACGCCATACCCTCCATCGACGGACATACACAGTAGTGCAGAACCGCGATTCATCTCTGAACACAATGCTAAGCCATTCCTCAGCAGTTCATGCTTCCGGGTCACTGCACCACTCTAAAGACAGCCGTTGTGGTGTTAACAAGATCCTGCGTATGGGACGGTAATCCTCTAGTCCGGCTGCTGCTAATATACAGGGTGGTCCATTGATCGTGACCGGGCCAAATATCTCACGAAATAAGCGTCAAACGAAAAAACTGCAAAGAACGAAACTTGTCTAGCTTGAAGGGGGACCAGATGGCGCTATGGTTGGCACGCTAGATGGCGCTGCCATAGGTCAAACGAATATCAACTGCGTTTTTTAAAATAGGAACCCTCATATTTTATTACATATTCGCGTAGTACGTAAAGAAATATGAATGTTTGTTTGACCACTTTTTCGCTTTGTGTTAGATGGCGCTGTAATCGTCACAAACATATGGCTCACAATTTTAGACGAACAGTTAGTAACACGTAGGTTTTTAAAATTAAAATACAGAACGTAGGTACGTTTGAACATTTTATTTCGGTTGTTCCAATGTGATACATGTACCTTTGTGAACTTATCATTTCTGAGAACGCATGCTGTTACAGCGTCATTACCTGTAAATACCACAGTAATGCAATAAATGCTCAAAATGATGTCCGTCAACCTCAAAGCATTTGGCAATATGTGTAACGACATTCCTCTCAACAGCAAGTAGTTCGCCTTCCATAATGTTCGCACATGCATTGACAATGCGCTGACGCATGTTGTCAGGCGTTGTCGATGGATCGCTATAGAAAATATCCTTCAACTTTCCCGACAGAAAGAAATCCGGGGACGTCTGATCCGGTGAACGCGCTGGCCATGGTATGGTGCTTCGACGACCATTCCACCTGTCATGAAATATGCTATTCAATACCGCTTCAACCGCACTCGAGCTATGTGCAGGACATCCATCATGTTGGAAGTACATCGCCATTCTGCCATGCAGTGAAACATCTTGTAGTAACATCGGTAGAACATTACGCAGGTAATCAGCATACATTGCACCATTTAGATTGCCATCGATAAAATGGGGGCCAATTATCCTTCCTCCAATAATGCCGCACCATACATTAACCGGCCAAGGTCGCTGATGTTCCTCTTGTCCCAGCCATCGTGGATTTTTAGTAGTCAAATAGTGCATATTATGCCGGTTTACGTTACCACTGTTGGTGAATCACGCTTCGTCGCTAAATAGAACGAGTGCAAAAAATCTGTCATCGTCCCGTAATTTCTCTTGTGGCCAGTGGTAGAACTGTACATGACGTTCAAAGTCGTCGCCATGCAATTCGTGGTGCATAGAAATATGGTACGGGCGCAATTGATGTTGATGTAGCATTCTCAACACCGACGTTTTTGAGATTCCCCATTCTCGCGCAATTTGTCTGCTACTGATGTGCGGATTAGCCGCGACAGCAGCTAAAACACCTCGTTGGGCATCATCATTTGCTGCAGGTTGTGGTTGACGTTTCACATGTGGCTGAACACTTCTTGTTTCCTTAAATAACGTAACTATCCGGCGAACGGTCCGGACACTTGGATGATTTCGTCCAGGATACCGAGCAGCATACATAGCACACGTCCGTTGGGCATTTTGATCACAATAGCCATACATCAACACGATATCGACCTTTTCCGCAATTGCTAAACGGTCCATTTTAACACGGATAATGTATCACGAAGCAAATACCGTCCGCACTGGCGCAATGTTACCTGATTCTACGTACTTACACGTTTGTGACCATTATAGCGCCATCTATCACAAAGCGAAAAAAGTGGTCCAACTAAAACATTCATACTTCTTCACGTACTACACTAACATGTCATAAAAAATGGGGGTTCCTATTAGAAAAACGTAGTTGATATCAGTTTGACCTATGGCAGCGCCATCTAGCGGGCCAACCTTGGCGCCATCTGGTTTCCCACTTTAAGCTAGACAAGTTTCGTTCTTTGTAGCTTTTTCGTTTGACGCTTATTTCGTGAGATATTTGGACCAGTCACTATCAATGGACCACCCTGTATAAGAAGCGTAAAAGAACGGACCCGCAAAATTACAAACCAAAAAGTCCCTAGCTTCCGTTTGCTGCAGAATCCTTGAACATATTCTCAATTCTGATACAATATATATTTTTGGGGGCCGAGAAACTTATGTCCACGAATCAATATGGTTTTAGAAAGCATCGCTAGTGCGAAACTCAGCTTGCCCTTTTCTCACATGAGATACTGAAAACTATGGATGAAGAACAACAAACAGATTCCATATTTCTGGATTTCCGGAAGGCCACGGTGCCCCATTGCAGGCCGTTAACTAAGGTACGGACATATGGAATGAGTTCACAGTTGTGCGAGTGGCTCGAAGACTTCTTAAATAACACGACCCTGTATGTTCATCAACGGCGAGTGTTCATCAAAGGGTATCGTCAGGAGTGCCCCAAGGAAGTGTGATACGACCGCTGTTGTTCTGTATATACACTACTGGCCATTAAAATTGCTACACCACGAAGATGACGTGCTACAGACGCGAAATTTAACCGACAGGAAGAAGATGCTGTGAAATGCACATGATTAGCTTTTCAGAGCACTCACACAAGGTTGGCGCAGGAGGCGACACCTACAACGTGCTGACATGAGGGAAGTTTCCATCCGATTTCTCATACACAAACAGCAGTTGATCGGCGTTGCCTGGTGAAACGTTGTTGTGATGCCTCGTGTAAGGAAGAGAAATGCGTACCATAACGTTCCCGACTTTGATAGAGGTCGGATTGTAGCCTATCGCGAAGCGGTTTATCGTATCGCGACATTGCTGCCCGCGTTGGTCGAGATCCAATGACTGTTAGCAGAATATGGAATCGGTGGATTCAGGAGGGTAATACGGAATGCCGCGCTGGATCCCAACGGCCTCTTATCACTAGCAGTCTAGATGACAGGCATCGTATCCGCATGACTATAACGGATCGTGCAGCCACATCTCGATCCCTGAGTCAACAGATCGGGACGTTTGCAAGACAACAACCGTCTGCACGAACAGTTCGACGACGTTTGCAGCAACATGGACTATCAGCTCGGAGACCGTGGCTGCGGTTACCCTCGACGCTGCATCACAGACAGGAGCGCCTGCGATGGTGTACTCAACGACGAACCTGGGTGCACGAATGGCAAAACGTCATTTTTTCGGATGAATCCAGGTTCTGTTTACAGCATCATGATGGTTGCATCCCTGTTTGGCGACATCGCGGTGAACGCACATTGGAAGCGTGTATTCGTCATTGCCATACTGGCGTATCACCCGGCGTGATGATATGGGTGCCATTGGTTACACGTCTCGGTCACCTCTTGTTCGCAATGACGGCCGCATGTTGCAGGTCCTGTACGGGCCTTTCTGGATACAGAAAATGTTCGACTGCTGCCCTAGCCAGCACATTCTCCAGATCTCTCACCTATTGAAAACGTCTGGTCAATGGTGGCCGAGCAACTGGCTCGTCACAATACGCCAGTCACTACTCTTGATGAACTGTGATATCGTGTTGAAACTGTATGGGCAGCTGTACCTGTACACGCCATCCAAGTTCTGTTTGACTCAATTCCCAGGCGTATCAAGGCCGTTATTTAGGCCAGAGGTGGTTGTTCTGGGTACTGATTTCTCAGGATCTATGCACCCAAATTGCTTGAAAACGTAATCACATGTCAGTTCTAGTATAATGTATTTGTCCATTTAATACCCGTTTATCATCTGCATTACTGTTTGGCGTAGCAATTTTAATGGCCAGTAGTGTAAGAAGCGTAAAAGAACGGACCCGCGTAATTACAAACCAATATCCCTAACTTCTGTTTGCTGCAGAATCCTTGAACATATTCTCAGTTCGGATATAATATATTTTTGGGGGGCCGAGGAGCTTATGTCCACGAATCAATATGGTTTTAGAAAGCATCGCTAGTGCGAAACTCAGCTTGCCCTTTTCTCACGTGAGATACTGAAAACTATGGATGAAGAACAACAAACAGATTCCATATTTCTAGATTTCCGGAAGCCCACGGTGCCCCATTGCAAAGTCGTTAACTAAGGTACGGACATATGGAATAAGCTCACAGTTGGGCGAGTGGCTCGAAGACTTCTTAAATAACAGAACTCTCTATGTTCCTCGACGGTGAGTGTTCATCATGGGGTATCGCCAGGAGTGCCCCAAGGAAGTGTGACACGACCGCTGTTGTTCTGTATATACATAAATTATTTGCGGGCAGGGTGGGCAGCAATCTGTGGTTGTTTGCTGATAATACCGTGGCGTACGATAAGGAGTCGAAGTCCAGAGACTGTATGAAGATACGAGCTGATTTAGACAAAACTTCCATTTGGTCTGATGAATAGCAGCTAGTTCGGAAAGTGGAACAATGTAAAAATGGTTCAAATGGCTCTGAGCACTATGGGACTCAACTGCTGAGGTCATTAGTCCCCTAGAACTTAGAACTAGTTAAACCTAACTAACCTAAGGACATCACAAACATCCATGCCCGAGGCAGGATTCGAACCTGCGACCGTAGCGGTCTTGCGGTTCCAGACTGCAGCGCCTTTAACCGCACGGCCACTTCGGCCGGCGGAACAATGTAAGTTAATGCGGATGAGTAGAGGAAAAAATCCTGTAGTGTTCGGATATAGTATTACTAGCGTCCTGCTTGACATAGTCAAAGTCATTTAGATATCCGTGCGTAGCGTTGAAAAACGATATGAGCTGGTACGAGCATCTGAAAACTGTGGGAGGGAAGGCAAATGGTCAACTTCAGTTTATTGAGTTAATTTTAGGAAAGAGTGGTTCACCTGTAAAGGAGATCACATGTAGGACGCTGGTGCGACCTATTCTTCAGTACTGTTCGAGTGTTTGGGATCCATACCAGGTCGGACTGAAGTAAGAATTCGAAGCAGTTCAGAGACGGGCTGCTTGATTTGTTACCGGTAGGTTCGAACAAAACGTAATGCTACGGAAATGCTTTGGAGAACTCAATTGGGAATCCCTGGAGGGAAGGCGACGTTATCTTCGAGAAACAATATTGAGAAAATTTAGAGAGTGGCATGTGAAGCTGTATGCGGAACCCGATTCTTCTGCCACTAACATATAAGGGACGTTCAGAAAGAAACGAGCCAGAGGCATAATTACAGAAACCAGTACCAGTATGTTAGAAGTATTCACCCTGGCTGTTGAGACGCTTGTCCCACTGTGACACAAAGCGGTGAATGGCTGTCTCATAAAATTTCCGGGGCTGCGATGTTAACCAGTTCCGCACGGGCAGATGGACGTCGTCGTCCACACGAGTGCAGGAGCCGCGCGGGATTAGCCGAGCGGTCTGAGGCGCTGCAGTCATGGACTGCGCGGCTGGTCCCGGCGGAGGTTCGAGTCCTCCCTCGGGCATGGGTGTGTGTGTGTGTGTGTGTGTGTGTGTGTGTGTGTGTGTGTGTGTGTGTGTGTGTGTGTGTTTGTCCTTAGGATAATTTAGGTTACGTCGTGTGTAAGCTTAGGGACTGATGACCTTAGCAGTTAAGTCCCATGAGATTTCACACACATTTGAACATTTTGAATGAGTGCAGGAAAGATTATACTGACGTTCTTCTTCGACCGAGATGGCCCCCTTCTGATTCACTTCCTTCAGCACGGGGCATAAGTGAATGCCCAGCGTTACTCGCAAACCTTAATCACCCTTCGCCAAGCGATCAAATCAAAATGTCCAGGCAATTTCACCCGTAGGGTCATTCTGCTCCACGACAGCGCAAAGCCTCATGTGACCAACACAGTCTCGTAAACGTAATGCAGAAATTCAAATGGGAGGTTCTTGGCCATCCTGCATACAGTCCGTACCTCTGCCTGTGATTACGCCATTTTTGGTCCCCTTAAAAAGGCTCTGAGGGACAAACTATTCAGTTGTACGTGCAGGACTGGTTAACACCGCAGCCCCAGGAATTTTATGGGACAGCGATTCTCCTCCTTGTGTCACAGTGGGACAAGTGTCTTAACAGCCAAGGTCAATACTTCTAACATAGAGGTACTGGTTGCTGTAATTATGCCTCCGGCTCGTTTATATTTGAACGCCCCTTATACATTGCGCATGCGATATGAAAAATCTGGGCTCATACAGAGGCATACAGACAGTCGTTTTTCCCTCGCTCTATTTGCGAGTGGAGTAGGATAAGGAAATGACAAATAGTGGTGCAGGGAACCCTCTGCCACGCACCGTACGGTGGCTTGCAGTGTATCTATGTAGATGTAGTCTCCGACCCGTGGTGCAGGATGACACAGATGTTGCAGGAAGCACATTGCTTGTGCCCGTTACTTGTTCTCGGATGGCAGGCGCAGATGTTAAAAATGGTTCAAATGGCTTTAAGCACTATGGGACTTAACATCTGAGGTCATCAGTCCCCTAGACTTAGAACTACTTAAATCTAACACCACACACATCCACACCCGAGGCAGGATTCGAATCTGCGACCACATCAAATGGTTCAAATGGCTCTGAGCACTATGGGACAACATCTTAGGTCATAAGTCCCCTAGAACTTAGAACTACTTAAACCTAACTAACCTAAGGACATCACACACACCCATGCCCGAGGCAGGATTCGAACCTGCGACCGTAGCAGTCCCGCGGTTCCGGACTGCAGCGCCAGAACCGCTAGACCACCGCGGCCGGCGCGACCACATCAGCAGCGGTGTTGCAGACTGAAGCGCCTAGAACCGCTCGGCCACAGTCGACGGCGCAGATGTTAAGATGTGCTTGATGAACAGTATGGCAGCCCTCCATTGTAGTGGTCAGCCATGGGCGACTGGAATTTTGGCTATAAGAATGCTTGATCTCACGTTACCATGCAGTTCAGTATCGAGTCACCGCAACATCGAGATGCCCAACAAAGCTTGATACTGGAAGCTTCGACTAGCTGGTCACCTACAGTGCAGCCCCCTTTCGAAATGTCAGATACTGATAACGCTGTCTCACACGAGAACGCGGCATCTACGAGTCACAGTGATCACTCAACATCTGACGCCGTTCATGCGCCCCTTATACAGGGCACTCCAGGAAGAATGGTCAGTATTCAGGGATATGACGGGATCATTCTAGTAAATATGGGCTTTGAAATGCATACCTTATGAGCTATGAGCACTTGTTCAGTGGAAGGAAGAAAGATTGATTTCAACGTCCCGTCGACATCGACTCATTAGAGACGGAGCACAAGCTCGGACTGTGTCAAAGATGGAAAGGAAATCACCCGTCAAATGAACCATCCCTGTATTTGTCTGGAGCGATTTAGGGAAATCATGGGAAACCTAAATGTGGATGGCTGGAGGCGGGTTTGAATCGTCGTCCTCCTGAATGCGAGTCCAGTGTGCTGACGACTGCGCCACTTCGCTCGATTTCTTCAGTATAAGAGATGTGTTTCACAGTGGCGAAGATGAACAACTGCTCATAGTTCTTAAGCTACGCCGCGCGGGACTAGCCGAACGGTCTCAGGCGCTGCAGTCATATACTGTGCGGCTGGTCCTGGCGGTGGTTCGAGTCCTCCCTCGGGCATGGGTGTGTGTGTGTGTGTGTGTGTTTGTCCTTAGGATAATTTAGGGTAAGTAGTGTGTAAGCTGAGGAACTGATGACCCTAGCAGTTAAGTCCCATAAGATTTCACACACATTTTTTTTCTTAAGCTACACATTTTAGAGCCCATGTTTACTGGACGTTTTTACCCCCCAGGTTAGCCGAGAGCGCTAATGCGCTGCTTCCTGGACTCGGGTAGGCACGCCGGGCTCGAATCGAATCCGCTCGCCGGATTAACGTCTAGGGCCAGTGTGCCGGCCAGCCTGGGTGTAGTTTTTAGGCGGTTTTCCACATCCCTCTAGGTGAATACCGAGCTGGTCCCAACGTCCCGCCTCAGTTACACGACTCACAGACATCTGAAACACATCCGCACATTTCCATGATTTCCACTGGACGGAGACAGATGGGGTACTTTGATTCCATCCTGGGGGGGGGGGGGGGACCCATTACATTAACATGCCAAATCCGATTTAACCACGCCAACCCCGCGCAAAGTGCGGTACAAAGGCGCAAGCGGTAGAATAGTTTACTGGACGTTTTTGCTTCGAATGCCCGTTCCTATCATATCCCTGAATCCTGACCATTTCTCCTGGGACATCAAGTATACCCTATCAATATTAGTAAAAACACTAAACACGAATAACCATGATGCACTCTATTGGCTTACCGATTGTTACAAATGCAAATCATTTACAAACCCGCCGATGGTGGGTACCGTTCGAGGTTACATTAACATCCAACCATGACATCCGGGTGAGTCACTTTTTTTCAGCTGTATAATTTATAAGCTAAAACTGTGGTGTCACCGCTAGACACCACACTTGCTAGGTGGTAACTTAAATCGGCCGCGGTCCTGTAGTACATGTCGGACCCGCGTGTCGCCACTGTGTATTCGCAAACGTAGCGCCACCACAGGGCAGGTCACAAGACACGGACATGACCTCGCCCCAGTTGTACGGACGACATAGCTTGCGACTAGACCTATCAAGTATTCCTCTCATTTGCCGAGAGACAGATTAACTAGCCTTCAGCTAGTCCATCGCTACTACCTAGCAAGGCGCCATGTGTATCATTGCTAATCGCTTACTACTATGCAAGAGATGTATTTCAACAAGAACAAGACTACATTAAAGTTAAGTATATTAAAATCTCTCTTCTTTTCTTTATAGTTTTCATCCAGTCTCCTGTTTCAGAATTTACGCCCGTCTGCGTTAGTTTCGCGTGCACCTAGCCACTCATTGTGTCGAGACCTTAGGGAATCGACACAACAATATTTTGGCGCCGAGGAGTGGTGCCGCGCCCACGTTGCAGTCTTTGTGTTATACTTGCTCTAATTTGCTTGTGTCATGGCTTCGCCGCATTCTCCAGATGTACTGTCCGAATTTTTTCGCTTGCAGAATCAGCAGACGCAGGCGTTATTGGAAGCCCTTGGACAGCTCGTCCAGGGTCAACGTGCGCTGCAAACCGATGCGGCGGCAGCCGCTTCTTCGCTACCGCAGCCACACAACGCTGTCGCACCGCCATTTAGGCCCTTCGCGGCCACAACCGAAAGCTGGACTGAGTGGGCCGATCAGTTCAACTTCCACCTCACTGCTTATGGAATTCAAGGTAAAGAGCGGCAGCCGTTTTTGCTTTCTTGTGTCGGTGTGTCTACCTACCGGGTGATAGTGAAATTGTTTCCCCGACGCGACGTAGCAACTCTGTCCTACGAAGAAATTTTGTCTGCTTTAGATGCCTATTTCAAAGAAACAGTTAATGTTGTTGCAAAACGGTATACGTTTTTTCGTACAAAACGTACCGCCGGTCAGACTAATAGGGAGTGGGTAGCAACTTTGCAAGGCCTTACTAGAGACTGCGCGTTTGCCTGTGAATGTGGCCTCCCATATTCAGATACTATGGTGCGTGATGCAATTGCACAGAACGTTTCTGATGTTCGCATAAGGGAACAGATTTTGAAGCTAGTTAATCCCTCCCTGCAACAAGTGATCGACATTTTGGACAGGCAAGACACACTTGACTTTGCTCAGGCATCATTTGAAACTTCGCCAGCAGTGTGTCACATTAATCGGCCCGCCCGGCCCGCTGCACGGGACGCTAAGCGGCCCTCGCGCCCGACTTCGCTGCGGCCGCCTAGCTTGCAACCACGTGCGCCGCGTAAGCAAGCAAATGCAGAAATTCATTCGCTGGTCTCTTTTTCTCTCGCAGTACCGCTACGATATCTTGTATCGGTCCACTGCTAAGCACGGAAACGCTGATGCGTTGTCCCGTTTGCCTGTTGCTGAGGATAAAGCATTCGATTCTTCCGAACTTGCTTGCATGTTCATTGATTCGGAAGCCGATGACGTGGTCACATCGTTTCCGATTGATTTTCGTCGTGTAGCTACAGCCACAGCTGCTGACCCTGTCCTTGCTTCTGTTTTGCGTTTTGTTGCTACGCAATGGCCCTTGTCAAAGTCACGGATCGAGGATCCTTTGGTTCGCAGATTTTTTGCTCACAAGGAGAGACTTTTTGTCCGACGTGGTGTTTTGTTGTTGCGTTCCGATAATGATCAATCCCGAGTCGTAGTCCCACGTTCGTTACAGTCCTCTGTCTTACGGCTTCTTCACCAAGGACATTGGGGTATAGTGCGAACGAAACAACTTGCTCGACAGCACTGTACTTGGTTCGGAATCGATGCTGCGATTGCGAATATGTGCTCCTCTTGCGTGGCGTGTGCCGAACAACAATCCGCACCGCCGCGGAAATTCTTTGCATGGCCGAAAGCCACTTCCCCTTGGCAACGCTTGCACATCGATTTTGCTGGTCCGTTCTGGAATGCTCGATGGTTGGTTGTGGTCGATGCTTTCGGTAATTTTCCTTTTGTTGTCCGGATGTCTTCCACGACGTCTTCTGCCACCATCCAAGCCTTGTCTGCTATCTTTTGCCTTGAAGGTCTTCCGCAGACTATTGTTTCCGACAATGGCCCACAATTCATGTCCGCAGAATTTCAGTCGTTCTGCAAGGCCAATGGTATTCAACATCTGACATCCGCGCCGTTTTCGCCTCAGTCAAACGGTGCCGCGGAACGATTGGTCCGGACTTTCAAGTCACAGATGTTGAAGTTGAAAGAGTCGCATTCTCGGGAGGACGCTTTGTTGCTCTTTTTGTCCTCATATCGCTCTCAGCCCCGCGATGGTCGCTCGCCGGCTGAGTTGCTCCATGGTCGTCCTCATCGAACTCTGATGTCTTTGCTGCATCCGCCACATCAGGTTCCTGTGCAGCGGCAGACTCCTGCTTTTGCTCCTGGCGACGTTGTCTATTATCGCAACTATCGCGGTTCACAGCGTTGGCTCGCAGGGCGCATTCTTCGCTGCCTCGGCCGCGCGATGTATTTGGTTTTGGGGGCCTCTGGTGAGGTGCGTCGGCATCTCAATCAGCTGCGCCTCTGTCGTCGCCTGGGTTCTGCCGCTCCCCGTCTGCTTTCAGCGACGGAGCCGTCCGGTCAGCGCCTTGGGGACCCATCTACTGGCTCGCCTCATCCCCAGGTGTTACCGACGATGCCTTCCGTTTTGCCTCATGGCGTCGCGCCGCCGCAGCCGCCGCCGGCGCCGCCAGCAGCGGACGCTTCGCTGCAGCCGCCTCGCGCCTCCCTGGGTCACGCGCCGCCGCTTGCTTCCCGTGACCAGCCGTCCTCCGCCATGGACCTCTTGCCCGCTCCGGACCCGATGTCGTCTTCGCCCGTCGGGTGCTCCGACCACATGGAGGTCGACCCTTCTGTCTCATTCCGTGCGCATACACCTCATGTTGACGTGCACCCTGGACTAGGTTTGCAGGCGTTTCCTAGCTCCCCTCGGACCGAATGGCCGGGTGCGGGTGGCACAGCCTCGCCTGTTGTTAGGCTCCCCACCTCATCGCATACGTCAACATGGGGTCCTCCCCACGGCGGGCGGAAGCCTTATCTCACGACCGTTCGCCGATTTGCGGGGGAGGAATGTGGTGTCACCGCTAGACACCACACTTGCTAGGTGGTAACTTAAATCGGCCGCGGTCCTGTAGTACATGTCGGACCCGCGTGTCGCCACTGTGTATTCGCAAACGTAGCGCCACCACAGGGCAGGTCACAAGACACGGACATGACCTCGCCCCAGTTGTACGGACGACATAGCTTGCGACTAGACCTATCAAGTATTCCTCTCATTTGCCGAGAGACAGATTAACTAGCCTTCAGCTAGTCCATCGCTACTACCTAGCAAGGCGCCATGTGTATCATTGCTAATCGCTTACTACTATGCAAGAGATGTATTTCAACAAGAACAAGACTACATTAAAGTTAAGTATATTAAAATCTCTCTTCTTTTCTTTATAGTTTTCATCCAGTCTCCTGTTTCAGAATTTACGCCCGTCTGCGTTAGTTTCGCGTGCACCTAGCCACTCATTGTGTCGAGACCTTAGGGAATCGACACAACAAAAACAACGCCCAATAATGAATGAAATAATTCCGAACAATGAATTAGTAACAAATAACTCATTTAGCATTTATTCACTTTTGCCCCTGGAATGCACGACGTAACTATTCCACCTTGCATGTGAGATATATCACAGGCGACATACCCTCAGATTTCAAGAAGCGTGTAATAATTTCTATTCCAATGAACAAAGGCAATGATAGATGTGATAATTACCGAACCATCGGTTTCATAAGACACGGTTGCAAAATACTGACAAGAATTATTTACAGAAGAATGGAAAGGCTGGTATAAAACGATCTCGGGGAAGATAATAGCCATAACAAAAAAGTAAATTTTAATAAGATCACACAGTGATGTTTTTTGGACAACATGGTTGTGGAGATGAAGCAGCGATTCGTATGATTAATCAATTATCCATATTAGCCGTTTTAGTAAATTGACTCAAATGTTTTCTATGAAAATGTACGAATAGATATATTATTATACAAAACGACACCAGTTTTTGTCTGTCACAAATTGTTTTACTTTATATTATGGCACATAATATAATATACTTTTACGAATTTTACGAGTTGACTACGGAACATGTGTTATTATTTTATAATTAACACTATAATTGTAACTCTTTTTAAATGGAATGGTTCCGTTTTCTGTTATTTACTGTCACTTAAATTTATGTGAAACCAAGGTGACTAGTAATTACATATAATCAACTGTATTAAATGCCGTTGATCGCCGTTGGGGGTGTTGCCGTCTATTTACGTGATCTCAGCACGCTATTTAAGCCCATACGAAGGGTTAGTCCCGCATAGTTTCCTGCCGTTGTGTAGACAGGAGTGATACCACCAGCAGTCGACCAATGGGTAACATATTTTAAATTTACGTAATTTTAGCTGTTGTATAATGGAGTCTTTCTGACGGATATCTATAATTTCACAGTGTAAACGCCCAGAAGATGACCCCTACGTCGGATTGAAACCGGTTGGCGGTATAATAATAATAAATGCGGTTAAGACTGTTTTTTAATAATTGACACAGTGATGAATTCATTACATGATGATTAAGATGTTTTTTTCTGTTCAGTGGCGGTTTTCCCGTATTTTTTGTCAAACCTCTGTGTGTCTCTATTTCATAGACGCTTTCTTTGTTGAAGGTTTCAAACGACGGACACACGTCTCATCATGCGTAATGATGCGGTTTAGGAAATCATTTCTTTTCGTGAAGTAACACTCAAAGAAGTCCAAAGACGCGAGAAACCTTGCTCTTTTGTGTGCTGGCGACAGTGATCGCGGTACCCAGTGTGAGCAAAATTTCTGTTACTGGAGACGATCTCGACCCACGAGGAGGAGGAGTGGGTTAGTCTTTGATGTACTCTCGGCAACGAGGTCATTAGAGACAGAAAACAAGCTTGGATTAGGCAAGGATGAAGAAGGAAAGCGGCCGTGCCCTTTAAAAGGAACCATCCCGGCGTTTACCTGAAGCGATTTAGGGAAATCACGGGAAACCTAAATCAGGATATCGCCCGCGGGTTTGAAACGTCGTCCTCCCGAATGCGAGTCCACCCATGGAGTGAACACTGCCTATTGACATGCTCATCTGCTGAGCAATGTAAGTGACAGTCACTTAGCAATTGTTGCGAAGCAGTTAGTCGACTGCCTGATCGCTGTCATCTGATGCCGATGTCGATGGTTGTTTTCCTCCCCGATTGGCATCACCAATGTCTGTGCGGTCTTGGTCAAATTGTCGGCACCTTTTCACTACGACTGGACACCACTTTGCATTTGGTCCACGTATCCCAGAATTCTACGGTTAATCTCTCTGTGATATAGACTTTTTTTTGCCAGAAGAATCGTACTGTCCCGCGTAAGTCAAATTTGGAGTATCTTTATAGTTGGCGCATCATTTCATTTGCACACTTTGATGCACCTGTAATCCATACCGCAGCAGAGCGGCGTTTGCAGGAAACGTAGAACAGGTACTCTTCTGACAATGAGCCACTACTGATGCGTAATGGTTTTAGCGTGCGTCGACATGGGTAATTTACTTTCTGAATTCCCTACGTACCAGTTGGCACAAGTTGAAACGCAATCGGCAACCGCTGAAGGCCAGCGAGCACTTTCCCACATAAACTGCATAGCCAACTTAGTAAGTTATGACATAATTCGTTACCCGCATCTGGAGTATTCGCACCAGCGTGGAATTGAATTAGACCCTGGAACGTTGTCAGAAATTGAGCGGCAGCACATACAAGTTTGCGCAGGCTGTTTGCTCAGCTGTACACAACGCAGACGCGAGACGAGAGAGAGCAGCTGGTTATCCCTGACGGATAACCGACAACACTACTTCGAGCGCGAATCGGCTGTTGAACAACGACCGTATTAGAGAAAAAGACGCGTCACTCAATTGGGAGTAGACTGGCTGTTGTGATGTACATTTACAGACAAACAAATAATTACAGTTTCAGAAAAAATGGACGATTTGTTCAGGGGAAAGAGTTTTGCAAATTGAGTAAGTCAACCAAGCCTTGATCCGCCTCTGGCCCTTATGCAAGCATTTATTCGACTTGGCATTTATTGGTTGATTGTTGTTGGATGTCTCCCCGAGGTGTACAGTGTTAGTATTTTGCAGCTGTGACTTATTAAACACCTGCTTTCTTTGGGATTGGAAAACATCTAGGAATAACTATAAAGAGCGACCTTGAATGGAATGGCCACATAAGGCAAATAGTAGGAAAAGTAGACACCAGACTGAGATTCATAAGAAAAGTATTAAGGAAATGTAACTCATCCACGAAAGAAGTGGCTTACGAAACATTTGTCAGACAGATTGTTGAGTATTCTTCATCAATCTGGGGTCCTTACCAGGTGGAACTGATAGAAGAGATAGAGAATATTCAATGAAGACCGGCGCGTTTCGTCGCGGAATCGTTTAGTCGGCGCGAGAGCATTACAGAGATGCTCAACAAACTCCAATGGCAGACGTTACAAGAGAGGCCTTGTGCATCAAAAAAAAAAAAAAAAAAAAAAAAAAAAAAAAAAAAAAAAAAATGGCTCTGAGCACTACGGAACTTAACATCTGAGGTCATCTGTCCTCTAGTCATAGAACTACGTAAACCTAACTAACCTAAGGACATCACACACATCCATGCCCGAGGCAGGATTCGAACCTGCGACCGTAGCAGCCGCGTGGTTTCAGACTGAAGCGACCACAGCGGCCGGCCCTTGCGCATCACGAAGAGGTTAAATATACACTCCTGGAAATGGAAAAAAGAACACATTGACACCGGTGTGTCAGACCCACCATACTTGCTCCGGACACTGCGAGAGGGCTGTACAAGCAATGATCACACGCACGGCACAGCGGACACACCAGGAACCGCGGTGTTGGCCGTCGAATGGCGCTAGCTGCGCAGCATTTGTGCACCGCCGCCGTCAGTGTCAGCCAGTTTGCCGTGGCATACGGAGCTCCATCGCAGTCTTTAACACTGGTAGCATGCCGCGACAGCGTGGACGTGAACCGTATGTGCAGTTGACGGACTTTGAGCGAGGGCGTGTAGTGGGCATGCGGGAGGCCGGGTGGACGTACCGCCGAATTGCTCAACACGTGGGGCGTGAGGTCTCCACAGTACATCGATGTTGTCGCCAGTGGTCGGCGGAAGGTGCACGTGCCCGTCGACCTGGGACCGGACCGCAGCGACGCACGGATGCACGCCAAGACCGTAGGATCCTACGCAGTGCCGTAGGGGACCGCACCGCCACTTCCCAGCAAATTAGGGACACTGTTGCTCCTGGGGTATCGGCGAGGACCATTCGCAACCGTCTCCATGAAGCTGGGCTACGGTTCCGCACACCGTTAGGCCGTCTTCCGCTCACGCCCCAACATCGTGCAGCCCGCCTCCAGTGGTGTCGCGACAGGCGTGAATGGAGGGACGAATGGAGACGTGTCGTCTTCAGCGATGAGAGTCGCTTCTGCCTTGGTGCCAATGATGGTCGTATGCGTGTTTGGCGCCGTGCAGGTGAGCGCCACAATCAGGACTGCATACGACCGAGGCACACAGGGCCAACACCCGGCATCATGGTGTGGGGAGCGATCTCCTACACTGGCCGTACACCACTGGTGATCGTCGAGGGGACACTGAATAGTGCACGGTACATCCAAACCGTCATCGAACCCATCGTTCTACCATTCCTAGACCGGCAAGGGAACTTGCTGTTCCAACATGACAATGCACGTCCGCATGTATCCCGTGCCACCCAACGTGCTCTAGAAGGTGTAAGTCAACTACCCTGGCTAGCAAGATCTCCGGATCTGTCCCCCATTGAGCATGTTTGGGACTGGATGAAGCGTCGTCTCACGCGGTCTGCACGTCCAGCACGAACGCTGGTGCAACTGAGGCGCCAGGTGGAAATGGCATGGCAAGCCGTTCCACAGGACTACATCCAGCATCTCTACGATCGTCTCCATGGGAGAATAGCAGCCTGCATTGCTGCGAAAGGTCGATATACACTGTACTAGTGCCGACATTGTGCATGCTCTGTTGCCTGTGTCTATGTGCCCGTGGTTCTGTCAGTGTGATCATGTGATGTATCTGACCCCAGGAATGTGTCAATAAAGTTTCCCCTTCCTGGTACAATGAATTCACGGTGTTCTTATTTCAATTTCCAGGAGTGTAGAAATTTCGAGAGAACACTTTCCGGGAAAAGTCGGACAACATATTACTTCCTCCCACATGCATCTCGCGAAATAATCGCGATGAAAAAATTCGAGAAATTAAAGGTAATATAGAGGCTTGCCGACAATCATTCTTCCCACACGCCATTCAAGAGATGAACAGGGAAGGAGGAATCAGTTAATGGTAGCACAAGTACCCTCCGCCACACACACCGTCAGGTGTACTGCTATAAATGTAGACTCACTTAGTGGATAACACCTGAAGATCCATGAGGAATGTCGCTATTGATGCTGTTGTATACAGAGAAGTCGCAACGGTAGAAAATTGAAGCGAAGTGGAGGAAGACTGCTGAAGATAGACGCTTGATGCAGGTATTTACTATTGACCCTAATATAAACAAATGTAACGTATTGCGCACTAATAATCAAAAGACCCGTTATTGTACGATTACACAACTGCAGAACAATCGCAGGAAGCAGTCACATTCGTAACATATCTGAGAGTTTGGGAAGGGAGAGATTTATAATGGAACAACAACATAAAACTAATCGCAGGGTAGGCATAACTAGACTGAAATTCTTTGGAAGAGTCTTAAGGAAGTGAACTCACCTACAAAAGAGGTAACTTAATAAAAAGCCTTCGTCTGACTGATACTTGAATACTGATTGCCAGTCTGGGATCCGTACCGTGTGGGATTGATAGAGAAAATAGAGAAGATCCAAAGGAAAACAATGTTCTTCGTTACAGGTTCATTTACTAAGCGCGAAAGCATCAAGGAGACGCTCAGCTTACTCCAGTGGAAGGCGCTACAAAAAATGGTTCAAATGGTTCTGAGCACTATGGGACTTAACTTCTGAGGTCATCAGTCCCCTAGAACTTAGAACTACTTAAACCTAACTAACCTAAGGACATCACGCACATCCATGCCCGAGGCAGGATTCGAACCTGCGACCGTAGGGGTCGCGCGGTTGCAGACTGAAGCGGAAGGCGCTACAGAAGAGGCGTTCTGTAGTACGGTATGGTTTAGCGTTAGATTCCGTGAACGTACGGTCCTAGAAGAGTTAATCAGCAGATTGGTTCTTTGTAGCCTATGTATATCTCACAGAAGGCCATGAAGTTAAAACTTGAGAGACTCGAGTTCACGCGGTGGCTTGCCGACAGTCGTTCTTCCCACGAGCCTTTCGCGACTGGACCAGGAAAACAGGGTGCGACAGTGGTATATAAACTACCCTCCACCACACACCGTAAGGTGGCCTGCTGAGTGTAGATGTAGAAGTAGATGTACAGCCTGAGCCCCGTCTGAAAGCAGCTCAACGTCGACTGGTCTTTAAACCTTAATTTTCTTTAATACCTCCATCATTCAGTTTTGCCGTCTCTCGACTTTTGTGAGGATAAAGAAAGGAGACAGGTTACTGACCTCTTCCAGCCACCTGCACTTCCAGCGATAAAAGAACACGGTTTCTCTACCCTTCATCAGAAAAGTAACGGATCAAATCGGCAAGATTTTAAGGAAACATAACGTTCGACCGATTTTCAGACCAACTGAGACAATAGGCCAATCTCTTCGTTCCGTTAAGGATAAACGTCCCCCTCAGTCTGCAAGTGGTGTATAAAAGATCCCGTGTACATGTTGTAGGGTCTACATTGGAACTGCAAAGAGAAGTGTGAATACACGGTTGAAGGAACGTAAAAGTCTTTGCCGACTAGGGAAAACAGACAAGTCAGCCGTGGCGGAACATGCCCTTCAACCGGGTGATCACGTAGTGAAATTTTCGGAAACTGTACTATGACGAACTATTATCCACAGCTATATAGAGAAGCCAGCGAAATATATAAACATGGGGATAATTTTAACAGAAAAGAAGAGGCTATGAAACTCAGCGACATATGGATAGAGGCGCATCAGAATCGATGAGAAGTTTTTATCTTTGACGTACTATGATCGATAGCTATATTTTATCCATGACAAGGTTTACCTCTGCTATCACGTGAAATCCAGACCACGCCCTCTTTCCACGGTATTTAGGCTGTTCTTCGACGTCCGACTCGTCAGTCGGCAAGACTGATGTCCAACATAGCTTAGGACGAAACGTCAGGGACAGAAGAGTTCCATGGACCACGGCCATACAACCCGGAAGAATTCTCTGTAGCTGAAACATCCGATCGTAGAAGCCTTCATTGTATGATCATACCCAATGGCTCGCCACACCATGATGCCAGAATTAACACCGCTGTGCCTCTCCAAAATGTCGGACGGGAACGTTAAGCTCGGTGGGCCACTTAATGCTTCTCGAGAGGAGTAGGCTACGTGCCGGCACCAACTTCAACCCTGCCCCTTCCCTTCATCCATAACAACACAAACCCAACAGTACACTGTGTAAGACATCGTGGTCTCCTGACCTTCATTGCTTACATGTTCCGCCCTGACAATCAAATTCCGCACATCAAGACGCTTCATTCGAACCCAAACTCGATAAGATAAAGTCAATGTGGTATGAATTCATGTAAGCAAATAACTAGTAAATCGCAAATGCGCTCCGAGATTGAAATACTCGAGGCTGGCGTACACACACACACACACACACACACACACACACATTCGAGACATGACGGTCGCAGGGGCTTGCTTTTAGTTCAGGAGATGCAAACCGCATGCCAGGGGGCCAGCCTATGTTGTCCGGTGACCACCCGTAGAGCATGGCCTGAGTGAAAAGGGGGAAAGACCCCGTGTTTGGCTTAAAAGCAAATTCCGCTACATTGCATGGGAGCGGCCAGCCTACGCATTCTTTACATCTATCACGCAGTTTCAGAGATTTTCACAGGGAGACAGCAAACGCCAAATGCTGATACTACAGGTTTCCGGATTGGCCGCCTTAAACGAAACGTCATTCTCCCGTTTTAGATGAGCAATGCTGATTGGCAGACGATATTTCTGAAGCCTTGAGCTGAAGGAGTAATGGGAGAGACCAAAAGATATACCCCCTTCACGTCTGGCGTGGAGAGGGGCCGTTCCATTGTCGCTCTTGGAGGGAGAACATGTAACGAGAGCGTGTGCGCTCGTACATGTACTCAAAGAGTGAGGAACAAGTCTCTCCTCAGTACTTCACTGGGAGAGCACCTCTGTAGAGAGCGAATCGAAGTGCAACTCAATATTGAGTCCTTGCAATTAAGCGTTGTTCACTGTGTTGGCCGCGACATTTATTGTGCAGTGTGAACGGACAGAGATATAGTTAAACGCCTGCGAGTGAATTTTTGAGTGGCATCGCAGTGGACTGGTGATCTGACTGGTGTACCACGCCAATAGTTAGACTAGGGGCGAATAGGAGTCCTTGACTTCGTCAAGGTGTAGGGAGAGTTTGATTGGCGAAGGTCAATCCAGATGGAACGAGAGTTATCTTATTTGTCAGCAGCGAGCAGCGCAGACATCAGTCATCGCAGCTTACGGTATTGTGTGCTACGGCTATTGCGAGCCCCATATTTCCTCCACAACAGTACCCTTCACTGCATTTCACATGCGACATCCTCGACTATACCTAGCAACATTCTAATGGATAATTATTCAAGTCGAGTAGGCGCGGCTTTCAGCCATTCTGCCAAGTCAATAACAATCTTAAACTTTGTATAGAAATTTCATTAGAGAATCCTACCCTTAAGAGGTAACTTCACATTCCGAAAAGGGCCAGGAAGTATCGTGTTAAGTTCATAACTAAAAGTGCCATTGTGATTTCTCAGAATTTTTGCAAAATAAATAATAATTTTCGTTAGTATCATGTTTTTCTTACATTAACTAGCATTACTCCAGTACCCAAGTGTCCCACTAATTACGTAAGAAATTTTGTGTCATTTCCTTACAGTGGACAACTCCAGAAGATATTTATTGCTTTTCAGGCATTTCTCTTTAGACCGTTAGGAGCGTGTCTGACTTCTGTAGTAGTGTGGGGGTGGAAATTGCATCTTGAAGGAGCCACAGGGTAAAGGGCACATCTCAGATTAATGCGTTGCGCAGAATAACATCTCACATCAATCCCACGCTCACAACTGTACAAGCAATCATCACAGTCATCCATACGGCACAGACACATAGTTGACGCTTCATAACAAGTGCAAGGAAGTAACGGCAGACCACCTCCACTAGGGCCATGCGTAGAATGGCGATGTACGATTCTTACCTCTCCTCCCCTACACGAGCTGACAAGGGTTGCTTAAACTTCGTTTGATATGTAGCCTCACAGCAAAATATGTAGGCAAGTCAGTGAAAGAGTCTGAAAACCAGAATACACCAAAACCTCACTTAGTCTTATTTTTTGCGAGGTTTTCAGTCTCCACTGCTAAGCATGACATGTGCCGCGACGTATTGTGTAACACTGCAATACAGAGTGTGTCGCGAAATTTTGTTCTGTCCAGCGTACTATACTTTATCATTTTATAATAGGATAAATTTTACTTTATAACCAGGTCTTTAGTAATATATAATAAATTTCGAGAGTGTCAACACAAGTCAGCGTGCGTCACAATGGTTGTCACTTCTGCTAGTCAGTAATTCGAGAGATGGTAAAACTACACTACTGGCCATTAAAACTGCTACACCAAGAAGAAATGCAGATGATAATCGGGTATTCATTGGTCAAATAATTTATACTAGAATTTACATGTGATTAAATTTTCACGGAATTTGGGTGCATAGATCCTGAGAAATCAGTACCCAGAACAACCACCTCTGGCCGTAATAACAGCCTTGATACGCCTGGGCATTGAGTCAAACAGATCTTGGGTGGCGTGTACAGGTACAGCTGCAAATGCAGCTTCAACACGATACCACAGTTCATCAAGAGTAGTGACTGGCGTATTGTGACGAGCCAGTTGCTCGGCCACCATTGACCAGACCTTTTCAATTGGTGAGAGATCTGGAGAACGTGCTGGCCAGGGCAGCAGTCTAACATTTTCTGTATCCAGAAAGGCCCGTACAGGACCTGCAACACGCGGTCGTGCATTATCCTGCTGAAATGTAGGGTTTCGCAGGGATCGAATGAAGGGTAGAGCCATGGCTCGTAACACATCTGAAATGTAACGTCCACTGTTCAAAGTGCCGTCAAAGCGAACAAGAGATGACCGAGGCGTGTAACCAATGGCACCCCATACCATCACGCCGGGTGATATGCCAGAATGGCAATGACGAATACACGCTTCCAATGTGCGTTCACCGCGATGTTGCCAAACACGGATGCGACCATCATGATGCTGTAAACAACCTGGATTCATCAGAAAAAATGACGTTTTGCCTTTCGTGCACCCAGGTTCGTCGTTGAGTACACCATCGCAGGCGCTCCTGTCTGTGATGCAGCGTCAAGGGTAACTGCAGCTATGGTCTCCGAGCTGATAGTCCATGCTGCTGCAAACGTCGTCGAACTGTTCGTGCAGATGGTTGTTGTCTTGTAAACGTCCCCATCTGTTGACTCAGGGATCGAGACGTGGTTGCACGATCAGTCACAGCCATGCGGATAAGATGCCTGTCATCTCGACTGTTAGTGATACGAGGCCGTTGGGATCCAGCACGGCGTTCCGTATTACCCTCCTGAACCCACCGATTCCATATTCTGCTAATAGTCATTGGATATCGACCAACGTGAGCAGCAATGTCGCGATACGATAAACGGCAATCGCGATAGGCTAGAATCCGACCTTTATCAAAGTCGGAAACGTGATGGTACGCATTTCTCCTCCTTACACGACGCATCATAACGTTTCACTAGGCAACGCCGGTCAACTGCTGTTTGTGTATGAGAAATCGGTTGGAAACTTTCCTCATGTCAGCACGTTGTATGTGTCGCCACCGGCGCCAACCTTGTGTGAATCCTCTGAGCAGCTGATTATTTGCATGTCACAGCATCGTCTTCCTGTTGGTTAAATTTCGCGTCTTTAGCACGTCATCTTCACGGTGTAGCAATTTTAAAGACCAGTAGTGTATTTAACATTGGTTACCCTACTCTTCCCAGTTAGTGAAAACATGAGTAAGGGCGCCCTGGTCATTTGGCCAGTTTCGGTGTATGCTCGGCCTAAGTACATTGTGGCCCAAATCTTTTACGTTTATGATTTTACTTGACGTTGTAAATAGAGCTAAGAATGTTAATTGGTTAGTTAGTTAATCACACGTTCCATAGATAATTTGAAAGATCTTTCTTTCGAAATTATGTGGAACGGGTCAGTTTAAAGGACATGTCTACATGATTAGCGTAAAATCATAATATCTAATACAATCAGGTGAAATGGGGAAAATAATCATTTTTACGAATATTTTTTTTGACTGAATATTATTTCAGCCTTCATTTAATGATCCATAAACAGCATAGGCTACACTTCAATTTGATCATGTCTTAGCAACTCCATAAATTTAGCAATTCTTTTCTAATGCGTCCAACAATGCGCTTAAATACACCGAAATTCACTATACATCTTTCTATCACGAAGCTTCACACCGTCTTGAGTAAAATTTAATAATGAAGTGCATACATTACATTTAATTCAAAAGAATGCTTATCCCGTCAGAGAACTCATTGCCTGATGAGCGTCTGTCTCGTCGTATTATCTGGTATTATCTTTGACTGTTCGAGGCGCATTGCCCTTTCGTATGTCCATCGCGTTACCTCACTGGCTATGTAAGCTCCGACCCATCTCTTGCGTGCGTAATTCCCTACATTTCAACATAAGAACGTACAATTCGTAACACTCAGAATTTGTAAAATAACCGTGCATGATACAGTACATTAGTATTAACATTAATGAATACACATTATTTTAATCTTTCGTATAGAACTACACTTACAACTATCTTTTCCTGGCTACTAGGTCCTAAGTAGATATTCAAATGGTTCAAATGGCTCTGAGCACTATGAGACTCAACTTCTGAGGTCATCAGTCCCCTAGAACTTAGAACTACTTAAACCTAACTAACCTAAGGACATCGCACACATCCATGCCAGAGGCAGGATTCCAACCTGCGACCGTAGCAGTCGCGCGGTTCCAGACTGAAGCGCCTAGGACCGGTTGGCCACCCCGGCCGGCTAAGTAGATATTCGTCAGTGGAATAAAAGAAGATGTCCATGAGAAATGATTTTAAGTTACATTTAGAGCTTGCTTTGCTGAAGAGGTTTTATGTTATTCTGCAAATGACCAAAATTTTTGTTTCTGTATATTGAACTCCTTTCTGAACCACAGAAATTTTTAATAATGGGTGATAAAGGTCATTTTCACTCCAGCGTTGTAGGTATGGACATCACTGTTCTTCTCAAATTTTTATCGACTATTTATGACGAATTTCATTAGTGAATGTATGTATTGCGACGACGCAGTTAAAATGCCTCCCTCTTTGAAGAGGTACCTACGTGACGTCTGTGCGTGAACACCACATATTATTCTTACTTCTTGATTCTGTGCAATCAATAATATCTTTCTAAGTGATATGTTACGCTAGAAAATTATTCCATAAGACATTATTTAATAGAGATATGAAAAACATGTCAGGAGGTTGACTCATTTGTTTCCAAGATTGACAACTATAGGAGGATCTGAACTTGTTTGAGAAGTTCACTCATATGCTTCTTCCAGGACAGGTTTTTCAGTACGAACGCGCAAAAATTTGGAGCATTCTACCCTATTTACTGACTCCTGCTCATGTGCTACATCAGTTGTCGATGACTATTTGTTGTAGGAAACTGAATATAGTGGTTTTTTTTCAAAATTTAGGAATAGTCCTGTTGCTGAGAAGCGCTTTACAATTCTTTGGAAAATATCATTTACCATGTCTTCGTTAAATTCAATAAAAGCGAACAGTTTATAAAGGATCAGTATGGGAAAATATTGACCAACAAAAGTGACATACAAAACAGATGGAAGACATACTTTTCACAACTTCTCAACTGCAATGACCCACACTCTTACTTTAAATTGGAAGAACCTGATACATTTGATACAGCTGATACAGTTACTACCCCAGGAGTAAATGAAATACAGCAAGCAATAAAGAAATTAAAGAATAACAAGACTTGTGGCGAGGACAAGATATACGCTGAGTTATTAAAGAATGGAGGCGCACAACTGGAATTAGAAATACAGGCGTTAATAGAAACCATTTGGGAGACAGAAACCATTCCTGCAGATTGGAAAATTGCAATTGTGTGCCCCATATTTAAGAAGAATGATCCATTCGTTTGTATAACTACAGAGGAATTGCCTTACTGGATGTCACCTACAAAATCTTAACAAGCTGCCTATTAAACAGGCTGATACCAATAACAGAAGAACTGATTGGGGATTACCAATGCGGTTTCCGCAGAAACAGATCCACATTAGATCACTTATTCACCCTAAGACAAGTAACTGAGAAGGCGTGGGAATTCAGTGTCGATGTCCACATATTATTCGTAGATTTTAAAAAGGCCTATGATAGCATACACCGACAGACACTCCTAAAAATAATGAAGGAATTTAAAATACCATCAAAATTAATCAGATTAGTTAAAATTTGTATCGATGAAACTTTATGTCGCATAAAGACACCGGTAGGAGAAACTGAAGATTTTAAGGTGTACACTGGACTGAGACAAGGGGATGCCATTTCACCTATTTTATTTGACCTTGTCCTAGAGAAGTTTGGCAGAGAATTTTCTAAAACCAGTCCACAAGGGATCCAGCTACAGGATGTGAACATTACAAGACTTGCCTATGCAGATGATGTAGCACTAATAAGTAGTTCCAAAAGAGAATTAATCAGAATGATGCAAAATTACTACAAAATTGCTGAGAAAACAGGATTACTTGTTAATGAAGAAAAGACAGAATACCCGCCCATAAGTAAGAAAACCAGAAAAGATGCACCTCTGACTGTATATGGATTCAATTTCAAGACTGTTAACCACTTCAATTACCTAGGAAGTATTTTTAGTAATAACAACAGAACAGATATAGAAATAGATGCCAGTCTATCAACAGCAAACAAGACACTTTTTAGTTTCATCAAAATTCTAAGAAAAAGATCATTTAGCAGTAACTTCAAAATACGCTTATATCAATCGACCAATATACCTGTGATGTTACATGGATGTGAAACATTACTATTTAGAAAGAAAGATGAAGAAAAACTGTTAATATTCGAAAGAAAATTACTAAGGAAAATTTTTGGACCTGTAGTCGACGAAAATAACATGGAATGGAGAATAAGAAGAAATGAAGAATTAAGAGGGCTGTACAAACACCGTAACATCGTCGAAGTGCTCAAGAGGAGTAGGTTGAATTGGGCAGGCCATATAGCAAGAATGACAGAGAATAGACTACCTAGAATGGCATTCAGCAGAACAGTAGAAGGAACGAGAAAAAGAGGGAGACCCAGAATCAGATGGCTGGATAACATTCTGGAGGACACAACTAGGATGAACAGCAGCAGCAACTGGGCAAACAGCGCTTTGGACAGGCAGAAGTGGAAGAGGCTCATAGAGCAGGCGTATGGTCGATAAGGCCCTTGCCACATGTAAAGTAAAGTAAGTAATGTCTTCGTTGCTTTCTCTCTAATGGGATTTATTATAACATTAATATCGTCTGCAAATAGTACCATTCGTTCTTGTTGAATGTTAAGTGGAAGGTCATTCATATATATAAGGAATAGGAACGGACAGAAAATTGAGCTCTGCCGGACTTCCTTTTTTATTTCTCCCCAGCCACTAAAATTTTCTACCCTTCCGACGTTGTTTGAATTACTCATCATAACATTCTGCATTCTGTTTGTTAAGTACGATTCAAACCAGGTGTGTGTAAACCCATCAGGTCCATAAAACTTAAGTTTCCTAAGAGAGTACAATGATCTGCACAATCAAATGCCTTCAAAAGATCAAAAAAAATACCAAATGGCGATATTTCATTTTTTAAGGCTTGTACTAATTGATGAGTGAATGTACAAATAGCATTTCCAGTTAGCGAACCCTTCTGGAATCCAAACTGTGATATGCGGTACCGTTTCCACTTACGTGTGAGACTGCTCTTGAGCACATTACTTTTTCGAATATTTTGGAGAAAGATTTCAGTAAGAAATTGGAAAATAATTGTTGAAATCTGTCTTGTCACCTTTCCTATGAAAAGATTGAACAACTGCAGATTTTAAACAGTCTGGGAAAAAAAAATCCTGTGCCAGTTCAAAAATGGTTCAAATGGCTCTGAGCACTATGGGACGTAAATTCTAAGGTCATCAGTCCCCTATAACTTAGAACTACTTAAACCTAACTAACCTAAGGACATCACACACATCCATGCCCGAGGCAGGTTCGAACCTGCGACCGTAGCGGTCGCGCGGTTCCAGACTGTAGCTTTTGTTTTTTAGAATTTTTGTAATTCTAGGAGGGATGTTGGTGCTACTTCCAGTTACTTAGTTTTGTGTAGTGACATTTTTAACATATTTTCATGCTTCTTCAACTGAATTTTTTATCTACGTCTGTACTCCGTAAACCACCCTTCGTGTATTACTGGCACTTTCCTCTTTCCTGCTCAAATCGCGACTGGAACAAAGGAAGCCTCGGTGTGAGCTCGAATCTCTCTAATCTTACCTTCATGGTCTTGTCACGGTATAAACGTAGGAGGAAGCTATATATTGGTTGACTCTTCTAGCAAACCACACCGTGATGCATAACGCCTCTCTTGGAGTGCCTGCCACTGGAATTTAATGAGCATTTCCGTGACGTTTTGGGATTTACCAAATGAACCAGTAACTAAGCGAACTGCTGTTTGGATCTTCTCTATTTCTCTATCTCGCCTATCAGTCTGATAAGGTTCCCAAACTGACGAGCAACATTCAAGTATCGGTCAAACAAGAGTTTTGTAAGCTACCTCCCTCGTAGGTGCGCTACATCTGTATCTACGTCATACTCCGGAAGCCACCTACCGGTGTGTGCCGAAGGGTCCTTCTGGCAGCACTAACTGATCACCGCTACCCTGATCCACTCGCAAATGGCACGTGGGAAGAACGAATGTTGGTAAGCTTCTGCATTAGCTCTAATTTCTCTAATTTTCTCGTATATGTAAGTTCGCGAGATGTGTATGGGAGGAAGTAATATGTTGCCCGTCTTTTCCAGGAAAGTGTTCTCTCGAAATTTCAGTAGCAAGGCTCTCCGTAATGCGCAACGCCTCCTTGCAGCGTCTGCCACTGCAGCTTGTTGAACATCTTTGTAAGGCTCTCGCGCCCGCTGAACGATCCCGTAACGAAATGCGACGCTCTTCTTTGGATATTCTCTATCTCTACTGTCAGTCCTACCTGTTAAGTATCCCATATTGATGAACAAAACTGAGGAATGTGTAGAACATGAACTCCATAAGCCACTTCTTTCGTGGATGAATTACATTTCCTTAGGATTCTTCCTATGAATCTGTTTGAAATGGCTCTGAGCACTTTGGGACTTAACTTCTGAGGTCATCAGTCCCCTAGAACTTAGAACTACTTAAACCTAACTAACCTAAACACATCACACACATCCATGGCCGAGGCAGGATTCGAACCTGCGACCGTAACGGTCGCGCGGTTCCAAACTGAAGCGCCTAGAACCACTCGGCCACTCCGGCCGGCGAATCTGTTTGACATCTGCTTTTCCTACTATTTGTTTTATGTGGTCATTTCACTACAGGTCGCTCTGGATATTTTACACTTCCAAAGGAATGTTCCAATGAATCTGGCATCTGCCTAGCTACGATTAGTATTGTATGGTCGTTCCACTTCAAACCGCTTCATGCTCATGCTCCCAGCTCTTTGATAAAATGGGTCTTTCCGCCTATGAAGCTACTTGGTCATTCGTGTGTGTTGTGAATATTAATGGTGCTATAACATTTCCTTGGGGTACGCCAGAAGTTACTTATACGTCTGAATATTTTTGTCGGTTAAGAATGTCATATTGTGTTACATGTACAAGGGACGCTTCAACCCAATCACAAAGCTAGTGTGAAATCCCTTACCCACGTATTTTGTTCATTCGGTGAAAATTTTGTTGTTCATTAAGAGTTGAAGAATCTAGAACAACAGGCAGTGCTTAAATTAGCGAAAAAATGTGCTGACTTTGCCTCCAAGCGGAAGTAAAATATGGAAGTAGTGATATACGTTTAAAAAAAATGAGAACCTATTGCTGATGAGGGGTCCTGTAATTCATCAATGCTGCGGACCAAGTACGATCTCAGATCGCTACTGCGTATCTATATATCTACGTGTATTAATACAGTGAAGTCCCTCGCTGCGTTTTTCTGTCTGTGTGTGAAGGTTAATTTCAGGAACTGCTATAGTGACTTAGGTACGGTTTTCACTAATAACCGGTGGTTATAATTAAAGAGCAGCTACACACGAAGGTCCAGTGTGGGCTGTAATTATGGCAGCGCAACTTGGTAGATATGCTAATGCATTATTACGGAAACGGTTTGCGTTGGAAAACAAATTAGTTTCAGCTATAGCAACCAACTGCAAATCTGGAACTGCACGGTGTATGTATGACGGTATGGCTCCACTCTGTCATTTCACAAGCCATAACGTGAGTGAACAGAGTAGCTACCGAGAAGAAAGACCGTTCGCTGTTAGTGAAACTGTTTAATGTGAACGGCAGCGGTTACAGTACTGCACTGAGGGAGTATTGCCGACTGAAAGGCTTGAGGGGGGCCACGATGCCATTAAACGATTTTAAGAAGGTATTAATGATATTCGAAACCACGAGTGAGGTTGGTGTGGTACCTGGAGGAAGAAGGCGCGCTTTGCTGGTGGCAGTTACAGATGACGTTGCTGTTGCTGCATCTGACCATGTAGCATGTGCCCCAGGTAATGCTAGTGCCCCTGGACTGTCTCGGGTATTGTCTAACGCCGGCCGCGGTGGCCGAGCGGTTCTAGGCGCTTCAGTCCGGAACCGCGCTGCTGCTATGGTCGCAGGTTCGAATCCTGCCTCGGGCATGGATGTGTGTGATGTCCTAAGGTTAGTTAGGTTTAAGTAGTTCTAAGTTCTAGGGGACTGATGACCTCAGATGTTAAGTCCCATAGTGCTCAGGGCCATTTATTGTCTATCCCGTGCTCAGCACTACGGAAAGTTTGTGCTCGAGTTTAACTAATACGCGTACAAGATCCAGGCGGTGCAGCACCTGAAGCCTCACGATCCGCAGCAACGTTCTGGATTTACTCTTCGGTTGCTGGCACGGATCAAAACTGGTGACATGTGGAGGGGCAATGTTTTGTGCAGTGACGAGGCACAGTTTACACTAGAAGGTGCGCTGAATACACAGAACAGCCGAATTTGGGGTGTTGCGCCCTAAAAGCCATTGCACTCGCCTTATGTGACTGTGTGATGTGCACTCACAAGCACCTTAGTTCTCATCCCATTCTTTTTGAAGAGAATACTCCCAGAGGACCTGTCAGGTGTACTGTGACGTCTGCACGTTATCGAGACCTCCGTATATAGCATGTGATTTCTGCTTTGGTAGAGCATAGCTGTTTGCAAACCACTGACTTCGTACAAGATGGGGCAACACCTCATGTTGCTCGTCCAGGAAAGATAAGCTGAATGCAATCTTCCTGAAACGTGTTGTCTCCAGAGGTTTCCAACAAGCATGACCTGCAAGATTGTAAAGTTGATGCAGTAAGTTGTTCTGAAAGCGGTGCTGATATTCAAGATAATAAAAGCCGGTTAAAAGCTGTGAGCTATCTGGGGAAGTTATCCTTGCGTTACTGAGCAACTGTTTCACCAGGTATCCAGTCTCGTTTACCAAATTGCCAACCAGGCTAACATTAATTACAATCTTTTAATAGTCATCTTACGACAACCGGTGATATATATATAAGAGAATTTAAATAAAAATAAATAAATCTGTAGTGGCGTAGCAAGACAGCCAAGCCACTCGGAGGTAGCCGAAAGGCACGCGTTAAGCTCACGCAGATTGGCGTGAGGTCTGGAACAAGGTAAAGTAATTATCCTATAAAGAAAAGAACGTAGTTCTTGGAATACTTAACTTTTATCCACAATTGGAGAACATCGCTCTTGTTTAGACATTATTACACTGAATATAAACTGGTAATGGCGCCTTGCTAGGTCGTAGCAAATGACGTAGCTGAAGGCTAAGCTAACTATCGTCTCGGCAAATGAGAGCGTATTGGTCAGTGTAGCTTCGCTAGCAAAGTCGGCTGTACAACTGGGGCGAGTGCTAGGAAGTCTCTCTAGACCTGCCGTGTGGCGGCGCTCGGTCTGCAATCACTGACAGTGGCGACATGCGGGTCCGACGTATACTACCGGACCGCGGTCGATTTAAAGGCTACCACCTAGCAAGTGTGGTGTCTGGCGGTAACACCACAAAATCAGTTTATATTTGGACATTTATTTTAACATTGATCATTGTTCCGTTAAAATTTCAGCATATTAAACTTGATTCATAACTAAACTGGTGCCTTATTTAGGATTGTGAAAATGTGAGTTTGTAATCTTACGGAACACATCAAATATGGAGCCAAGATTGGGAGACTGCATACAACACTGCATTCATAAAACAACACACGAAGAACGTTGAAACGTATGCAAGAGGAAATTAACCCCAACCAACCGATTCAATTTTCACCCAAAGAAGTTACGGTCGTAGTGCAATGCTGTCCGTCATGAAATTATCACACACTGGTATACTAAATTCATACTAATTGTCTGTGAAATCTTCTCGAAAAGAATAGCTGAGGGCTACTTTGATGATTACACCACATGCTTCACGTGGTCAACTTGGTTTACACAAAGAGTGTAACTCCACAATAATTTTGATAATTAAAATAAATTACATCGAAACGCAATTTACAAAAGAAAAACCTCCAACTGGTTACTATCGTCATACTATTAACCTGATGGGTCAAACAATTATATAAGCATGTGGTACTGGTCTCACAAAGTACACCCCACATGGGTTGAACATAAAGAAAAGTTGCTATATTGAAAAATATTGTCAAGACGAGACATTATAATCTCACGCACATTCGCATTTAAGATTGATGATCTTAGTTAGAGTTACTGATCAACACGTGATTCCACTTTGCTCACAAAGTAGTGAGAAAACGAACTACTGGAAGATATTCTGAACTTCACACTCGAATTACACTGTGTTCCAATTTAAGATACCATAAGATATTTTAGATCTAAACCTGAAACAAAGGTGATTAAATTTTCAGTTAGGCTGAACTTAAGAAATCCATTGTCCTATGGACTTAGCAGAGACGCGCTTAGCCGGAGATCTTACCACTTCAGACGCTCGCCACGGACAGACTGGCGTGGGCCCCTACCGAGGGTGCCTCACAGATAACAAATGGAAGTGACCAGAGAGGCAGCTTCCTGTACCAACATGACAAGGGACGGACAGGACCATACCAACAATAGAAGCCTCTTTGTTTTTAGAAAGCGTAGCTCCCTGTTCCGACATTGGTCCTACCGTTCTGTAGCAGACAGGCTTGTCTGCTACCATCAAGCATGCAACTAGAAATACATTTGCTCATTCATCCTTTCACACAGAAAGGAAGGGGGATGACAGTATCTTATCATATACACTATATAAAAGAAAGCGCATGTAGATTCCATATGAGACTGTGTGACATGAATTACATATAAACTGAGTTTTTAAGTGTAGCAGTGTGACAGATCGTTCTTGTTTATGTGTAAAAGTAACACGTTCCACTGCTCAGTCTCCTCCCAGATAGAGTCAGAAACACCACAGTAAATTTAGAATTGGAATTTATGCCATAAATGACAACAGATTTAAGAAATTAACATGAAAGGAATCCAACAGAGACCTTTCAAGATCATCACCTGATCCGCATCCCTGTGACTGTCTCTGGGGATGTCTAAAAGAAGGCCCTTACCAGGGACCCGTTAGGTCCCTACCAGATCTGAAGGCCGGTATACAAGAAGACGTTTCTCATATTTCACTGGAACTGCTCTGAGCAACAGGTGATCACGTCATTTTATGGATGCAGCATGTCGTCGATGTCGCTGCTGCTCATATTGAACAAAATGTGTAAGAGGCGGTTTATGATAAAGTCAACATTATGAATTCACAATCATTTTAATTGAATCAACTGTGGGTTCTTGGTGAAACATTGTAAATTAACTGAGCATACACTGTTTTTGCCTTATTTCACAATTTCATTATTGTCATTGCACAACCTAGATATTGGGTTATATGCCAATGTTCAAGTACATTACTGATTCCCAAAGATGATAATGCTCAGATAGACATGATCACAAGGCAAAATTAGTCATCTCAACTTCTCATTTTATCGATCCATGGCTTAATGTAAAATTATTCAATGACCATTTTCTAACAAATTACATCTGGCATTACACAGTTCAGCAATTACACTAAAATGACTGAACATACCTGGGAATAAAGCTATGCATCAGCAAAGAACTGATGGACTGATGCCCAAAGTTTTACTTCTATCCTGGAGTTGTGAAACCATCTAAAAGAAGTGAATAATTGAATTGGATTTGCTCGTTTAATAACAGGTGTGGGGATGTACATATCTGTTTTTTAATTTCTAAAATTTCTAACTGCTTGACTTTAGCCCCCTTTCCCTCTGTGTGTAAGACATGTATATCTATTATGTATTTGTAGTTGTTGTTAAGACAATGTTCCGCAAAGGCTGAATCAGGCTTGGCTGATGCGTAACTTTATTCCCAGGTATGTTTAGTTATGTTAGTGTAATTGCTGAATTGTGTAATTCCATATGTAATTTGTTAAAAATGGTCACTGGAGTAATTTTACATTAAGCCATGGATCGATACATTAAGAACATGGGACGACTATCTTTGCCTTATCATCATGTTTATCTGGGCATTATCATCTTTGGAAATCAGTAATGTACTTGAAAATGGGCTTATAACCCCCAAACCTAGGTGGTGCAGTAACTGTTCACATGTGCCGTCGCCGTTCTCCGTGTTTTGTGCGCCGTGTCTACAAGTGTTAGTGTTTTTATCGCCCAACGTGACCGGCTTCTTGTTTATTGTTTTTTGTATCTCCATTTTTTTGCCCGCCGTTTTTTGTATTGTCTGTATCACCTCTATGTCATGTTATTGTTCCACTTAAGGCTGAAGAGCAGCGTACTATGCTGCTGGCAGCCCGCCTGTATAGGTGATTAAAATTACAATAAAGGAAAAAAAAAGTGGTGCTGTAACAATAGTACAGTTTGTGAAACAAGGCAAGAAACAGTGTTTGTTTAGTTAATCAACATTATGCGTTTCTCACTTGTTTGACTTTTATGCCCACGTCACGTTCCTAATCCATTACACATGGAAATATTTCTACATGTCTTTCTTGCATTCACAGCACCAGCTTGCACCTGCGGTCAAAACTAGAATTATTTTTCTCCGGTTTACATCGGTTCCGCATTAACGTATTAGCATACCTACCAAGTTTCTCTGCCATACGATAATTACAGCCCACACTGGACCTCTGTCTGTAGCTGCACCCGTTATAGAGTGTTTCATCAGGAACGTGTGTGCATATTACCGCTACGCCATACAATTCATCCCGCCGTAGATGCTTACACCCAAACCTCCAGATGACATTTTGGAAAAAACGACATTTTGTCTATGGAGTACGTGATTGATTCTCTTGAAAAAAAATTTTGTTTATTTATACACACAATCACATGTTTATGAACACAGTCATAACCGGTTTCGGCCATACAATGACCGTCTTCAGATACTAAATGATTCATACGTTGTTAAACAGGTTCGACAACGCATGAACCTGAGTTCAGTGTATGCCGCGTTTAGCATCTGAAGATGGTCATTGTATGGCCAAAACCGGTTATGAGTGTGTCATAAACATGTGATTGTGTCTACAAATAAACAAAATATTTTTACTCCAGATGTCAGACACTCAGATCGGTACCAAACGTTGTATATCGATAGAGTATCAACCAAAACTCCGATTTAGTTCGTGTTATGTAATGTCGTCCAACAGAACGGGGGTAAACGTCAATTAAAAGCAACGCCAGAACTACCGAGCACAGGAAAAGCTGTGAGAAGCTAATATGGATAGCTTCCGTGTGGAAGTTAGTAGAACGTTAGATAATCGTACCAAGGGTCCTAGGTTCATATCTTAATTATGACATTTTTTTTACTGTATTATGCGTTTTATGGGGCTATTAACACTTCCGCACGTGTGACGTAACTGTTTCTTTATTTTAATGTTTCGATTGTTTATGTTTATTCTGTGAAACTACAAATGCACTGGCTGCTTCATCAGGAGTGGTGTCTTTTTTATCGCACATGTCCGACAGGACACCACATCTATCTATACAAATGAACTATAAATGATTGCTACTTTCAACTAACGAAGCGAAAGCAGATTGCCGAAAGAACACTACTACAAACTCCGAAAAGTCCTTTTACATGTCAGGAAAATGTTCTCCCATATAACAGTTCCACGCGTAAACAGATAAAAAATTATTATTAGCTGGGTTTGAACGCAGGGCCTTTGGTACGACGACCTCAAGCTCTCGAAACTCAATTACGCGAGATTTCAAATAATCACAGATACGCCTTCCCGGTGCTCTTTAGTTCTGGTGTTAGTTTTAATTACCGTTCACGTATGCTCTACTGGAGGACAGCATGTAGCACGAACTAAATTGGTGTTTTGGTTGATACTCTGTAGACATACAACGTCTCGTACCGATGTGAGTGAGATCTGGGTGCTTCCCGTGCAAAGGCGGGGCACGTTATTAAAACACACGAACGAACATCATACCCCAAGGAATATACCAGTGGCTCGTGTTGTTGACTAGACAAGGCGAAGCGCAGCTGGTCGCTTACCTGCCTGCCTGGCGCTTGTCGATCCCATCTCGCACCGCCACTGCCCGCGCACTAACTGACGTCCTACGCCATACGGCAACGAGCCGGCTGTGACGTTATGTGGACACGTGGAATCGGGCCGGCGCAGTACGTGCTTGAGCTAGCTGCTACGTGCGCTTACCGCACCTGCAGGAGCACGCGTGGTGGAACACTAGATCAGCAATTCGCAATGGAATCGGTGAATTGGAAAAGGTCTCTGTCCACTTTTTAACAACCACCCTCCGTGACCCTCGACGGTCCCTGTCCGTCTTTACAAGCGGTTTTAGCCGTCTGACATCACCAACAGTTGACTTGTGCGCCTTGAAAGTGAACTTAATAAAAACATGATTGCTGTTTCTAGAATGAAATTTTCACTCTGCAGCGGAGTGTGCGCTGATACGAAACTTCCTGGCAGATTAAAACTGCGTGCCCGACCGAGACTCGAACTCGGGACCTTTGCCAGTTTTAATCTGCCAGGAACTTTCATATTAGCGCACACTCCGCTGCAGAGTGAAAATTTCATTCTAGAAACATCCCCCTGGCTGTGGCTAAGCCGTGTCAAAAAAAATGGCTCTGAGCACTATGGGACTTAACTTCTGAGGTCATCAGTCCCCTAGAACTTAGAACTACTTAAACCTAACTAACCTAAGGACATCACAAACATCCATGCCAGAGGCAGGATTCGAAACTGCGACCATAGCGGTCGCGCGGTTCCAGACTGTAGCGCCTAGAACCGCTCGGCCACTCCGGCCGGCGCTAAGCCGTGTCTCCGCAACATCCTTTCTTCCAGGAGTGCTAGTTCTGCAAGGTTCGCAGGAGGGCTTCTGTGAAATTTGGAAGGTAGGAGACGTGGTACTAGCGGAATTAAAGCTGTGAGGACGGGGCGTGAGTCGTGCTTGGGTAGCTCAGATGGTAGAGCACTTGCCCGCGAAAGGCAAAGGTCCCGAGTTCGAGTCTCGGTCCGGCACACAGTTTTAATCTGCCAGGAAGTTTCATATCAGCGCACACTCCGCTGCAGAGTGAAAATTTCATTCTAGAAACATCACCCTGGCTGTGGCTAAGCCGTGTCTCCACAATATCCTTTCTTCCAGGAGTGCTAGTTCTGCAAGGTTCGCAGGAGAGCTTCTGTGAAGTTTGGAAGGTAGGAGACGAGGTACTGGCGGAATTAAAGCCGTGAGGACGGGGCGTGAGTCGTGCTTGGGTACCTCAGAGGGTAGAGCACTTCCTCGCGAAAGGCAAAGGTCCCGAGTTCGAGTCTCGGTCCGGCCCACAGTTTTAATCTGCCAGGAAGTTTCATGATTGCTGTTATTTATTCAAAAGCTCAAAAACAACAAGCTAGCAGGCGAGGACCAGATATCAGCAGAGATGTTAAAAGAGGGCGGAAGAAAACTACCCAAAGAAATTTATAACCTTATCACAATGATCTGGAAATCTGAAACACTGCCGGAAGATTGGAAAACTGCAATAATTTGTGCAACACACAAAAAATGAAACATAACGGAATGTGGAAATTACAGAGGAATTAGTTTCCTGAACATAACATACAAAATCATCTCAATGATCGTTCTGAAAAAACTTAAACCTTACGCAGAAAACATTATTCAAGATTACCAGGCCTGATTTAGAACAAACCGTTCCACAATTGATAATTTGTTTAGTATACGACAGATCTTGTATGAATATCAAGAGCTCAGATGGAAACCCAGTTCTAAGCAAAGAATGGAAAGCAGAAAGGTGGAAGGAGTATATAGAGGGTCTATACAAGGGCGATGTACTTGACGACAATATTATGGAAATGGAAGAGGATGTAGATGAAGATGAAATGGGAGATACGATACTGCGTGAAGAGTTTGACAGAGCACTGAAAGACCTGAGTCGAAACAAGGCCCCCGGAGTAGACAACATTCCACTGGAACTACTGACGGCCTTGGGAGAACCAGTCCTGACAAAACTCTACCATCTGGTGAGCAAGATGTATGCAACAGGCGAAATACCCTCAGACTTCAAGAAGAATATAATAATTCCAATCCCAAAGAAAGCAGGTGTTGACAGATGTGATAATTACCGAACAATCAGTTTAATAAGCCACAGCTGCAAAATACTAACACGAATTCTTTACAGACGAATGGAAAAACTAGTAGATGCCGACCTCGGGGAAGATCAGTTTGGATTCCGTAGAAATACTGGAACACGTGAGGCAATACTGACCTTACGACTTATCTTAGAAGAAAGATTAAGGAAAGGCAAACCTACGTTTCTAGCATTTGTAGACTTAGAGAAAGCTTTTGACAATGTTGACTGGAATACACTCTTTCAAATTCTAAAGGTGGCAGGTGTGAAATACAGGGAGCGAAAGGCTATTTACAATTTGTACAGAAACCAGATGGCAGTTATAAGAGTCGAGGGACATGAAAGGCAAGCAGTGGTTGGGAAGGGAGTAAGACAGGGTTGTAGCCTCTCCCCGATGTTATTCAATCTGTATATTGAGCAAGCAGTAAAGGAAACAAAAGAAAAATTCGGAGTAGGAATTAAAATCCATGGAGAAGAAATAAAAACTTTGAGATTCGTTCACGACATTGTAATTCTGTCAGAGACAGCAAAGGACCTGGAAGAGCAGCTGAACGGAATGGACAGTGTCTTGAAAGGAGGATATAAGATGAACATCAACAAAAGCAAAACGAGGATAATGGAATGTAGTCGAATTAAGTCAGGTGATGTTGAGGGTATTAGATTAGGAAATGAGACACTTAAAGTACGAGTAGTAAAGGAGTTTTGCTATTTGGGGAGCAAAATAACTGATGATGGTCGAAGTAGAGAGGATATAAAATGTAGACTGGCAATGGCAAGGAAAGCATTTCCGAAGAAGAGAAATTTGTTAACATCGAGTATAGATTTAAGTGTCAGGAAGTCTTTTCTGAAAGTATTTGTATGGAGTGTAGCCATGTATGGAAGTGAAACATGGACGGTAAATAGTTTGGACAAGAAGAGAATAGAAGCTTTCGAAATGTGGTGCTACAGAAGAATGCTGAAGATTGGATGGGTAGATCACATAACTAATGAGGAGGTACTGAATAGGATTGGGGAGAAGAGGAGTTTGTGGCACAACTTGACCAGAAGAAGGGATCGGTTGGTAGGACATGTTTTGAGGCATCAAGGGATCACCAATTTAGTATTGGAGGGCAGCGTGGAGGGTAAAAATCGTAGGGGGAGACCAAGAGATGAATACACTAAGCAGATTCAGAAGGATGTAGGTTGCAGTAGGTACTGGGAGATGAAGAAGCTTGCACAGGATAGAGTAGCATGGAGAGCTGCATCAAACCAGTCTCAGGGCTGAAGACCACAACAACAACGACAGATCTTTGAGAAATACTGGGAATTTAACAAAAACATCCACTGTCTCTTCATTGACTTCCAGCGAGTCTACGACAGCATCCATAGAAGTAGCCTCTACAACACATTACGAGAATTTAGTATACCCAGTAAAATAATTAGGATGATACAACTGTAAATGGATGGCTCCCAGGCAGCAGTGAAGTTCAGAGGATTCATATCCCCCACCTTTTCAATTAAAACAGGCTTACGACAGGGAGACGCTCTTTCATGTGTCCTCTTCAACCTTGCATTAGAGAAAGTGGTTCAGGAGAGTAATTTACATCTATACAATGGTCTCCGATTCGAACACAGTGAAGTAAAACTCCTGGCTTATGCAGATGATATAGTGCTGCTGAGTGAAACTGAAGAAGAACTGAAAGACATGTACAGATCTCTAAGGTACAGTAGCAGCAAAATGGGGTTTTTGGTTAACCAAGAGAAAATCGAATATATGGAAATAGGTCGAGTCATAAACCCAAATCCTTACTTTGAAATTGACCAGCATTCTAAAATCAGAAAAAGTTCCAAACTCATACCGTTTGAAGCGTTACTCCCTTGGACAGAAGACGGCATGGTGCCTGTTGTATTCAATCCCGATGCAATTTCTGTGTTTCATCGTCAATGTGAAGGTCCAAGGGTTACAGTAAACCTGCAGTGGTGCATCGGATACAACTACTGCATTCCCAGGAAAAGTTCAAAGCACAGACCGTTTGCAGCAATACTCCACTCGACAGAAGACGGCATGGTGCCTGTTGTATACAATCCCGATGCAATTTCTGTGTTTCATCGTCAATGTGAAGGTCCAAGGGTTACAGTAAACCGGCAGTGGTGCATCGGAAACTACTACTGTTCTCCCAGGAAAGATTCCAAGCCAGTCCGTTTGCAGCGCTACTCCCCTGGACAGAAGACACCAGTTTAAATACCTTGGATCACAATTCAACTGTAAAAATATCATAACAATGAATATAAGTGAAAGAATAGCCTCAGGGTCAAAATGTCTGTACTTGCTAAGCAACCCACTCAAAAGTAAAGCTTTGTCAATCACCACAATGATGAAGATATACAACACTATCGTCTGCCCCATACTACTGTACGATTCAGAAAGCTGGACGAATACAAAGAATGAAAGAGAAAAACTGAATGTTTTCGAAAGAAAAGTAATGAGAAAAATCTGGGGATCTGTGGTTGGAGAATGGTGTATGGAGAATTCGAAAGAACAATGAAATTTATCAGTTAATGAAGCAACCCACTATCATCCAGAAATTAAAAAGTAGGAGACGGCAATGGGCTGGACATGTTGCCAGAATGGAAAACAACAGAATCACCAAGAAAGCATTTGAAGGAACTCACCAGGCAACAAGACCATGGGCCGACCCCGTACAAGGTGGAAAGATGGTATAGAGAAGGACTCGCAGCATTAGGAATTTCCACGGGGTGGAGAGAGGCTGCGAGAGATAGAAGGCGGTGGAAACAGGTCGTTGATGCAGCGCGTGGTCTACAGGGCCTGCGATCGCTGAGAAGAGAGAGAGGGGTATTTATTAAAAGTTTTGTGTAACTTTCAACATGGGTACCCGTAAGCTTAGAACATAATAATTCGACTGCGAGAATGTGTTGCAAAATCTGATTCCGAGAAAGTAACTTGAAAGTGCCTATTTGGTTCCCTGTCTGTTTAAACATTCGTAATGGGAAGAATACTGTCTGAGTTCAACACCGTGAATTAGTAAACTTTTAAATTGATAACTGGGCCCTGAAAGAATTCAACGTTCTCTCTTTTTATTGTCAAATATTTTCTTACGTGTCGCCCAACGGAAACACCGTTACACTGCGTCTTGAAAGCGTATCGCATTTGCTGAGCTACAACTAACTACTCAGATACGCCTGGTGCACTGCACTCTTTTGAAAAAAGAGCAAAGCGCACTTGGTTCATGACAAATGCGAATAAGTACAAATCATATTTTGGCATGGAGTTTGGATGCGAACTTTCAGTTGAGATAAATTATAACACCAAATGTAATTAGAGTTGTGATTAGAAAAACTCTGTATGGAAAAATTCTCTCTTTCTTTGCTTCTCAGTTCATGAGTGGAGCCGGCCGCTGTGACCAAGCGGTTCTAGGCGCTTCAGTCTGGAACCGCGCGACCGCTACGGTCGCAGGTTCGAATCCTGCCTCGGGCATGGATGTGTGTGATGTCCTTAGGTTAGTTAGATTTAAGTAGTTCTAAGTTCTAGGGGACCGATGACCTCAGATGTTAAGTCTCATAGTGCTCAGAGCCATTTGAACCATTTTTGAACTTGGGTGGACAAACGTAAGTAGTCTTTAATTTCAAATGACATCTTCGGTGTCACACAGTCGACAGCCACGTCCCGAAGGAAGCGTTTCCTGAGTTAATTATTTACACAGAAAATGATTTGTTTAATGTTCGAAAAATAATGTCTTGTATTAAAAATCGAATCAGTCACTATTTGTCGCTCGTCACGATAACGTCAAGCTCTGTAGCTTTGCTTTTGCGAAATACGCGGTATACTGTAACAAATCACTGAAGAGGAATAAAACCAGTGTGAAAATATCGTGATGTATAAAGTATCTATCGGTGTTGTGCGAATTTATTTCAAATAGTGAGCATAATGGAACGAAGGTGACCATAACTAAAAAGGTGACGGCATCTACTCGTCAACACCCTTGTCGAAATTTATGATATACGGAGGACTCGACCAGAAACGAAAGTGACAAAAGTGAGAATTCCTGATGGCTAAGCGTTTAGAGAAAACAGTCTTTCAGTCTTTCGGACGAGGCATGGGTCGAGTCCCATTGTGGAAAACGTTTTATATTTACAATTTTCATGTTTGCTACATTGCAAATAAACCGAAATGCTGCTCAGTATATTCTATTTATTGACCTTTCAATAAATGATGTAGACAACCAAAGGGTTGCATCAAGTTTATTAGAATAAAGTCACGTAACTTAAATTAAATTGAAATTATAATCATACATTATGAGCTAAAATACTCAAGTCAAATATCAGATATCACAGATTATATCCTCCATGAAAAACAGCACGAATTACTCCACAGGTAGAGATAATTATAAGAAAAGAAATAATGCAATAGAGAAAAAATAACACAATATTAGCACAAAATGGAATAACTACGGGCAACTGTTCCACGTTTGTCTGAACAAAATACAAATATGAATGGAATGGAATGCATCAAAATGATGAAAAGACTGTAAAGGGAAAGAGAGAGAAAGTATATCCCAGTTGCCCGCCCGGTTGGCCGTGCGGTCTAACGCACGGCTTTCCCAAACATAGGGTTACACTTGTCTGGTGTGAGACGTTCCCTGGGGGGGGGGGGGGGGGGGGGGTCCACCGGGGGCCGAACCGCACAATAACGCTGGGTTCGGTGTGGGGCGGCGGAGGGGTGAAGTGGACTGCGGTAGTCGTCGTGGGGTTGTGGACCACTGTGGCTGCGGCGGGGACGGAGCCTCTCCGTCGTTTCTAGGTCCCCGGTTAACATACAATACAATACGTACAACTGTCAGTTGCTCAGACAATTGCTTGTGAAATTAAAATTTCAGGTTTCGAGTCCCAGACCAGCAAACAATTTTAATCTGTCAGTATGTCACAGAGTGAAACATTCGTTATATCACGAGTAATTTGGAATGGATTAACTTGCTCGCATGACGCAAAGCACGGCGTGCTAGTATGTGAGTCAGGGAGCTAATGTAGACCCATATCGACCGTGGACTGGTATATCTGCCAGGCTGAGTGTGTCTTTTTAGGCGGTTTCACGCGCTCGTTTAGGCAAAGGCTGGGCTGGTCCCAACTATATGCCTCGGAGAATACTATACGCAAACAGTTAAAATACGACCACACACAAAACAAAGCTTATACGACTCACAGACAGGTAGCGCACACACAATTTCCCTCTCTCAGGGTATCCTGACCATTATTGCGTCAAGAAGGGCATCCGACCACAACATTAAACAATTTACCAAATCCTTCAAAGGCGGACCCCGTACTGGACTGGATAAATACCAGGGAAAAGAAGTAGAATTTGGAATAGACGACATTCTGTCCAGTGGTAACGGTGGCTGATACATATTATACAGTGCTTGACAACTGCTAGGAAACAACTGACACTTTCCTTAGGAACAACTACCAATTGCTATGGAACAACCTACAATTGCTGCACGACACCCGATTAGTCATAGTAAAAGGTACTGTAGAGGGTGGTACGTGTTAACTGTTGTGACGCCTGTCAACGAACGCTCTGTATCTATTCGACAGGTCATGCAGTACGGTATTTGACGAAGGTTGTTATGGAATCGATTTCTAGGACACTCTGTGTGGTATGAAAACATGTTTGCAAGACATCATTTGAGTGCCTACTGTGGTATCGTGTATCAATACCACCAGTGCTTTTTTTCTAAAAAAGACTTTGAGGGTACTCCGACATTTAATATAACGCAGCGAAAATTACTTATAAGTGAAGCATGGGATACCACCCGTCTGCTTTTAGCCATGACATAATCAACATGTCGAACTGCGAAAAAACTGGTATCGGATGCTTCAGTTGACTTTCAGCTCAAAGGAAGCAGGCGACACCGAGAAACACCCAAACATACAAGAGAATGTGGTATCGAACACAACAGTTTATTCCACCTCAAATGAAGCATGAGATTCCCACCAACGCCTGAACAATAAAAGAAAATGGTATCATACACATCAATTGACCTATAATACACCTCAAATGAAGCAGTTGAGTCCAATCAACCCTCCGACTTACAAAACAATACAAGGAAATATTACCGAATACATATTTTAACTTATAAAACACCACTAAAAGATACAATACAACAAAAACCTTCACACCTATCATCAACAACAATAGAAACTACACTACAAAAATCTTCTCTAACCTTGTTTGGCTCCCGAAATGGCATAGATGATGGGTGGTATTCCGTGCTTCAACTGACCCAATTTTTAATACAGCTGAAAATTTATTTAACTATAAAACTGCAGTGTAACTGCCGGCCGAAGTGGCCGTGCGGTTAAAGGCGCTGCAGTCTGGAACCGCAAGACCGCTACGGTCGCAGGTTCGAATCCTGCCTCGGGCATGGATGTTTGTGATGTCCTTAGGTTAGTTAGGTTTAACTAGTTCTAAGTTCTAGGGGACTAATGACCTCAGCAGTTGAGTCCCATAGTGCTCAGAGCCATTTTTTTTTTTTGCAGTGTAACTTACATTAATAGCATGTCAATGACATCGGCTTTTCCCATCAAAAACTGCACTGGTATAGTTCGTATTTGCAATTACCAACACGAAAAAATGAAATAAAAAAATTACGTCTGCGAAATAAATCTTTGGCACTCTTCCAAGTTCTCAGCATCGAAAGAAAATTACTTTGTTAACGAAAAAGTTTAGGGGTGCACATCCCCCAGCGTTCCCCCAGAAAAACAGCACTGTCAAAGTTGGCAACGAAATTGCAAGTCCCTGTCAAACGCTGAAAATTGTCGTGAGGGATTCGGCAGTCCCAATGGAGCACGCCTACTGGACCAGGCCTGGACTATGAGCGCTTTCTACACCGCAACACAGGACAGCTGGTGGCAGCCATACAGCCCACTCATACTTTGGAGCCACTTCGCTACGTGAATGTACAGACACTGCCTGGTCGCGGCTCCCACACCATTATTCGTGCTTAGTTCAGACAGCTTCATACTTTTTGCTATTATATAACCTGGGCTCTTGTTCTTCCTGCACTTTTTGTAATGAATCTTTGTGCGCCTGGAGAAATACTGTGTTATCTTGAATAAAAATCTCTCAGTGTACATGCCGCGTCAATTCAGGATGAATCTCAAAGTATGTTGCAACGTGGGACAGAAACTACATCTATGGCACATCTAGGGCACCACTTCACTACGCGCCATATCGCTGTTGCTATGACGTATTCCAGCCAATCAGAAGCCGTCCTTTGTATATAAAAGTGGGAGCCTCGCTAGTGTACGACACCCCCTCCTTTCCTCTGTCTTTTTCCTGGGCTCCCTCCCCCCCCTTACCTCCTCTTTTTTCCCCACCTCCCCTCTCTACCCCATTCTCTCCCCCGAGTCCTTTTGCATCTCCCTCCTCTGCCTCTTCTCTTCCCTCTCGCGTCTGCCCTGCCCCTCCCCCCCCCCCCTTATGAGTCCTCTCCCTCCTTGGTTCCCTCCCTTTTCGTTTTTTCCTCTCCTCCCTCCTTGTTTTTCCCCCTCCTCCTGGTCCCCCCCTCCCCCCATCTGCCTTTGGCTCGGGAGTGTCATCTTTGTGCCACCGATTTCGTGCAGTGTTTTACAATGAGTATTTTTACAGTGAATGTTCCGTGTTGTGTCTTTTGGGAAGTATTGCCATCATACTGTCGCTGGGTGTAATTTTTTATCTCTTGTGAACAGAAATCAGACTGTCGCCATGTTTTTTAATTGTGTGTCTACTATGTTACTTGTCTGATTCCTGTGTATTTTATTAACATTGCCAACCCCTTTTGTTTCCTGTTTTAACTTTCCGCATTTTTCTGCCATTTTACACTTTAAGTCACCGTTTTATCGCCTGTTTTTCTTGTTTCTTTTCTTCTTCCGTTTTTAAAAAAGTCTGTAGACTGTAGAGCAGCATACTAAGCTGCTGCCAGCCCGCCCCCTTCGGGGGGGGGGGGGGGGAATTGAAAATCAATAAAGGAAAAAAAAATAGTGTACGACAGTCAGTTTTAGCACTGACGACGACCATGGAGGTAGTGGTCGAAAGCTTGGAGTTTCATCCTGAATTGATGCGGCATGTACACCGAGAGATTTTTATTCAAGAAATACGTCGCGAAAGACTTCGTAGCCATACTATGTTATCTTCTTCGCGAATCATTTCTGCTCCAATCCAACTCTTCTACAACAACATTTGCTGCACGACTCTGTAGCCCACCTCTCCTTGCCACTGTGTGCGAAATCGTACACAACACATACAGCCGCGCGAAGTAGCCGCGCGGTCGCAGACGCCTTGTCACGGTTCGCGCTGCACTCCCCATCAGAAGTTCGAGTCCTCCCTCGGGTATGGGTGTGTGTGTTGTCCTTAGCGTATGTTAGATTAAGTAGTGTGTAAGCCTATGGACTTGTGACCTCAGCAGTCCCACAGGAACTTACCACCACCACCACCACCAAAACTCATACGATCGTGGACGAGCAGTTGAACGGCTAGAAGCCGTTCAAAGTGTGTACCCTTCCAGCATTAAAAATTTCCGGTACAAAATTGGCTGACAATTGAAACTGATAAATTTTGGGCGTAAGCAGCGCTACGTCGTGGCCTGTGAAATCAGTCTGAATAAACTGAAAAATTCCTACCTCATAATGGTGTCGCCGGATAACGCTGTCTATATATCTGCTCCTAAATGGCACAGCTTAGTGCAATGCTGGCTCTATCTACTACTACAGAACAACATTTGTCTGAGATTTGCATTATTAGAAAAAAAAACTGATTTTGCTTGTTGACACAGCTGCATAGCTGGTCCTCTGATTACTAAACAACACATGCCTATAATCTGGGAAGTTGTTTGTAAAATATTTAAATTCAAGTAAATGGCTGGTAAAAAATTATGTTCTGAAAAACCTTATTATTGAAAACATTTCTGCAAATCATTACATAAAAATTTGAACATTACAAGTCTGACTTCATTAGTGCTAACAAATCACAAAAAGATTGAAACAAATTCATATTAACATCTCAGACAACAAATTTAAGTACGCGCATGGCGATGAATAATAATAAATTTTACCTTACACTACATGGCAAAGTACTGCGCTGCACTAGCGGCGACTGCTATTGCTCTTAATGGCTAGCAACTGTACTGTAGCGCTGAGCTACTACGACTTCGTAACAGCGAGCTATTGCGACTGCTCCATAACAACGAACTATTGCGACTGCTCTGTAGGAGCCAGCGATTATTCCTGCTGCCGACACCGTTCTGACCTGCGATTCTATTGCAGCAGAGATGTTTTATATCGCAGGCAGCGCGTGAGCAATACATCGAAATTACATTTGCTCCAGTAGGGTAGTGAACAATAAACCTCTTACGTAACGATCCCCTTACAAGTGTCACTACTGCGACCACAGTAAAGGGTGTATCCAAAAGTGTCATCTCACAATAAAAAAAAGACCACGATAGCATACTAGCGGCCATAGACAGAACATCACACTACAGGAGGATCGATACTTAGCCCTAGTGGCGAAAAGCAATAGAGATCTCACTTTGTCATATCCTCCCCACTCGTCTAAAATAGGGCGCCTAGGAAGCTGTTTTCTCGGCGAGTAATAAAGAACGGACTTAAGCGGGGAGATGCCCTGTCCCCGCTACTTTTTAATTTAGTCCTAGAATGGCAGCAGATAATTCAGAGGGTGTGGAGTTAAATGGAAATATTAAGATATCAGGGTATGCAGATGATCTAAACATCATTAGCGATAGGAAAGAATCTGTAATAGCAAATGCGAATGCGTTAATCAAGGCTAGTGAAGATGTAGGTCTAAGGATAAGTGAAGACAAAACTAAATACCTGGTTACTACTAGAATGCCAACAGCAGTAGATCAGGAAATTTTAAGAGTTGGAGACATGCAGTTTGAAAAAGTGAGCACATTTAAGTATCTAGGCGTGGGCATCACTTCGAGAAATGAGAGCCGGCCGAGCGGTTCTAGGCGCTTCAGTCTGGAACCGCGCGACTGCTACAGTCGCAGGTTCGAATCCTGCCTTGGGCATGGAAGTGTGTGATGTCCTTAGGTTAGTTAGGTTTAAGTAGTTCTAAGTTCTAGGGGACTGATGACCTCAGACGTTAAGTCCCATAGTGCTCAGAGCCATTTGAGAAATGAGATTGAATCCGAACTGAAGAAGAGATTACGGGCGGGAAATGTGTGCTACTTCTCACTGGATAGATTACTTTCATCACGGATATTGTCTAGGAATTTAAAGATTAGAATATAAAAAACTATTATTCTACCAGTTATGCTGTATGGGTGTGAGACTTGGTCTCTCACTGTGCAAAATGAAAAGCCGTTTCGAGTATTTGAAAACAAAATTTTGAGGAAAATGTTTGGAGCAATAAGGGATGACATTAGCGGAGAGTGGCGAAAACTGCATAACTAAGAGGTTCACGAACTCTATTCAAGCCCTGACATAATCAGTATTATTAAATCACGTAGGCTGCGATGGGCGGGTCACGTAGCTCGAATGGATGAGGGCAGGGCAGCACGCAGAGTAATGGTAGGGCACCTAGAAGGCAAACGTCCTGTGGGGGGACCGAGGCGTAGATGGGAGGACAATGTGAAGGCTGATTTGAGGAGCCTAGGTATTGAAGGTGAATGGAAGGAAATAGCCCAAGACAGGGACAGATGGCGAAAATACGGTGCTGCGGTAATGGACTCTCGAGTCCGGTATGACCAGTGAGTAAGTAAGGAAGGAAGGAAGGAAGCTGTTTTCTCGGCGAGGTAGACTACAATTCAAGCAAACCTTATTAATGGAGTTTATTACAGTAAATTAACTTGACAATACTTAAGTTTGCGTATTTACAAATATGGGACGCAAGCAAATGGCGACATGCAAATAATCAATATCCTTCGATATATAAAATTTCCATGCAAGCAATTAATAGAGATCACAAGTCACGGCTAAAGCGTCTGGATGGCGGCACGTCTTCTAGTCCGGCCGCTGCTAGGCGGAATAGCACTTATATTCTCTTCGTATAGCCGCCGCTCCTGTCGTGGTGTCGTCCTAGTCAGCGTACTGTTGGCTGACGTCGTCTCACAGGCCTCTCTGCTGTAACGTACCAGGTCGAGAGGCAGCGCTTGATGTTACGCCGGAACACACTTCGTAGGCAGATCGCTGCAGATTTGCAGCCGCTGTCTCTACGTGTATGTTTGCCAGAACCATTTCGTGGCGATTACACATATTGCGCCTGTTTGTGATGTGTACGGGTAGTCTGAGCAGAACGGATCGCACACGTCGTATTAGGTTTAGGTGCTCTGAGGTGGACAGAGGGACTGTGACAGTGCAAACAAGTTAGTGACATACAAATATATACTTCATTGCGCTGCAATACTTAACTAAACTTCTACACCAATAGACCCAGAAGGCCGCAGCGACCGTGGCCGAAGCGTTGGTGTTTCTCCAGCAGCAGCCGGCCGAAGTGGCCGTGCGGTTAAAGGCGCTGCAGTCTGGAACCGCAAGACCGCTACGGTCGCAGGTTCGAATCCTGCCTCGGGCATGGATGTTTGTGATGTCCTTAGGTTAGTTAGGTTTAACTAGTTCTAAGTTCTAGGGGACTAATGACCTCAGCAGTTGAGTCCCATAGTGCTCAGAGCCATTTTCTCCAGCAGCAGTAGTTTTATACATTATGACGCGGTACCACACCCAGAAAACTTTCATGTCCACTTGTACAGCAACTCGTTGGATGTGCTTGGGGACATATACAACCAAGCAGTGGACTGTCGAGGCGTGCGTTACTGAATACTATGTCAACAAGTCTGTCAGTCCTGGGTGCCACACTGCCAATCACTGTAAGTAAATGCTTGTCTCCATGCGAAGGCTGGAGGTGACTCCACTAATGTAGATTCTCACAGGCTGTTCTCCACTACGAACTGCAATCCTGGAACTCCACACTACAACTGGCGTACGCCAATGCCGAACACGAACCATTGCTGCCTGTGACCACCGCTTATTATAACGCAGAAATCCATCTCATTGGCGGCGGCGCGAGGTTGTTGACTGGGCCGTGCTTCTGGGTGGTGGTGAACTTCGAAGTGCCGCCCGTGACGTCAGTCATGAACTGTCTCAATGCACCGGCTCCGGTTGCTTCCATTAGCTAGGACCCAAGAGTTTGTATGGTCGGAAGCCTGTTAAATGGATCCCACTTCAACCACACCATTGTGGAAAAAGAGTTCGTTGGTGTAGGCAGCATTTTGGTTGTGGTCACCAAGGGGGGTCCAAAATGATGTTCTCCAACGAATCCCGTGGCATGTGATTCTGGCCATCAGTTAATGTGGAGAGAGAGGAGAATACGTAGCAGACCACAGAATATTGATGAACGTCATTGGTACAGCCTATGCGTTATTGTGTGGGCAGGCATTATGAACAATGCCTAAACACCGCTACATATCTTTGAGTGAGGTACCGTTAAGCATAGCGGTATTGCAGGGAGATTGTTCTGGTTCACGTCCACCTGTTTAGGGGTGCAGTAGGTTCTGACTTTCTGTTTGTGGACACAGGACCGCTGAGGTGCTGGAACACTGGAAAGTGAAGATATTGAACATGTGGATTGGCCTGCGTACTCCCCAGACCTAAACACTATAGACCATACCTGGGAAGCCCTTGGCAGACGTGTTCCGCAACGAACACTCCCTCCCCAAACCGTGCAAGAACTGAAAACCACTTTGAGAGAGGAGTGGAACATTAAAACCCAAGGGCTCCTCAACAATTTGGCACCCAGGATGAATAACAGATACAAAATGTACACTGGTGTCCAAAATTATAGCAACAAACGGGAATTTTGCAAGAATGCATCTATTTTGCCACAAAATAGTATGAACAGGTGATACTAAAGTAGAAACGTCTTTGGTGTGGCGTCACGTGTGCTGCACTGCTGTTGAAATTGCTCGTTAATATTTTATAAAATTTTAGTCTTCAGTTACTTATTTTAAAGTTTATTTGTGTTAATATTTGCTGTAAAAGTAATTTATTAGTAGATTTTCATTAATCTCAATCTTTCTTCCTGTGTTATTGACTCGAGTGGTCTGTTATTCGTGAGTGTGCTTTCGTCGTTCGTCTAAGCCTCACACCACAATAGTGTGTTTACATTTTGCGGCGTGCACTGCATCTGTAGCGGTTATAAAGCTAAGTACTGACCAACTTACTTCTGCACTGTTATATTGTTATTAAATTTAATAGTTTTCAGCGGTGTTTCCTGCCGTTTGTGGCGAAATAACGATTTAATAATCTTTTGGAATCGTTCGCTCACTGTGTTTTTTAGAGTTTTCTGTGCGTTGAAGTCGTTTAGTAAATTTCGTGCCTCAGTTTTCAACTGACGTTTCTTATTGTTTCTTATTGTTTCTAGTGAAATATTTCGGTAAAATTTTCATTCAGTGTTTTAATTTCGTTTAGAGTTCCAGTGGCCGTTTGAATTTTTTGGTTTTACCTAATAATTTTGTGAAGTTTTCTTGGTATTAGTATTAGCTGTGGTGTAGTAGTATTAATAAAAGTAGTTGCGTTCTTAGTTGGCAGAAAATTTAGAGACCATTATTGTTAGTTCTATAAACAGTTCTACTGGTGTAACGTAGACCTATAGTTTTTTTCAGTAACTGTAAAATTTTACCATGAATGAGAAGTGTGGGCTCTGTCGTAGGTTTGTAAGTAGTAGGTTACAGTGTGGGATTTGTTAAAAGTATTTACATGGGAGGGGGGGAGGGAATGCAGTGGGGAAGACAGTGGTCATTTTAGTGAGATCCTCTCCTGGGAATGCAGGATCTATAGCAGAAATAAGTTGATAAAGGAGCAGGAGCGTAAGATCTGTGTCCTTCAGGTGCAGTTACAACGCGCAAAGGAGGAACTAGATAGGTCGAGGAGGGTGAAGGGTGGTGGGGAACTGGCAGTTGGCACGAAGGCAGCTAGGAAGAGGAGGTATTCAAACAGTTTTACTTTGCAACAGATTTGACCAACTGTCAGAGCTGAGTGGAGAGGAGCATCGTGTAGGTAGATGTCGGGAACATGCAGCAGTCCTCGGCAATTAGGAGGCCTTGGTTAGTTGCAAAGTCTAGCAGAAAGGAGGAGGTTCTGCTGGTAGGTAGTTCTCACGGTAGAGGTGCGGGCCAGAAGTTGCAGCCGGCCGGAGTGGCCGAGCGGTTCTAGGCGCTACAGTCTGGAACCGCGAGACCGCTACGGTCGCAGGTTCGAATCCTGCCTCGGGCATGGATGTGTGTGATGTCCTTAGGTTAGTTAGGTTTAAGTAGTTCTAAGTTCTAGGGGACTGATGACATCAGAAGTTAAGTCCCATAGTGTTCAGAACCATTTGAACCAGCAGTTGCAGGCGGTGTTGCGTAGTGAGTACCAGGTCACCAGCATTGTGAAGCCTAGTGCAGGGTTGGCGCAATGACTGACAGCATAGGGGAGTTATGTAGGAATTTTACGAAGGAGGATCAGGTAGTGATAGTGGGTGTAGCAGGGAACAGGCTTGATAGGTACGGGGAATATGATGTAGGTGGTGACCTGGTAAAAATAGCTACTCAAACTGGTGGCACTAATATGCATTTCGTGCAACTGTTTCAGCGTCATGATCGGCCTCACCTTAATGCGGCTGTTAGGCGCGTTAACGTGGGGCTGGGGAGGGTGCTAATGGCAGAGGGCATGGGTCACATCTCAGTGGTGCCAGCTGGGTCTATCAGTAGATCGGGTTTCACTAGGCATGGCCCATACCTCAATAGATAAGGGAAGGGGAGGCTGGCTAAGCTTATAGGTGACAGTGTAGTGGATAGTGGTGGTGGTGGGGTAACTCATGGAAAAATTTCTGTAGTAGTTGGTTTTAGAGCTGCAACTTTTTTAGATTGAAGTCAACTGATAGGTATACTTGCTTAAAGGAAATCCCTCTAACTATGGGCTCTCCTTCCGAGGATGTAATGTTTCCAAGTAGAGAAGGAATTAGCATATTTCATCAAAATATAAGAGGTATTAGAGATAAAGTTAGTGAACTGCTTATATAAGTTGACTGACATTATTGGTATATCTGAGCACCACTTAAATAATTTGACAATTCAGAGGCTTCCTTTACCAGGATACAGATTAGCTGGCTATTTCTCAAGTAGTTCCTTGTGGGGTGGCTATGTACGTAAAAAAAACAGTTTTCCGTTTGAATCCATAGATGTATCACGACACTGCACTGAACAGATAACTCAATGTTTTGCAGGGGCAGATAAATTTAGTGAAACTAATCTCCTAATTGTTATTGTTTATAGGTCCCCTAACTCCGACGTCAGAGTATTTCTGCTCAAGCTAGAGAGGGTTCTTGATTCACTTTGTAGGAAGTACCAGAAACTAGTTATATGTGGTGACTTCAATATAAATTACGTATATGACAGTGCAAGAAAAAGGATGTTGGTAGATCTCCTAAATTCATATGATCTGATGCAGACTGTGTTTTTCCCTACTAGGGTGCAGGGGAACAGTAGCACAGCCATAGACAATATTTTTATTCATTCTTGATTACTAGATGGGCATTTTGTTAGTAAAAGCGTGAATGGCCTTTCAGACCATGATGCACAAAATTTAACACTAAAAGACTTTTGTACTCAAACCAATGTCATATTTAATTACAAACTACGTAGAAAATTTAATCCAACAGCGATCGAGGTTTTTAACCTTGTCAAGGAACAAGAGTGGTAGGATGTTTATTGTGCCGATAACATAGGTGACAAATACAATGCTTTCCTTGACACATTTCTCATGCTCTTTGAGAGTTGCTTTCCATTAAAACTTTCTAAATGGGGTATTAGCAGTAATAGGCATACCGGGTGGCTGTCTAGTGGGATAACAAAGTGGGAATTGTATCAAAATGTTAAAAGTAGTCACAATCAAGCTACAGTAGCCCATTACAAACAGTATTGTAAGGTGCTTAAAAATGTTATTAGGAAGGCAAAGAGTATGTGGTATGCCAATAGAATAGCTAATTCACAGGATAAAATTAAAACCACATGGTCAGCAGCACAAGGTCGATTACATAAAGTCAGTTCACAGTAAAAATATTTCTGTTACTGATAAATGAGGTATATGTACTGTATTTAACAATCATTTTCTGAGCGTTGCTGGCGAATTAAATAAAAATTTAGTTTCTACAGGAAATCACATAGTAACTTTCTTGGCAAATGCCTTTCCGAGATTGACGTCTGAAATACTCCTGTGTGATACTTTAATCTGTTTGTAAACCACCTTGAAGCTGTACTGGCCCATTTAACAACCAAAAACAAAGAAATAGTGGTTGCTGGTGATTTCAATGTAGATTTCCTTAAAGACTCTCCCAATAAGAACTTATTTGAGTTCGTAACACTATAATTCAACTTAATTCCCACTGTAAAGTTCCCCACTAGGATAGCCACTTGCTCACAAACAGCCATTGATGATATCTTTATAGAAAAGTCCAATGAACAAAATTATATTACAAAACCAATAGTCAATGGCCTCTCACACCATGACATGCAGTTCCTTCTGTTAAATGTTAATACTGAACAGGATATAAAATCTGTTAAATCTGAGCTCAAGAGGGTAATCAGTAAGCCAAAAATTGATTATTTTAGGACACTCCTCAGAGACATTCACTGGACTGATGTTTACAGTGCTCATGGCATGAATGAAAAATATAACATTTTTGCTAATAAAGTGCTTACCTTATTCGAACACTGCTTTCCCCCAAAACTTACCAAGGTTAGAGCAAAATCTACAAAGAAGCCATGGATTTCTTGAGGAATAGGGGTATCTTGTAACACAAAAAGAAAACTGTATCTGTCAATCTGAAACATTTCCAATGTTGATGCTATAGCACATTATAAGAAATACTGCAAAATATTCAAGACTGTAATACGGATGTCAAAGCAAATATATTACAAGGAAAAGATAGTCATATCAGATAACAAAATAAAGACAATATGGGATATAGTGAAGGAGGAGACCGGTAGAACCAGGCATGAAGAGGAACAAACAGCATTAAGAGTAAATGATACATTGGTGACAGATGTGTATAGTGTTGCAGAACTTTTTAACAAACATTTTATAACTGTTACTGAAAAGATGGGGTTGTCAGGTTCGGTAGATGCTGCTATGGATTACCTTAGACCAGACATTTCAAGTAACTTCCATAATATGAATTTGACCCTCACTACCCCAACAGAAATAATGTCCATCATAAAATCTTTAAAATCAAAAACATCTAGTGGGTATGATGAAATATCAACAAAGTTAATTAAAGAATGTGATTCTGAGCTAAGTAACATATTAAGCTATCTGTGTAACCAGTCGTTTATCAGTGGAATATTTCCTGAATGGCTGAAATATGCCGAAGTTAAGCCACTGTTTAAGAAGGGAGATAAAGAAATAGCATCAAATTTCCATCCAATTTCACTGTTGCCAGCATTCTCAAAAATTTTCGAAAAAGTAATGTACAGTCGTCTTTATAACCATCTTATCTCAAATAACATACTGTCAAAGTCACAGTTTGGATTTCTAAAAGGTTCTGATATTGAGAAGGCTATCTACACTTACAGTGAAAATGTGCTTAATTCATTAGACAAAAAATTGCAGGCAACTGGTATATTTTGTGATCTGTCAAAGGCCTTTGACTGTGTAAATCACAATATCCTTTTAAGTAAACTAGAATATTATAGTGTAATAGGAAATGCTGCAAAATGGTTCAAATCTTATATCTCTGGCAGGAAACAAAGGGTGTTATTAGGAAAGAGACATGTATCAAGCTATCAGGCATCATCCAACTGGGAACTAATTACATGTGGGGTCCCACAAGGTTCCATTTTGGGGCCCTTACTTTTTCTTGTGTATATCAATGACCTTGCATCAGTAACATTACCAGATGCCAAGTTTGTTTTGTTTGCTGATGATACAAACATTGCAATAAATAGCAAATCAAGTGTAGTCTTAGAAAGATCAGCCAATAAAATATTTGTGGACATTAATCACTGGTTCCTAGCCAATTCTTTGTCACTAAACTTTGAAAAAACACACTACATGCAGTTCAGAACTTGTAAGGGGTGTCCCAAGAGTATATGTCTAACATACGATGACAAGAAGATAGAAGAAGTGGACAGTATTAAATTCTTGGGATTACAGCTTGATAATGAATTCAACTGGAAGGAGCACACTACAGAACTGCTGAAGCATCTTAACAAACCTCTGTTTGCAATGCGAATTTTGTCAGACATAAGGGATATAAAAATGAAAAAGCTGGCATACTATGCTTACTTTCATTCCATAATGCCATATGGGATTATTTTTTGGGGTAATTCATCAAGCCAAGATAAAGTTTTCTGGGCACAAAAACGTGCAGTAAGAGTTATATGTGGTGTGAACTCAAGAACATCCTGCAGAAGCCTTTTTAGGGAACTAGGGATACTAACTACTGCTTCCCAATATATTTATTCCTTAATGAAATTTGTCATTAAAAATATATCACTTTTTCAAACCAACAGCTCAATTCATGGAATCAATACTAGAAGTAAGAATAATCTTCACAAGGATTTAAAGTCACTTAGTCTTGTACAAAAAGGTGTGCATTATTCAGGAACACACATTTTCAATAACTTGCCAGCAGCCATAAAAAGCTTAACAACCAATGAAATTCAGTTTAAGAGAAGCCTAAAGGATTTATTGGTGGCCAACTCCTTCTACTCCATTGATGAATTTCTTAGTAAAACCAACTGATTTGTATATAAGTACAACATAACTTCTGCACAATTTCAGTGCAGTAATGTGTTCATTGAAAATTTGTGTGTGTGTGTGTGTGTGTGTGTGTGTGTGTGTGTGTGTGTGTGTGTGTGTGTGTAAGTATAATCTAACTTCTGCACCATTTCAGTGCAGTAATGTGTTCATTGTAAATAAGTATTACAGTAGTTGTATTACATGTTTATTACCTTATAAATAAATAAAAAACTTTTTTATTTTAAATTCAGTGCATTAGTATTTGTAAAATGACTCTAAGTGTTCATTAAAAAATGACAATCATTCCACTTGGGACCTGTGGAATGGTACATTAGCTTATTTGTTTTAGTTGTAAATATTTGTCGTGTATTGTTGTTTTTCTGACATGTTCCACATCCTGGAGGACCTCCTCACTACGGATCAATTGGAATGAAAGTAAATCTAATCTAATCTAATACAGACAAGAGGGAGGTTGAGTCAATAATTAAATCACTGAAGACTAAGGACTATCATGGTTATGATGGAGTGTCTATCAGAATATTAAGTACTGTGCTGCACATGTTAGCCCTATATTCAGCCATATTTGTAATGTTTCCTTTAGGAATGGTCAGTTTCCTGAACGATTAAAGTACTCAGTAATAAAGCCGCTTTATAAAAAGGGAGAAAAGGATAATGTAGGCAATTTTAGACTTATTTCTATGCCATCAGTGTTTGCGAAAGTTATTGAAAAGGCTGTGTATGTAAGGATAATTGATCATTTTATAAAACATGATTTGCCATCAAATGTACAGTTCGGCTTTAGAAGTCGTTTAACAACTGAAAATGCTATATTCTCTTTTCTCTGTGAGGTACTGCATGGGCTAAACAAAAGGTTTCGAACACTTGGCATATTTTTTGATTTATCTAGGGCATTTGATTGTGTTGATCACAAAATTGTGCTCCAAAGTTGGACCATTATGGCATACAGGGAGTTGCTCATAATTGGTTAACCTCTTACTTTAGCAACAGGGAGCAAAAGGTCATTATTCAAAATGTTGATAACGGCTGTGATGTGGGGTACTGTCAAGTGGGGAATGCCCCAGGGATCAGTGTTGGGACCACTCCTGTTCCTTATTTATATAAATGATATGCTCTAGTATTACGGTAACTCTAAAATATCACTGTTTGCTGATGACACTAGCTTGGTAGTAAAGGAAGTTGTGTGCAAAATTGGCTTGGTTTCGAATAGTGCAGTGCATGACCTAAGATCATGGCTTGTAGAAAATAAACTAACGCTAAATCACAGTAAGTTTTTAGTTTCTAACACGCAATTCAACAAAACCTGACGTTTTAATTTCACAGAATGGGCATATGATTAGTGAAATTGAACAGTTCAAATTTCTAGGTGTTCAGATAGATAGTAAGCTGTCGTGGAAAGCATATGTTCAGGATCTTGTTCAAAGACATAATACTGCCGTTTTTTTGCTATTCTAACGGTATCAGAAGTGACTGATCGTTCGGCACCAAAATTAGTCTACTTTGCTTATTTTCATTGGCTTATGTCGTTGTTGTGGTCTTCAGTCCTGAGACTGGTTTGATGCAGCTCTCCATGCTACTCTATCCTGTGCAAGCTTCTTCATCTCCCAGTACCTACTGCAACCTACATCCTTCTGAATCTGCTTAGTGTATTGATCTCTTGGTCTCCCTCTACGATTTTTACCCTCCACGCTGCCCTCCAATGCTAAATTTGTGATCCCTTGATGCCTCAAAACATGTCCTACCAACCGATCCCTTCTTCTAGTCAAGTTGTGCCACAAACTTCTCTTCTCCCCAATCCTATTCAATACCTCCTCATTAGTTACGTGATCTACCCACCTTATCTTCACCATTCTTCTGTAGCACCACATTTCGAAAGCTTCTATTCGATTCTTGTCCAAACTGGTTATCGTCCATGTTTCACTTCCATACATGGCTACACTCCATACAAATACTTTCAGAAACGACTTCCTGACACTTAAATCTATACTCGATGTTAACAAATTTCTCTTCTTGAGAAACGCTTTCCTTGCCATTGCCAGTCTACATTTTATATCCTCTCTACTTCGAACCTCATCGGTTATTTTACTCCCTAAATAGCAAAACTCCTTTACTACTTTAAGTGTCTCATTTCCTAATCTAATTCCCTCAGCATCACCCGACTTAATTTGTCTACATTCCATTATCCTCGTTTTGCTTTTGTTGATATTCATCTTATATCCTCCTTTCAAGACACTGTCCATTCCGTTCAACTGCTCTTCCAAGTCCTTTGCTGTCTCTGACAGAATTACAATGTCATCGGCGAACCTCAAAGTTTTTACTTCTTCTCCATGAATTTTAATACCTACTCCGAATTTTTCTTTTGTTTCCTTTACTGCTTGCTCAATATACAGATTGAATAACATCGGGGAGAGGCTACAACCCTGTCTCACTCCCTTCCCAACCACTGCTTCCCTTTCATGCCCCTCGACTCTTATAACTGCCATCTGGTTTCTGTACAAATTGTAAATAGCCTTTCGCTCCCTGTATTTTACCCCTGCCACCTTCAGAATTTGAAAGAGAGTATTCCAGTCAACATTGTCAAAAGCTTTCTCTAAGTCTACAAATGCTAGAAACGTAGGTTTGCCTTTTCTTAATCTTTCTTCCAAGATAAGTCGTAAGGTCAGTATTGCCTCGCGTGTTCCAACATTTCTACGGAATCCAAACTGATCATCCCCGAGGTCGGCTTCTACCAGTTTTTCCATTCGTCTGTAAAGAATTCGCATTAGTATTTTGCAGCTGTGACTTATTAAACTGATAGTTCGGTAATTTTCACATCTGTCAACACCTGCTTTCTTTGGGATTGGAATTATTATATTCTTCTTGAAGTCTGGGGGTATTTCGCCTGTCTCATACATCTTGCTCACCAGATGGTAGAGTTTTGTCAGGACTGGCTCTCCCGAGGGCATCAGTAGTTCTAATGGAATGTTGTCTACTCCCGGGGCCTTGTTTCGACTCAGGTCTTTCAGTGCTCTGTCAAACTCTTCACGCAGTATCTTATCTCCCATTTCATCTTCATCTACATCCTCTTCCATTTCCATAATATTTTCCTCAAGTACATCTCCCTTGTATAAACCCTCTATATACTCCGTCCACCTTTCTGCCTTCCCTTCTTTGCTTAGAACTGGGTTGCCATCTGAGCTCTTGATATTCATACAAGTGGTTCTCTTCTCTCCAAAGGTCTCTTTAATTTTCCTGTAGGCAGTATCTATCTTACCCCTAGTGAGACAAGCCTCTACATCCTTACATTTGTCCTCTAGCCATCCCTGCTTAGCCATTTTGCACTTCCTGTCGATTTCATTTTTGAGACGTTTGTATTCCTTTTTGCCTGCTTCATTTACTGCATTTTTATATTTTCTCCTTTCATCAATTAAATTCAATATTTCTTCTGTTACCCAAGGATTTCTATTAGCCCTCGTCTTTTTACCTACTTGATCGTCTGCTGCCTTCACCACTTCATCCCTCAGAGCTACCCATTCTTCTTCTACTGTATTTCTTTCCCCCATTCCTGTCAATTGTTCCCTTATGCTCTCCCTGAAACTCTCTACAACCTCTGGTTCTTTCAGTTTATCCAGATCCCATCTCCTTAAATTCCCACCTTTTTGCAGTTTCTTCAGTTTCAATCTGCAGTTCATAACCAATAGATTGTGGTCAGAATCCACATCTGCCCCTGGAAATGTCTTACAATTTAAAACCTGGTTCCTAAATCTCTGTCTTACCATTATATAATCTATCTGAAACCTGTCAGTATCTCCAGGCTTCTTCCATGTATACAGCCTCCTTTCATGATTCTTGAACCAAGTGTTAGCTATGATTAAGTTATGCTCTGTGCAAAATTCTACAAGGCGGCTTCCTCTTTCATTCCTTCCCCCAATCCATATTCACCTACTATGTTTCCTTCTCTCCCTTTTCCTACTGACGAATTCCAGTCACCCATGACTATTAAATTTTCGTCTCCCTTCACTACCTGAATAATTTCTTTTATCTCGTTATACATTTCATCTATTTCTTCATCATCTGCAGAGCTAGTTGGCATATAAACTTGTACTACTGTAGTAGGCATGGGCTTTGTGTCTATCTTGGCCACAATAATGCGTTCACTATGCTGTTTGTAGTAGCTAACCCGCACTCCTATTCTTTTATTCATTATTAAACCTACTCCTGCATTACCCCTATTTGATTTTGTATTTATAACCCTGTAATCACCTGACCAAAAGTCTTGTTCCTCCTGCCACCGAACTTCACGTCGTATGGTATTATATTTTGGGGTAACTCTTCCCATTCTAAAAGGATATTTTTGGCTCAGAAACGGGCGGTTCGGGCAATAAGTGGTGTAAGTTCACGAACCTCTTGTCGACCCCTGTTCACGAGTCTGGTTATTTTGACATTGGCCTCTCCAAATATATATATATATATTCCTTACTATAACAATATTAGCTTATTCCCAAGAATAAGCAGCTTTCACTCGGTTAATACTCGGCAGAAATCAAACCTACATTTGGATTGGACTCCCGTAACTCTTGTGCAGAAAGGTGTGCAGTATGCTGCTGCATCCATTTTCAATAAGCTACCACTCGAACTCAAATGTTATCAGCAATCCACGCGCTTTCAAATCGAAACTGAAGAGTTTCTTCAGGAGTCACGCCTTCTAGTATGTCGAGGAGGCCGGACTGTGTGGCCGAGCGGTTCTAGGCGCTTCAGTCTGGAACAGCGCGACCGCTACGGTCGCAGGTTCGAATCCTGCCTCGGGCATGGATGTTTGTGATGTCCTTAGGTTGGTTAGGTTTAAGTAGTTCTAAATCTAGGGGACTGATGATCTCAGATGTTAAGTACCATAGTGCTCAGAGCCATTTGAACCATTCTGTCGAGGAGTTCCTTGAAAAATTAAGCTGATTATTATGGTAGTGTCGATTGTGTTTACTTAAACTTACGGACTGAATTTTTTCGGGTTCATGAACATTTATTTTTATCTGTTATTACTTTTATGTTGTAATTTCATGTACTGACACGTTCCATGACCTTAGAGATTTGCACCTCAATTTTGTCCTACGGAACTTGACGTATAAATAAAAAAAAATGAACAGTGTAAAAAAAATTGCAACATGCATAACCTAGACAAAAATGTTCTTCGTTTTTTCCAACTTAACGGACTTGCGCACACATTCCGACAACTGATTAATGTGCTCAATATGGAGTGTGACCATCTCTGGCAGCAATACAGGCCTCATAACGACTGGGCATGGTGTGTATGATGTCATCAGTCTCTTGTTGAGGCAATAGCGTCCATTCCACCTGCAGAACTCCTTTCAAGTATTGGAGAATGATCAGTGGATGCTGACGTGATACAACCTCTATCTCTAGTGTGCGTCCAAGACATGCTCCATGGTATTCAAACCGGGAGAGCTAGCAGGCCACGCCATGCGTGTCTTATCTTCCGTTTCCAAGAAAACATCAGCCGCCTGTGCTCTATTAGGTCGAGCATTATCGTCCATCAGTACGAAGTTTGGGCCCACAGAACCTCACAACAACCACATATGATGTCCCAAAATCTCGTCACAATGCCTGACAGCAGTTAGACCTTGCCAGTTCACCTGCACAACTTCATGAAGAGGTGATTGGGCGGTCAACATAATGTCCGCCCACATCGTTAGGGATCCTCCCTAATAATGGTCTCTTTCCACAATACTTGGGTCCCAAAACCATGTTCGACATTCCTTCCAGACGTGAATCCGTCGGGAATCACTCTCCAGGTCAAATTGGGACTTATCTGTGAAAAGAACATTTGCCCACTGTTCGACCATTCATGTGCCATGTTGACGATTTCAATCTAGACGTTCCTTTCTGTGAAGACACTTCAGAGGTACAAGTACAGCAAGTCTCTCACAGTAAAGGCCACTCTGCTGAAGCCTCGATACAACATGTAGAGTTAACTCTTTGACTGCTATGCACTGTGTTTGCTGTTGTCCTTCATTCCTGTGAGTTGCCATTTCAACAGTACCTCTGTTCCTTAGCAATTGTCATGCAGTGTATTTTTTTTAAACCTTCTTGACGATTTTTGGATCATAAACAGTGTCGACATGCGTTCACCATCTACAAAGTCACGCCATGTTCAGTATATGACCGAAATATGTAACGATTAAAAGCATGTTATGTGATGGTGTCTCGGAAAAACAACAAAAGATTGTGTAATTGCATGAGTAAGTTTCGCGAAGACCATGCGATGATTGTATGTTTATTGTTAGAAAGTGAATTAGATATTTGTTTCGTAGATAATTTCGTCGATTTTTTATGAAAATAATGTGGAACGTATACGGTTTCAGGCTACTTACGAATATACTTGATTATTTTGTGAACGTGGCTACATGATGCCCTAACATTTAATAATAACGAAAATATCAAACTTAAGTACTATTCATTCAACTATTGATAAGATTCAATTTAGGTTTTTTCAGCTAAATAAGGTACCAGTTTTTAATTAAAAGTTTTGCATGTAGTGTAGATGCAGCTCTCCAGGGGAGGCTAAATTTAAAATTTGCTTTTTGCCTGTCTGACATTTTATGTTACTTGGAAAATGATCACAGATTTTTGTAGTTGCATATTGAACTTCTTCTGATCCGCTAAGAGAAGAAAAAGACCTTTTTTACGCATAGCTGAAGACATCGCTACTCCTATCTAATTGTTGTAGATTATTTATGACGAATTTCATAAGCGCATATACATATTCTGAAGGAGCTGTGAAAATGCCTAACCCCTTAAAGAGGGGTCTACAAGATGACTGTGAACGAACCCCACTTATTATTAATACTGTTCGCTTCTGTATAATCAGTACTTTTTTTCTAACTAATAAGTTAAGCCTGCTAAGTGACACACAACTATGCATTTTTTTTCATGTTCGGTTCGCCATCTTTTTTTACCTGCTGTCTTTCACAGAGGCCGGTTATCCGATATTGGCTTCAATTGGGGCCGTCGACTTAATCACCCCGCTGATAAATACGTTATCACACGCTGCTGTGTCAATCAGAGATACTTCCCAACTGCTATCTGTGCGAATCCTGTCGGAAAATCCAATACTTCCGGAATTTTTTGTTTAGGTATGAATCCATTCCTTGTAATTTTGATTCTCGTTTCTAGATTTGACGGAATACATAAGCGTCTGTGTAACAGTTGAGAATTCTTGCACGTTACAGCCGAGCGGGGTGCGTAAATGGTTAAGGTAATTTGTGGTTCAAATTGTGGTGTAAAACTTGTGGGATTAGACGTGAATCGTTGCAACTCGTTCTCTGTAGCGCTGATATCCAGTACAACAGCGATCTGGAAGGGAAGATTCAAGCAAATTATCAAAACAATTGGCCGCCGCTAAGCGCACCGAGCGAGGTGGCGCTGTGGTTAGCACAATGGACTTGCATTCGGGAGAAGGACGGTTCAAACCAGCCTCCGGCTATCCAGAATTAGGTTTTCCGTGATTTCCCGAAATTGCTCCACGCAAATGCCGGGTTGGGTCTTTCGAAAGGGCACGGCCGATTTCCTTCGCCATCCTTGAAAAAATCTAAGCTTGTACTGCGTGTCTAATGACTTCGATGTCGACGGGAAACTGAATCCAATCTTTCTTCCCATTAAGCACTGTGCATTACGCCCCGGCCAGCTTTCCTATTTGTGGTGTTGTCGGCTAGCGACATAGTGGCTGACAAAATTACTGCACAACGGAGAATTCGGAACATTATTTACATCAGGCAGTGACCTTGGTTATTACTCCGTGCATCTATCTAATATCAGAAAAGGCAATGAGCATGTCTGATACAGTATAAACATGTTAACTCTTTGACTGCTAATGTTTTTCCGCCTAGCCGACCCTAAATTTACGAAAATCGGCGTATTTTGTCTTACGCTCTTTTCTCACAATTATATAATTTTTAATTCCGTATAAATTATACCCTTACTATTTATTGAAGTGATGAGGAGTGATAATAATACTGTTTTAGAAGTTCTTGTTGCGTGTGCTATACCTGAAAAAATACAGACATGACAACGCCATTCGTCTTTTCTGACACACAGTATTAACATCTTTCTTCTTCCTTGCTTGGCACACTGCGCAATTTCAGGAGGGTGTTTCCTTGACGGAATTGGGGGAGAGGAGGGGGGCCGGGAATAAATCCTGAAAGCAATTGCTCATAACTCGCAAAATATCGAAAGAAATAGTGTGTTTTACACCACTACACAGATCGATTTCTCAGCTTTCCAAAGGTATATAACGTGTCATTCTCTCGCGTAACTTATATTAATTAATTCTGATGACTTGGTGAGCTCTTTATAGTGGTTGAGATTTGAATTTAAATTTAACATGGTTGGTTAATAAAAATTAATCCTGAGCAAACTTATTTGTTCACGAACTAATCTTGAAATACGTTACGTTTAAGTTACGAACTGAAACAATCTTTTGGTATTTTTGCCTCGACTAAATATTTCTTCTCGAGCATGAGATCTTTCATTATTATTTGCAGTTGCCCACACACGCGAGAGAGAATTATTTCTTACCACTTTTAACAATTAGTTGTAGTCCGAGTCGTGGCTCTGTATCTCGGCCAAGAACTAAAAATGAAAATCTTAAAACTACGTCTGCTGCTGCTGCGTCAGTAGGCTGTGGAGAAAATGTTTATTATATTTTAGCAGTCGAATTCTTCGCTTCTGCGAATTTTATGAATTACGATTACCACGTAATGGCGTCTAGGGCTGCAGCGGCGGCTGTAATTGTTGCGCTGAAAATTACTCGTAATCTTGGTATTTAAAGGAAGCGGACATGAGATAGGGCTCACCTCTTACAAATAAGTGACAATAACATTAAACTAATGTATTATTAGATTATAGTACAATTGAGCTTAAATTCAACAGCAGCGAACCAATATGTCCGACTTCTCACATGGTAGACAAGAGAGAGAGAGAGTGTACAGATAAAAGAAGACAAATGAATTTACAAATTATACTGGAACAGAACCATTATAACAGATAAAACAACACCACATAACAAACCTGACATCATACTCACCAATGAAAAGAAGAAATTAACACAACTAACCGAAATATCCATACCCAATGCAATAAATATACAGAAGAAAACAGGAGAAAAAATTGAAAAATACATCCAACTGGCTGAGGAAGTCAAGGACATGTGGCATCAGGATAAAGTTGACATTATACCAATTATACTATCAACTACAGGAGTCATACCACACAATACCACCAGTACATCAACGCAATACAGCTACATCCAAACATACACTCCTGGAAATTGAAATGAGAACACCGTGAATTCATTGTCCCAGGAAGGGGAAACTTTATTGACACATTCCTGGGGTCAGATACATCACATGATCACACTGATAGAACCACAGGCACATAGACACAGGCAACAGAGCATGCACAATGTCGGCACTAGTACAGTGTATATCCACCTTTCGCAGCAATGCAGGCTGCTATTCTCCCATGGAGACGATCGTAGAGATGCTGGATGTAGTCCTGTGGAACGGCTTGCCATGCCATTTCCGCCTGGCGCCTCAGTTGGACCAGCGTTCGTGCTGGACGTGCAGACCGCGTGAGATGACGCTTCATCCAGTCCCAAACATGCTCAATGGGGGACAGATCCGGAGATCTTGCTGGCCACGGTAGTTGACTTACACCTTCTAGAGCACGTTGGGTGGCACGGGATACATGCGGACGTGCATTGTCCTGTTGGAACAGCAAGTTCCCTTGCCGGTCTAGGAATGGTAGAACGATGGGTTCGATGACGGTTTGGATGTACCGTGCACTATTCAGTGTCCCCTCGACGATCACCAGTGGTGTACGGCCAGTGTAGGAGATCGCTCCCCACACCATGATGCCGGGTGTTGGCCCTGTGTGCCTCGGTCGTATGCAGTCCTGATTGTGGCGCTCACCTGCACAGCGCCAAACACGCATACGACCATCATTGGCACCAAGGCAGAAGCGACTCTCATCGCTGAAGACGACACGTCTCCATTCGTCCCTCCATTCACGCCTGTCGCGACACCACTGGAGGCGGGCTGCACGATGTTGGGGCGTGAGCGGAAGACGGCCTAACGGTGTGCGGGACCGTAGCCCAGCTTCATGGAGACGGTTGCGAATGGTCCTCGCCGATACCCCAGGAGCAACAGTGTCCCTAATTTGCTGGGAAGTGGCGGTGCAGTCCCCTACGGCACTGCGTAGGATCCTACGGTCTTGGCGTGCATCCGTGCGTCGCTGCGGTCCGGTCCCAGGTCGACGGGCACGTGCACCTTCCGCCGACCACTGGCGACAACATCGATGTACTGTGGAGACCTCACGCCCCACGTGTTAAGCAATTCGGCGGTACGTCCACCCGGCCTCCCGCATGCCCACTATACGCCCTCGCTCAAAGTCCGTCAACTGCACATACAGTTCACGTCCACGCTGTCGCGGCATGCTACCAGTGTTAAAGACTGCGATGGAGCTCCGTATGCCACGGCAAACTGGCTGACACTGACGGCGGCGGTGCACAAATGCTGCGCAGCTAGCGCCATTCGACGGCCAACACCGCGGTTCCTGGTGTGTCCGCTGTGCCGTGCGTGTGATCATTGCTTGTACAGCCCTCTCGCAGTGTCCGGAGCAAGTATGGTGGGTCTGACACACCGGTGTCAATGTGTTCTTTTTTCCATTTCCAGGAGTGTATATATACAACTACAGAAATCTGTAATTATTGATACATGGTCAATTACCCGAAAGTTCCTAAATGCAATATAACATATACCGTACAGTTAAAAGGAAGTCACGCTTGATCAAGGTCCGCGTCACTTTCCATTTTTAACCAGACATACCGTCTGAGAAAGGAAAGAATAATAATAATACACAGGAGAAAAATTATCTACCGCCTGTATGGTCAGTATTCACACACAACATAATATTTTGTGTCGAGATAAAATCTCTCGTCCACTTCATTTGTTTTTAAATATCACGTTCGAGTTTTTTGCAATATTTGGACTGGGGACGGCACACAGCCCCCTGAAATGTTGATGGCATAAAATGTACGTATTTTTTTCACATGAACATTTCCCTCTTTTCGTCCACAGTGTTTGCACACGCAGTTTTTTACATTATACATAAGTCACATTTTAGGTAACAGTTACAATACTTCTTCACATAGATCGATCACATGTTCCTTCCACCGATGTTATCATCGTTGTCAGAAATTGTATTAAGTGATGGTTGTTGCACAACAAACAATATAAATGCAATTATTTACAAAAGGACATAGTATGCAATTGAATACAAATGGAGATATGTTCAAAAAGGACATGGTATACAATTGAACTGTCATTTATCATATGTCACTTAAACCATTTTGTAAGTTGGATCGTTATCCCGAGGTCGTACTGTCATTTTGGCTGCTTACTTTTGGCTGTTGCAGCTTGTGTAGTGGTCGGAGGCACCACTCGATTACGAGTTAGTCTGAAATTTATACAATCCCAGGGGTATTAGCTGTTCGCTCCCCATTCGGCGAGGCCTGAGGAAAACCCTGGTGAAAACCTAGGCGGAGCGATTGACCAATCCGCTTCGACCATTTTCAATTAATTATTTATACGACGTCAGTTAAGAAATGGAATGTGTATGATAATGAGTAACTATTTGTTACAATATGCATGGGAATTGACTGTTATGATGACAAAATTGATACATCGTAACAATATTTTTGTATATATGACAGTATAACAGTTTATGTTGTTATTGATCAAGGTTGTCATTTGTTGTGGTGGTGTTCTACGTCGCGACGTTCAGCTTCCGGCGGCGTTGGTAGGTGTGGTCTGCGCTCTGCGTCCGCCGTGCAGATGTTAGGTCTAGTGGGATAGGAAAGTTCATTAGCTCGGCAGTTGATGTGAAGTTTTCACCGGTTGTGGAGGGTCAAGTCAGCATTGTCTCGCAGAAAAACATGACACGGCTCTTGTTCCTTGGCATGCAGTTTTTTATACATGACACCGTTTTCGTTAGCTTCTATTTTAGTTCTGTTAAAATATTTTCATTTTTCCGCTGTATTCTCAGGCACTTTTGAGCGTGCAAATACGAGTACGCTTCTTAGCCCAAAACATTCGCTGCTGCTGTGTTCGCTGTATTTACAACAGTTCGCGCATAGCATTCCAGACTCACACTGTTGTACTTAATGAAAATACAGTCTGTCCCAAAAACATTGGTTGTGGGTTCATTTCGCATTACAAATTTACATTTATAAGAACACTCATAGTTTTTCGTGCATAATATTGGCGTTTTGCGTGTTCACCGCTATCGAACGTTCAATATCTGCACTTCACTGTCCATAGTCACAGTTTCACTTTCATAGTTTTTTACTGTTCAAAGTAACTATCTCGGTTAGTTTACAAGCACTAATACATTTAACTCAATCGAAACTGGATTTTGGTTCATGCTGGGTTCCACCAGTCTCTTTCACCAAATACATAGTTCCAACTTTCAATTACAGATATGTACTTTCCATCAGATTTTTGACAATACAATGATATTTGCTTCTGATCTAAGTCCCATGTCATGTCTGCTTATGATTGCCTACTTGCCCTCCAGAGCCAGGCTCGATTTTACAAAAACTTTGCCTCAAGTATTCTTTATTCATTTTGCAACATAGGCCTAACGTGCAAGTTCGTAGATTGTCGTTAGATTATGAATTGCAATTACACGATAAACTCGTAAAAACCTCTCCCTTAGCCGGTAGCATTACGTCTTAGCATGGCGTAGCATTACTCGTGTTTACTGATTTTGATTCATTCCTTGCCCACGACACAAGAGGTACCTTAGGTTCAAAAATGGTTCAAATGGCTCTGAGAACTATGGGACTCAACTGCTGAGGTCATTAGTCCCCTAGAACTTAGAACTAGTTAAACCTAACTAACCTAAGGACATCACACACATCCATGCCCGAGGCAGGATTCGAACCTGCGACCGTAGCGGCCTTGCGGTTCCAGACTGCAGCGCCTTTAACCGCACGGCCACTTCGGCCGGCGTACCTTAGGTGTTATACCCCTTACACTCATGTTCTATAGTAAATGAGGATTAATTATGTCTCATGCTTGGAATACACATAGATATATATGGAATAATCTATACAATATTTGCTTTCACAAGCTTCATTACTACTACAATTAAAAAAAAAAAAAAAAAAAACATTCTCTACACGCTAATAAAATTCTTTCAGCTTTACATGCTGTTGGACGTTTTGAATAAGATTTTAAAACATCCTTTAATGAGATTTGAAAAATATTCTTAAACCTACGTATACTATTCTTTTCAAAAATGTCAATTATTTTCATGTTACTGCTACTTTTAACATATACAGAAATGCATAGCACAAACTCTTTGTGCATCACTCTTCTTACATACTACACTGAAACTACAACATTTACATATATGAAAAAACATACAATAAACTTAATCTATTATTTACACATTTGAACACTGCCTCCTTTTTGGACCACGGGACGGTGTAGTTGGCATGACAAAACGCATCGTGATGCACTACCTCGATGTTATAGGTATAGCCTTTGATAGCACCTGGTTTCTCGGAGAACACATTCTCATAATTTACAAGTAGCTGAGTCAATTCATCCTGTTGTGCAGCGGTCAAATATTCTAATTCCATGACCTTCATGCGCATCAGATTCATTTGTTCTTCCATGTCTTCAGTAATAGACTCTTTATAATATTCTTGTCTCCCACATGTCAGAATACAAGTTCATAACCTGTAGGCCTTCAAATCCACACTGAAAGCTACGGCAGTATTTCTCTTCCATTTCCCGTGTTCGTAACAATGCCAATGTCAAACGTTTATCCTCGTTCATAATGCTTAATTCCCCGCACGAGAGGTCGATTTTTGCGTCCTTCTGGCGTAAAAATTCTATTCCCAGAATGTAAGCGACTCCTAATCCTTTAACCACTAGGAACGAGGTTCGTATTGCTTCATTTCATATAACAAATTCTACTTGCACCTGGTGCTTTATGTTTTGGGACTGTGCACCAATTGCATCTGTCACTCGACAATTCTTCACTGGCAATACGGGTATGTTATTGTTTTGACTTAAAGTATTTGTAAAGGTCTACACTCATGACATTCGTTGACGCACCTGTGTCTACTATTATTTGGATTGGTGTCCCATATATTTCAGCTTGTAATATAGCTTGCACAACATCGTTATCTGTTTGGTTACATTTTGGTGGTACGTTTACCAATTCCTCCTCTATTTTCATCCCATCATTATATCTCAGCATACAAATCTTATTACTGTCATGATTGAATGTGCCCTCACTACACCATCTCGCAGCCAATAATGGAGAGCGGGTTGCGGCTGTCTTTAGTTTAATGTGTGAGTGACATTGGGTTGACAGTTACATCACCTCCACTATCCTCACACTACGATTTTGGTTGTTATTATTGTGGTTGGGTTGGCTGTCCTGCGTCCCCGATGGTGCATTTTGATACGTCGCATTGTTCTGGTTCTGCGGCGGTCGGTTATAACCTCCAGCCATGTTTTGTGGTGGACCTGAATTTGAGTTCCACTGTGGCGCTGTATTTTGTTGCCACTGTGTTGGTGGTTCATTATATCCACGCCACTTGTTTCGGTTATTCCGCCAATATGGACTACCGTTACCATTATACCCATTGCTCATGCGCCCGTCATGACGTCTTTTTCGGTTTTGATTACTATTATTTAGTCCACGATTCGGTTGCCTATATTCCTGCCTGTTCCCATTACCATTTGGTACTGAGTTATTGTTGTTACTATTACTGCAGTTGTAATCAGCTTTCTGTGGGTTACAGCCTGCATGATTCCACTTATTTTCGGTTTTCATATCTTCAAATAACAAATCAACGGATTCAACTATCTCCATGAACTGCTCAATGTCATACTCGGGTTCGTTGATGAAATACTTTTTAATCTCACTGGGTAATTTCATCTTTATCAGCCTGATCACATCCCGATCAGACATGGGTTCGTCCCGATACCTAGTTTTATTTATGTATTTTTCGAAGTACTTGCCCGAGGTTCCCACTTTCGGGTTGTACATTTCAGGTCTGTAGGGTTCCTTACCTAGTCTTTTTTGTACGCTGTCTGACCAAAATTTCTGCAAAAATGCCCACTCAAACTGCTGCATAGTTAGGCATTTTTCGGATATATCTGTCACCCACAGTACCGCATCACCTAGTATAAAGGAGACCACGAACTGTATGCGTCGCCTTTCTGTCCAACTCCTGGGAAAAACATTACGAAAGCTCTTAATGAATACTACTGAGTGGACATTACGTTTCTCACTATTAAAAGGATGAAATGTTCTGTGTTTAATTACATTACCTTCCTTCCGGTACAGTAGATCGCTACTGTCTATTTCATTCCTTAAACCTTGGTGTGAACTACACGGTACTGCATATTGCTCATGTCCGTAATTAACAGCTGGTTGCGTCTCCGCATAGGTGCCTTCCATACTGTTTGTGTTCTCATTACAATCGGTACGCGAAGTCTGATTATCTGTCGGTCCTCCAGTGTTTACATGATTTTCTACCTCAGATAGCCTCTGTGCGACATCTCGTTGCCAAATTGGTAACTCTGTTGGCACACGTGACTTTATCAGCGCTAGTTAAACTTGCATCATGGCAGCGTTGGCGTCAGTGTTTACACTCATAGCCGCTGTCGCTTGTTCCACAGCTGACTTCACATCGCTCTCTATCTTTGCTGAGATTTCGCGATCTTTAAGGTCTAACCATTTGTCAAGTTCTTTTTCCAACAAGTGAGCTTGAAGATGATGTGATATGCAAATGATTAGCTTTTCAGAGTATTCACACAAGGTTGGCGCCAGTGGCGACACCTACAATGTGCTGACATGAGAAAAGTTTCCAACCGATTTCTCATACACAAACAGCATTGACCGGCGTTGCCTGGTGAGACGTTGTTCTGATGCCTCGTGTAAGGAGGAGAAATGCGTACCATCACGTTTCCGACTGACTTTGATAAATGTCGGATTGTAGCCTATCGTGATTGCGGTTTATTGTACCGCGACGTTGATGATTGCGGTTTATTGTACCGCGACGTTGCTGCTCGCATTGGTCGAGATCCAATGACCGTTAGCAGAATATGGAATCGGTGGGTTCAGGAAGGTAATACGGAATGCCATGCTGGATCCCAACGGCCTTGTATCACTAGCAGTCGAGATGACAAGCATCTTATCCGCATGGCTGTAACAGATCGTGCAGCCATGTCTCGATCCCTGAGTCAACAGATGAGGACGTTTGCAAGACAATATCCATCTGCAGAACAGTTCGACGACATTTGCAGCAGCATGGTTTATCAGCTCAGAGACCATGGCTGCGGTTACCCTTGACGCTGCATCACAGACAGGAGCGCCTCGATGGTGTACTCAATGAAGAAGCTGGGTGCACGAATGGCAAAATGTCATTTTTCGGATGAATCCAGTTTCTGTTTACAGCATCGTGATGGTCGCATCCGTCTTTGGCGACATCGCAGTGAACGCACATTGGAAGCGTGTATTCGTCGTCACCATACTCGCGTATCACCCAGTGTGATGGTGGGGTGTACGTCTGTCACCTCTTGTTCACATTGATGGCACTTTGAACAGTGGACGTTAGGTTTCAGATGTGTTACAATCCGTGGCTCTACCCTTCATTCGATCCCTGCGAAACCCTACATTGCAGCAGGATAAGTCACTACCGCATGTTGCAGGTTCTGTAAGGGCCTTTCTGGATACAGAAAATGTTCGACTGCTGCCCTGGCAAGAACATTCTCCAGATCTCTCACCAATTGAAAACGTCTGGTCAATGGTGGCTGAGCAACTGGCTCGTCACAATACGCCAGTCACTACTCTTGATGAACTGTGGTATTGTGTTTAAGCTGCATGGGCAGCTGTACCTGTACACGCCACCCAAGATCTGTTTGACTCAATGCCCAGGTGTATCAAGGCTGTTATTACGGCCAGAGGTGGTTGTTCTGGGTACTGATTTCTCAGGATCTATGTACCCAAATTGCATGAAAATGTAATCACATGACAGTTCTAGAATAATATATTTGTCCAATCAATACCCATTTATCATCTATATTTCTTCTTGGTGTAGCAATTTTAATGGCCAGTAGTGTATAACTGACATCTGTGTGGTGCAGAATTTTAGACCACATTTTAACTCATGTACTGTGTTCTTTCCAGAGACAAACAATGTCCTTTGTAGGAATAAAACTATAGGCTAAAACTACTGAGCTTGTAAGGGTTACTTTTAGATTGAATGGTAAACTTAATTAGTTTTTCATATTTACAGAAGCATTTTTTCATTCATTTCTCCTAACAGTAATGTTTAAATTAATAATGTTAATGGATTGGCCAACTAAGCCAATGGCTTAAGAGAGCCAGTTGTTGTGGTCTTCAGTCCTGAGACTGGTTTGATGCAGCTCTCCACGCCACTCTATCCCGTGCAAGCTGCTTCATCTCCCAGTACCTACTGCAACCTACATCCTTCTTAATCTGCTTAGTGTATTGATCTCTTGGTCTCCCTCTACGATTTTTACCCTCCACGCTGCCCTCCAATGCTAAATTTGTGATCCCTTGATGCCTCAAAACATGTCCTACCAACCGATCCCTTCTTCTAGTCAAGTTGTGCCACAAACTTCTCTTCTCCCCAATCCTATTCAATACCTCCTCATTAGTTACGTGATCTACCCACCTTATCTTCAGCATTCTTCTGTAGCACCACATTTCAAAAGCTTCTATTCTCTTCTTGTCCAAACTGGTTATCGTCCATGTTTCACTTCCATACATGGCTACACTCCATACAAATACTTTCAGAAACGACTTCCTGACACTTAAATCTATACTCGATGTTAACAAATTTCTCTTCTTCAGAAACGCTTTCCTTGCCATTGCCAGTCTACATTTTATATCCTCTCTACTTCGACCATCATCAGTTATTTTGCTCCCTAAATAGCAAAACTCCTTTACTACTTTAATTGTCTCATTTCCTAATCTAATCCCCTCAGCATCACCCGATTTAATTTGACTACATTCCATTATCCTCGTTTTGCTTTTGTTGATATTCATCTTATATCCTCCTTTCAAGACACTGTCCATTCCGTTCAACTGCTCTTCCAAGTCCTTTGCTGTCTCTGACAGAATTACAATGTCATCGGTGAACCTCAAAGTTTTTACTTCTTCTCCATGAATTTTAATACCTACTCCGAATTTTTCTTTTGTTTCCTTTACTGCTTGCTCAATATACAGATTGAATAACATCGGGGAGAGGCTACAACCCTGTCTCACTCCTTTCCCAACCACTGCTTCCCTTTCATGCCCCTCGACTCATACAACTGCCATCTGGTTTCTGTACAAATTGTAAATAGCCTTTCGCTCCCTGTATTTTACCCCTGCCACCTTCAGAATTTGAAAGAGAGTATTCCAGTTAACGTTGTCAAAAGCTTTCTCTAAGTCTACAAATGCTAGAAACGTAGGTTTGCCTTTTCTTAATCTTTCTTCTAAGATAAGTCGTAAGGTTAGTATTGCCTCACGTGTTCCAACATTTCTACGGAATCCAAACTGATCTTCCCCGAGGTCCGCTTCTACCAGTTTTTCCATTCGTCTGTAAAGAATTCGCGTTAGTATTTTGCAGCTGTGACTTATTAAACTGATAGTTCGGTAATTTTCACATCTGTCAACACCTGCTTTCTTTGGGATTGGAATTATTATATTCTTCTTGAAGTCTGTGGGTATTTCGCCTGTCTCATACATCTTGCTCACCAGATGGTAGAGTTTTGTCATGACTGGCTCTCCCAAGGCCATCAGTAGTTCCAATGGAATGTTGTCTACTCCCGGGGCCTTGTTTCGACTCAGGTCTTTCAGTGCTCTGTCAAACTCTTCACGCAGTATCTTATCTCCCATTTCTTCTTCATCTACATCCTCTTCCATTTCCATAATATTGTCCTCAAGTACATCGCCCTTGTATAAACCCTCTATATACTCCTTCCACCTTTCTGCCTTCCCTTCTTTGCTTAGAAAAGGGTTGCCATCTGAGCTCTTGATATTCATACAAGTGGTTCTCTTCTCTCCAAAGGTCTCTTTAATTTTCCTGTAGGCAGTATCTATCTTACCCCTAGTGAGACAAGCCTCTACATCCTTACATTTGTCCTCTAGCCATCCCTGCTTAGCCATTTTGCACTTCCTGTCGATTTCATTTTTGAGACGTTTGTATTCCTTTTTGCCTGCTTCATTTACTGCATTTTTATATTTTCTCCTTTCATCAATTAAATTCAATATTTCTTCTGTTACCCAAGGATTTCTATTAGCCCTCGTCTTTTTACCTACTTGATCCTCTGCTGCCTTCACTACTTCATCCCTCAGAGCTACCCATTCTTCTTCTACTGTATTTCTTTCCCCCATTCCTGTCAATTGTTCCCTTATGCTCTCCCTGAAACTCTCTACAACCTCTGGTTCTTTCAGTTTATCCAGGTCCCATCTCCTTAAATTCCCACCTTTTTGCAGTTTCTTCAGTTTCAATCTGCAATTCATAACCAATAGATTGTGGTCAGAATCCACATCTGCCCCTGGAAATGTCTTACAATTTAAAACCTGGTTCCTAAATCTCTGTCTTACCATTATATAATCTATCTGATACCTTTTAGTATCTCCAGGATTCTTCCAGGTATACAACCTTCTTTTATGATTCTTGAACCAAGTGTTAGCTATGATTAAGTTATGCTCTGTGCAAAATTCTACAAGGCGGCTTCCTCTTTCATTTCTTCCACCCAATCCATATTCACCTACTATGTTTCCTTCTCTCCCTTTTCCTACTGACGAATTCCAGTCACCCATGACTATTAAATTTTCATCTCCCTTCACTACCTGAATAATTTATTTTATCTCGTCATACATTTCATCAATTTCTTCATCATCTGCAGAGCTAGTTGGCATATAAACTTGTACTACTGTAGTAGGCATGGGCTTTTTGTCTATCTTGGCCACAATAATGCGTTCACTATGCTGTTTGTAGTAGCTAACCCGCACTCCTATTTTTTTATTCATTATTAAACCTACTCCTGCATTACCCCTATTTGATTTTGTATTTATAACCCTGTAATCACCTGACCAAAAGTCTTGTTCCTCCTGCCACCGAACTTCACTAATTCCCACTATATCTAACTTTAACCTATCCATTTCCCTTTTTAAATTTTCTAACCTACCTGCCCGATTAAGGGATCTGACATTCCACGCTCCGATCCGTAGAATGCCAGTTTTCTTTCTCCTGATAACGATGTCCTCTTGAGTAGTCCCCGCCCGGAGATCCGAATGGGGGACTATTTTACCTCCGGAATATTTTACCCAAGAGGACGCCATCATCATTTAATCATACAGTAAAGCTGCATGTCCTCGGGAAAAATTACGGCTGTAGTTTCCCCTTGCTTTCAGCCGTTCGCAGTACCAGCACAGCAAGGCCGTTTTGGTTAGGGAATATTAAAATTCTTGTGTGGCACAAATGCACTGTAACTTCAGGTTCCTTTTGTACATCAATTTGAGGTTATTTCCCAGTCTGATAGACCACAAGTATCATGTATTAAATTTTTAATCTTGGCTTCCTCTGAAATATTGTCATACATTGTAAACAGTTACCGTACGCACCCTGTCTGTCTGACCTGGTGGATATTGTTAAAAGTTCCATGGCTGCCCACAGAGGATGAAATTGTATACACAAAAGCTGCAATGCTAGAACATTTTAGTGAAATGCAGAAAGACCTGTGAAGCAGTTTGTAGTTGACTCTCAAAACAAAAACTGTAATGTATTGTGCATAAATAGAGGAAATACTCATTATTATTTTATAACACAGTTGCCAAAAAATCACTGGAAACATTCACATCCATTAAATATCTGGGAGTATGTGAGCAGTTTAACATGGAACAACCACATAAAAGTAATTGTAGAAAAAGCAGATGCCAGACTGATTGACAGGCAGACGAGTGCTGGGTCCTCAAAGGAGGTAGCTTATGAAACTGTGACTCAACTGATACTGCAGTATTTGTCTTCAGTCTGGAACTCATAACTGGTAGGCTTGATGGAGGAAATAGAGAAGATTCAAAGCAGAGCAACACATTTTATCAAGGGTTCATTTAGTAAGTGATAAGATGACTAGAGTTGCCCATCCAATTCCAGTAGCAGAGACTGTGAGAGAGGCTTTGTACATCATGCCATGGTTTACTATTAAAATTTTGAATCTATTGGGATAACAAAGGTAACTGGCAACATGGATTTATCTTGGTGTGCCCTCACCCCCATCTTCCCCACCATGCTGACCTCACCCAACCTCACTGTCCTGTCTTGTTAGTTTGCTACATTTGAATGTGTCAACAAAGGACAATCAAAATGTACATACTTTCATTAAATGTTGAGTATCGTAGGTATAACTAATTTTAGTTCTGGCACTTCTTGGTTACCTGATTTGAGAAAAGTCATCAAACTTCTGCTCCTGGCTCCATCCAACTATACAGTCTAAACTTAGCTATTAGGAAAATGCAATGGACAAATGTTCTAATTATTTTGTATAATTAAATTTATTATTGTTTGGCTGCTATAGATCATTAATAGTTATTGTGTTTGACAACAGGAACCTCAGGATTCAAATTTTGGCCTCACAGAAAGAAAATATGATACAATTAAAATTTTAAAATCAGCCTGTATAACATTTTAACTCGAAGAACGTACAATGAAACCTCAAACTTCCACAGGAAATCTGTTTTCCATTGCATGCTAATGTCTCTTTTTAACATAAAAACCTGAGAGATATCTTATCTGAACTTGTACTTACCAACTATACAAGAACAAAAGTTACACAAATAATTAAAAGTAAGCTTGTTTTATTGTTATGACATTTCAAATGAATAAAAAGTATTAGCCTTTTTTATATCTGTACAGCTCTTCAGATCAATGTTTTCACAAAAAAAAAAAAAAAAAAAAAAAAAAAAAAACAGAAAAGTATCATAAGAAATGCTATGCTTTTGGCACAGCATATATCCAGATAATATATGGTTTAACAATAACCAGATAAAAATATTAACCAGTTTCCTACTCACAGATGATCAACTTCATCACGCAAATACTTTCTTGCTTTTGCTGCTGAAGTTGCTCAATCACTCTGTGCAAATTAGATTTGTCTGTCTCGTGCCTTTCAATATGAAGCACAGGAAGTTCACTTAGTCCCATAGTTTTGTATTCTCATTGCCACTGTAATGTCTTGTATCATAGGAAACAAGGTAGAGGATGTTGTTTGGTGGCCAGTATCCTCTTTCCACAGCACAACTGCACACATGTATTAACAGGGTTCTTTATTTACCTAAACAGGAAGCTACTTATCTTTAAGAGAGTCCATTTGTTGTGGTACAAGCTTTTCCGTAACAGTCCTCTTTAGCCTCACTGCTGGAAGAGTACAAGTCCTGCTATGAACACTAATCTGGTTGCAATGTACTGACGCCAACTTGGAGCGTGAGTTAGTGGGCCAGTGACTGAGACTGAGCTAGTGACTGAACGACTGACTGACAGAGACTGACCTGGTAACTAAGACTGAGCCCTCTGGTCCACAGTGGTGATCTAAATACTTGCGGTCATGAGGGTGTTGGTAGCGTGTTGCTTGCAAGTCTGTCTTTGGCCTCTCTCCTGATAGGTATGCTTGATCTGGCACCTACTATTTATCTTCTTGCTACATCTTTGCCAACAGGTGTGCTGGCAACAGCTTATGCCAGCACACCTCCTGCCCCCGTGTAGGGTAGGGAGGATGCTGGACACTGAGGTGAGCTGGTAGCTTTTGCTGTGGAGGACGGCATACTCCTAATTGTACCCCACCATCTGGCTTGTGAGGCAACATGAACATCCTCCAGAAAATTGCTGCCAGTGCACATGTCCATGCCTGATGGCATTTTGTGGGGTGATGACGACAATTGCGGGTACGGGTCCATTGGGTCAGCGAACGGGGACGGCGGGGGCGAGGCCGCATCATCCATCCACTCCTCTGTGGTGCCCTGAAGGCACCAGTGGGTGACTGTGAAGGCCGTGTGGTCCTGTGAGGCTGTTAATCTGGGGGAAGAAAAGCAGCAGTCACAGGGCAAATGACACGCACGAATTTGGTTCTAGAAGTGGCGCTGCAAACCATCAGGACATGCACTCAAGTATATAGAATAGCCAAGGCGTTCCTGGATCATGCCTCTTTCTCAGCATCCACGGTTGCCATAAACCCTGAAAAGAACATGATTGTGTGGTGCGAAGTGATACTTGCAGACCATTGGTGGCACAAGATGCTGCAGTGGGTGTACCAAGTGTAGTAGCATCCTATGGCAGCAGCCATGCAGGAGTTCCACCAGTGATGGTCCGTCTCATGGGTGGGAGCGATAAGAGGAGAGAAAGAGCTGCAGAGCCTGTTCCCAGGGTGGTCCGAAGTTTGGCCATCTGTTGTTTGAAAGTTGTGTTCTGCTTCTCTGTTGGACTGGGGTGAAACAGAGCACTTATTACATGACGAATAACATTTTGTTCATAAAATTGTTCGAAATCACATGAAGTGATCTGTTGATTGATGCAAGTACTTTTGGCAAACCTTCAATGCAAAATATGGAGGACAACCCCTGAATGGTGCTATGTGATGTGGTGGAAGCCATAGGCACCACAAATGGGAAGTTGCTACAAGACTCTACCACTATGAGCCAATGAGTGTTCCAAAATGGTCCTGCAAAGTCTATGTGGAATCGTTGCCATGGCGATTGAATCTTAGGCCTAGCTGAGAGTATCTTTGGTGGAGTGGACTGGTTTTCTGCGCATTTGCAACACTGTGATGTCATCTGTTCAATGTGGGCATCCATGCCTGCCAAGTACAATGTCGTTGCGCTAAACTGTTTAGTGCAAACAATTCCACAATGCCCTTTGTGGAACAATCACAGCACATCCTTTTGCAAGACTTTGGGAATAAGCACATGTGATTGTCCACTGTCATTTTGAACTAGAATTACACCCTGATGAATGGAAAGGTTATACTGACTTGCAAAATATCGGTGCACAACTGAGGTCTGGATACAGTTCAGTGAACAAGGCCAAGACATGTGAGTGTAATGCAACAAAAGCCTGAGATCTGGGTCTGCTTCTGTGGCCTGTGCAATTTTTCTGTGGTGCAAGGGAAAAGTTTCCAGCAATTCAGAGTCCTGAGGCTCGATTTGGCAACAAGATGTGGTAGATGCATCAAAATCAGAGCCTGTGCCAATCGGAAGGCAAGATAGGGCATCTGCATTGCCATGCTTTGCCATAGGTCTGTAAACAATTTCACACTGATAATGCAAAAGAAGCAAAGCCCAGTGTTGCAATTTTTGAGCAGTGTGTGTCGGAACCGGCTTTGATGGATGAAACAAGGACTGCAAGGGTTTGTGATCTGTCACTAAATAGAACCTGTGACCATACAAATAGTGATGGAATTTGATTGCACCATACACAGTAGCAAGGGCGAATAATTGCACTGAGCTTCAGTTAACAACTTTGAGGCAAAAGCAATATGTCTGTCCTGTGCACCAATTCTGTGCAAAAGCAGAGCACTGATTCCAAAGGAAGACACATCGATATGCTAAACTACTGGCTTGGCAGGGTCAAAATGCACTAAACATCTGTCACTGAACAAAACATTTTTGAGTTTCTGAAATGCATCGTTACACTCTTTGGCCCACACAAAAGGTACATTTTTGTGATGCAATGGAGCCACAATTTGAGCGGCATTCAGTATGAACTGAATGTAATATACCATTTTACCTAGTACTGACTGCAATTCAGATACATTGTGAGAAACAGGCAGGTCATGGATTGCAAGCAAATGAGATTGGAGGAGGTGCACACCCTGAAAGTTTATCACATGTACTAAATACTGACTTTCAGTTTGAAAAAAAATCACACTTTTCGAGATGACACACGAGTCCTGCTTCTGACAACACCCAAAAAAGAGTATGCAAATTGGCAATGTGTTCCTCTGGTGTACAACCTGAGATGACAGTATCATCACGGTAGTTTGAACGAAATAGCACTTTTGCTGTCAGCTGTTCCAAGTAATGTTGAAAAGTGGTGGGTGCGGAAGCACTGCCGAAGGACAAACGCAAATACTTGAACAGTACTAAGTGTGTATTTACAACAAACACTTTCTGTGATTCTTCACCCAACGGAATTTGCAAATAGGCATCACGCAAATCTATCTTAGAAAAGTAGCGTCCAGCACCAAACCTGTCCTTGAGTTCCTCAGGGCAAGGTAACAGATGATTGTCATTTACTGTCTGCAGCTTGACCATAGACTTCAAATCAACACAAATGTGAATACGACCAGAAGGCTTAGGTAACAAAACGAAAGGACTTGCCTACTGACTTGCTTGAAGGGGATCAATTACACCATTATCTTGCAATTCTTTCAATTCACTGGCTACTTGTCCCTTAAAGCAATTGGAATGGGACAGGGCCGGAAAAACTTAGGCTGTGCATTGTCTTTCAATGTAGCATGCACTACAAAGTTATTAGCTTTTCTCATTCCCTCTGAAAATAGTTCAGGAAATTCTTTAAGCAAGCTAGCTACAATGTCTTTCGGTGCAAATGTTGATACTGAAAGTACATTGTCTTGGATGCTAAAACCAAACAGATCAAAGGTATCTAAACCAAGTATGTTCTTATTGGCTCTTCATTTCAACACAGTAAAATTCACTGTCCTAGTGTGAGATCTGTAAGTGGCAGGCAAATTATACTGTCCAAGCACTGGAATTTCCTGTCCGTTTTAAGCAGTGAGGTGCTTCCTAGATTTAGAAAGGCATGGTGAGCCTAACTGTTCGTACATAACATGATCAAGAAAAGTTACTGAGGCATCTTTGTCTAATTGGAAGTTCACACAATGGCCAGTAATTTTTAGTGAGATGAATAGTTTGTTAGAGCATTATTGCACAGCACTAGGGTGAGGAGGAGGCACAAACTTGATCTTACTTTTGTCCAAACCTGTTGTAGGTTTTCAAAACACATCGTTCACTGCATGTGCATGAGCTTGTTTTTTTTTTTTTTTTTTTTTTTTCTGGGAGCGGGCAAAATTGGCGTTTTTGTGCCACTGCAAACAAAGTGCTCGGACATGGCCTTTCTTTCGACACATGTAACACAATGCGTTAAGTGTTGGGCAGTCCTGTCTTTTATGGCAAGCGAAACATCTAGGGCAAGACTTCACAAGATTCACAAGCCCATTTACATGTCTCCGTGACTTTCTGTGGGGCTGTGTACGTGCGTGTTGTTGTGGCTGCTACTGCAGTCGCGAACAATGGGTGACTCAACCCAACAAATCGGGTCTGGTCAAACTTATCAACGTCTATGGCACCCAAATCATATAGCTCTAAAATTTTCAATACTTGGGGAAGTGATGGATCTGAGTACTGTAAGATCTGTACCCGTATTCTACTATCTAGAACACTGAATGTTATTGCATCCCATATCATGAAATCACTGTAAAAGCTGCCACAAATACACTTCAATTTACACTTCCTAGTCATGCCTGTCAATACTGTGTACAATTGGCGGTACATTTGTTCTTGCTTTTTTTGCAAGCAAAAAAACTGATATCTGGCTGCAGCTACTTGGACTTTCTGGTCATTATACTGATTTAATGCAGCGATTACTTGGTCATAATTGTGTTCATCAGGAGATGCAGTTGGGAATAGTTTTTATATTAATCTGAACACTGGGGACTCTGCAATCAAAAAAAAATATTGTAGCTTGACAGTACCTTGAACATGATGAACTTCACAATGTGCTTGGAACTGAGTAAGGTCTTCAAGCCATTCCTCTTCTGCATCATTAAATTGCCAGAACAGTGGTAGGCTGATCAGCAGCACTTGTTGGGCTGGTTGGTTGGTTGGTTGGTCGGCCGACTCAGCTTGTGCAGCCAGTAGTTCTTGTACCGTCATCAGTAGGGTAGCAACTGGTTGGTTCTGAAACAGAAAAACTTATGTTACATTCATCGCATTGGCCATCTCTGGCTGAGGTGCAGGGGCATGGGGTGATGAAGGTGGGGTAGCTGTGGGTTGCACAAATACTTTATAGCAAAAAAGCCTCTGAAAAGAGAAATTTGGTTAGTTCTGCAGCTCCCCTCCTGGAATACATGCAAGAAGACAATTGAGCAAATAGAAATGAGCACCTCTGTAAGCTAAAACACAACAGAAGCAAGCATAATCTTCAGCCAAGTTGATTATCTTCAATCGCCATTGAATTATCCTCATCACCGCTATAGTGTCTTGTTCCATAGGAATCAAGGGAGATAATGTTGTTTGGTGGCTGGTATTCTCTTTCTACAACACAACTGCACACTTGTATTAACAGGGTTCTTTATTTACTTAAACAGAAAGCTACTTATCTTTAAGAGAGTCCACGTATTGCTGTACAAGCTTCACCGTAATACTCCTCTTTAGCCTCACTGCTGGAGAAGTACGAGTCCCACTATGAACACTAATCTGGTTGCAATGTACTGACAGACACTAACTTGGAGCACGAGTTAGTGCACCAGTGACTGAGCGACTGACTGAAAGACTGGACTAGTTACTGAGACTGAGCCCTCTGGTCCACGGCGGTGATCTAAATACTTGCGGTCAGGAGGCCGTTGGTGGTGTGTTGCTTGCGAGTCTGTCTTTGGCCTCTCTCCTGATAGGCACACTTGATCCAGTGCCTACTATCAATCTTCTTTCTACATCTTTGCCCACCGGTGTTCTGGCAACAGCTTACACCAGCACACACAGTATGCTCTGACATGTGAAATTATGACTTTAAGTTTGCTAAAGAATCTCTTGTAGTTAGCAATGAATACAATGACTGTCAGTACAGCTTTTATGGCTACTCTTAAATTCAGGAAGACACTTTCGTCACTGTATTTAACAATGAAATGGAAGAGATATTCTGGTATTGATAGTTTGATGAAACTGCGATGTGACAGAAGGATTCTGCAGTCCAAAGGTTCTTCATTCAACTGTTCAACAGCCACATCTCAGTTGTAAATATTGCCAAAACCTTTGTATTAAGACTTGAAATCCTCCTTGCAGTACTACCCACTTGTGCCGAGAAGAAACCAGAACTCTTCATTTGTTTCATTCAATAAGGAGACACTTCTGGACATTTAACAAGGTCCAGTGTTCCTTTCACCACTTTCTCTATTTCTTGCTTCGCAGTTAATCCTGCATCTCTGGACTTTTCATTAACCACTGACTTTCTTCGTCTGATGCATCTTGTGATGTTGACATCCCATGGCAGGCTTAAATTTGTTCTTCCCTGTGGTGACTCAGCCACTAGCTCAGCTCTTTCTTCATTGAAAATATAAAGAGAGCTTTTTAGATTGAACCAAAGTCACAGAACTTCATACAAGGATCTTGGAGTCTTTTCAAACTTTTTCTTCGATATTACTGCTGTAATACTCTGCATTCTTACATTTTTTAACTTTGTCTATGCAGGTTGAGAATATTGTCCAAGAGTCTCAGAAGAGTCATAGTTCAACATGCACTACCACAGTTAACTTCCATTAATTCTGAATTTTTATGCGTTAATTATACATAATAATACATACACATCATGGCCAAAAACACTAAAATACGCACATCATATGAAGAGCTTATTTCAATAGTGGTACAAGTCCATTTTTGTTCATCCTGAGATACAGAGTCCCAAAGTTAAATGAGTGCTGAAAAATCTGCAGTTGAGATACCAGAAATATTCAAGCATATGGCTTTTTGCTAGAGATGAACCTTTCTTTCTGTTTGTTTGGACCATTAATTTCAGGAGCATTATAGACAGAAAAGTGGAGGTAATGGACTTGTACCACTATTGAAATAAGCCCTTCATATATTCATGCCAATTATTAGAGGGATGAACCTTCAGTCTAAGGTGTATGTGAACCACAGTGCTGTTTAGCGTATATCGCATACCCAGAGCACTAACAGAGGTAAAAGTGAAAGAAACTACCAGAAAAATAAAAAAGAACACAAGGCCAATTGGAGATCAAATCCACAACATTTGGTATCATAGTCTGATTTTTTTTTTCACAGACCACAGAACATGAACACTGTTTATATGCAGTATAAGACCATATATGAGTATCAAAAAAGGAATTGTGTAATTACCTTCAAATCCAACCTCACTAATTCCCTACCTCCAAAAACGATACTACTGATGACATGGAGGCTCATAGTAAGGAATGATGATAATACAGCTGATTAGATTAAAATCACACTAGCGGTTTCATCACCTCACTGCATGAAATACATTTATGCTTAGTATTTAACTGCTGAGTATGGAGCAACAATGCGCCTGGTCACTGCAGTCGGGTGTGCCTCATACCAAGATGCTTTTGTTGCAATTATGTAATTTCCTAGCCATGCTAAATAATGATTGTTGCTTCACTTATTTATTTATTGAGATGAACATGACCTAACAGTGAAGTAAAAGTTCCACATTTCACCATTCTTTTTTATGCCATACAATTCAAAACATGGAACAACATACCATCCAAAGTCACATAGCTTGCAACACTAAAGTCGTTCATTTTCATTACTAACCAGTTCAAAGTGTAACAAGGAGAGAAAAAAAAGAAAAAAAAATTACTCTTCACACTTACATTGCATTGGCTCACTTTGTGTACTGAAAGTAGCCAAAAGCAAAAACCAGATATCTCGGTGCCAGAAAGACTTAGGTCTCACAAAACTATTGTCCAACACAGTTTAATCCAAACCTCCTTATGAGTTATTTTCATAAATATCCATTACCTTCAAATTTTAGTGCCCTTCTAGCCTGTCTCTTACTCTTCTTCTCCCTTCGTGCATCCTCCATCTTCCCCTTTCTTTTACCCTTCTCCTTTTCTCCATTGCAGATCTGTATACCTATGAGAACAATACCCAGGGCATGTGTCCTAGCTGCCTTACACTACCAATATGACTGCACAGGAGTCTATGATCCTAGAATAGTCCAGTCAACAAAGGAAAAACTAGGGAAAAAATTGTTTAGTTGCAAATTTTTGTACCGTGCTATGAGGGAGTCTCCTGAACAACATACTAAGAATCCTGATAGGTGGGTGTGTGTGTTGGGTGTGGGGTGGGAACAGGTCATTTTAAAGGTCACTTTTTATGTTTTTCTCAAATAATTTAAAAACTATGTTTAATTGCTGTTTACTGTTAAATGAAATGAGTTAAAAATGAGTATTTAATGTGTGTAATATGTCTAAGTTCAGTAGAGCCATATTAAGGGGTAAATTGTGTTCTGTGACTGAAATAGGATATACATGTCTGAGGTAGAAGTGTGAGGGAAGGTACATCACTGGATTCTGTTCAGGCACTTCCCAGCTTCACAGATCTGCAAACTGAAGAGCAAGGGCAGGTGATTCCACACTCTGTCTACTGCACTACATCACAAGAAGCAACTACAGGGTGTTTCACAAAATTATATCAACTCTCCACAGTGTGCTTTACGAATCACTAGTGGTGAAGTGTGCAGACATGCCAGGTGTGTGTTTGTTTTCCAGAAATTGCGTTAAAACCACAGGGATTGCATACATGAATTGCTAACAATACGAAAGCAAGTAACACAGGTGGACAGAATCTATGTAATTCTCTACACATGTTCTACACTGTAGAGAGGAAATTGATTCTTAATAATCCTGTATGGAAACTTAGCGTTCTTCTAGAAAAGGCAGCTTCTCCCACCACAAGCACTGCTTGCTTTTCAGTTTACAGAGAGACTATAACTCCGCAGCTTTTCCTGTCCAGTTCACTTAAGTGTGTAGACAAAACTACTTCACTGAGCTTATGTTTATATAGTGGAGTTGTTTTCAGTTTATTGAGTTAGTTCTTATTTGCAGTGGTTACGTGAACTATTGGGTAAAAAAGCTCAACAGCTGCAGCTGTCAGCTGTCTGCTACACTGAAGAGCCTGTCCCAAGTATAACACGCTGTCAAAACATATTCAACAATGCCAATTTCATTATCTCCACTATCACTGTCTGGAATGCTTTTCACAGCATCAGGGCTATCGAATGCATCACCCCTGAAGAGGCCCATAAACATAAATTACCACTCTCTGCAACAGAACTTGAGATATTTCAACATAACTCAAGCAATGCATTATGTCAGATTACTGTACTAGTCTCCAACATGATCAGTTCCATTCCACCTAATATTCAGGCCTATCTTGGGAGATAAACTGTGGATGTGTGGCAAGTGGTTCCATAGAGTGTTATCAATGCCTTAAAGGATGGCATTTATACAGACTATGTGAGAGAGGAGCAGTAACTTTCTGGTCCTTTTTTAGTTCACCACCAAGTGACTACAACACAAATACACAGCTTTACAGTATGCTATCAATGGCAGACAGCACCAAGATGCCACATTCACCAATCCCCTCTCTTTCCCACCAACACTGCAATGATCACTGTCAACATCACACTTACAATTTAAACATTTTTCAGTCATCGTTTATAGGAACATATTTTACATAAAGGCTCACTTAATAACTGCAAATAAGTACTTTTTAAATAAATCAAAAGTAACTTCAATATACAGGATGGTCCATTGATCGTGACCAGGCCAAATATCTCACGAAACAAGCAACAAATGAAAAAACTACAAAGAATGAAACTTGTCTAGCTTGAAGGGGGAAACCAGATGGCGCTATGGTTGGCAAGCAAAAAAAGTGGTCCAACTAAAACATTTATATTTCTTTACGTACTACACAAATATGTAATAAAAGTGGGGGTTCCTATTTTAAAAAATTCAGTTGATATCCGTTTGATCTATGGCAGCGCCATCTAGTGGGCCAACCATAGCGCCATCTGGTTTCCCCCTTCAAGTAAGACAAGTTTTGTTCTTTGTAGTTTTTTCATTTGATGCTTATTTTGTGAGATATTTGGCCCGGTCACTATCAATGGACCACCCTATATAAATGCGAGCTCAAAGAAGTTACCTTGTCCACTAAAATAAGAAAACTAGACAAATATGGTTCGTCTGCAAATTGTAAAGTGAGCATTGCTCATGGTGGAGGAAGTCTCATTTACTGAAAGATTAATACAGCTGTCATATAGGATGACTAACAATCAGTTCCTCTCCATAGTGTAGAACAAGTGCAGTGATTTACAAAGATTCTGTCTATACATGTTTCTCGTACCACTATTATTAGCAATTCATATACAAATTCCAAGGAGTGTTAAAGCACTTTGTGCAAAATAAACACCCCTGGGCATCTCTGTGCACTGTAACCAGTGATTCATAAGTCATGCTGTGGAGGAGTGGTGTAACTTCATTAAATACCCTGTAGTTGCTTCTTGTGGTGTGGTGGGGTAGATAGAGTGGGGAATCACTTGATCGCTCTGCAGTTTGGAGGCCTATGAAGGAGGCAGGTGCATGAACACAATCTGGTGGCCTGCCATCCTCACGCTTCTACCCCAAAATCCACCCACCCTCTCCACTTCCACCCTGTTTTGTCCACAGAATTCAATTTATCTCTAAATAGGACTCTACTGTACTTAGACATGGTATACACATTTAATATTAGTTTTTTGTCCACTTCCTTTAAGAGTAAACATAATTGTATACTATTAAAACACTGTTTTTAATTATCTGTGATTTTTCCAACCTCTGAAACAGGGGAACTAATACTCCTAGAGAAAAAATTAATAGGATCTATTTTGTAGAAGATTTGTAGTTTAATTTTGTACTCTGAAACATTTTCACTAGAAGCCATGGTTTTCATGTTATTCAAGAGAGACATAACAAAATTATCTTTAAATGCCCCTTCACCACAACATGCAAAACCCACAGGTCAGGATTTTTAATATGTTGTTCAGGAGACTCCCACCTAGCACTTTTTCAAAAATTTGAGAGTACCGGTTCATATGGTGAGCAGACGATTGAATCTAACAACGAAGAATACCCCATTCATTAAGGGAGCAATATTTTATAATTCTCTGCCAAACAACCTGAAACAGCTTTCTGGTAGAATTTTTAAAAACGAGTTAAAAAAATGGCTTGTATTGAAGTGCCCATACAGTATGGTGCTGACATGATTTAACCTCAGGAATGCTATATTAAATATACTTAAATGATATTTTACTTAGTAGCATGTAATCTATTTATATTGTGTCTCAATAATCTGAATGTAATTATTATAACATTGCCCATGCATGTTAAATACATGTTTCGAGCTGTAAGATAAATAAATAAATAAATAAATGATTTTTTTGCCTCTAATCGAATTTTTTTGGTCTTTATTGACCAGGCTACAAGAGTCAGTTAAAGCATCGCTTCCTCCTATATACACCTCATGAAAAGATAATGATGTTAAAATTAGAGATATTCAAGCTTACATGTGGGTTTACCAACAGTCTTCCCCGCAACTAGGAAGGCAATTATTGACAACAGTACACAAAGTAACCACAAAGAGAGCACATGGGTATTATAGCAATAGCCCAATCACAAACAGGTGATCACCTTATGAAATTGTAAGAGGTAGAACTTACCTGACAATAACACAGTTAAAAATATTCAAGGTGTTCATAGATGTGGTTTTAAGTGTTTTTGGTGCAAGAGTTTGATCAATTTCTCATCAAATATGAAGCACAGGAACCTTATATTTTTAAAACCACAGTAGTCTCTTTTCACCATAATTAAATCTAATGATTAAAATGCAGATTTGTTAAGAACAAAATCAAAATCCACAGGTTTTTTTGTCATTTCTCCCCCCTCCCCCTTCTCTCTCTCTCTCTCTCTCACGACCTCCCTGTAGCAAGGTTGCGGAAAAAAAGCTTCTGCACAAATAACAAACATGGAAGATATGATGTTTCGGTCATGTTTGTTAGACAATGATAGCAATATCAAAAAATGCTGACTTGTGGCATGCTGTTCTCATGACAAGTTATCTTGAGTGAATTTGCCATTATTTAATGGAAGTACCATTAATAAGCAATGATTGCATTAGAATTGTAAGGTTTTCTCAAAAACTGTTTATATAACAGTTTCACAACATGGTTCCGTCAAATGGTATCAGAGGTTTTCATAGTTATTGATGTGCAGCAGGTTTACCTGGACCATCTACAAAAAGATATAGAGATTCTTGGTTTTCAGAATTCATTTCCAGCAGCAATTAATCATTCATAAAGTCTTTCATACACTGCTAGTCCATGCAGTGTTATGATATCCACTGGGTGAGAAGGGATCCGAACCCATTGCAGAAGTAAGATCATGAGGACCTCACTAGCATCACATATTTGTTGCTAGATCTGAGGATGTTTTTTCTGGTTAGGGGCATGTTATACTGAATTCCATTTTCCACAGCCATGCTGTGTTCCACATATAAGATGTACACCATCTATCATGAAGACAATGAGTAGTTAAAAGCTCTGCTATTGTCAGTATAGAAGCTCAGCCTTCCACCTTCTATCTGCCAGTGTTAATGAAACAAAGAATTTTGATAGCCTGTGTAGGAAATGGAGAAGTGGTCTGCCACTGCCATTATCTCAGAAGGGTTATAAGTTTCAGATGATATGGAGATCATTATAAATTACAACGTGCATCCAGAAAGTAAATTCCCCTATTTTTTTAAAAAACAGACAACATACTTACATAAAAACTTTATTGGCAACAGGTACAGCAATGTTTGAGCCATTTTTCAACATAGTCACCCAAAGATTTGAGACACTTGTCACATCATCGGACCAACTTTCATATTCCTGTGTCATAGAACTCTGCCACCTTTGAATGGAACCAGCAAGTGACAGTCGTCCTTACCTCTTTACCATTGTCAAAATGCTGGCTGGAGGACAGGAATTTCTTAAGTTGCAAGAAAAGATGGAAATCACTGGGAGTAAGATCAGGATTGTATGCTGGATGATCAAACAGCTCCAAGCTGAACTTCTACAAAACGGGTGTTGTGCACTGAGCCATGTGGGGACGAGCATTTTCATGGAACAGCACAACACCTGCAGTAAGCATTTCATGCCTCTTGTTCTGAATGGCATGTCACAGTTTCTGCATTGTTGCTCAGTAATGGTCAATGTTCACTGTTTCATCTCTGAGCAGGAAGTCAATAAGCAGAACACCCTTCATATCCAAGAACACCGACACTTCACTTTCTGCACCAACACAATCGGTTTCAATTTTTTCTTGACCTGAGATCCACTGTTGACACCAATGCATTGACTGCTGCTTGGTTTCTGAGGTGGGTGTCTCATCATCTGTGACAATCCTTTCAGGAACTGTCACCATCATCATGACACCATTGCAAAAATCTTGGTGCTGCTTCAAAGTGTTTTGTGCTTGGGTTTTTCGGCATCCACCTGGTACACAATTTCTTGAACAGCAGGTGCTTAGTGACAATTTTGTGCAGCAAGGATCATGATATCTATGGAAAAGGCTGCTAAGATCTGTAATCATGAAGCAACGGTTTTCCAGGATGTGCTGCCGCACCAGCTCAACTAGGTGATCATTGATGAGGGATGGTCATCCACTGTGTTCTTCATCATGGACACTTTGACAACCTTTGGAAAAAAGCTTACACCAGCCATGCACCATCCGTTTGCTCATGATGTTCTGCCCACAGGGCTGATAAAGCTGATGATGAATTTCAATGGGCGCTATATTTGGTGCATCAAGAAACATTATCACTCACCAAACATTGCAGGTGGCAGGACAATGAATAAGAAATACCATTTCGGTGCACTGCTACCAAGGTACTGGCACCAGGCAGGACCTGTCCAGCCAGTATTTGATTGTCACATCATAGATCTGTTGCATATAAGCCATTTTCCTGGCTAAATACATTTAGTTTAAAGGAAACAAATTCAGGAAACTTACTTTCTGGATGCACCTTGTATACTATAAGGCTGCACAAGGATGTCCAAATGGTACAGTATGTGCTTTATATGAAGAGTAAAAACCCAATGCATATTTGGATAAGATATAAAAAACTCTGCTGAGCAATGTCCATGTGTAATGAAAACACACTGAAATCGACCCTCACCCCCCCCCCTTTCCCCGCAGCAACACTTCTCACAAGAGAAGAAACAAATCTTATGGGACACAGTTAATATAACTATTACAATCCAAGAACAAGAGTGATAGAGAAGTCATGAGCAACAATTCGCTACATCTGCCATTATAATAACATAATAAAAAGACTGCATTATTGTCATCCAAAGAGACTATCTACAGTGTATGTTGGCATTGTGGCATGATTAACTTCCCTCATGTGACTGGAGGCTATGTTTACAAATTGGCTGACATAAATGTTTCCTTTCAGTGGTATGCTGTCATTGAATTTTTTGTTAAAGAGGAAAAGTCTGCTGTTGAAATTCCACTCATGACTTCAAAATGCATGTGTTGATGTCTCATGGACACTGGGATTGTCAGAAGATGGGTGAAACACACAAAGATGGGAACATGAGCAACCAAAAAGAGCCTCATGGTAGTCACACTCAAACTGACTCCTGGGCACACAAGGAAGACAAGAGTTGACAGATGCATCACAGTGGATGAAATCACAACATAATTTGCAATGAAACATCAAGCGTCCGGGAAATGCTGTAAAGGTTGGGTTATTAACAGCTAACATAAATGCCATCCACTACATCCAGACACTTTTGAAGCTCTGTCATGCAGTGCAGAATAAATACCCTGAGAAATAGTTCATCCTGAAGTGTTATATGATGCCTCTGCTTATTTCACAGTGGAAAAAATTATTTCATCTGGGTGGGAAAGTCATCTGTACTCTCTGTACAGTTTCAATTATACACCTTTCCCCCAACATCTCTTCAGTTTTGTGGAAGAACAGCTGCAAGGCCAGAGCTATGAGATGCAGGACAGCAGAAAGCCTTGTTTCAGTGCATTCAATCAGTCAGAACAGATTTCTATCACAAGGAGATTTTCAGTCTTACAAAATGGTGGAGAAAATATGTAAAGATAAAGGGAAACTATATTGATAACTGACATAAATGTATGTAGATTAGGATCTTGGTACAGATCCCAAACATGTTTTTCCCAAAAATTAAAATAACTAATAGTAATAATGAGTTGTCCAATATGACCCTCGTACATCCACCTGTTTTTAATCAGTGTGTGGCATGAGATGCAATGGTAGAGTACATACATAAAAAAATAAAATATTGTGATGAACTATAGATCACAAGTTTATTAGAAATGGAGCATAATCTTAGATGGACAAGGAAGAGGATGGAAATTGCTTATGCCCTTTTCAGGGGAACCATACAAAGTATCTTGGTAATCATGAAAAACCTAATTCTGAATAGAGGAGATATCACAGTAAATAAGCTCATAGCAGAACGAACAGTACCATGCTCCATTACTAGCTAAATGAACTAACAAGTTATGCAATTGAAAGAGGAGCATGAAACAAAGACAAAAGCTATCAGTATCAACCGAGGCCATTCAGTTTCAACTACACAGTTACTCCCATCAGTCATCTTGCAGAGTGTCTTAAATGTGTGTAGCACTGCTTGTAGCTATTACGTTTGCGAATGAAGTGTTGTTGATGTTTGTTTTAATTGGATGTATAGTGTTTTTATATTGCAATTTTAAAATAGAGAATATTATAAAGATAGATAGGAAGATTCTTTGTGGGCAAAATTATTGAGCAGTTTTTTTTAATGAATGGAGAGCAGATAGTAGTTAACAGATAGGTATGTTTATCATACAGAATATCAAATTTGCTCCAACTGTGAAAGTGAGGTCACACAACCAGGTGGGAAGTATTCTTCCCACTGCCTTTCCTTCGAGTTAAATGACAAAAACAACTTTTTCAATATATTTTATATTTATTTGATAAATTTACTTCTCTTGTTACAATGATTGTTCACAATTACTTGCCATGGAATTTTCTGAAACATGGGTCTATGCAATATGTACAAACACAGCGAGTGCTCTTTTCCGCGGCTTTGGTACTACAATGATGGCATGTCCAGTAGGTTTCTCCTAAAATGGGTTGATGCTCCCCTACAGCCACATGATGAAAATCTTCAGGTACTTTACCCCTTTTTGCCAGAAAGACAGGTTTTTGTCCATGCCTTTTTCGGATGAGAAGCCAGTGATCAATTGTCTGACTAGCTGGATCCTGTATGTGAGCTGATCATGCTGTCCACTTTCTCCTTTACTTATTTTCCACAGGATAAAACTGTTCACTGCAGCAATGTCCACCAGGAAATAAAATATTCTGTGCCACCATTTTACAGAACATCTGCCAATAGCATACCTTTCTCGTAATTGATCAAACTTATCGACACCACCCATTATTTTGTTGTATTCTGCCACAACTTCAGGACAAGAAATCTCTGTACTAGTACCATCCTCGTTTTTCCTTTTCACTGTGGTTGTTTCTCATGGGTCATGAATTGAGGACAGGAAAGTGACTGGACGGTTATCCATCCATTTTACTGCAGAAATGGCTCCTTTTGTTTCAAACTGGAATTCTCCTCATTCCAATTTTACGTTTTCCTTCATAAATTTGGGTAAATCAAAAGTATTTACCTTATACTATAGCTTTGAGGAAAAAATAACAAAATGTCACACAAACAGCACTGAAAGGCTCCTCTACAGAGCAACACTCAGCTATACAATGCTTTTGCGCGAAGGTACAGCAAAACGGTGGGAACTTCCGATTGGAAGTAGTTCCCTATACTGTTCACTAGGTGGTAGCACTGTACAGAGGTGGGAACTGTGAATCCCACGGGACTAGGAGCGAGTTCATTGTAGTGGGAAGCATGTTTCCCACGGCTCACGAAAGGGTTAAGGATACCTTTGTCCACATTGAATAACAATAGTGGGCCAAAAGAGTAAATGAAAAAATGCCAGTTACTCAATATACATGAAGTTGGAAGAAATTACTATAGTATCTAACTGTTGCTGCCCACTTTGGTTTCCTGCTCAATGGCAGTGCCCTGTGGGAAGCCTGGTGCAGGCGCTACTTCTTCCAGAAACTGTGCACGTCACTAGTACCTTGTATGTTATGGACACTTTGCTGATTACAATGAATTTGTTGACAGACTAAATGGTAGCAGGCACCATCGTCATTCATAGGTGGTGCACATATCAACAGCAGCAGCACTGCTACCAAAAGGAATTAGCTAGCATGTGGGCATCAAACTATACTGTAATTTATACAATATAGTGGTAATGTTGATGATGTAATGGTGTGACTGATCTCAGAAAGTTAGATGTATGGTATAAAATTCACTACAATTGAATCACCATCATCATCATCGGTTCCTGAGTCAATTTTGGAATCCATGATGTTATTAAAAAGAATGTCAGTTTTTTTGTATGTTTCTACCAAGCCCTTGTGCAGTGATTTTATTTCATGCATGAGGAAAATTCTTCTGGCATATTTTATAGCCATGATGCTGTATGTCTTCTTTTTTGACTATGTTCCCCAGATTTTTAAATAATGAACTTTTCTTCTTGGCATTACTTAATGAGAAGGACCAAGCTTAATTTTGTTTCTTTTGCGACTGTATTCTTGATATATGAGCAGCAATGGTACATTGCAACTGATACAGTTTTTTACATTGGTGATAAATTAACTTCTACTTTTTACTCATAAAAAAGCTTTTTTATATAGCAACTTTCATCATGTTCATGAGAAGCAGCTCAGGTCATATCGTATAAAGTTCATAATACTTCATATGATACCAAGTTTTTTAATGTGGAGTAAGCTACAATGGAACTCTAATAATAATCATTCCTTGACACAGAACATTTACGATCAAAGTACTAATAACACAAAGTAGGAAAAGACAGATTGCTACTTACTGTAAAGAAGACACATTAAGTTGCAGACAGGCACAATTGAGACACTTACATAAAGCTTTCGGCCACAGTCTTCATCAGCAGAAGAGAAACACACATAATTCATACACTCAAGCAAGCACACCTCATGTACACAGGACCTCCAACCCCAGCATCTAAAGCCATACAGTTACTGGATTTTCACATATTTTGAAAATATATCTAAAATTTTCTTTTTGTCTTATCCAGGTATAGAGAAATCCTTTATTAGGGACCATTTATTTGAAAGGACATGTCTGTTTCAACTCTCTGCTGAGTAACTTACTAGAAACAAAATTTAAAACTGAACTAAAATACAGATACAGTAGTAAGACTGGTAAGTCTGAATCTATTAAAGTGTCCATTGACATTTCCAAGTCCAAATATTCATCCCATACAGCTTATACAGGGGATTTAATGTAATGTTTATCTTTTACAAATTTCTCTATTCAGATTCATGAAAGTGTTCTGTGGGTTATTGTTGTTCATGCTATGCTGCCAAATCCCATTGTTGAGTGAAGTCTATCTGCTCTTGGTGGTGGTTCCCTCAGTGATGCATGCAGTTAGTAGCCGAGAAGTGTTCATTTGCTTCTGAATCAACATAGATACTCTACAAGCCACCATACAGTACATGGCGGAGGGTATCCTGCACCATTACTAGTCATTTCCTTTCCCCTTTCAGCTGCAAACAGTGCGAGGGAAAAACGACTGTCTATATGTCTCAGTGTGAGCTCTAATTCCTTGTATCTTATCTTTGTTGTCCTTATGCACAATGTATGTTGGTGTCAGTAGAATCATTCAGCAGTCAGCTTCAAATGCTGGTTCGTTTTTCTTGAAAAGAGCATCGCCTTCCCTTCAGGGATTCCTATTTGAGTTCCTGAAACATTTCTGTAACACTTATATGTTGTTCAAACCTGCTAGTAACAAATCTAGCAGCCCACCTCTGAATTGCTTCGATGTCATCCTTCAGTCTGACCTGGTACTAACCTGAAACACTTGAGCTGTACCCAAGAACAGGTCACACCAGCATCCTATATTCTATCTCCTTTACAGGTGAACCAATGTTTCCCAAAATTCTCCCAATACACCAAAGTGACCACTCACCTTCCCCTCCACAGTTTTCACATGCTCGTTCTACCTCATATCGCTTTGCAACATTACACCCAGGTATTTAAATGACTTGACTGTGTCAAGCAGGACACTAGTAATACTGTATCCAAACATTACAGGTTTGATCTTCCTAATCATATGCGTTAAATTACATGTTTCCACATTTAGGGCTAGCTGCCGTTCATCACACCAATTGAAAGTTTTTTCTTAGTCAGCCTGTATCTTCCTACAGTCACTCAACTTTGACACGTTACCATATGCCACGGCATCATCAGTAAACAACCACAGGTTGCTGCTCAACCTGTCCGCCAAACTATTTATGTATGTAGAGAACAACAGTGGTCCTATCACACTTCTCTGGGGGCACTCCTGATGATACCCTTGTCTCTGATGAACACTCGCCATTGAGGACAACATACTGGGTTCTATTATTTAAGAAGTCTTCAAGCCACTCGTGTATCTGTGATCTTATTCCATATGCTCATGCCTTCATTATGAGCCTGCAATGGGACACCGTGTCAAATGCTTTCCAGAAATCTAGAAATATGGAATCTGCCTTTTTCCCTTCATCCATAATTTGCAGTACATCATGTGAGGAAAGGGCAAACTGAGTTTCCCATAAGTGATGCTTTCTAGAACCATGCTGATTCATTGCTACAAGCTTCTCAGTCTCAAGAAAGTTTATTACATTGAAACTAAGAATATGTTCAAGGATTCTGCAGCAAACAGAAGTTAGGGATATTAGTCTGTAATTTTGTGAGTTCATTCTTTTACCCTTCTTACACACAGGAGTCACCTGTGTCTTTTTCCAGTCGCTTGAGACTTTGTGCTGGTTGAGAGATTCATGACATGTTGCTTTGTCAGCATCAGGTGAAAATATTCCATCTCGAGATGTACAATGGCGTGTACGGAGTTACAAAGCCGAAGAGTACCCAACGCACAGCACACCAGCCGCTGTATTCAGTCAGTAAGTATCCAGATCATCCTCTCCTTTTTTACTCATTGTTGTCCGTGATCATAAAGTTCCTTAAAAGCTGTAGCTGTTCATTGTTGATGTGCTGATCAGCAATTTTTTAACACCACCTCACTTACCACTTAATGTAGCACTATGGCATTTTCACATGTACCTTTTCATGTAGCATTTGCGATTAGCTTTTGTTAACTCACACTTTTCTTGATTCTTCTTGAACATTAATTTCCCATGAGTACATTACATACAATACAATAATTACAATAAAAATAATATTTTCTACACAGTTACACATAGGTTTCCATTTAGGAACAGACACACATAAATAATACTATAATTCTACATTTTTGTCTTACAAGCAAGGGTAAGTTTTCCCATCCCAATGGTCATATCTGTGCACCATCTCAACATTCTGTATCCCATGGAAAAATTAATGGACTCATTTGTATCCACTGTATTTAACTACAGAGTGTACAATTTTCTATCAAGTTCAGTGTAAGAGACTACATACCACAGAATTTAAAAAGAATAGAAAGAATTACTATTCACAAAGGAGAATAAAGCTATTTCAACATGTAGTTACTTCATATTGTCAACCAGGTCTTACCTGATTGTCAACACTTGGCTCAGCATCTTGCTGCATCCATGTGGTGATTCAATAGCACTTTTTGTTATTATGTGTTCTTGTGTGTTGCACTATAATGTGTGACATAAATGTTTTCTTGCACCTTTCAAAGGTGTATGTCAGTACGGTACAAGTTCTCCTGTGCAAACGTATTTTCCTAGTACAACTAATTATTTCTCTTTTATGTATCAATTTGCGTGGCATGTCTGAAATAGCACTGATTTGTGTAATTGTTGATGTCTTAAGTATTGTCAGCAAGTGTAGCTAAGACAATCATAAACAACTACAGATACTCATTTCATTTTATAACTTATTGTCATAATATTGTATAAGATTCATGTATACAGATGTATTCGCATTTGTGCATATTTGGAGGCACGTGGAGTTTAGAACATTAGTAACTGGGATGGCATTTTATGTTCCTTCAAGGCTAAGATAAAATATTCTTTCCGCCTTTCTTAGCAGTCATATTTGTGTTTTTCCTTTGACAGGTAAATAGACTGATGTACTAGGGTTCCCTAATCATTATTTTCCCATTCATAAAACACTTTCCCACAAAATACTTATAACTAGATTACAACCAGGACCCACCACCAATACCTCTGCCTTAATTATATACTCACTTCATAGAAAGTAGAAGTGCAAAGCATTATTTCCATCATTTTCATCAAAAGTTAACTAACTAGTTAGATTCTGGTTTCCCGCAGGTCAGCCAGCATGTTCATACATTCATAATCATTCACACAGAGGGTTTCTACAGAAAGAATTATCTGCCAACAAAATAATGTGTTCATATTTGTATCCTTTTGGATTACAAGTATTTCAATTAAGTTTATACTACTTGCCTGTTGTTGGTTGAGCACAATTCTGCTCTCTGATGTATTTAATAATTTATAGTTTCTCCTCCATGTAGTATCCTTTTTCCTTAGAAGTAGCTCCTTTTAGTATCATGGTACTGTAGATTGTACCTGTAGGTGTAATATTTAGCTTAGTTTTAGCATAATTGCTAACTTAGACTTAGCCTGTGTATGGCCTTTACCAAGATGTAGTGAGTTTGTAGGTTGTTGTGTTTACATAGCTGTATATATTCATGTATACTTGTATACAACCTGTAGCTTAATGTGAGGGTATCCGGTGTATCATATCCTAAAAATATGCCACACAATTTATATGCATCGACTGCCTCTCATAAAATATTCATAACCCTCAACATGCTATAACATAATATGTCTTTTTATTTGGCACTTGTCCCCAGATAATGTAAGGCCATAGTAAAATGATATTCACTACATGCATAATTATCAGGTTTGTTCCTTAGTAGTGATGCAAAATGGATCTTTATCCAGGTGCTTTCCTACAGGACAATGCTCATAATTTGAAATTACTACTAGCTATTTGCATGTTCACACTCTTCTACCTTTTATCCCAGGCTTCTTGTGTTCACGTTTACTTCTTCATCTTTGATGCATACTGTCCTATGATCTTTCCCAGTTTGGGGTGTGCTAATAAATAGCATCCTGGATGTGGAATGTGCATTACCAGGAAAGGTCCTGAATATAGTATTTTCAACTTCTTGTTTACCTTTTTAACTCTACTAAATTTTTGATGTGTTCATAACAACACCTTGTCTCCTGTCTGGAAGGTAAAAGTCTGGCTGAAATTCTTGTCATACTTGGCCTTCCTTTTTTGTTCTTCTTCACTCAGAATAATAGGAGCTTGTCTTATTTTCTCTTTGAGTGAAGGTTCATGTGCTGGAAGTACATGGTAAAGGTTTTGACCTCTTGTGAAGTTCATTTCTCCTTTACGTTAGTTTGGTAGGTGTTAATACTGTACATGCATGTGAGAAATTATCAACCATGTGTTGAAAGGGAGCAATATACTCTACCCATTTCATTTGTTTGTTTGGTATACAAGTCCTAATAAAGTGATTAAATTTTTGAATATACGCTCAACAGGCCTTGCTTCTGGGTGAAGTCAGGCTACTACAATGTGTTTTACATGTTCTTTGAGAGAGGTTTTCCATTTAGGATTTGTAAAATATGATGCATTGTCAATTAATATGACCTTAAGTTTACCCATTCTAGGAAAATAGTTCTCTACAAGGTGTACAACTTTGCTTCTGCCGTTTTTCCCCCAACATTTGAGGCTTTAAAGAAACAAATTGGTTACACATGTATCATTAAAAGTATTTTCCATTACTGCCCACTACTTTCTCCCATCTTTCGGGTAGTGTACGAATCCTGCATCGAAAAAATTGTTCACCTTTTGAAGCAATCCACAAATCGATCCAATTTGTGACTTCTTCATGAAATCAGAAGTGTTTGTCAGCCAGGCCATGCGCCATTGATCTAAACAGGTGATGGTCAGAGGGAGCAATGTCTGGAGAATACGGCAGGTGGGATAGGACTTCCCATTTTAATGTTTCCAAGTACGTTTTGACCTCTTTTGCAACGCGGGGTCGAGCGTTGTCATGCTGCAAAATCACTTTATCGTGCACCTGTAATTGTTTCACTTGGTTTTAACAGCTCATAGTACATGACGCCGACCTGGCCCCACCAAATGCAGAGCATGATCTTGGAGCTGTGAATATTCAGTTTGGCCGTCGATGTGGAAGCATGGCCAGGATATCCCATGACGTTTTGTGTTTAAGGTTATCGCAATGAACACATTTTTCGTCCCGGGTCACAATGTGATGCAAAAATCCCTTCCGTTTTGCCTCTGAAGCAACTGTTCACAAACACACAAACGCCATTCAATGTCTCTTTGTTTCAGCTCACAAAGGACCCAAGTTCCTTCTTTCTGAATCATGCCCATAGCCTAGAGACGTTTTGAAATGCCTTGCTGTGTCACTCCCACTAATCATGCCAATTCTTCTTGAGTTTGATGCGAGTCTTCACTCAGCAATATCTCCAATTCTGCATCTTCAAACACCTTCTCTCTTCCACGACTATGCCGGTCTACGACATTAAAATCACCATTCTTCAAGCATTGAAACCACTCACGACATATTCTTTCACTAATAGCATCCTTACCATACGTACTTGAGAGCATTTGATGAGACTCAGATGCTGTTTTCTTCATATTGAAACAAAACAGTAACACCTCCCGCAAATGACAAGAATTAGGCTCGTAAACTGACATTTTTCAACCAAGAAAAACTGCTGCAGACAGAAATAGACTAAATTTTGAATGAGGTTATGTTGGCCGATGTCCAAGCTAACTGCCTGACGTCTGCGATCTGTTTCTTTCGACCGCTACTTACCGTTGTCGCCACTTATGCAAAGTTGTACTCTTGTACTATCCTCCTAATAACTATATTAGTGACAGTGGTTCACACACACACAAATGAAAGGATGTAATTCATTCAGGGAGACAAATTCAAGTGTTTGACTTTCTGACATATGATACATGTTTTCACTACTCTTTGCACTTTGTGGTGCAAAATTGGAAAGTAATAATATGACACAACTTTCTCACTAAACTTCTTTACTCCATAATGACCCCACTTGTTGTGTATAAACCTAATAAAATCAGTTACATAATCTTCACATATACAAACACACCAACAGTTCGATTCTGGCGCTCGCCGATGAAATAGCACACCTTCGTATATTGTGTAATACTTACCTGGATTTCCATCTTCCTTGTTATTGAGTTTCTCCTTTACCTTCCTCCAGTGAGGATCCTTTTTTTTGTAAACTTAACAATTCTTGATAAATTTTAAGTAATAGTATCTCAGATTGTAATATCTGAAGTCTAGAAAGTGCCTTGACTATAATGTTTTGTTCCCCTTTTATATGTCTTATTTCATAACTAAACTCTTGTAAAAATAAGTACCTACAAGCTCTCTGCCATGCGTTTTTCCCACAAACAGTATTCAAACGTCTGAAAGGCCCACACAATGGCTAATGTTTAAGAGTTCGGTAGATGAGTATGATCTTCCACACATGCTGAGTGTTTGGCTCTTTTTGAGATATTCTACCATACACAATTCGGGCCTTTCCAGTGTTGTTGTTCTGAGTGCCCATGGCACCCCTACTATCCATCCCCATCTCTGCCCTCTGGGTGTGTCCTTTCCTCTTATATGCTGTCTTCACACACTTTTCTTTTTCAGTGACCACTATACCAATGGCTTTGTTGCTGTCGTATTGTTGTGTTTCTAGCAGCTGCAATGGTTGAGCCCTGTCTCCCACTGCCACCAGCACCCTATAAGACATCACTTCAGCAGCTGCATTGGTCAAGCTCTGTTTCCCAGTGCCGCCAGGGTCAGTCAATGCCACGTCTGCTGTCAGTACCGTCGAGCCTCTGGCAGCCACACTGGTCAAGCACTCTCCCTCATTGTCACGGGTCCTACCGTTGTCCTCGCTCCACTGGCTGCTTCTGTGGTTTCCTTCTCTGTTTTCGGGAGTGTACGTGCATCTCACTGATTAGCTCCAGTCAGTCATTGGGTTTGCTTCTGTGCACCACTGGCTGGTCATCTTTGGCCCTGTGGTCCCTCCTTCCACTCCACCAGCTGCCTATGTCAGTCTGAATCTCCAGCACCACAATTCTCCTACAGTTGTTTTATTTCAGGCTTTCTTCACAACCTCAGGTCCTGGGTTCTGGGAGTAGTTACAGCCACCAAGAGCTACCTCTCCCTTTGTGACTGCCTGCATCGACCTTAGTGAGGTGCTCCTCCCTGTGGCTACCAAACCCCAGTTGAAGAAAGCCTTGCAAGGTCTTTTGGCTGGTTTCAAGATGGCTTTGCCATCTTTTTCTTGAGATGGAAGGAAAATCTAGTACATCGCCATCACCGACCTCTTCAGTTTCCGACTCTACAGCCCCACCCCGTTGCAAGCCCGCCCTTGGCTCTTAGGTGCTCCTCCTTTTAGAGACTGTTGATGTGTCTTGCTATTACATTCTATTTTATGGACATGGTACTGAGAAGCTAAATGCTAGCAAGTGACACCAGAGGCACCATCATTGTTTATAGGAAGTACTTGCAGCAGTAAGGATGCTGCTATAGGAACTAACTTGCATCCATGGGTCATGTGGGCATCAAGCATCTGCAGATATTCCTCCACCTGCTGTGTACTTAAGTTGTGGCTCAATCTCCAGCAGACTGCACCTCAACCCAACCCAGGCCAAGAGCCAGCCACACCAGGGATGACAGCCCACCATGGACTGGCCTTATTACAGTGGACTTTGTCTATGTACTTGCGGTAGTGTCATCATCACATCCAACATTCCTATGGACTTTTTGTCAACCACATCTGATCAAGAATGATCATTTCAGTTGTCATTTTATAATGTGATTGGACAGATAAAAAAAATCTACTCACCAAGTTACAGCAGGAGAACACAACACGAAACTTATGCAAGCTTCTGGCGGCAGTGTCTCCTTCTTCCAGCAGAAAAGTTGAAGGAGAAGGAAGGACAGTGAAGGAAAAGGATTGGAGAGGTTTTTGAAAGGGATACAGTTCGGAAAAAGACACACACAATCCCGTGTCATGGGAGACTTACCAGACCAGATGAATCTATCCAATCACATTATATTGTCAAAAATTGATCATTTCAGTTGTTATTCTGTTTTATACGGCACCGGACTATTTTGTGATACTGTAATAAAAGTGAACTCAGAAGCTACTTGGAATTGTCACTCAATCATGTGCTTGCGGTTAAAATAAAGAAAACAAAAATTATGGAGAACTGGTATTACACAGCACATCTCCAACATCCTGGTGAACAGTGTGATGTTATGGGAACAGGCACAGAGGGTAGCAAATGAATTGAGGATTTCTCTGCAACTAATGCAGTGGTTCCCAACCCGGGGGTAATTACCCCCTGAGGGGTAAAATGAAATTTTCTGAGGGGTAAAAACTAAATGATTCAATTGTGTTTCAGTCACAAAACTAATAAATTATTTTCAAAAGATCAATACTATTATGACAATTTTGTAAGACTCTAATACTGATTATATAAGTTACCAATCACTACTTTTTCTCAATTAGTAGCATTAATGCAATGCAGGTTACAGGTTCCTCACATAATCCCCTCCCCATACACATGTCACATGTGAAGCAGTAATAGCCTGAAGTCTTCAAATTTCTGCCAGTTCAAGAGTAAGTAGTGCAGCAGTAAAGTGGTTCACAAACAGTAAGTAGAGTGCACACATTTTACCTTGGTTGACTGTAAATGGGGTTGCAGTATGCAGGTCAAATGCCGCAGTGGAGAGAAGTAATGCAGGGGAAGTATGTTTTGTTGCAACAAGTGTCTACCCACACTGTAGATAGTTAGCTTTCTTATCTGAAAAGGAGTTGTGGGCAGCACTTGCGATGTACAACAAATTCCTTTGTCATTAATTCTCTTTAAAATAAATAAATAAATAAAAAGACACCAAAATCATTCATCTTTCATCATTTCGAAAATAAAAGTGTTCCAGGAACAGCCTTTCATTCTGTAGTTTGTTAGATGCTAAAGTTAGTGATAATGTGGGGGAGGAGGACAACAACAGATGGCAGGATATAAAAACTGCTGGTAAGTTGAAAGAACTTACATAGCACTCTGAATCAAAAGACTACTTCAATACCAATGATATGGTCTCCTCTTCAAATTACTTTTAAATAAAACATTTACCTTCACAGGTAAAAATTGCTATTGAGGGGTGGCATAGCAAAGCTCACCTTACCATAATGTTTGGCATCATAGCTGATTGCTCTGTAAAGTTGAGGCCTTTTGAGGCTGGAAAATAAAGAAACCATGTTGTTTTAAAAATGTGAAAATTCTAACCACGAACCACAGTGCCAATCATAAGGCATGTCTGACATCACAGCTATCTTAAAAACAAGTTCCACAACCTGGATACAAAAATGGGAGCCGTAACACAAAAATTTTCCTATTTGTCGATTGCTCAATGCAAACCAAAAATATATATGAAGTTATGAAATGTCCGGTTAGAGTTCTTGTCACTGAACTGCACCAGCAAGTTGCAGCCCTTGGGTCTGAAGATTATCTATGCCTTTAAAACACACCATAGAAGAATCATTGTGCAGAAGCCATAAAATGATGGAAGGTGGAAAGAACCCAGCCTCCTTTAAAGTATCGATTCCAGATTTTGTGCATTACTTAGCAAACACAGGGATGAAGGTTAAGGAATCCATCTCCAACTGCTTCAGGAAAGCTGAGTTTTTTGAAACAGATGAAGGAAATGTACAAACAGTGCAAGATTTCCTTAATGTTAATAACAATGGTGTGACTGTTGAAAGTGTGTTAGTGGAAGATTTGGTTAATTCTCATATGCAGAAAAAAGGTGACGGTGCAGGAAGTGGCAGTAGTGATAGTTAGGACAACAATGGAGTGACTTGTACTGCAGTTGTAAATGCAGCAGTGAAGACAATAAAGAAATACATTTCTGATGCAGATCAGCAAAGTTTTCCATTGGATCATGAAAACTGTAACGAGTTAAAACAGACGACAACTCTGATTCTTTTGTGAAAAAACTTTAAATTTGTTCATATAATCAAATTCATGCAAGACTATTGGCTCCCAACTGAAGGTCAGTACAATTCATAAAATGGGTTGTTGATGTTTTATAAAGTATTTGCTTAAAAAGCAGCTTTCACATTTTACACCATTTTTTAAAAAGTTTCTTGAAAAATGTTAAAAAGGGGTTTCAATGTCTGTTGTTTGCTCATGCTACAGAATGAAGTTGCCCAGTCTCTTGGTTTATCAAAGTAGACTGCCAAACGTACCTGCATGAATTGGTGTACCATATAACAGCATAAGAATGGTGGAAGTAAAAAGATCCTAATCAAACAGAGACTGGAGGCTGAGACAAGGGTTATGCCTTATCAATGACAATCTGTTTCAATATCAAAAGTAATTGCTGTTGCCAGTGAATGTTAATTCGTCTCAACCAGTTTCCAAGTAAACACTGCAAAGACAACTGCAGGCAATGGAGTCCAGTATCTCACAAATGACCATTTCTCACAGTGGCATATAAAACTGCACTTCTGCAGTGAACCAAATAATACAGAAACTGGACAGCAGCTGACTGCTTCATTTCAGAAGACCACTTTACACCAACTGTCCAGTTAAGTGTTTAAGCTGCAGAGTGAAATAGGTTAGAGAACTGGGCCAATGTGGTTCTGCGATCTTTTGCAGTAGACGAGATGTGTCTCAAATTCCTCAAATTCAAAGATATAGTAGCAACAGCAATTGAGAGATTCATACCTCATAAATTGGTAAGAGATGGAACTGATCCCCCATGGTGCACAAAACAGGTCCGAATGCTGTTGCAGAGGCAACGGAAAAAGCATGCAAAATTCAGAAGAATGCGAAATTCAGAAGAACACGAAATCCCGAAGATTGGCTAAAATTTACAGACGCACGAAATTTGGCACGGACTTCGATGCGAGATGCCTTTAATAGGTTCCACAAGGAAACATTGTCTCGAAATTTGGTAGAAAATCAGAAGAAATTCTGGTTGTATGTAAAGTACACAAGTAGAAAGACGCAGTCAATACCTTCACTGCACAGTGCCGATGGTACTGTTACTGACCACTGTGCCGCTAAAGCGGAGTTATTGAACGCAGTTTTGCGAAATTCCTTCACCAGGGAAGACGAATGGAATATTCCAGAATTTGAAACACGAACAGCTGCTAGCATGAGTTTCTTAGAAGTAGATACCTTAGGGGTTGTGAAGCAACTCAAATCGCTTGATACGGGTAAGTCTTCAGGTCCAGATTGTATACCGATTAGGTTCCTTTCAGATTACGCTGATACAATAGCTCCCTACTTAGCAATCATATACAACCGCTCGCTCACCGATATATCTGTACCTACAGATTGGAAAATTGCGCAGGTCGCACCAGTGTTTAAGAAGGATAGTAGGAGTAATCCATCGAACTACAGACCTATATCATTGACGTCTGTTTGCAGTAGGGTTTTGGAGCATATACTGTATTCAAACATTATGAGTCACCTCGAAGGGAACAATCTATTGATACACAATCAGCATGGTTTCAGAAAACATTGTTCTTGTGCAATGCAGCTAGCTCTTTATTCGCACAAAGTAATGGCCGCTATCGACAGGGGATCTCAAGTTGATTCCGTATTTCTAGATTTCCGGAAAGCTTTTGACACTGTTCCTCACAAGTGACTTCTAATCAAGCTGCGGGCCTATGGGGTATCGTCTCAGTTGTGCAATTGGATTCGTGATTTCCTGTCAGGAAGGTTGCAGTTCGTAGTAATAGACGGCAAATCATCGAGTAAAACTGAAGTGATATCAGGTGTTCCCCAGGGAAGCGTCCTGGGACCTCTGCTGTTCCTGATCTATATAAATGACCTGGGTGACAATCTGAGCAGTTCTCTTAGGTTGTTCGCAGATGATGCTGTAATTTACCGCCTAGTAAGATCATCCGAAGACCAGTATCAGTTGCAAAGCGATTTAGAAAAGATTGCTGTATGGTGTGGCAGGTGGCAGTTGACGCTAAATAACGAAAAGTGTGAGGTGATCCACATGAGTTCCAAAAGAAATCTGTTGGAATTCGATTACTCGATAAATAATACAATTCTCAAAGCTGTCAATTCAACTAAGTACCTGGGTGTTAAAATTACGAACAACTTCAGTTGGAAAGACCACATAGATAATATTGTGGGGAGGCGAGCCAAAGGTTGCGTTTCATTGGCAGGACACTTAGAAAATGCAACAAGTCCACTAAAGAGACAGCTTACACTACACTCGTTCATCCTCTGTTAGAATATTGCTGCGCGGTGTGGGATCCTTACCAGGTGGGATTGACGGAGGGCATCGAAAGGGTGCAAAAAAAGCAGCTTGTTTTGTATTATCACGTAACAGGGGAGAGAGTGTGGCATATATGATACGCGAGTTGGGATGGAAGTCATTAAAGCAAAGACATTTTTCGTCGCGGCGAGATCTATTTACGAAGTTTCAGTCACCAACTTTCTCTTCCGAATGCAAAAATATTTTGTTGAGCCCAACCTACATTGGTAGGAATGATCATCAAAATAAAATAAGAGAAATCAGAGCTCGAACAGAAAGGTTTAGGTGTTCGTTTTTCCCGCGCGCTGTTCGGGAGTGGAATGGTAGAGAGATAGTATGATTGTGGTTCGATGAACCCTCTGCCAAGCACTTAAATGTGAATTGCAGAGTAATCATGTAGATGTAGATGTTTTTCATATCACGACTTGGGTTCATTCTTATTACACAAAACATATACCAGGATGCTTATTTCAGTATTTCCAGTGAAACTGTGTTGCCTTTTATCCTTCATCATGATGCTGAGTATGCTGTCAAAACACCCATCTGCAAACGGGGCTACAGCCATGTTCACGATGTTGCAGGCATATTTTCCTGGTTTTACAATCACTCAGGTGCCATATCAGACTTCAACTAGCTCATGATATCACCTGCCACAGCTCTGAAATTTGGTAGTGCCACAGGATCTTATCACCAATGAGTGGTTTCTGATAGATGTAGCATACCTGAAGAAACTTGGGGCCTCCCTTCCTCACCAAATTCACGCCATAACAAAGACTAGAGGCTGCGTTGCACAGTATTAGCCTGGGATTGACAGAACTTTTCTTTTTTTTTTTAAAAAAAAAAAAAAAAAAAGAAAGAAAGAAAAGAAAGAAAGAGAGAGAGAAGGTGGAATGAACTTCAAAGGTGAAAGTTCTTAGGAATTCTCACTAAGGGCTACTCAGATTTCCAGAAGTGATAAAGACTCAGAACACTGTAAGATAACACATACTCTATATTTGAACAAATAATGTATAATAATATGAAAGCTATGAACACAACATTACAAAATATTTACTTCTTTTATAAGGTAATCAGATATTCATTATTCCTTAGTCTTCGTACAGTATGATAAATACTTTACACTCCAAACATGAGATGCAATTCATTCTGTACAACATAAAACATTTACCCGAAACCACCACACACACAACTACCAAAGCAACCACAGTAAGTACATTGTGTTTTTGAATACAGAATGTTGTTAGGAAGTTGTCACCTTTCACTTAGATTACTTTCAATATGATATCAAATTTGTGTGTAAAAAACAAAGTCCATCAAAATAAGAAACAAACTATTGAATGTAATAGTAAATATTTTTCTAATAACCTATTTTACTGGAATACTGATACTTCTTCCAAGCGCCTTTACTTTTAAAGAATAATATGGAATGTTGAATTCCAATGTTAATAACTTGGCACATTGCAAAACAAAAATCATAAAATATTTGGTATACTGTGCACACAGTCATAAGTTAACCAGCCTCTTATGAGTCAATCAAGTTACAGACACAATAAATTAAGAGCATCGACATAGTGAAAGCAGGTACACAAAATGATAACTATGTTCCAACTGGCTTGAACAGTCTGCTGAAGTAGTTCAATCAAGTAGATGTTACACCTTTCCTTGCAACCAGTAAATTCAGTACCGGATGTTTCTTTATGTAATCCACAGCTTTCTTATGAGTAGCCATTGTGAAGTCATACCCATTGCACTGCAAAAGACACAATGAATATTAATTATTATTAATATTCTTAACTTACACAGATACTCTGATGTGTGGGTCAATGGCTTGCTGAAGAGCACAAAATACTTCTGCAAATATGACAAGCATGTGGGTATTCAAAAAAAGGGCAAAGCACTGGACATTTAACTGAAAACAGGTGTCAAGCTTTCCAGAACAAAAGTTATAAATGGATTTAACTGAGGTCTAAACAACCAACTTTGGGATCACAGCAAGTAACTTATGGGTTCCACCCCCCCCCCACCCCCCACTTATATCTTACACACTTTAATCTTCAGATGCAGAAAAAACATATATGCCATCACTGTTATCAATGAGATGTTAAAAAGCCACAAATTAAATGACATATGAACAAAGGAATCATGACCAAAATGAATTTTCTACAGTCAAGATTGCATAAAATGATTCCAGAGAGTTTGTAGCACTGCTGCCAGTTTCAACTGCAGGGCACTAATGGTTACAGGCAAAAGCAGTAGCCATCTATATAACTGTGACAACACTGAGGTGTTCGCATTGCAAAAATTGCATTATACACTCCTGGAAATGGAAAAAAGAACACATTGACACCGGTGTGTCAGACCCACCATACTTGCTCCGGACACTGCGAGAGGGCTGTACAAGCAATGATCACACGCACGGCACAGCGGACACACCAGGAACCGCGGTGTTGGCCGTCGAATGGCGCTAGCTGCGCAGCATTTGTGCACCGCCGCCGTCATTGTCAGCCAGTTTGCCGTGGCATACGGAGCTCCATCGCAGTCTTTAACACTGGTAGCATGCCGCGACAGCGTGGACGTGAACCGTATGTGCAGTTGACGGACTTTGAGCGAGGGCGTATAGTGGGCATGCGGGAGGCCGGGTGGACGTACCGCCGAATTGCTCAACACGTGGGGCGTGAGGTCTCCACAGTACATCGATGTTGTCGCCAGTGGTCGGCGGAAGGTGCACGTGCCCGTCGACCTGGGACCCGACCGCAGCGACGCACGGATGCACGCCAAGACCGTAGGATCCTACGCAGTGCCGTAGGGGACCGCACCGCCACTTCCCAGCAAATTAGGGACACTGTTGCTCCTGGGGTATCGGCGAGGACCATTCGCAACCGTCTCCATGAAGCTGGGCTACGGTCCCGCACACCGTTAGGCCGTCTTCCGCTCACGCCCCAACATCGTGCAGCCCGCCTCCAGTGGTGTCGCGACAGGCGTGAATGGAGGGACGAATGGAGACGTGTCGTCTTCAGCGATGAGAGTCGCTTCTGCCTTGGTGCCAGTGATGGTCGTATGCGTGTTTGGCGCCGTGCAGGTGAGCGCCACAATCAGGACTGCATACGACCGAGGCACACAGGGCCAACACCCGGCATCATGGTGTGGGGAGCGATCTCCTACACTGGCCGTACACCACTGGTGATCGTCGAGGGGACACTGAATAGTGCACGGTACATCCAAACTGTCATCGAACCCATCGTTCTACCATTCCTAGACCGGCAAGGGAACTTGCTGTTCCAACAGGACAATGCACGTCCGCGTGTATCCCGTGCCACCCAACGTGCTCTAGAAGGTGTAAGTCAACTACCCTGGCCAGCAAGATCTCCGGATCTGTCCCCCATTGAGCATGTTTGGGACTGAATGAAGCGTCGTCTCACGCGGTCTGCACGTCCAGCACGAACGCTGGTCCAACTGAGGCGCCAGGTGGAAATGGCATGGCAAGCCGTTCCACAGGACTACATCCAGCATCTCTACGATCGTCTCCATGGGAGAATAGCAGCCTGCATTGCTGCGAAAGGTGGATATACACTGTACTAGTGCCGACATTGTGCATGTTCTGTTGCCTGTGTCTATGTGCCTGTGGTTCTGTCAGTGTGATCATGTGATGTATCTGACCCCAGGAATGTGTCAATAAAGTTTCCCCTTCCTGGGACAATGAATTCACGGTGTTCTTATTTCAATTTCCACGAGTGTATTATTGGCTGAGGTAGGCCCGCAAAGCTGCCATGCCCAGTCCTCTGGAACTATCAGGGATCAACTTAACCAACTCAACTGTAGTACTTTGTAAAGAAACTGCACCCATCAAAAACAACATAAACACTAACTGACAGTTTTGCTAGGTTTCCAGAAACACTTACGGTTATGATATTCATATACATGAAAAATAACTCAAGTTACAACTCTAAGATTTGGTTACAATCTATGCAGAAACTGACAAGAGATGATGTGAAGAGTACTGACAAAATTTCATAAACAGAGGATGTTGCGATACTGGTGAGAGAAAAGGAGTATCTCTGTATCATCCACAAAATTTATAAGAAACGAAGTGGGACTGGTAGTCCCAACTTGAGAAATGTGGATGAATATCTCATATTTCTTCTTATTCTTCTGCCACTCCAGGGTTAAGCCGAGGCCCTTTCTGGGCTCACCATGTTGTCTTTGATCTTCCCACAGTTTATATCATTTCATACTAGAATTGTAATTATTTAATTCATCACAAGACAGGAAAGATGTACACACTAGTAAATTCTTGTACTATCCTGCACCAGAAAAAATACAGTGTAATTCCAATTTGTTCCCTCTCTCCTCTTTCAGTGTTTGGAACAACTGACATTAGTATTTTAGGGCCAGGAAAGCTACAGGGTGTTTCAAAAATGACCAGTATATTTGAAACGGCAATAAAAACTAAACGAGCAGTGATAGAAATACACCGTTTGTTGCAACATGCTTGGAACAACAGTACATTTTCAGGCGGACAAACTTTCGAAATTACAGTAGTTACAATTTTCAACAACAGATGGCGCTGCAAGTGATGTGAAAGATATAGAAGACAACGCAGTCTGTGTGTGCGCCATTCTGTACGTTGTCTTTCTGCTGTAAGCGTGTGCTGTTCACAACGTGCAAATGTGCTGTAGACAACATGGTTTATTCCTTAGAACAGAGGATTTTTCTGGTGTTGGAATTCCACCGCCTAGAACACAGTGTTGTTGCAACAAGACGAAGTTTTCAACGGAGGTTTAATGTAACCAAAGGACCGAAAAGCGATACAATAAAGGATCTGTTTGAAAAATTTCAACGGACTGGGAACGTGACGGATGAACGTGCTGGAAAGGTAGGGCGACCGCGTACGGCAACCACAGAGGGCAACGCGCAGCTAGTGCAGCAGGTGATCCAACAACGGCCTCGGGTTTCCGTTCGCCGTGTTGCAGCTGCGGTCCAAATGACGCCAACGTCCACGTATCGTCTCATGCGCCAGAGTTTACACCTCTATCCATACAAAATTCAAACGCGGCAACCCCTCAGCGCCACTACCATTGCTGCACGAGAGACATTCGCTAACGATATAGTGCACAGGATTGATGACGGCGATATGCATGTGGGCAGCATTTGGTTTACTGACGAAGCTTATTTTTACCTGGACGGCTTCGTCAATAAACAGAACTGGCGCATATGGGGAACCGAAAAGCCCCATGTTGCAGTCCCATCGTCCCTGCATCCTCAAAAAGTACTGGTCTGGGCCGCCATTTCTTCCAAAGGAATCATTGGCCCATTTTTCAGATCCGAAACGATTACTGCATCACGCTATCTGGACATTCTTCGTGAATTTGTGGCGGTACAAACTGCCTTAGACGACACTGCGAACACCTTGTGGTTTATGCAAGATGGTGCCCAGCCACATCGCACGGCCGAAGTCTTTAATTTCCTGAATGAATATTTCGATGATCGTGTGATTGCTTTGGGCTATCCGAAACATACAGGAGGCGGCGTGGATTGGCCTCCCTATTCGCCAGACATGAACCCCTGTGACTTCTTTCTGTGGGGACACTTGAAAGACCAGGTGTACCGCCAGAATCCAGAAACAATTGAACAGCTGAAGCAGTACATCTCATCTGCATGTGAAGCCATTCCGCCAGACACGTTGTCAAAGGTTTCGGGTAATTTCATTCAGAGACTACGCCATATTATTGCTACGCATGGTGGATATGTGGAAAATATCGTACTATAGAGTTTCCCAGACCGCAGCGCCATCTGTTGTTGAAAATTGTAACTACTGTAATTTCGAAAGTTTGTCTGCCTGAAAATGTACTGTTGTCCCAAGCATATTGCAACAAACGGTGTATTTCTATCGCTGCTCGTTTAGTTTTTATTGCCGTTTCAAATCTACCGGTCATTTTTTAAACACCCTGTAAGTTACAACCATATTCTCTAAATTTCTCTCTCTTTCAGTCTTATGTAGATTGGTTAGTTTGATGACTCCCACCGAGTTTTGGGTTCATTGGTATGAATGGCAGTCCATATGAACAGGCATCAGCTGGCATTCTCTTGTTCTTGTTGGACATCTTTGATGCTTTAACTCTTGAACTGGACTTCCTATCAACTGAATATTCAGTTACATATATGCCATTTCTTCAGTCACCTGTATTAACCTACATTTTTACTCTTTTGCTGAAAGCTTTTCCCTGCTAAGTGGGCTTGAACTGAGCAATAATTAGGAGTTAATGTTGTTGTGTATAACACTAATTTCCACTGTTGGTTTTAACAGCAAGTGCTTGCCTATAGTTTATGGGGTTATCCCAACCCACCCCCAGATAACACTCATACATTATACATTATTGTTGACAATGATGTCCTACACTGTTATTCTCCCCACAGGACTCGCAGAAGCAAAAAAGTTAGTGTTTATCAACTTTTGCTTTCATTGGCTGGGAGTAAATATCGAGTTTTGCAAAGACTTTTAGTTTTCAACACCCTACAGCAGCAGGGAATATCAGATTTTGACCACAATGTTTCGACAGGTGATGCATGACAACATGTTTGATTTGTAACTACAAAAATCTGAATTTTGAAAAACTGAGCATTTACTGACTTATGAAAAAATGCTCCTTATATTAACACTGTTTCTGAGCTGGTACAGCTCTGGCATGGAGCTAGATGAGTGTTGTTATGACCCCTCCACCCACCACCACACACTTAGAGCAAGATGAGTGTCAATATGCCCTCCCCCCCCCTCCCCCCCCCCCCCCCCCCCACAGACACTCACACCAACAACAGCACTTAACCAAACTGTTCGATGGTAAGTGCTTAACTCATTGGTGTTAACTTGTGCAGTAAATATAATGTAAAATATTTACCAGCTCACTTGCTATGTCCTAAAGACTGCATCCATTCAGGCTATTCAAGGAAGAGACAGAATACATAGATACAATACGCAGGACCTCAAAAGGGTAAGACACTCGATTTACTGAATAGTATGTGAGAGTATTAGAGAATAAACGGTTAGGTACTCATAAATATCAACAAATAGTTAAATAGTTGTAAAGAAGCAATACTATGTTATTACAGTAAATTCATCCAACATCGGTGTTTAGCACAGTTCGATAAAGATGAAACAGACATTATTCACAAATCCTATGGCCCGTCACTACAGCCTACACCAAGATGAAGACATTTTAATAAATAATGTCAAACTGAACAGATCTTGAAATGACAGACAGTGTGGCCTAACCCAAAGGGAACCTGTCTCCTAGTCTTTAAGTAACCTAAGTGTGAGAAGTCATGTATACCATCTTTCTCTAAATTACAAAGGATATCCAGAAAGTACTTTGTTTTTGTCTGCAGGACAATGGGCAGGGACAGCAAGGTCATACTGTTGTCTGAATGTTTGTACTTCGTCAGCATCCAGCCACACCAGCATGAGGTTCATGTCGTTTCTCGTTATTTCACAATAAAAGTTTTAAATGTGTGCCATAACTGAAAACCCGGCAAGCTGTGCAATGTCGTCAGTAACAAGGTTTCTGTTCACGAAAAACATAAACCGACTGAATTTTATCCAACTGTGTGAAGTGTACACAAACAACATAATCACTGAATGTGGAATGCGCCAATGATGCATTAGGTTTAAAAGTGGCTGAACTAATGTTCATGATGAAGAGTGATGTAGATGACCAAGCACCATGGCTGATAAACTGCTTGCACAAATTTATGAAAGATTCAAGAAAACTACTGATTCAAAATGATGGAGCTTTCATTCAGTTTTTCACAAATTTCACAAAGTTTGCTGCATTAAAGTGTTGCACAGAAGCTAGACTACCACAAATTTTGTGCAAGATATGAGGTTGTGACTAACTGTTTGAAGTATCAGGTAGCAGAATTTTATGGCAATGGAATTTAATAGCTTTCTCGTTGCTATGATATATGCATAAATTTGTGTGGAGACTACACTGAAAAACAGTATTCAAGTGGCACTTCAAAGTGAATATAACATTTTTTCCTACTTAGTTTTAATACCAAAACAAAATCTACTTTCTGGATAGGCATTGTATGAAAATTTTGTTCTGTGCATTATTGATTGTTAAATGTTTGTGGGTCACATTTTCTGATCAGAAATTAAGAAAAAAATATTTACAATATAACTGTTACAAATTTTCAAAATACTATCTCTCTGAAACCATGTCAAAAATGTATCAGTCTGAGCTTATTTAGGGAAGTCGCTGTACGCTGTGACAGCCTCTTCATTGGATGAAAAATGCTGCCAATGAATGTTTTCGTTTGTCTTTACAAATAGGTAGAAATCACACGGGCCCAAGCCGGACGAATACGGTGGGTGCAATAACACTCACACTTTTAAGAAGATGCACAGGCCGAGGCGTTGATGTGATGGGGCAGAAGGTGCCTACTCTTAAACTTTGCGTGCTATTTATTTATCATTAGGTATCACAAACAAAACATATATAGCAAGTTAAAAGAGGCTAATTCCATTCTTACTTGTATAGCAAGATATGACAAATGTAAAATATTAAAATTGCTTAGTAAAATAGTCCAAAAAACTTTCAAAGAACTCATTTATTATATTTCTACTTACAACATCTTAAATGCTGAACAAAAATATGTTCCATTCATTACCTGCAATATTTTGTCATGCATCCGAAGGCCTGATTTAGCTGCAGGACTCCCTTCATGTACTTCTGTAACATATATGCCCTAAAAGTAAAAATTATTTAAATTAAGAGTCTTGAATTTATATATATATATGCTGTTTTAATGGGTTTAAATGTTAATTACAGACAGAATAAACAGCAACACTACATACAGTGATCTTTTGGTATTTTCATCATCCATTGCAATAAAGGAAATAATGTGAAATAACCTTCTTCACTTCTGTTATGAGAAGTAATACACACTGAAAGCTTAATTTCTAAAATATTAATGTGAGGGGAAAAGTTAGTTTCAACAATTTTGTTAAGATTTACCATACCCATGTCAACAGAATAAACACTTAACTACTTTTTTTTTTTGACTGACTATAAACACTGGTGTTCAAAATTAAAGCAACAAGTGGATATTTTGCAAGGCAAGTGGATATTTTGCAAGGTTGCATTTGTTCTGCCACAAAACAGTATAAACAGGTATAGCATAGTAGAAACGTACAGAATACAAAATGTAAACAACAGCAACGTGCGTAACAGAAGACAAAAATATTCTTCGTTTTTTCCAACTTAAAAGATTTGCACACACATTCCGATAACTGGTGCTTAGTATGGGGTGTGACCACCTCTGGCAGCAATACGGGCCTGACGTCAGGATATGCTGTGAATGAAGTCGTCACTCATGTTGAGGCAATAGCGTCCATTCGTGCTGCAGAGCTGCTCGCAAGTCTTGGAGAGTGGTTGGTGGATGCTGATGTGATGCAACCTGCCTCGCTAACACATCCCAGACATGCTCTATAGCATTCAAATCAGGAGAGCAAGCGAGTCATGTCATAAATGCAATATCTTCCATTTCCAAGAAAACATGAACAACCTGTGCCCTATGAGGTCAAGCATTATTGTCCAGCAGTACGAAGTCTAGGCCCACAGCATCTCGCAACAACTGCACAAGGTCCGAAGATCTCATCGTGATACCTGACACGAGTTAAACCTTGCTCACTCACCCGTACAGTTTCACGAAGAGCTGTTCAAGTGGTCAACATAATCCTTGCCCACACAATTAGGGATACCCCTTGATATCGGTCTTTTTCCACAATTTTTGAGTCCTGAAATCATTTTCCATGTTCCTCCAGATGCGAATCCGTCGAGAATCACTCTCCAGATCAAATTCGTTGTCATATGTGAAAATAACATTGGCCCACTGTTTAACTGTCCACGAGGCATGTTGACGACTCCATTAGACGTTCTCTTCTGTGCAGATGCATCAGAGGTACACGTACAGCAGGTCTCCGACAGTAAAGGGCCACTCCATTGAAGCTTCGTGTACACCATTTGCCTCGATACAACACATCCAGTGGGTGCTGCGAGGTCAGATACCAGTTGCCATGCAGTACTAAGGCAGTACTGCCGTGTCCTTACAACCGAATAACGATCCTCTCTGATATTGCATGTGGTCGGCCCTGCACTGGTCTTCAGGATACAGTTTCGCTGTAAACTGTCACCTCATCGGAGAAACAACAGAATGATTCACATTATGCCATCGGACCACATCAGCTTGCAACTGTCCTCCTTCCATTCTTCCTCCACCGTAGAGAGTCTGGTAGGTGGCTTCCCTATGCCTTACTGCAACATCTATGACTGTGTACACAGTGATTGTGGCTGTGGGATTATTCGGTAAACACTGCCCCATTTGATAGGTGCCCTGACATCATCATTGGCATGGTTGTCCATTGGCCGGAATGCCATCTTCCATACAGAACACAATCATATGGACATCTATTGGCAGTTTTTATGATTATATCGTGAATTAGACATAGGACTGGGAAATAGTGGTTTGTTGCTTTAATTTTGGACACCAGTGTATATTAACATACTGAAGAAAGATACTCATCAATATTAACTCACCACACAAAAGGAAAATGACGGACTCTAATATTCACAATGCCAAACTATCAGAAACAAGTGATATCAGGAAGTTAATTGTTTGATTATTCCCATGTTTTACCATTTTAATCATTATTGCAAAAAATAAATAATCCTTTCATTGAGGCATTTGTGATAGTTTTAATCTGTAAGAGACATTTATCACAGACATTTTTGTGAAAAATTGGTGCTCATGTCAAAAGGGAAACTGAGATCTATTGGGTTGGCACATAAGTTCATAGTATCTGCATCAGTTTGTAGTATTTGTCACAAATTTAATAAATACAACAGACACACACAACAGAGACTTTAGTCATCAATAACACATTGTCCTTCACTATTTACAACAGCCTGCCAATGCTGTGGTAACTTCGCAATTCCAAAACCATAGAAATCACACAGTTTTGCGGCTAAGAACTCGTTGAGTAATGCTCAGAGTGCATTTTCATCTGGAAAGAAAGTTCCTTGAAGGTTGTTTGATAGAAGGCATTTTTTTTTTTTTTTTCAAGCAGAGTATGGGCAGGTGTTACCATGGAATAGCATCACTTCACACTGTCTTCCTGGTTGTTCTTGGATTGTGTCTGCACGGCGTCTCAGTTGTTGACAATAAATGTCAGTAGTGCTGGGGAAGCAATTTGTTGTACACTGTAACATCACTGTTCCACCAGATGCATAACAGCCGGCCGAAGTGGCCGTGCGGTTAAAGGCGCTGCAGTCTGGAACCGCAAGACCGCTACGGTCGCAGGTTCGAATCCTGCCTCGGGCATGGATGTTTGTGATGTCCTTAGGTTAGTTAGGTTTAACTAGTTCTAAGTTCTAGGGGACTAATGACCTCAGCAGTTGAGTCCCATAGTGCTCAGAGCCAGCCAGATGCATAACATGATCTTTTGTTGACGAGAACAGCTCTCTGTACAGGGAGCAGCTGCTTTGTTTGGACTCAGGCATTCCATTCTTTTCCTTCTTTTAGCGTTAAGACGCAATTTCTTGTCACCAGTAACGATAGAGGATACGAATCAAGCAGAGATGTACATGTGGATACCCACTGATTTCTGTGACTTTGGTTTAGAGCATGCAATACCCATACACCTGATTTTTTAACCTTCCTCATTTCATGCAAATGTCGCACGATGGTAGAATGATCACAGTTCATCACATTTGCCAGTTCTCGAGTACACTAATGTGGATCATTCTTGATTAATGCATTTAAATGATCTTTATCAAACCCATAAAGTCTTCCTGAATGTGAAGAGTCACTTATATTTAAATGAGAAAACCATTTTCATATCATACAGTCAAATGGCATTATCTCTATACACGGTGCAAATGTTTCTGGTTTGAGGGGTAGCATATCACTTTGGGGACAGTGATGCTTTATTCCCTCCATCTCTCTAACAGACAAAGGATAGTCATGACCAAGTGTTTACTTTGGGCCACATAATGTGTGCAAAATTTTGTTTCTTTTGTGTGTGTCATGAGAGTGAAAGTGGATGCAGCATATCTGCAAGGAAGAGGTGATGGGCACCTGGATTTCCTGCATGTGGAGACACCTGTTCATTGGGAAAGTTATTCCATGAGAATGCTGTCCCACCTCAGAGATTCGCTGCGGACCACAGAACTTTGCCATGCAAAAATGGTCATGACATCACTTGTCAAGGAAGACTCATACAAAACAGGCAGAGCCAAATGAAAAAGGCATATACATGCCGTCAGCATTGTTAAAGCTATGCTGCAGTAGAATCTAACATGGAATGTAAAACGGAGCTAAAATACATGTGCAATAAAGAAGCAGTGCATGAATTTATTTTGTAGTGATTAGTGTTTGAGATTTCCATCTGGCATGGACACAGTATCTTCAAGAACAGTCTGCTGCCTCAAGATAGAACTACTTGGTCCAGTCAAATAGTTAACAGAGCTAAGTAAAGGCGACCACAAAAAGCTGTAGCCTACACAGTCCACCTCCTTTATGATGCCTGAACAATGGTAGGCACATTCCATTCCATTCTGGTGCCCTCTGAAACTGGGCATTTGGATGGGTTTGTGTCAGCAAGTAAGATGACTTTTTTTTATAAAAAGTTTGATTAAAACACAAATAAAGGACCAAAGAAGAAAAGTTTTGTTGGAACACAATGTCGTCATCCCCAACAAAGGAGGCAAGAACTTGGATTTGTGGGAACGTGTAAACTTATTGGTGCTGCAAATGAACAAATTCTACAAAAGCTAAATATGTTGAAGGGAAATTGTTGAATCCCTCAACAGCAACTCTATTAAAGGAGCTAATAAGTCCAAGTGGGAAAAACAACATGCGAGTTGGCAGTAAGCTGTTATCATCTCCTTGGCACAGCTTCAATGCATCTGCAGACAACTACAGTTGTGTCAGCAATGCTGATAATCCAGTGTTGGCCGCAGTCGTAGATGACTAGTCACCGACAATGAGGTCTGCCTCACCTGATCAATCAACTTCTCACTGATGTCTAAAGGCAACAAATGCTGTTTTCAATCTTCGGCGAGCTTTAGTTGAACCTATATATATTTTAAATTTGTGTGTGTGTGTGTGTGTGTGTGTGTGTGTGTGTGTGTGTGCGCGCGCGCGCGCACGCACGCGCTAGAGGAATCATAATAGCTTTGAGTGCTTCAGAAGTAGATGTCAAATCAGAAACTTGTGATACTGATTTGGTTAGTGCATGTCAGTAGTTACCAGAACGATCGAAGGATTTGAATAACAGTATTTAAAGAATGGAATGTCAACTATAAAACCTCAAAATTCTTGTATTAGTGACCTAAGAATTATCTTTCACAAAAACAAGTTGAGAGACACACATTAGGGAATCTTGACAAGAGAAAAAAGAAATAAACTGCAATAAAAACATTAACCGGGGACACATGGCGAGGTGCTAAAGAATGTGCTCTAGTACGAAAGGAGGTTGATGAACAATTTCATAAGGTAAATAATGACATAATGAAAACACAAGATTTTGCAGAACAGCAATTTGAAACAGTAAAGCAACAAATGCCTGAATGTTATGACTATTGAAGAAAAAAGGCCCTTATTGTGTCACACATTCTACACTCTATAGACAAGTGGAGAAATGTTAAACAGCTTAGCAGGAAGTAAAGACTTGAGATGTCCATTGGACAAATCCAATGGTGGATATGTTGCGTCATGTTGAGAGCACTGTAAATCATTCAAGATGTGGTGTGCCTCTTGTTGCTAGTCAGAGGGCTGGAGAACCTGTAATTACCATACATTAAAGGTTGAATAGCAGGCATTACGCCATTGTAGTTCTTGGTATTTATTTACTTCTAAGGACAGCATGCATATTTATGTAGTTATTTGTTTAGAGCTGCAGGAGAAGAGTAGCATTGTGATGAATGTCTGTTCTGCATAATGTAAGCAAATTTCTTTTTTCTGCTGCAGGAAATTTAAATATTAAACAGAACATAGACAGGTATGGACAGAGACAAAGTTTAAGTTCAGTATTGAATTAATTCTTTGTAGGTGATAAGCATTACTGCATGTTAAATCACACAAATACAACTATAAAACTTCAAAATTCTTATATTAGTGGCTAAGAAGCAAATTGCCTTTGATAAAATCAAGTTTAGAGACACACATTGGGATTTAATACTAACGAGTAAAATTAAGAGATGTAATCGATGTTCAGTCCTGTTAGCTGTTGCTGAAGATTTGTAGCAACTATACAATCTCTGGTTTGGTACAACCACATGTTAAGCGTCAGTTAGAAATATTCTCACGAGCGATTTTAGTGCACCTGCTTAATATATTTGGGATTTATTGTGATTAAGTACTGGTAAAAGGATTACGGGTCTGTGGAATCCTAATTATTTGATAGAGAAGCACTAAAAATAAAAGACCTAACCTCTCAACCAGTGGGAACCAGCTCTATGAATAAGTTTAACATTAAAAAAGTATGTGATATCAAAGTTTAAGTATTAACAATGCCAAATTTTAATCCTGCCACTGTACCCTGGACGCATGGTTAAATAAATATATATTTTTGGCTGTGCATTCCTAGGGATATGAAAAAGCCTGAATGTTACTGACATCACATAAAATGCAGGAAGGGTGAAGCAATCCAAAATAGTGAAGATGGCGTATCTATATTCGAGCTTACTGTACCACAACACCTCGCGGAATGCTCTTGAGCAGCCATAGTGGATGTGCAAGCTAAAGATGGAGAAATGAGTTCTAGATGCCAAAAGGAGTAGGGTTCGTAAAATGGAATGTAGACAGAGACTTCATATAGCAAGGGATAATGACACACTATATTTGTGTAAGAAAAGGTGGAGTGGACCAAAAGGATGGCCTGCACCACAAGTGCAGTGCAGAAAGGAATAAGGGGACACTATCTCTGTAAAGAATTGTAAGTATGTAGGGAGTGTCTTTCTGCAATAAGTGGTGTATTTGCCAGTGTTTATAAAGATAGTATCCACTGTTGAATTTTTATTTTATTTTTTAGTTCAGAGCTGACAAGTGGTCTCCCAGGCTCATCTCAGACTTGTCCACCAATATTAGTGGCAAAGAATCCGAATCCCTACCAACCTGATTAAGGGTATTAAAAAGGAGTGTTGCACCCACTATTCAATGGACTTCCCTTAAAATGGAGAATAAGGCATGGGAAAAAATGGGATATCACATTTAAGAGCAACTAGAACAAAAGAAAACAAGGAAGACCAACACAGCTGACAAGAAACATAGGGATGAGTGTCCCACAGACAAAGCGTGTGGCACGAGACTCCCTAATCACCCTGGCCCCACCTCGAAAGTAGTTTAAAACATTATACCTGAGAATAAAAACCACTGTCATGGAGAAATTGGGGAACCATTTCAACTATCTGTGAGATGTCCACCAATATTAGAGGCAAAGAACCCAGAAGATCATGTTTATCATGGAGAGCCAGACAAAGGGAGCATTCCACCAAGGTGTGAGGCACTGTATGTAAGGCTCCTTAAATAAAACTATGGTTAATTTGGTATGACCAATGTGGAGGCACCATAGGATAGTGAATTCCTTTCACGAGAAAACGAATGAGAAGTGTCATACAACAGTAATCCTGAACATGAGGCGGAATTTATTTGAAGACAGAGTAGATCTGACCAATAACTTGGAGACAGCTCATTGAGTTACCATAAATTAAACCGCACTAACAGAAGATCAGTTTAATAAATAATATGTCTCTTTTAATGGCTATTTGCTCTGCCATAAAAACACAACAAACAAAGCTTGTTCCTGACCAGTGAGAGATGTAAAAGCATACTACATCCCATTCATGATTTTACGCTCTGATAATCTTGAAGACCTGAGAGAAACAAATGGCAAATGGTCATGGGGTTGACTGAAACTTAGGTCCTTGAAACAGATTGGTCCGGAAACTGTTGGATGCTGACTGTATCAGTGAGCAAAAGTTGATACCATCGGAACTAAAGAGGGAAGACCCCTGCTTCAGGAAGGAGACTATCTTCAGGACTAATCTAGATAGCATCATTGGCCAGACTTACTCTACGATGATGGACTGGATCCAATTATATCAAAGCTGAAAATGCACTGAGCCATTAAACCCGGGAACCATAGTCGAATTGAAATAAGATGAGGGCCCTTAAATGTGGAGGAGAGCATGGCATTCTGCACCCCAGCAAGTGTGGGCAAGGAAGTAGACTGAATTAAGCTTTCGCCACAAGCAGCTACTCTTTAATTGACTTATAAGGGACAGCCATTTAACCTTCTTTTTTAATAGGAGCCGCAAAAATCAGGGCTGTGTAATAATGTTCCAGCACTGGTTAAGAGTTCTGAGTCACGGTGACCAAGGTATGATGACAGAAATGCATGACTAGCATTTTCACATTGGAGAAATGAAATCACGCAAAAGGGTCTCAGTGGAGTTCTAAGTCTACCGAGAAGAAATATGCACAAAGTACTGGTGTTTAAAACATCGCATCAGAGGTGGGGAAATAGTTTCATACTGCAGTGGTAACACATGATTTTGACCTTTTTTAAAAGCAAATACCCCTCAAAAACAAGGATGAATGTGCTGGTGTCTAGCTCTGTTATCCTGCAGGCCTCAATGTACATGACATTCAATGTGGATCCCTCACCTCTCCAATTGTTCATATATTTCTTCATCCATCTGCAGCATTATATCCCAATGAAAAATTAATCATACCACGTTGAAACATTCTTATTGGGCATGATAGTAACAGGTACTACCCCACCACAATATTATTGCACCTGGCCTCCCGCGTGATGATGTTACAGTAAACACATACAGTGGTGACTCCCAAAAATGCATCACATTGTGAATGATTTCAAAACAGTTCTGCACACCCCGTCAAGCGATTTAGTGTGTCATCATGAAATGTCACAATAAAAAGTAATGATCAGCTGAACAAAGTGCCTTCACTCCCAGGTGCAATAATATTGTAGCCAACTAATATATCACCATGTTGTTTACAAGATACTGTTTACTGATACCTGGTAAGATTTTCTGTCTAATTAAAATGGAACCACTTTGAAATTTGCAAATGGAAGACAGTTTGCCAATACATATTCAATATTCTCCACAAAAAGCACTGGCTTAGTAGAGAAACCTGCATCTGGGTGCAAACCAGAAACTTAGGAGAATAACTGTCTGCAAGTAGCTTGATTTTTTCCCCCACCCATGTCATAGTGAAGGAGGGAAAATTCCTTGAGTCATTATCTATTGGCACTTAACTGTGATGTGTCTGAAGAGATTGCCAGGTCCTTGTGGTCACTAGCTTAACTTTGGTCATTTCATGATGCCGCCTACTCCAAATTAGGTCTCTCTCCACAGACACCGCCCAGCCAGAGCAAAGGCCACAAGTCATGACAACCTTCTCCTCAGCATGCACGATGAGGTGGCTTATTCAGGGGGCCATCACTGTTCGAGTACCAGACAACACTTCACATAGACTGGCTACCAAGCTGAGTACTGAGAGCGACATTCTCTGAATCTGTGAAAAATTTTGTAAGCCTTGGGACCAAATGCAAGTTAATCTAAAGATGTGGTGTAAAATAATGAAACAATGTGGGTGAAGCCAGAATCAACATACTATGAACAAACTATGGTGTCAGCTGGGAAACTGCCCAACAAAGTAAGTCGGGAAAAAGATACAGTCAGGATGCAAGTCAAATCATCATTATTACTTGTTTATACAAATAGCCCCCTGCTCTGTTAGCACTGATGATAGCCACATTATGGTTGAAATATAGATCTGCAGTAAACAGATTATTAGTCCCTGATTCTGTACATTTGCTCAACTTTAATAAACACAGTCGCTAAGCACATCCATTCTGTATGGAATCGAACTTGATAAGAGGGATTGAGGCACTGTTTGGTACTGATTCTGTTCTTTCCATTTTCCCTTCTTTCCTTTCCACAATAATTGCAACATTTGGGTATATGGAGAAAAGAAAATCATCTAATGCAAGTACAGGATTATTCAGAAAAAAGAAGCAGATTCAGTGGATTTACTTCCAACAAACCACAAAAGATACAAACACAACTAAAATACTCCTAGACAGAATTGTTTCATGTGTTGCAATTAGCAACATTAGAAGCCAATGTTAATGTGCAACATTCAATTTGCAAAAATTATAAAAGTAAGTGCATCTTGGTCTAATTTATGAGTGGCATCAGAAATTCATAGTAGATGGTTGCATTGCAAGCAGAAAAGCACAGGATGTCCTCAGTCATTGGACGAAATTGTTGTGTGTAATTATGCAACTTATGAAAGGATTCCTATAAAATCCACAACACGAGCAAGCAATAAATTTAAAATATGTTAACAAAAAGTATGGCAATTTCTAAAACACGACTTTCATCAAAAAGCATACAAACTGTAGCCATTGCAGGTATTGCATCCTAACAACTACACCAAAAGTTACGAATTTTGCACTGGCATTCTGGAGCACATGGGAGAGGATAGTTTTTCTGAATGATTAATTTTTTGTATGAATCCATTTTTCATCTTCCTGGTACAATTAATTACCATAATGCTCCATTCTGAGTGAATGAAAATTCATTCAATTTTGAGTGAACGAAAATTCTATTGCAGTTATCGACACAAAAGAGACTTGCTGAAGGTTAACACCTTTGGTACCATCTCTTCAAAAAAAAAAAGTTTATGGATCACTCTTATTTTATTGATAATATTGTCATTGGAGCCTCACATCCAGACATGTTAGAAAACTGGTTATTTCCCCCAACTTCAAAGTGGTTCATGAAAAATCATCTTCTTGCAAGACCCATGTCTCACATTACTGAATAACAATATTCCGGACATTGCATTGGAAAAGGATGTATAGATCAATTTTTCAATCTGTGACGGCCCACCTCATCTGACCTTACCCTCTGTGATTTACATTTGTGGGGTCTTCACAAAAGACTTATGTTTTTTCCTAGTTATGCCAGCAACTCTTCTAGATTGGTGACATTGAATTGTTAAAGTTATGAATTCGATGACAAGAGACAAGCTGACTCCTGTATGGCAAGAAATGAGCTATGTATATCTTTTTGAATCCACAATGAGATTTTCACTCTGCAGTGGAGTGTGCACTGATATGAAACTTCCTGGCAAAGTAAAATTGTGTACCGGACTGAGACTCGAACTCAGGACCTTTGCCTTTCACGGACAAGTGCTCTTGTTTCTTCCAGGAGTGCTAGTTCTGCAAGGCTCGCAGGAGAGCTTCTGTGAAGTTTGGAAGGTAGGATACGAAGTACTGACAAAAGTAAAGCTGTGAGCATGGGGTTTGAGTTGTGCTTGGGTAGCTCAGTCGATAGACCACTTGCCCACAAAAGGCTATGTGACACATGGTGCTCATAATTGACTGTATATTCATTTGAACTTTCACTATGTAGGAACGATGGAATTGTGCTTACACCCTTTTGTAGCCTGTGAGAAATATATTTTTGAAATCTAATTTTCCTTTTTGAATAAGCTAGTACAACAATTTCAGAAATGGCGAACACTACAGCATGTTCTACTTCATTGCAGAGTACTGATAACGAGATAGTAACAGGAGGAATGCTTATACAATAGGACCTAAACACTGCTACAGCTGACTCATTCCTCAAAAGCCCATATGCACATATCACCTCAGTATAGCTGCATACATACCCTAAACTGCTACAAATGTGCAGAATAATCCACAGGCAATGTATAAATAAGTACATATTGAGCTACTAGTTGAAGATAAATGGTAGCTATTTATTTTTGAAACAGTAGCTTTTTTCTGAAGTAGTGACTTCCCTGCTACTGATCTCATGTAGAATTAAGCAATGTAATAATAGTTTTATTATTAACTCATTGCCCAAACTTATTTTCTAAGAGTAGTTTTTCTTTTATTTATGTTTACTTAGTTACTTATTCCAGATCCCTGAAGATTCTGCTTCTTTTCAGCATCTAAAAACACAGTGAATGAAAGCTTATCACACAGAGGTAGCCATTTTTCAGCGTACACTGTAAATCTGAAACTTACCGATGTGTCATTGGATAAATTTATGTTTATAAATATTGAAAGGTTGGCAGAGAAGGAAAAATATACATAAAGGAAGTTGCCCTGTTGGTGAAAAGAAAGCTGTAGGTCCTTGTGCTGTGCAATTCCAAGATATTAAATGTTACAGAAACCGTGGAATAATGTAAATATTCCAAACACAAGTGTTTCAGCACTTAATTTCCTTTGGGAGGTGTATGTAAATCTGATTCATGAGTAAAGTTAAGGACACAAGACCACGGCATTTGGACTAAAATTTTTCCAGATACACTATGAAAGATCACAGCCAATTATCTTCATATTGACAATATTTCTATACCACTGAATCCTTGGTCCTTTTATTTCAAAACCCAAGTGTAAGGGTTCCCCAAATTATTAAATACTGTCCAAAGGTCATTGGCCACATGACAATGAGCATGACAGTAAGGAATAAGAGATTATACATCTTGCTTAGTTTGGAAAACTTCGAATCCACGACAGACTTATACAAACCTGTACAGTAATAAAAAAAAAGTGATAGGTCATACCGAAGATATGCTGATTAGCTGTCAATGTACTGTAATATAATATGACAACAATGTCCACTATGAAAGACTAAGGTTTAATGTCCACTGAACAACACTGACATTAGGGGTGGGAGCACAAGCTCAGATTAGGGAAGGATGAGGAAGGAAACAGATCATGTTCTTTTCAAAGAAACCATGCTGAAATCTGTCCTAACCCTTTAAGGAATATATAAACTGAGAAGCAGTGGTCACAATACCAAGTTCCTTGAACAGATTTGCACATAATGTTCTTGAATTTACACCACAAATGTGTCTTATTACAGACTTTTTGTTAGCTTGGTTTGATGAATTACCCCAGATATGATCCTATATGACATAACGGAATGGAAGTAAGCAAAGTGTGCAAGATTTTTTATATTTATATCTCCTACATCTGACATCATTCACACTGCAAATAAGGACTTGTTTAGGCACTTCAGCAATTCTGTGGTATGCCCATCCCAACTGAATTTATCACTGAGTTGTAATCCCTGAAATCCAGCAGTTCTCATTGGTTTCTGTATACTATCACTTTATTGGGTGTGACCAATGGAAACAAACTACTAACAGCAGCAAGCATTGAAAGAGCATGGTACACAGTAAGTGTACTACAGCCAAGAGTGACGTTAATATTAATAATAATAATAAACAAATCGGAACAGACAACAGCCTAATCCTTGAAAGGGAAATGATAATGATTAATTGAAAATCAAATCAATTAAATTTACACTCTACACAGAATACTGCTAGTAAATTATCACTATAGTGCTAAGTACTACTTGTGCTTATGCCAGCTACATACAACATAGTAGATAACAAACCACACTGCTACTCAGTCGTAGCAAATAGCTGCTGTATATATTCTATCATTAAGTTTAATATTTATTTGATTACAGTCATGGTTCTCAGAGTAAATGGTTACTGAGATCTGTAACACCAGCAGCTAACATGATTGTTGTAAGTTTTTAATGTCCCTTCCCTAGACCATTAGAGATTAAGTGCTTGGACAGGGCTGGGGAGAGAAATCAGCTGAGATCAAATTCGTGTAAGTCCCCTGGCAATCACCCACAATTGTTTTGGGAAGTCTTAAAAAAAAATTAGGTCAATACAGAAGGGTGGGGGTTCAAACTCTGTGCATGCAGTGCAAGTACTGTGTCTTTACTGCTAGCAATTGTTGTGTCTGGGTTGCTGAGGATGATTGGGCCCTATGAAAATGACAGGAAATGAGCAGGAACTATGGTCACTGGAGCCGACTAATTAGATAAGCACTTGAATGATATGATAATTATGGTTACTGTATACATATTCATTTTTCTGGTGAGGAACCATCACAAAATTAACGATGTGTCAGAGACGGAGTTAATTATGGTACCTTCCAAACTTTTTCTAACAAATTATCTGCAGAAGTTTAACAATGATGCCATTTCACACTGTGAAGAAACAATTATGGTGAGACTGCAAATGGGTGAAAAGTCCTTTAAATTTTGATTTATCTCACAATGTTATTGCTTCATTTATAAGAATTATCCTTAAAAATATTCTTAATTACTCCATACACAATTCCATAAGAGGTCACAAAAGTGAGCCAAATATAATGTAGACAGAGAATGTAATTAAGAATATCATATTCATTACACAATTAATATACATAAGAGATTTAAGTGTGATATATAACAGTTACCACCAAAAAAGTATAATGTATCCATTTTAAACAACAGCTAAAACACAGTAAAAGGTTATTTGCATAATAATGCACATGGGGACAACTAATAGGCCTAATATTTATTTCCGAGCATTACAGTTTATGCTGAACTGATTTGAAACTCGTCAGCCTAATTTTTAATATTTCAAGGTAACACTAATCTCACTTCACTTTACTGACTACAAAGGGGTGAGGAGGGATAAACGCAATATGCATCAATGCTGCTGTGACCCTCTCTGGAGTTTGTATGCTTTTCAGTGCATGCAATGATATGAAACTGAGTGTTAGGTAATCACATATTTCCACTTGAACACTTTCACGAAAACCCATAGCAGTCTACATAAACTGTTAGAACAACAGAAGCATCAGTAAACAAGAAAAATATTTCGGAAAACAGCCAACGGAACGTTGTTTCACATTCATGTTAAAGTAAGTTGCTAGATACGTAACAATCACGTACATAATCCGTGTATCCTTGCGGGCTTTTCCTGTAGTCTTGGTCTATGCCTCCACCAATCTTGAAACCGCATTTTAATACTTCCCGACCTTCACTGTCTATTCCAGGTTCCTTATGCAACGTTATGGGAATCTGAAAAATATTAGTAGGAAGATCACGACACGTTAGAAGACGGCTCCCGATGCAACAATTTCACAGTGTCCCAAACATCTGCTACATAAATAATTTTCAATCTACGACATAAAATGCTAGCAGCATTTAATATTCCAGAACACACAGCTGACATACACTAAGGCATTCCATAGCAGTTCCCGCCTCATGCTGAAATGCCATTTTGGCGCACATTGCATAGCCTGATTTAAAAAAACTCTATAAAGAAGACTGTGTTAAATTTCCTTAACGCTGCCCTCAGCAAAAATCTAACCACCAACCACGAAAACAAGCACACAGTGTTAACACACACAATTCACAGCTACTTCACAGCAGTACTACGCCCATCTGACAAAGATAACACAACAGTGTATGTCATACGCGCTTCTCCATAAACGAATCCGATGAATCATCGGAACTCGGAAGAACCTCGTTTAAACGCTCATACGCTCTCGTACAGACAACATATAACCCATAAGGGGAAAAAAAGAGAAATTCTGCTGTCGTTCTGCTACCGGAAAATACAAGTGAGCTTCATTTCTACAAAGCCGTCGAGAGGTACTGTATAAATGAAGAAAAATTGACTTACAAGCGTAATTTGGGGCCTAAAACACTAAATTTCGTTTCTGTGACAATACTTAATGATTTTTTTTGGAAATGTTAATAACTGTATATTGTTGTCAAGCTTACAACGCGAGAACTTACGATTTATGTCTAAGTAAATGCATGACGTGAGTTGGCCGTGAACTTTCATTACAATGTTGCTCTTTCCATGGGGGTACAGTTTATAAAATCCGTTTGCAGGTGAAGGTGTATTTAAATCAGGTTTCAGAATAACACATTTATTTATATGATAAACCATATGATAGTGGGCTTACTGTCAGACATGCCTCGAGGAGCCACAAGCATCGTTAATATTAATAAACAATTCTTTTTTTTCATCTGTTTCTCGGTCTTTATTGAAGCCTATTTCACCCTTAGTTGTCCCACATATTTTCAATCAGACTAACAGTTTACACCTCATTTAAAATGTTTGCCTTATTCACGTGTTACATAAACATGTAGTCATATTTACGAGGGTACTACAAAAACACTAGAAACCAAGATAAAGTGGTAACAAAAATAATTAAGATTTTCATAATCATAGTTTTCTATAGAGACACATGAAAACCAGATACCACTCTCTTAATGTTTAATTGTTTGTCAGTATTTATCTAGATGTCTGAAATATATAACGAAATATTTTTCATGTGGCTACAAGTAATGATTTTGTATGACAATATACTGTACCAGATACACTAAAATATATTGCAGCTACGATAATTCTTATACGGGATGAATCTTATTAACGTTTAAAAAGCCCCGAAGTGACGTAGATGATGCTGAGACTAGTAATTTAATATAAAACACATGGAGTCGCAAATACCGGTAAATGCAACAAAATTGACGACAAAATAATGATGAACGAGGCCCACGAGAATGACAGGTCGCGGCGCTTACGTCCCGAAGACAGGCCTGAACTCGCCCGCTTAGCTCTGCTCAGCTCAGCAGACAAAAGGCGTGTCGCGTTCCCACTATGTGTTAGGCTCGCGACTAACTATTGCATTCTTATAGTGGAAGAAGTACGTCTTCTATGTTTATCATGTTTTTACTGAAGATCAATCAGGAAAGATCACGTAACACAGGCAGTGATTACACAATTATAACCAATGGAACGTTACAGAAAACTTGGGTAGAACTCCCCAGAAACGTTCTGTGAAATTTACAACGTAAAAATTATATCGTAGCACATCGTTTAAAAGTCATGGAACGCTCGCGCGCCAGCCGTCGTATTAATGTAGTGTACTGTATCATGACGTATCTTTTGTGGGGCCCCTGGAGGCCTCGCGAGAGCAAGGAACCGTGCTAGCAGCTTAGAGTACCTGTCGCCTGCAGCCTGGATCGCCTTGGCGTCGTAAGTTGCAGCGTGGCGCCAGAATCCAGCGGTGGACAGCATTGACAATTGACGCACGCGCGAGCCCACTGACGACAATCTTTTTGTATCCCCGGCCACACGTAACAACCAGATACGAGATTTGTCATCGCCTTCACCCATGGATGACATAAATCTTGGATGTTATTAAATATTTGCTTATCCAGGTCTGCCGGGACGAATGGGTGCGCTTTGTTATTGGGGTGTCGCAGTATCTCTTAGTGTCTGATCCTGGTACATCAATGTGCTTGAGTTGCAGTCCTGCTGTCTCATTGTTTAGGCAATTTTTGAGTTCTTGATCTGGTTGTTGTGTTTGGGCCAGGTGTGCGAGGTCGATAGTCTCCTTGATTGCACTGACACGCGACCAACAGTCTGCCACTACATTGTTCAACCCAGAGATGTGTTTAATGTCGATGGAACATTGAGCAATAATTTCCAACTGATTAAACTGCCTCGGCGAGCATTTGTTGTTATTCTGGCGGAAGGCGAATGTCAGAGGTTTATGGTCTGTAAAATTGTAAATACTCTCGTCTCCAGCTGCGTTCGTAAATATTTCACTGAAGCATAGATGGCCAACAGTTCACGGTCGTAAGCGCTCCATTGTTGCTGTATAGGCGATAATTTCCGAGAGAAAAAATTGAGGGGCTGCCAGGCTTCGCCCACATATTGCTGCAATGCTGCTATCATCGACCACGAGCGCAAGAGGCGCGTCTAAAGCAGGGTGGGCAAGAAGCATTGCCTCAGCTATGCTTTTCTTAGCAGTTTCGAAAGCGTCTATCATGGTCTATGACCACTGCACAGGCGCTTTCCCTTTCGTTTTTGGACTGGCCAGTGCTGCTGTAAGTGGTTCTTGAAGTTCTGCCGCATGTGGCACCTGATGGCAGCGATAGAAAGTGAGGATTCCGAGGAATCTACGTAATTCTTTGTCTGTCCCTGGGAGGGATATTCAAAATGGCTTTAACTTTCTCTGGAAAACAGCGCGATACTGTAGAAGAAATTAGGTGACCCAAAAACGTTATCTCCGGTTGTCCAAACACACACTTAGTGATGTTCAAAACAATGCCGTACTTGACAAGGCGCTCAAAAATTCTGGCGTCGCTGAGGAGATGAGTATGTCTTCTATGTAGGCAAAACAACACGGTAACCCTCGTAATTCAGAATCAATGAATCGTTGTCCGCAGCTCGTGGTCTTGCGGTAGCGTTCTCACTTCCTGCGCACGGGGTTCCGGGTTCGATTCCCGGTGGGGTCAGGGATTTTCTCTGCCTCGTGACGACTGGGTGTTGTGTGTCTTACATCATCATTTCATCATCATTGACTCGCAAGTCGCCGAAGTGGCGTCAGCTAAAAAGGACTTGCAATACAGCGACCGAACTTCCCCACATGGGGCCTCCCGGCCAACAATGCCATACGATCATTTCATTTCAATGAATCGTTGCCATGTTTGTGGGGCGTTTCTCGTGCCAAACGTCATAAATAAGCTTTTGAACGAGACAAAAGGCATTGTAATGGCTGCCTTCGGGATATCTTCCTTAGCAACCAGAATTTGTTTGTATGCTTTGGCGCAATCCAACACACTAAATACCTGTTTGCCACACAATGCATGATTGTAGTCTTGTAGGAGAGGTACTGGATAGCAGTCTGGCATTGTTCTTTCGTTTAAGGCTCGGTAGTCGCCGCATGGCCTCCACATGCCGTTCTTTTCAGCCGCCAAATGCAAGGGTGATGACCACGCCCCACTAGATGGGCGGATAATGCCCTCGGCCAGCATAGCATCAAACTCTGCCTTAGCGATCGCGTACCGGTCGGGAGCTAATCGTCTGGGTCCGCATGAAATTGGGGGGCCATCCGTCGTATTAATGTAGTGCACTGTATCATGACGTACCTTTTGTGGGGCCCCTGGAGGCCTCGCGAGAGCAAGGAACCGTGCTAGCAGCTTAGAATAGCTGTCGTCTGCAGCCTGGATCGCCTTGGCATCGTAAGTTGCAGTGTGGCGCCCGAATCCAGCGGTGGACAGCCCTGTGACTGTCTAGCAGCCGAGCGTTGGCGATGTAAGGCATCAGGCGGCAATGCGCCGAGAGGTCTGCGCCAGTGATAGGCTCCATCACATCTGCGACTATGAAGTTCCACACCAAAGAATGTTTCAGTCTGAGGTCTAGTTCCAAATGATGTACTCCATAAGTCGTGATCGCAGAATTATTAGTGACCGACAGTTGAAATGCGGCGGCCGGACGGTTTATTGTAGCTTATCGTGTGGTAGAATGGTGTCGATCAAAACTTTCGGCCTGTCTTACAGTCTGTTACGAGTAGACGTACAGACGATCTGCCCAGTGCGTTTACTTCCGTGTGATGTTTGTTGCTGATATTTGCACAATGCAGATTACATTTGCGTGCCTGTTCTCCATATCGCTGGTAACACTAACATACGTTAGTAGGCGGCGCGTCATAAGAGGCGTGCGCGCGCGATAAAAGAGTTGCTTCGGGATTTCCATTGGAAATGTCCATTAACGTTCCAGTCGGCGGGCAATTCATTCATTTGTCTACTGAGGGCGTCGATCTTGCGTAATAAATTCTCGTTCAGCTGTTTGTTAGGCCGTGTCCAACGTGAGCGACAGAAGCGAGCGACAGCGCGCGACATTTTAAGTCGATAAAACACAACCGCAGGTGTAGTTACGGAAGTGTCCTACGTGAGCGACATCTGTGTCGCTGCATGTCTTCCGCCGCAACTGGCGACATTTTAACTCGAACGTGTTTGAATCTTGTCGCTGCACACACGCGACAGAGAGCAACAGCCACCTGTTTTCTTGGCAAAGCAGTGGAGCGGACGCGACAGCAGCTATGAATTACTTAACATACGATTTTAAGAAAACTATTCGGTGAAAATATTGATTCTACCGCAACCTATAGCTTGATATCGTTAAACGATACAGGTCTGAATTTATTTTCGTTATTCGTCATAGTTACTGTGCTGTACGAAATTGAGTACGTGGCTGCACGAAATTTTTAAGAATTTGAAGAGGTAAAATCACATTGTCTAGACTTTCCGTATAGTTCATTTAAGGCCATACATTATTGCGTATGAAATGTACCCAATACATCTAAGCTATATTTAAAGTTGAGACCGGAATTCAAAACGGCTCTGAGCACTATGGCACTTAACATCTAAGGTCATCAGTCCCCTAGAACTTAGAACTACTTAAACCTAACTAACCTAAGGACAGCACACAACACCCAGTCATCATGAGGCAGAGAAAATCTCTGACCCCGCCGGGAATCGAACCCGGGAACCCGGGCGTGGTAAGCGAGAACGCTACCGCGCGACCACGAGCTGCGGACAGACCGGAATTATATCTCTTTTAATTCTTGAGATATCGGTTCTTATATCCGCGGACGGGTCGCTCGCGACGCGTCCGAACCTTTCCTGCTCTTCGGGAATCAAGTTGTAGTAAAAATCGTCGTATCTCATAAAAGGTTCAAGATATCGAAACGACGAATCTTGGAAATTACAACACGCAGGAGGAATTATTTTATCGTATGATTAACACTCGATACCGTTTTGTAAACGCGTGAGCAGAGCGAAGGCAAGAATCTCTATAACTTAAACCATGAGGTTTTGTCCAAATTTTCGTAGCCAAACAAAGGGAGAGAAACAGGTAAACGGGGTATCAAAGTGACCAGCATGAGGTCTAGTTTGGCATGAAAATATTTAACTGCTTGAAAGCAATCAGGTTAATTAACGAAAACTTAATTAATAAGCTGAGGAAAAATTGAGATATTTCGCGAAATGCTGCTGTAAATTAAATGTCAAAAATTTCATCTGCACATTTTCACATAAAAAGATACATTGGTGCGGTATTTAAATGTCAGAAAGGCTTCCTGCGAATCAGGTACGTTAGGAAGGCAAGCGAGGAGTCAGTAAGATCATGCTTTCTGAATAAAACTTGAAATCAAAAAATGAAAGAAATCAGTCAAATATTTCGTGAAATGATTTGTGTAAAAGAAATAAGCAGATCAGAGAAACGTTCTACGTGCCTTTGAATGATGCTGGAAATCGTGAACAGCAGATGAGCTGCACCAAACGTTTCCCTAATATTTTTTATTTCCGGCAAGGAGTAAGTACATGTCAGCGCTCCTCGCGGCCGGCACGGGAACCTCGTTGACACTTGCGTTCAGTCAGCTGATCTCGGCTGCCAGCCGCGCAACCACATTTATACTGATTAACAGTACCACAACAAAATTTAATTTGAGATCAATACTAGATATAGATGGTAAAAAGGCTTGTTTGTAACATTTAGTCTCTTCTGCTTAACAGTCCTCATTTCATAAAAGATATGGTGCCTTATGTAACTGATAATCATTTTGGCATGATTTTAATTTTTTTGTACCCATTACAAATTATAAGTAGGCCTAGGACTTCCGATAATTGTAGGACAAATAACAGTAAGGCTCCATAACAGCGGATTCTAGTAGAAGGTGCAATTCTCGTTTGTACATAGACACCTAGTTATGAGTTAACAGGTGTAGAAACGTAGTGTGTTCGCTGAGTTGAGCGAGTGCAAGCCTACCTTGGTTGCGTAAGCTAAGCGGCCTGACTTTCTCGTAGGCCTCGACTGTTGAACATGTGACGTCTTAGGTTAGGTTAGGTTAGGCAATTCAAGAACCTCGTCACACTTGCATCGATTGGGCTTGTCGATCCTACCTTCACAGGTAGGGGGCAGTGCTACACAGCACTCCGCTCGACTCCTGTTTCCGAACACGTTTGGTAAATGTGATCTGTTGTAAACATAGAAGTTACTAAATTATTGTCCTCGCTGTAACCAAGCAAAAGCTGTTCTTATTTTGTACTTCTTTCCTTTTGTCCCTTTTTTTGTTTACACACTGTATTTAGTAAAAAAAAAAGTAGGTCATTTACTGGGAGCCATAGCATTCGGGAGTTTTAATGCAAAATGGTAGGTTTTTATCTGTACTCTGCAGTTAACCAGCGGAGACCACGAGACTGGTTAATAAAATAATGAATATCACCTCAATATAAACACACAGTCGTCTAATGCATTGCCACGAAGTACTGCTTCCCAGACGCAAGACTCGAATCCTGAGCCACACACAGACGTGATTACTGGACTTGGGTTGGGATGACCAGATGCGGCAGACCGATTGGCTTGACCGCCGCACGTACAGCGTCTGGTGAATTCACATGTTCAGCATTTTTCATCCCGTTTTGGGGTATTTCCCGACATTTGCGGCCCTGTGTGTCTTATATTAAATTAATTGTCCCAGCGTCATCTACGTCGTTTCGGGTGTTTTTTTAAGAGTTAATAAGAATCATCCTTTATATAAGTTCCTTTGACAATCATAATTTTACCTTCCACCAACAAAAAGTAACTTTCCTTGTCATCCAAGGATCGAGAGGCCAATGTTTACATCTTCACAGGTACTTTGCAAAACACTGTCAAGCGCATGACAGAGGGTATTCACCACAGTATTTCATGTATTTCAGTTGTGTATGGGGAACAGTATGAATGACTGCTTCAATACATTTGCAGGCACTGGAATACGTTTGATATCGTCTTCCCAGTCCATATGGCAGTTATATGTAGAGGCTGCAGCATCTTAGGTCGGTAACGCCCTAGGAAACGCACCTGCTGCAGCCGATAAAACAATGGAAGTTCATTTTACAGCCCGCACACTAGGCAGCCAAGATTTTCTTACTGCAGCAGCCATTAGAACACTATGGCCTGCACGACAGCCAAATGGCTCCGTGCAGCCAGTTGCAAACAGTGTGTCCCACAGAGAGCATATGTAGCTGCCTTCAGTCCCCGTGCACTTGTTACGGCAGCCAGACCTTGTCTGTATCCCAAAACAAAAGTTGTGATGACATTCGAGACAGACAAATTTGTCATGAAATTGGAAGACGAGAGGCAGTCTGAGACGTGCCTTGTGAAGAATACAGTGACTGTACACGATGGGAAAAAGATAGGAGAAAAACGCAAATATGTCTCAGGGAAATATGACTGAAAATGAAAAGAATGTATTCAATAAGTCACTTTTTTATTTAATGTGCAATAAACATTTTTATAGGTGCAATAATAGAGAGGAGGGTATCATTGTACACTTAACAACAATGTACAGGGTGGTCGATTGATAGCGACCGGGCCAAATATCTCACGAAATATGCATCAAACAAAAAAACTACAAAGAACGAAACTCATCTAGCTTGAAGGGGGAAACCAGATGGCGCTTTGGTTGGCCTGCTAGATGCCCCTGCCACAGATCAAACAGACATTAAGTGCGTTTTTTTAAATAGAAAGCCCCATTTTTTATTGCATATTCGTGTATACGTAAAGAAATATGAATGTTTTAGTTGGAACACTTTTTTGATTTGTGATAGATAGCGCTGTAATAGTCACAAACGTGTAAGTACGTGGTATCACGTAACATTCCGCCAGTGCGGACGGTAATTGCTTCGTGATACATTACTCGTGTTAAAATAGACCGTTTACCAATTGCGGAAAAGGTCGATATCGTGTTGATGTATGGCTATTGTGATCAAAATGACCAACGGGCGGTGCTACGTATGCTGCTCGGTATCATGGACGACATCATCCAAGTGTCCGGACCGTTCGCCGGATAGTTACGTTATTTAAGGAAACAGGAAGTGTTCAGTCACATGTGAAACGTCAACCACGACCTGCAACAAATGATGATGCCCAAGTAGGTGTATAAGCTGCTGTCACGGCTAATCCGCACATCAGTAGCAGACAAATTGCGCGAGAATCTGGAATCTCAAAAACGTCGGTGTTGAGAATGCTACATCAACATCAATTGCGCCTGTACCATATTTCTATGCACCACGAATTGCATGGGACGACTTTTAATGTCGTGTACAGTTCTGCCACTGGCCACAAGAGAAATTACGGGACGATGACAGATTTTTTGCACGCGTTCTATTTAGCGACGAAGCATCATTCACCAACAGCGGTAACGTAAACCGGCATAATATACACTATTGGGCAACGGAAAATCCTCGATGGCTGCGACATGTGGAACATCAGCGACCTTGGCGGGTTAATGTATGGTGCGGCATTATGGGAGAAAGGATAATTGGCCCCCATTTTATCGATGGCAATCTAAATGGTGCAATGCATGCTGATTTCCTACGTAATGTTCTACCGATGTTACTACAAGATTTTTCACTGCATGACAGAATGGCGATGTGCTTCCAACATGATGGATGTCCGGCACATAGCTCGCGTGCGGTTTAAGCGGTATTGAATAGCATATTTCATGACAGGTGGATTGCTCGTCGAAGCACCGGATCTGACGTCCCCGGATTTCTTTCTGTGGGGAAAGTTGAAGGATATTTGCTATCGCGATCCACCGACAACGCCTGAAAACATGCGTCAGTGCACTGTCAATGCACGTGCGAACATTACAGAAGGCGAACTACTCGCTGTTGAGAGGAATGTCGTTACACGTATTGCCAAACGCATTGAGATTGATGGACATCATTTTGAGCATTTATTGCATTAATGTGCTATTTACAGGTAATCACGCTGTAACAGCATGCGTTCTCAGAAATGATAAGTTCACAAAGGTACATGTATCACATTGGAACAACTGAAATAAAATGTTCAAAAGTACCTACATTCTGTATTTTAATTTAAAAAACCTACCTGTCACCAACTGTTCGTCTAAAATTGTTAGCCATATGTTTGTAACTATTACAGCGCCATCAATCACAAAGCGAAAAAAGTGGTCCAACTAAAACATTCATATTTCTTTATGTACTACACGAATATGTGAAAAAAGGGGTTCCTGTTTAAAAAAAACGCAGTTGATTTCCGTTTGACCTATGGCAGCGCCATCTAGCGGGCCAACCATAGCGCCATCTGGTTTCCCCCTTCAAGCTAGACAAGTTTCGTTCTTTGTAGTTTTTTCGTTTGACGCTTATTTCGTGAGATATTTGGCCCAGTCAAACTCACAAGGAAGTAGTAATAGTTACATACATAATCTAATTGACACTTATATCGAATTCTATTTTGCCATTCCAGTGGATTTGCTTTCATAAAATAATCTGCAAATAAATCCCTTTACACTGATGATTGTGACCCTCTGCTTGTAGGACTTGGGGGAGTTTATAATTCTGGAGGGATGTGTAGTGTGTGTTAATAATTACGTAAGCCACAGCATGCCTTTTTATTGCAAATGCAAATTCTTGTTGAAGATTCTTTCGGTGATAAAAACTTCTCCATCTATTTGCCAGAATGTCAAACATGCATTCTATAAACTGCCTAGTCCAGGACAGTCAGTAGTTAAAGATACTTTTCTTGTTTGTTAAACACCTTCCTCCATAAAGAGGCATTAAATTTTCAGATGTACCATATGCCTTGTATCTGTCAATGATGTATGGAGTTGGTACTCCGGTGTTTGATATCAGGCTTTTCTCCAGTATTCGTAAATTTTTATTCATGAGTTTTTCATACAAAATTGATAACTTAAAAGTAGATGAGCCACTACATTTTTCATATGCTCCAACGTTATGTTAGTGACCTTTTTATCTGCATCATATAAAGCAAGTAAAGTGAGAGAAAATAATTTTTATAATTATAGTAAAGTAAGCATGAATGACTGGGTACTATTACTCTGATATGTTTCCCACCAATTGCAGGTCTATCAGCAATTTTGATGACACCAAGGGAATTTCCATCCCAAAGTGGGTAATGAGTGAAACAGGAATGTGATATCAGATCTAATCTTGACATAAATATTTACTTTCTTAGCTTTAAGTAATCTATGTTATCATTTAAATAACAATACAAATGAGGTGCCATAGCTGTACATGCTTTATCTGCAGATATTATTGATCCCTGTAGCCAGAAAAAATACACAAATAGCTCATGTGAGATTGAAATGCGATTTCAACCATCCTTTTCTTTTGGGTGGTGTTATTATATTCCATTGTGGGCAGACCATAAATCGTAAACATCGCTACATTTGCGCCTACTGCATTCTGAGTACAAAAAAGTACTTTTTGCTGCACATGTCATCGAAGTATATGTGAACATGACGAGAGCTTCATGAATTCATTAACAATGTTACACATGTAGACTGCCACAAGAGGATTTATAGCAGCACCAGGACTCGAACCTGAATGTCCTGCTCTTCACAAAAGGTCCTCTTAATCATTAAGCTATTCCATCAGCAACTTCTAGACCGATTTAACTAGTGAAAATGATTATTTTGGTAGTTTAGGAAGCCTAGACAGCAAAAATCAAACAATTCTAATTCATATTAATTTAACAATCGTATACAAGTGTCGCATTATAAGATTTTACAAACGACCACTAGATGGCGCAATTGAAGAGTGTTGTTACTATTATTTTAATATTTATTATATCTTATAGTTAAAAACGGTATCTCGAAATTAGCCAAATACTTTTTTTACAGGGAGCATTTAAGGTCAATTGGCACTAGACATAAATGGAACAGAACAGTATGTCAGGCGACACCACTGTCAAATAGTGGGGGATTCGCACTAGATGGAACACAACTTCAATTCACTTAGTCCAGTACCAAAAAGTGAAAGTGAGGCTGTGAGATACCATCCATGATGCAAAAGTCGAAGCAAAGTATCGTATTTAAGGAAATAACAACTATGAAGTTTATTAATGGTAAAAGAAAACTACATAGCAGGTGTTCTTGATCAGTTTTGTATGGTAAATTACTGAGAAATGAAACAATATTTCAAAACAATGACATTCGTTTGCTAGCGAAAATATATAGGCCTACATAGAAACAAATCAAACAATATTTATAAGGGAATATATGGAGTCTGTTTACCTTGTACAAAATATTTCTCTTCCTCAAGTAGCAAGTAATATTATAGACAACTGTATTTTTTTCCTTCAGTAGAGCTGATTGATTCACTTGATAAAAAGTTATTTAGGCCCACCCATCCACCAACCCACCCACACACACACTTACACACACACACACACACACACACACACACACATATTATATATATATATATATATATATATATATATATATATATATATATATAAAATTTAAGACTTTGGGTATTGCTGACACACGTTCTTCTTAACATTGCATCCCACGAAAGCCCTGGTGTGGTTTAATAGAAAGAAGGATGCAGAGAGTTTGTGCCCAGGTACAGACTCCAGAGTTTCTCAGAGATGTCTGTGAGCAGTCGTACAGCACTGCCTGTGTATTATCTAGCATATTCTCCTAATTTACAGGGATGCTGGTGTCCTTCCAGCCATTCGCAGCATGCTCATCCTCTGCATCCATCTTGGCAGTGGCTGCTAGTTTACTGGAGAGAGCTGTTGTGTTGGTTAATATAGTCTGATGGAGTCTCTCCATTGAATGCAGCTACTTGCATGGAAAGACTCCCTTCTTCATAACAAGCTGAAATTTTGAATCATCGGTATTTGCAGCTGTAGTAATATGGATGTTCTTCTGACAGACTATCTCAGAAAGTATTTGAAGAGACATATGTGCGAATCATAGTGAATCCACGGAGTGGAACGATATTTTTGGCGTGAATCGCTTGAAAATGTAATGTACTTTCAATGGTGTAAGAAATGACACTGACCTTACCATCTTTCAAGTCGAAATCACCAAGTGTTCAACAGGGTGATGCATGTCATACCCTCTCAGATTGTGAAACAAACAGGTACATGGTATGGCAGTTGGTACTTCAAGTTGCATACATTCTGAACTGCACAAGAGAACTTCCCTGTTAGATAACAATGGTGTCTTGTGGAATTTCTGCTTTTATATCTATGGCAGCTTACAAATATGATAGTCAACTGCCTGCAAGTTGGTCACAGGAATGTTGTTGCGATAATTCTCATCAACTTCCTACACAAGTTTCTCGATCTCAAAGAGCAGCTACCTCATGCGAAAACCACCAAGAGAAGATTCGAATTTGTTGCGACTAGAGTTATATACGTGGGCAACTTGATATGATGCCCCATAAATACAGGGTATTTACAAATGGTGAAAAAATCAAGACTTTATTAAATTCTATAGTCTTTCCTGATTACATTTATATATACATTATAGAGTTTCAAATGAAAAATGACCTGTATATACAAAATTTGAAAGTTACGGTCATGTATGCCGCCACACCCCCTTTATTTCTGTTACAGAAACCAGTATTATTTCGAAAAGAAATGTGAACTTTCTGTTTCCAGCGATTATATGTATGATACATTGTATATGTTGGTAACAGTGCAGGTTTCTAGTGTCTGTTCAGAATTATCTTTGCTAGTATTTACTTTTGTTTCCCTTAAACAGTTTTTTCACGTATTACTGAATGTTTGTTGCCCACATGCTACATATGTTTGTGGAATTACATATCCTTTAGTGTGCAATAAATACAAACTACGCCACACATCACTAAATTGAATAAAAGGAAATTCTATGGTAACTAGTTATAACACTTACTGCTCAATACCTAGTACTATAATGGGCAAAGCCAAATACAATACTATACTGCGTCGTTTGCTATACTGGCACAATGTGTATTGCCAAATATGGTATTATGTTGCAGTAAATGTTACCTTCTGGGAGGATTTTAAGTAAATTGACCATGAGTTACCTAATGGACTTGGCTTGTCGAACCTGAATTTAAAATAACAGTAGAAACCAGAAAGCTAAAGACTGAAATTTGGAAAATTGCTTAAATAACCAAGTTTGCTTAAATGAAATAAAATACGGTCGCCAGCCTAATTAGTCTTACTAATATGAAACATCTGTATAGAATTTTGGTAAAGAAAAGCTACCATTACTTCTTACCCAGAGAAATACAATGAAACCCTACTATAATAAGATAAGTGATACAGTTAATACTAGCAGTTATTTAGTATGTGCAAGCTCTCACAGGAACAATTGACATTATATCTCTTTTCAACAGTAATACTTTGTCATGTATAAACTATCTCATCATCAAATGTTGTGAAAGACACTACTAAACCAAAGTTGGACATGGACATAGTCTTATTTCAACGCTTACTTTACAAATAGTACAAATATAATTACAAGTCACTTGCAATAGGATCTATTTTACACTCACTATGAAGCACTATTGCTTCTATTTTTATTAATAAAAGCAACTATGATAACTTTATCTTTCATAGGCAAAGACTTAGGTGGGGCCCTCAAACTGTCTTTCCAATTTTTATTACACAAAGCCCACAAAACTCTAGAATTACTTCAAAATGCAATTAGTAAATTAATTGTTCAAGAATGTTGCTTCATGTTAAGCAACACTATAGTGGAGATTCTCAAACTGGCCATTACACTAAAGCAAACTAAACACACTTTTCTGAGACGATTGGTAGATGCAAATTTAGGAATTACTTTACCGCAAATTTCACTCACCTTGCATAGCTTTTAAAACAGTTAATGCCAGTGATTATTCATACAGGTTCTCAAGTATGACTTTAAATGCATTTTACTCTAACTAACCTCAAAATAACGTGCTTCCTTTTGTCATTTCCGCAACTAGTAATTTTCACTAATTGAAGTTACAAATTCACAAACAAAGTAAGCCACACTGTTGAAAGTGACCTCTGTATCAGTTCTTCAGCGAAGAAAGTCCCACATGGCACACCTTTGGGCCATTCAAAATTTTATGTTAACATTGACGTTATTTGTAGTGGATTTGTTGTTGTTAATGTGGGCATCTTATCTTCTTTGATAAAGAAAGTGGCGAGATGTAAACAATGTGATGGTGTAGGCTGTATGGCAATAACTGAACAACAAAGTAGCAGGAAGGGCTTAGCTTCAAGATTAGTTGTTCTATGTTGATCCTGCAATAAATCTCGAAAATGACTTCGAACATTGTGCATAATTCATATGATATGAATTTGAAGTTAGTGTATGCAGTGCTTGCCATAGGAAAAGGAAAAAAGTGCTGCTCAAACGTTTTGTGGTTTGATGGACCTCCCTCCTTCTCCCATAGGTTCAGCAAGTACATAAAAATACTTTTAGATGCCTTGACAGTTGTGTCTAAAGCATCTATGAAACATGCAGTAGAAGAAACTAAATATTAGTTGAACGAGGGACATTGCTGTTGCATGTGATGGGACATGGCAATGTCGTAGACATCGTTCCTTGAATAGTGTTGTAAGTAGTGGTGGGCAGGAAATCGCGTATCTGTTAGAAATCACAGTGACTGAGAAGTCACAGATATCACAGTAGCAACTTTACAGAATCTAACTGCGATTTCAGTCACAGTTAGCAGTCGCAAGTAGTATTTCACATTCAAAGACGTGAGCCATCTATTGGTCGAATTTAGCACTGCTTTCTGCGATTTCAGTGACAAGTCGCAACTAAGAGTCGCAAGTAGCAACTAAAAAGCGCAGTTAACTGTGCCATCTGTTGGCCAAAGGTCGTACTACGTCCATCTCTGCGATACGGTATCGAGTCTAACTGCGATTTCCGTGACAAGTCGCAACTAAGAGTCGCAAGTAGCAACTAGAAAGCGCGGTTAACAGTGCCATCTGTTGGCTAAAGTTCGTACTACGTCCATCTCTGCGATACGGTATCGAGTCTAATTGCGATTTCCGTGACAAGTCGCAACTAAGAGTCGCAAGTAGCAACTAGAAAGCGCGGTTAACAGTGCCATCTGTTGGCTAAAGTTCGTACTACGTCCATCTCTGCGATACGGTATCGAGTCTAATTGCGATTTCCGTGACAAGTCGCAACTAAGAGTCGCAAGTAGCAACTAAAAAGCGCAGTTAGCACTGCCACCTGTTGAGCAAAGTTCATACTACGCTATTCGCTACCGAGTCAAACTGCGATTTCTGTGACAAATCGTAACTATATAAGAGTCGCAAGTAGCAACTAAAAAGCGCAGTTAACATACTTTTCCTAGTGTCATCTGTTGACCGACGTACGTACTTCGTTATGAAAGCCTTGTGCCTCACGAGATCGATGTGCTGTGTGTGCATATGAAGGCCTTATTTCAATAGTGGTACAAGTCCATTTTTGTTCATTTTGAGATACAGAGTCGTAAAGTTAAATGAGCGCTGAAAAATCTGCAGTTGAGATACCAGAAATATTCAAGCATATGGCTTCTTGCTAGAGATGAACCTTTATTTATGTTTGTTTGGATCACTAATTTCAGAAGCATTATAGACAGAAAAGTGGAGGTAATGGACTTGTACCACTATTGAAATAAGCCCTTCATATTATATGACGACATGCACTTTCAGCATCAGTTATGGTTGGTCAAATACTGCTGTGACTCTGAATGTATTATATTAATAAGAAGCAACATTGCCTTTTTCTCCTGAAAATATCAAGTAACGTAACAAATGTGTTTGATTCTGCTTCCAATATGACAGTTTTGGTTAATACTCCACATCCCTACAGGACTTTGCAATGTTAACACAGCAGAACTCAGACATCTGTATAAGTGTAGAGAAATGAAAACAGTCATATGAATGCCCCACTTTTGTTCCGACACAGTTCAAGACTCGGGAGAAAAGTTTTACACTGGTGTTCTACATGGCAACTTCACACACAAGAACTTTTTGCCGACACTACTACCACCTACATAAGTAAGCTTTTCCTGTGTTACTTTCAAGTAATTCACTTAAGCTATTCCTGATTTAACTGGAAGATCTGTACTTCCCATTTTCATATCAACAGCCTCAAAATGCATATTGTAGACTTCGGGATATGTTACAGGTCAGTGTCACACCAAGATTGCGGAGAAAGGGGGGGGGCGGCATGTCACTCTCCAACAAGTGTTTACCAATAAGTAAGTGACGGAAAATTATGGGTATAGGACGGCTTAAACATGTGGAAAATGAGTTTTTTATTATTCACTCACTGTATTTGACATTTATTATTCCTTTAAAATCGCACAACAACTTCAATAAAACACAGTTTAATCATTCACACACTTATTTCACAATTATTTCACTTTTAAACTGCAAATCCTCTAAGAGCTGTCTTGAATCTTCACGAGTCTCTCTCAACAGCCTTGATGTGGATAGATACGTACAGCAACCAGTAATCAAAGTCAGAACTGTGCCTGCAAAAACACAAGGATTATTAAACAATTGTTGCTGTCATTAATTACTAGCAATATAATTGACAGAGTAGATTGCTAATATTTGCTATAATGAATATCACATTTGCAAGAACGATCTCACTGAAGTAATTAAGTCCATCGAAACGCTTAGAAACTAACCTCTCGTCTGACGAAAACGGTCTAAAGATGCAGTGGCAATTTCTTCAGATCTGTTGACAATGGTATTTTGAGTTATCACTTTACTGAGTGACTGAAATGTAGTTCAGGTACCTGTGAACATAACAATATGTTAGAATTAATTTTCTAAATATGAACTATTACGGTACTGTACGGCTACAGTTGTTTCTTTAATACAAAATTAAAGCCAACGGAAGAAAAAACGTAAAACATACTTGCCAATGACAGTTTTGTTGAGATGCAATTTTCTGTGTTGACAGATGTAACTTTTTCATACGGTGGTAACTTGTAAGTGCTACTTCTCTGGAGAATGGAAAAGTTGTTGATGTTGAGTGCTTATCTAAGTAGTGCCACATCTGCCATGGTAACACTGAAGGACATATTGAACATCAGTGTTCTAAGAATTATGAAGGTTACAGTGGAGATAGGGATTATGATGGAGCTTTACAAATATTTCAGAGATCGGTGCCCGTTTATAACGTCAGATATGCGAAGTACCTAGGTGATGATGAGTCTAAAGCTTTCAATAAAATTAATGAGTTCAATGTTTATGGTGATACCTTGGTAACAAAACTGGAGTGTTGTGGACATGTGCAGAGGAGGATGGGTGCTAGACTGAGGGAGCTACGAAGAGGAATGAAAGGAAAGTTAATATCTGACTGAAAATCTCGGTCTGGCCGAGGCCGATTGACAGAAACTGAAATAGACCTTCTTCAGAGTTATTATGGACTGGCCATTAGACAAACTGCGCCTCTGAATGATGCTACAACAATGATAAAAGCTGTATGGGCCACCTACTTTCATAAGTTGTCCACAGATGACCACCCTGTTCACAGACTTTGCCCTAAAGGAGCAGATTCTTGGTGTGGTTACCAAAAAGCAAAAGAAAATGGTCTGTCTTCATGGGGGCACTCAGAATAAAAATGATAGTTTCAGTTATTGCATATGGGAATGATTACCCAAGAATGTTTTTGTAGGACGAAATACATTAAAAGTTAGTGTACTACATGCAGTGATATGTTTCAATGATGGAGTAATAGGAAGGCTGGAAGTCCTGAGAAATTTAGGCATAAAATGTGGTTCTAGTATGGAAAATAAATTGCTTGTGTGTGACAGACAATGGGCACATGAAGCTGGAAGATTCACTCTTCAAGTTACCAAGGAAGCAAGAAGTTCTAAAAGAAATGCAGAGAGGAAACTTGAAGATGGAGAAATGCTATAGGATGAAGGCTATGCTTCAGGAATGTTCTGAGGCACAGTTTAATTGAACTCGTACCTTCATTCACAATTTCCCATAAGTTGTACTTTTCAGAATTCAGGTACAAATATTTCCTAAAGTTTATAAAGCATTGCTTTAATTTTTTTCTGTAACTTGAAATAGTCAATACTTATGTAGTAGACCTAAGCTTTACTGCAGAATCAACTAAATTATAGAAAAAATAACATTTTATTAGGAAAAAATTATAACAATTAACGTGTAAGATGTGATAGTTTTTATCCTTATAATATACATAATAGGTGGCATTAAATATGTCTAGTACCTCAGCCATCATGTCATGTATATCTGGTAAAAAATGGGTCTCCTTAAAATGTATTACAAGGGATTAAATGGTAACTCAGTTTGGGGAAGTCTTTTGGAAAAAATGCATGTTTCTTTGTAATTTTTTAATAACCCTATTCAGGGCCAAAAATATTCAAGCTACTCCTAATTTGTTCAGGAAGTATGCTGCATTACCTGATATCAACAAAAAAACTGTAAAACATATACATTATAAACAGTGCCTGAAAGAAATAGGTGTTGATTTTTACATAATATTGAGAGGAAAGTACCCTGTATCCTTAATAACGTGCCACAGGAGCTAGCAGGCACTATAAGTCCGCATGGGTGATGAACGGTTATTGTTCCTGATGGTGGGCTTTCTTAAACTTTAAGAATTTTTTATCCTTGGTAGAAATTTCAACACATCCTGGCTTGAGCAGCCAATGAGTTACCTTTCAATACACTTATTGTTGGTAAAACAGTTGAGGCATCTACAACAAAAATATTTCCCTTAGGGAAATGGCAGGAAGAGGTAGGAAAGGACACCAGTGTGTATGCCTGGGAACCTCATTCAACATGTTGAAGAGGCTATTCCGGTAGCCATTGAGGGAGCAGGGCGAAACCAACTGCAGATTGTGCCACACGTTGGAATGAGTGATGCCTCTCATCTGGGCTCCGAGGTCATACTTTGGTCATTCCAGCGACTAGCAGAGAAGGTTGAGAAGACCAGCCTTGCTAATGGATTTTCAACGTAGCTTACAATTTGTAAAATTGTCAGCAAAACTGATCATGACTCTTTGTTTCTGAGTCGAGCGTAAGAACTGAATCAGAGACTTTGAAGGTTCTGTGACAAGCTAGGATGTGACGTCCTTGACTTGCGCCATAGGGTTGAGAACCGTAGGGTTCCCCTAAATGGATCAGTTGTGCACTACACATCAGAGGCTGCTACTAAGGCACCTGACTGTGTGTGGTGTCCACACAAGGAATTTTTAGATTAGGCGACCCTCAATCCAATCAAGATAACGATAGCTGTAGGAAACCCAAAAGTATCGGTGCAAGATCGAAAGAAATGCCTTCCACATGGGAGAGTATTTAAATCTTAATGGTTAACTGCCAAAGTATTCACAACATAGTTCCAGAGTCTGGAGCACTCCTGACAATCAGTGAAGTTCACATAATACTAGGTACAGAAAGCTGGTAGAAACCAGAAATTGATAGCAGTGAGATTTTTAGGGGAAAATTTAAGTGTATATCTAAAGGATCCGCAAATGGGTGCCAGTGATGGTCACACCCAAACTGAGCACATTAACCAGTTGTCAGAATGTGTGTGGAAATCCGTTAAGTTGAAAAATAGCGAAGAAACATAAGCCACCCATTCTCTATGAAGTCAAGCATTGTTGTCCATCAGTACGAAGTCTGGACACACAGCACCTCACAACAACCGCCCATGAGATCCCAATATCTTCTCAAGGTACCTGACACCAGTTAAATCCTGTTGATTCACTCATACAAATTCATGAAGAGGTGTTTGAGTGATCAACATAATCCCTGCCCACACCACTAAGGATCTTCCTTGATCTCGATCACTTACCACAATGTTTGGGTCCTGGAGTCGTATTCCACGTTCCCTCGAGATGCGAATCCGTCGAGAATCTCTTTCCAGACCAAATGGGGACTCATCTGCGAAAAGAACATTGGCCCACCGTTCAACTGTCCAGGTGGCATGTTGACGGTTCCACTCTAGACGTTCCCTTCTGTGAAGACATGCCAGAGGTAGACAGACATCATGTCTCCAACAATAAAGGCCACTCTGCTGAAGCCTTCTATACACCGTTTGCATCAATACAACACACCCCAGGGATGCTGTGAGATCAGATGCCAGTTGCAGTGCATTGGGCAGTACTGTCGTGCCCTTAAAACCAAATAACGGTCCACTCTTTCTGATGTCACGCGTGGTCGGCCCTGTCCTGGTCTCTGGGATACAATTTCGGTCTCTATAAAGTGTCGCCTCACACGAGAAACGATAGAACGATTCACATTAAGCAATCTGGCCACATCAGTTTGCATTTCTCCTGCAGCCATACTTCCTATGGCCCTCCACAGCAGAGTCTTCTCTGTGCCGTACTGCACCGTCTGTGACAATGTACACAGCGATTTTGGATGTGGGACTACCCTGCAAACACTACTCCACTTGATAGGTGCCGTGATGTCATTGTTGGCGTGGTTGTCCATTGATCTAAATCTCCCCATCTTCCGTGCAGAACACGATTGTATGACGTCTGTTGACAGTTTATTCGGTTATATCGTGAATTAAATACAGGATGGGGAAATAGCAGTTTGTTGCATTAATTTTGGACACCAGTGTAAGTATCAAACAAAGCGTATGGGTATAGACAGGGATATACTGAACGAAATATGTTTGGCTCTCAAGAAAACAATGCATGAACCCTTCAATGACTACCATAGCAGAATAATGTCAAATGATCTTTCACAAAACCCAAAGAAATTCTAGTCATATGTGAAGGCTGTTAGTGGCACCAAAGTTAGTGTCCAGTACCTAGCAAATGAGACAGAAACTGAAATTGAGGGTATTAAAGAAAAAGCTTAAATGCTTAACTGCGTTTTCGAATGTTCTTTTACAACGTTAAACCCAAGAGAACTGCCCTGATTTAATGCTTGTATCTCTGAAAAGATGAGTGAAATCAGAATTAGTTTCAGAGGTGTTGGGAAGCAGCTGGAATCGTTGAAATTAAATAGAGCTCCAGGACCCAATGGAATCCCTATCAGGCTCTATACTGAATCTGCAGTTGACTTAGCCCCACTTCTAACTGCAATCTATCAAAGATCCCTCGAACAAAAAACCCTACACACTTCTTGGATAAAGCACAGCTAACACTCGTTGTCAAGAAGGGTAGAAGAAGTGATCTTCAAAACTACTGTCCAGTATCCTTGACATCGATTTGTTGTAGAATTTTAGAACATATTCTGAACTCAAACATAATGAGGTATCTTGAACAGAGCTTTTGGATCAAGGCAGGCACGTAGATGCAGTATTTCTTGATTTCCAAAGAGCTTTTGAACTGGGTAGTCTAACCACTGATTCTCAGTATGTTTATTCATTAATGAAATTTGTTGCAAATAATATCTCTATTTCCGACCAATAGCTCAAAACATAGTATCAATACTGTGAATAAGAGCAATCTACATAAAGACCTAAAATCACTTACCTTGGACCAAAAAGGGGCCCAATATTCAGGAGCACACATTTTCAATAAATTTCCAGCAACCATTGAAAACTTGGTTTCAAATAAAGCACAGTTTAAGCAGAGTTTCAAAGACTTTTAGGCAACTCTTTCTACTCTGTGGATGAATATTTTAACAAGGACTGTTGGACCAGCTTAAGTAAAAATGTCTGTTAGATTTCAGTTCTGACAGCACTTGGTCACACCAGTCAAGATTAGGTATTTTTCTGTATGATAAATCTATTAAAAGTGTATAACTATGTTTCATTGTGTATTAATTCTGCAAATATTAGCACTTCTAGTTAATGTATTCACATATTTTGACAATCTTATGACAAATGATCAGGGTAGTTGACATTGTATTCAAATTTTCTATGTTTTCTATGTTATACTTTCTGACATGTCCGCACCCACGAGAATCGTCTCATTATTGGGTCTGTGGAACGAAAACCGAAGCTAATCTGAATCTAATCTACACCTTTGAATCATGATACTCCTCCATCACTTTTAAATAATCTAACAATTCACTTTACAAAGGAAAATGTTAGTACCATCTTCAGTTTTATGATAAACCTCAAAATAGTCACAAAAGTGTAGTTGTTCAGCCTTAAACATTCTGCTGTAGCACTTGTATGCATAAGGATATAGCCTGAATTTTTCAGTTTCTCACTGATTCAATATTCTCCTGTCATGGTCACCATGTGAGATGGCAATTATGCCAGGATCAAAGTCACAACTTTAAATGAGGAGTATTCGATTTTAAATGTATCTCTTCTCCTTTCTGAATTTTTAAACTAAGAAACATGTGTTAATGCAGCTTTGCTTTTAGAGCTTTTCAATACTTGAATCCACATTAAAACTGATTCAGTGATTTATTATTCTTCTATAACTATTTGATTCAAATAACTTCTTACATTCTTGAATAACTGTGCAGTTTTATGACAGATATGTGAATACAAACATCTAGTTTCAGCAGTAGCTAAGCTTATATTAATTAAAAGTTCTACATAAATTAATTTTTGCATTAGCGCTGTTATCTTTCATCTTTATTGACAAAGCAATGATGTAGTTCTCTAAGAGCTTGCTTGCCCCTACATACAGTGTTGGTAGCTCTATGCAGCACCTGCTGTGACTTGGGGTATCTGCTGACAATCTTTATGTATCACTCATCTCCCAAATAGTACCTAAAACAAATAATAAAACTGCATATAAATAACAGCTTCTTGGACTACTCTTGAACTATTTAATTGTTATGAAACTAATAATAATATTAGTTGTACACATGCTTGCTCATTTGTAGATAATGAGAGCCCAGAAATTTTCGCACTCGTGAAAATTCCCAGATTTAATTCAGCCAGATTCTGTGCGCTCTACAAGAGAAGATGTTTAAGTAGTTATTATGTTTGTGCTCCAAATGTGAACGGAATGGGAAGGAGCCCTAAATGATATAATGGAAAACACTACACATTATAGTAGATTGCTGAGTAAACGCACACAGATTAGATTCATTTCAGATTTAATATGCACTTCGTTAATTTTGGTGCAACAACTTTTATTACTCCGATTTTACTACATATTTAATCCTTCGCCTTCTTACTGTTCACTTTAGACCTAATGCTTTTCCTCATACAGAATTACCGTATGTCCTTTATCTCTTGAATGGGTCACATTGATGTAACTGAAATGATAAATAACTTCAGTGACTCTTTTCTATGAGACACTATTGTAGGTCCATTACTTCTTTAAGTGTAGTCTAGAGGTCCAGGCTGGCTGGCATCTGCAATTTCAGGCTTGAGTTGAAGTGGTGGGTTATTGGCAGGATGTTGTCTGGTGGTGGCTCAAGAAAAAATCATTAACAGTCACACATTTTATTAGGAAACAAGCTACAGCACTCATAGATCCATTCTTAGTAGCAATGACCCTTCAGCATGTGCTGATAGCGTGAGCCCTATGGTGATAAGGCAACATGTGGACAGTGGCTGACATCCGGGCAGGAATGCTCATGCAGGACGCCCACAGCAGCCCATGCACTGTCCCATCACGGCTCCACAGCTCACAGTGGGGCACATCTGCAGGTAGGTAACCTAACCTCTTGCAGAGGAAGACACGCCCGAGCAGTTCTGTCAATCCCTGTGAGCAGAGGTGTGCAGTGTCAGTGTGCCTGCAAAAGTACAGGAAGACGGTCAGCTGCACTGCCTCAGTCACTAACAACTGACCTCCAAGGCAGAAGTCCAGCTGCAGCTGAAGCGAGCCTGTAGGAGGCCAACTGATTGGAAGGTACCAAGTCCACAGAGTTGTCTTAGAACCAGAAGTCGGCTTGATGATGGAGCACAAGTCTCATGGTGGCAGCATGAAAAACCATGGCGCCCTTTTGCCTAACATGGAGCTCAGAGGCGTGCACCAAGCTTATACAACCTGCCATGACTACTGAGTGAGCCTTGACTTGCTCTGCCTGGCCAGCTGATGAAGCCGCACCTATACCTGCAGTGCCATATGATGCTCCACCAGAGCTCGAGTCCACGAATGCCTGTGTGGGTCGGCTCCTCAATTTGGATGCCCAACAGGCATTATGCAGTTGCGGGTGCAAAACGAAACTTTTGTGTCCAGAATGCAAGCGGTTTTTTACTTTGCACATTAATTACCGATGCAGTATTTCAACTCTGTTCTTATACAAGCGGCGTTCAATTATTATTGCAACACTTTTTTCCTGAAAGAAGGATTCCAACACACCATATTATTCCCCAGTCTTTTTGCTAAGAACCCTGTTTCTCAACTTTATCTCCGTTCAGTGCGACGGCCTTATGCCACTCTAGTGAGAGGGCTGTCCACATGTTGCCACTTTATTGATCGACAGCAGAGCCCAAGACTTGCTGCATCAATAACCTCCCAATTATCCACGTTCTACTTCCTGCAGAGAGAATTCTTCATTGGGCCAAATAGGTGGAAGTCTCAAGGTGTGAGTTCCAGACTGTAGAGTGGATGAGAGAGAACAGTGTAATGTAGTTTTGTGAGTTTCCGTCGGATGCACTGGCTTGTGTGAAGCCTTGTTTTTTCGTGGAGAAGATGAAGTTCGTCTGCATTTTTGTGGCGACGAACACAATTAGTTTCTTCAGTTTCCTGAGGGTGGCACAGTACACTTCATAGGTGATCGTCACACCACGAGAGAGGACATAAAACAGAATAACGCTATCAGACTCCCAGGAGACCGTCCAATGGCTTTACCAGCAGATTGTGTGTGTACCACCTCCTTTTCTTTTCTCCCAGTAACTCACCGAAAAGTCTTAACAAAATGGGTGAGTCGTTGACTCACCTCCGAAGATGTTCTCCGTAGTTGAGAACGAAACGTCAGGGAGAAGAAGTTTTACTGATCGACCACGGCAACTTAGCCCAGAAGTGTTTATTGGTGATGGAGTCTTAACAAAAGCTTTAAAAAAGAAATTTAATTCTAGCATTACTGAGGATGAGGAACTGGGGAATATGAATCACCCACAAGCTTCACTTTAAGTTTTCATTTATTGGAACACAACCAGTTAAAACACCAACAATTAAATGTTGCAATTCAATAGGTAAGTCACACAGCTTTACTGAAAACAATTTATACAAACCGATTAAGGCTTGTAAATTTAGAAATTTTAAATTCCACGAAAATTAGGGAATAAACAGTTAAACTGGTGAACAACTTGGTTGAGATTTGACTGGTATACATTATAGCACTGAAACACTTTTCAACGAGATAAATCATAGAACACGGAGAACTAAGCAAATTCACATGTTACAGGAAACCGGATGAGTTAGTTGAATTTGAGAGCGATATTTCAATGGGCTTACTTAAACACCAAATTAGACAGGATAAACCTAGCACCCATTTACAGGGGCATATACATTAAATCATGGGAATAGCAGAATAAATTTAAATATATCATAAATATATATAAACAAGCTTCTAACACAACTCTGTTTCACCCTGAACAATTCAGCATAGAAAAGGGTTTACAAATTATTCTTAAAACCATCACTTAGGGATCACATTGGTCATGTAAAATCAACTAAATAAACTCGACCACAACAAGTTACTCTCTAGAGCTATATAAAACTATCATAAGATCGAAGGAATCCTAATGTTCCAGCGCTGGCCTAGAGCTAGCTTGAGGAACTAAACCCTTCCCTAAGGCTGAGGCAGGTAAAGAAAGGTTAAGATTGACCTCCACAAGGTGCTACACTCATTAATTGAAGCGACTGGCTGAAGAACAAACAAGTCACGATAGAAATCGTAACAGCTACCAGGAGCCGGGCAAGTGTAATGGCATATGGGAAGAGCCCCACCAATAAATCGTTGTAGATTACAGGCATTCACAGTTCCAAAATAAGGGCAGAAAATAAAAGACCTTGTAGTCACTCAAGAAATAAGAGGACTGAAATGAACCGAATAAAATTACCATTAATTAACCTAAGTAGTAAATTAGATATACCCCATGTGACTGTTGTGAGTGCTGAGGCATTTAACAGACAATTAAGATGACATAACTTGGACTTGACCAGAACCCAAAAAAAGAGAACATTGCACGTCAAAACCCCATTTCACGGCCGGAACAAGTTTTACCTAATTTAAAGTTTAAAATAATTAATTAACTAATTAACTAAAATCTCATAGTAAATTGGTTAAACAAGTTACACAAATGCAAATTTAAATCACATTTATCTTGGTTGCTTGACGTGCGTCGTGAGTGGTATGGGACGTTCTCGTTATCGATTCAAACAAACCCAGGACTCAACCACAAGACAACAAGCTTTCATTTCTAATAAATTGGACTGAGTATTAACAGTGAAATGAACGCAACAGCACACAGCAGAAGAAGTGGAAGAGAATATTAGGAACAGACAACAGTAGTCACGACGAATAACTTCGGCAATATGGATGGGTTACTGAATCATCGTTTTAGCGGAATGTGAATGTCAACCACCGCTAAACAAAGGTGTATGATAAGTCTTACTTTGATTGATGCTCACTCCGACGAATAGCTACCGGTGCCGGGACACAGTCTTGCTTCCATACCGGCATCATAGAGGAAACAGAACTGATAGAATTTCCATAACGTCTTGAACCAGAAACCACTATTACGTTCCGACGCCAGTAACCTTATCGAGTCCACGTCCACACTAGGCATAGAGCGTCGACAACTGTCGTACTACTCGAGACCACTCCCCACTCCCAGCCTTCCCGTCACCCCATGCTGCGCGTGCAACGCAGAGCACAGAGCGCCCCTTGGCAGCGCTAGTGAACAAAAGATGGCGCGTGACAGGAATTGAAACTAACTCTGCAAGCGACATTAAGAAGGAGAGGAATCGAACTGTGAGGAACACATACTTCAGTGTGGCTTTGAACTTTTCCTTTGGAGCAAAGATGACATGGCGCCAATCCACGAATTCTTGTTTTGTTTCCGGTCCAAAGAGATGAACCCTTGTTTCATCCCCTGTGACGACGTTCAACAAAAAATTGCCACGATTAGTGTCGTAACAGACAGTAATTCCGCACAGATTGTCCTTCATTGCTCTTTATGGTCTTGTGTTAGGCGGCTAGGGCCAGGGGACAGACAGGCCTTTGAGTTCCCCAGCTGGTGGACGCGTGTGTCACCACTACCAACTGAAACGTCTAGTTAGCAGCGATGTGTTTGATTGTGATCCGTCGATCACCTCGAATGAGCTGTCGACACGTTCCAACAATGCAGGAATCAAGTCATGTGTGGCCGGCGGCACGCGGGAAATCAGACAAGTCTGCGCGACCTTGTTCCGACTATGACAGACTCTTCGCCCAGTGACTTACCGCGCTTTTGTTGACTGCCAGGTCTCCGTAAAATTTTGCAGGCGCCTACGAATATATGCGATGCTCTGATTTTCCGCCAAAAAAACTTAGTGACTGACCTCTGCTTGGAACACACCTCCGTTACTGATCCATATTGAAGGCTACGTGTAGCACCGCCACCTCATGGAACTTCATGAAATTGTAGGGGCTGAAGCGAGAATATTCCACGACGTCTCACAACAAATTCCGCATTTTTTCAAACGAAAATTGACCGAGAAAAATGTGATACATTACCACTTGCATGAATATCAACAGCTCAGATGGAAACCCAGTTCTAAGCAAAGAAGGGAAAGCAGAAAGGTGGAAGGAGTATATAGAGGGTCTATACAAGGGCGATGTTCTTGAGGACAATATTATGGAAATGGAAGAGGATGTAGATGAATATGAAATGAGAGATGTGATACTGCGTGAAGAGTTTGACAGAGCACTGAAACACCTAAACCGAAACAAGGCCCCGGGAGTAGACAACATTCCATTAGAACTATTGATGGCCTTGGGAGAGCCAGTCATGACAAAACTCTACCATCTGGTGAGCAAGATGTATGAGACAGGCGAAATACCCTCAGACTTCAAGAAGAATATAATAATTCCAATCCCAAAGAAAGCAGGTGATGACAGATGTGAAAATTACCGAACTATCAGTTTAATAAGCCACAGTTGCAAAATACTAACACGAATTCTTTACAGACGAATGGAAAAACTGGTAAAAGCCGACTTCGGGGAAGATCATTTTGGATTCTGTATAAATGATGGAACACGTGAGGCAATATTGACCCTACGACTTAGAAAACAGATTAAGGAAAGGCAAACCTACTTTTCTAGCATTTGTAGACTTATAGAAAGCTTTTGACAATGTTGACTGGAATGCTCTCTTTCAAATTATGAAGGAGAGGGAGACCAAGAGATGAATACACTAAACAGATTCAGAAGGATGTAGGCTGCAGTAGGTACTGGGAGATACAGGGAGCGAAAGACTATTTACAATTTGTCGAGGGGCATGAAAGGGATGCAGTGGTTGGGAAGGGAGTGAGTCAGGGTTGTAGCCTATCCCTGATGTTATTCAATCTGTATATTGAGCAAGCAGTAAAGGAAACAAAAGAAAAATTCGGAGTAGGAATTAAAATCCATGGAGAAGAAATAAAAACTTTGAGATTCGTTCATGACATTGTAATTCTGTCAGAGACAGCAAAGGACCTGGAAGAGCAGCTGAACGGAATGGACTGTGTCTTGAAAGGAGGATATAAGATGAACATCAACAAAAGCAAAACGAGGATAATGGAATGTAGTAGAATTAAATAGGGTGATGTTGAGGGTATTAGATTAGGAAATGAGACGCTTAAAGTAATAAATGAGTTTTGCTATTTGGGGAGCAAAATAACTAATGATGGTCGAAGTAGAGACGATATAAAATGTAGACTGGCAATTGTAAGGAAAGCGTTTCTGAAGGAGAGAAATTTGTTTACATCTTGTATAGATTTAAGTGTCAGGAAGTCTTTTCTGAAAGTATTTGTATGGAGTGTAGCCATGTATGGAAGTGAAACATGGACGATAAATAGTTTGGATAAGAAGAGAATAGAAGCTTTCGAAATGTGGTGCTACAGAAGAGTGCTGAAGATTAGATTGGTAGATCACATAACTAATGAGGAGGTATTGAATAGAATTGGGGAGAAGAGGAGTTTGTGGCACAACTTGACTAGAAGAAGGGATCGGTTGGTAGGGCATTTTCTGAGGTATTAAGGGATCACCAATTTAGTATTGGAGGGCAGCGTGGAGGGTAAAAATCGCAGAGGGAGACCAAGAGATGAATACACTAAACAGATTCAGAAGGATGTAGGCTGCAGTAGGAACTGGGAGATGAAGAAGCTTGCACAGGATAGAGTAGCATGGAGAGCTGCATCAAACCAGTCTCAGGACTGAAGACCACTACAACAACATACTAAATGAACGTCCCTCGTATTAAATTTACTGATGGCTGTAACGTCAGGAACAAGGTGATTCTTTAAATCTCCTCCGTTGCTAGTAACTGACAAATCAATGTACCCTTATGTACATGGGAAAAACCTCCGTACCGAACGATGCAGTGAAAATAGTTTATTCTGTTAAAGGTCGTCCTGCTAGTTATCGAATTTTTGCAACACTGTATGAGGAAATGGCAGATATGAGTACTTAAACGTTTTATTGACAAGCACGGAAGTTAAGTGATTGTCTCGCAGCAGAACTGTTCTCATATTGTACGAGGGCCACTCCAAAAGAATTGCACACTATTTTTGTAAAATTACAGTTTTCTTTCTGCATGTGTGAAAGTTTTACAGTGTGTAGCTACATCCTTCCCACTTGTTTTCAAACTTAGTTCAACCTGTTCCCGTGAGTTGCGCCGTCACAGCATGTCTGCAAGATGGCTGCTACACTTGACGTTCGTCAGAAGCAACGTGTTGTCATAGAATTCCTGTGCTGTGAAAACGAGACAGTGGGAAACATCCACAAGAGGTTAAAAAAGGTGTATGGAAATGCTGCTGTCGATCGCAGTACAGTTAGTTGGTGGGCAAGCAGGTTACGTGATGATAGCAGGCACAGTAATATTGAGAATTGTCCTCGCAGTGGCAGGCCTCGCACTGCACAAACTGCAGACAATGTGCAGAGAGTTAACGACTGCTGACAGACGCATCCCAGTGAAGGAATTGTCACGCTACGTTGGGATAGGGGAAGGAAGTGTTTGCAGAATACTGAAAGTGTTGGCGTTAAAAAAGTTTTGTGCCAGGAGGGTTCCCAGGATGTTGAAAGTGCCTCACAAAGTAACAAGCAAAACAGTATGCAGTGAACTTTTGGAACAGTACGAGAATGGTGGAGATGAATTTCATGGAACAATTGTGGCAGGTGATGAAACATGGCTCCATCATTTTTCACCAGAGACGAAGAGGCAACCAATGAAGTGGCATAATGCAAATTCACAAAAAAAAATCAAAGCCACACCTTCTGCTGGAAAAGTTATGGCTACGGTGTTTTTCGATTCAAGGACTCTTGCTTGTGTACATCATGCCAGGTGGAACCATCATAAATCCTGATGCATATGTGACGACACTGAAGAAACTTCAAGCTCGACTGAGTCGTGTTCGACCACATCGGCGATAGCAGGATGTTTTGCTGTTGCACGACAATGCACGGCCACATGTCAGTCAAAAAACCATAGAGGCGATCACAAAACTCGGATGGACAACACTGAAACACCCGCCTTACAGTCCTGACCTGGCTCCATGTGATTATCATCTCTTTTGGAAACTGAAAGACTCTCTTCGTGGAACAAGGTTTGAAGTTGATGACTCCCTTGTGCACGCTGCCAAACAGTGGCTCCAACAGGTTGGTCCAGAATATTATCGTGCGGGTATACAGGCGCTGGTCCCAAGATGGCGTAAGGCAGTTGAAAGGGATGGAAATTATGTGGAGAAATGAAAATATTGTTCCTAAAGGATGTATCTACACACCGAAAACTTTCAAACATGTAGAATAAAAGATGGATTTAAAAAAAATTGTGTGCATTTCTTATGGAGTGACCCTCGTATAAAGTTTACACTGATCACCCAGAACATTATTTCCATCTGTGTAATAGCTGGTATGTCTACTTTCGGCGACGATAACAGAGGCGACGTATCGTGACATGGAAGCAATGAGGCCTTGGTACGTCGCTGGAGGGATTTGGCACCACATCTGCACACAGATGCACGTAATTCCCGTTAATTCTGCGGAGGGGGCGATGAGCTCTGATGCTACATTCAATCACATTCCAGATGTGTTCGATGGGGTTCAGATGTGGCGAGCTGGGGTGCCAGCACATAAGTTTGAATTCACCCCTGTGTTTGTTGAACCACTCCACCACACTCCTGCCCTTGTGACATGGTGCATTATCTTGTTGAAATATGCCTCTGCCATCAAGAAAAAAAACATGATCGTCATGAAGGGGTGTATGTGGTCTGCAACCAGTGTAAGATATTTCTTGGCCACCGTGGTGCCTTGCACGAGCTCCACTGGAGCCATCGATGCCCACATGAATGTTCCCCAGAATATAATGGAGCAGCCACCGGCTTGTCTCTGTCCTGCAGTACAGGTGCCAAGGAACTCTTCCTCTGGAAGACGACAGGTTCGCACCCTCCCATCGGCAATATAAAGAAAGTATTGGGATTCATCAGACCATGCAATGCTGTGCCAGTGCGCCAACGTCCAGTGTCAGTGATCACGTGCCCTTTTCAGTCGCAGTTGCCGATGTTGAGGTGTTAACATTGGCACATGAATAGGTCGTCGGCTGCGGAGACCCATCATTAAGAGTGTTCAGTACACTGTGTGTTCAGACACATTTGTACTCCGCCCACCATTAAAGTCTGATGTTAGCTCCACCACAGTTCGCTGCCTTTCCTGTTTTACCAGTCTGCCTGTCCAGTGACGTCCAACATCTGTAATGAGACGTGGCCGCCCAACACCACGACGTCTGGACGCGGTGTCACCTTATTTTCAGCATGTATTGAAGACACTCACTACAGCACTCCTCGAATATCCGACTAGTCGTGCAGTTCCCAAAATACTCGTGCCGAGCCTCCAGGCCATCACAAACTGCCCTTCGTCAAACCCAGCTAGATCGCACGCCTTCCCCATTCTACACACAGACATCATGCTCACTGATACTACATGTACCATGCGTGTGTCTGACTAGCAGTCGTTCCTCACCAGGTGATGCTGCTGTCGCCTGGATAGGTTTATATCGATAGTAGGTCGGTGGTCATAATTTTCTGTCTGACCATGTATGTTTTTCTCACCAGCTATACCTTTCCCAAGGCAAAGACTGGATTCAGACAGCAGCTTTAAAAAATGGTTCAAATGGCTCTGAGCACTATGGGACTTAATCTCCGAGGTCATCAGTCCCCTAGAACTTAGAACTAATTAAACCTAACTAACCTAAGTACATCACACACATCCATGCCCGAGGCAGGATTCGAACCTGCGACCGTAGCGATCGCGCGGTTCCAGACTGTAGTGCCTAGAACCGCTCGACAGCAGCTTATTTGGCAAACATTTTCTTAGAAACCAACAGTTGAAATTTATTACGTCAGGTACCAAAGACAAAATTTTGTTCTATGCAAACTACACTCCTGGAAAAGGAAAAAAGAACACATTGACACCGGTGTGTCAGACCCACCATACTTGCTCCGGACACTGCGAGAGGGCTGTACAAGCAATGATCACATGCACGGCACAGCGGACACACCAGGACCCGCGGAGTTGGCCGTCGAATGGCGCTAGCTGCGTAGCATTTGTGCACCGCCGCCGTCAGTGTTAGCCAGTTTGCCGTGGCATACGGAGCTCCATCGCAGTCTTTAACACTGGTGGCATGCCGCGACAGCGTGGACGTGAACCGTATGTGCAGTTGACGGACTTTGAGCGAGGGCGTATAGTGGGCATGCGGGAGGCCGGGTGGACGTACTGCCGAATTGCTCAACACGTGGGGCGTGAGGTCTCCACAGTACATCGATGTTGTCGCCAGTGGTCGGCGGAAGGTGCACGTGCCCGTCGACCTGGGACCGGACCGCAGCGACGCACGGATGCACGCCAAGACCGTAGGATCCTACGCAGTGCCGTAGGGGACCGCACCGCCACTTCCCAGCAAATTAGGGACACTGTTGCTCCTGGGGTATCGGCGAGGACCATTCGCAACCGTCTCCATGAAGCTGGGCTACGGTCCCGCACACCGTTAGGCCGTCTTCCGCTCACGCCCCAACATCGTGCAGCCCGCCTCCAGTGGTGTCGCGACAGGCGTGAATGGAGGGACGAATGGAGACGTGTCGTCTTCAGCGATGAGAGTCGCTTCTGCCTTGGTACCAGTGATGGTCGTATGCGTGTTTGGCGCCGTGCAGGTGAGCGCCACAATCAGGACTGCATACGACCGAGGCACACAGGGCCAACACCCGGCATCATGGTGTGGGGAGCGATCTCCTACACTGGTCGTACACCACTGGTGATCGTCGAGGGGACACTGAATAGTGCACGGTACATCCAAACCGTCATCGAACCCATAGTTCTACCATTCCTAGACCGGCAAGGGAACTTGCTGTTCCAACAGGACAATGCACGTCCGCATGTATCCCGTGCCACCCAACGTGCTCTAGAAGGTGTAAGTCAACTACCCTGGCCAGCAAGATCTCCGGATCTGTCCCCCATTGAGCATGTTTGGGACTGGATGAAGCGTCGTCTCACGCGGTCTGCACGTCCAGCACGAACGCTGGTCCAACTGAGGCGCCAGGTGGAAATGGCATGGCAAGCCGTTCCACAGGACTACATCCAGCATCTCTACGATCGTCTCCATGGGAGAATAGCAGCCTGCATTGCTGCGAAAGGTGGATATACACTGTACTAGTGCCGACATTGTGCATGCTCTGTTGCCTGTGTCTATGTGCCTGTGGTTCTGTCAGTGTGATCATGTGATGTATCTGACCCCAGGAATGTGTCAATAAAGTTTCCCCTTCCTGGGACAATGAATTCACGGTGTTCTTATTTCAATTTCCAGGAGTGTATATCGAACCGTTCATTAAAAAGCATAAAGTTTGTGAAGTCTGCTTAAATTTCAGCCAACCCGAGTGCTTCGTCTGCCTTCTTTATTTGTACGAAAATGTCAAGAACATAATACAAGAACAGGTGAAGGGACTTGGAAAACCTTCAGAAGACTATTTCCTTGCTCTGTCTAGTAATAGCAATTGGATTCTTATTCTCTTGAAACGGATTATAATTTTGAAATCAACATCAAGTATAAATTAAAATGAACAGTTTCTGGAGACTTTCAGTGACATTAAATTACAGAAACATAAATATTTCTTATGTATAAGTTTCAGGTTAAACTTAAAAGCAGGATTCCCAGTGCTTCCAAGATGCTACTACAGGCGGATTTAAAATGAATGTACGCAACGAAAAATAATAAACGCTAAAATGATGATTTGGCCCTGTCTGACAACCCCCTGAAGCAGATCTTAGGATCTCTTAATTCTATAAACTACAATCTAAACAAATGAATGATGAAGGCAACTAATACTACTAAATGATAAACGTTGTTTCTTATTATACATTTATTGTAGAATAAAGAAATTACCCTTTATTACAAATGTCTATATTTCCTAAGTACAATTATTAATCAATTGCCCATCTCTGCCCCCTTTTATGGCCACGCGATCTAACATAAATGCCGCCCGTTGTGACCGAGTGGTTCTAGGCGCTTCAGTCTGGAACTGCGCGACCGCTACGATCGCAAGTTCGAAACCTGCTTCGGGCATTTATTTGTATGATGTTCTTAGGTTAGTTAGGTTTAAGTAGTTCAAAGTTTTAGGGGACTGATGACCTCTGATGTTAAGTCCCATAGTGCTCGGAGCCATTTGAACCATTTTTTTTCTAACATAAATAACGCGAAATGACTAACATTATCAACATACCAAACACTTGATGACGCTACTTTCAAAGATGATCTATGGTGCTGTGGAACCCCAGTGGAAATAAACTAACGTGATCACAGCTCTTGGGCTTTATATCCCTAATAAGCTGAAGCAATTTGCGATATCACCATATGTACTGCGCCGGTGCGTCAAAGTGATGGTTCTCGTACTCGTCTGCGATCATGGAAGAACTCCAGCCAAAAAATAAACTCTTCCAAGCACTAGGACGGCGTAAGGCGTTCCTCTGACTAATATACTCCAATACTGTCTTCTCGTCTCCGTGTTCTACAGACGAGAAACGCGAACTCCCAGCCACAAAGACGGAGTTCAGATAACGTCTCAACGTAAGTATAGGCAGAAAAAGTGCTCTCAATTACTGAACACTGCATACTGAACGCCGACTTCCAGTCCGGAGGTGAAGTCCAGAATCGTATAGGTTCGCAAAAGTACAGTGCCTAACTGTTCTAACTATAAACTTTCCTGAGAACAAAGACAGCAAGTCCGTCTATACCAACAAAGCTGATTCTGAGCAACCGTCACACACAGGCGCTCACAACAGAAGACCTCGTCTGTCCACTGCTGGCTCCTCAGCAAGACTCGGCTCCCCACCATCGTAATTCCGAAAACGAATTATATTCTCCCTCTCTACAGATTCTTTCGAATGCCGACCAACCATATTTTAGTCTTTTGTCGTCCAGCGTGGAAAGTTTGCGAGGAAAAACCTATACTCGTATAATGGTACGCTTCTGAGTAAAAATCCTTGGAAATAACCCAGCCTGCGTGGTTTCTGAGGTGCCGCTTCTTCGTTTCTCTCACCTGTGTCCAAGCTTTGCAGAGTTCCCTGTTATCCTTCCGGTCCTGCTGCAATAGCGGCCGGCCGTCACCCTACTGTGCTCCAGAGCTCAGGTGCCACGATGTCCGTCTAGCTAAGGACCAACACCTGTGCGGGCCTTCCACCCAGAGCTTGAGTTCTGCCTGCCGTTTCATCTCCACTGGCGTTCCAACCTCTACTAGTACAGGCAATCATTCATTACGCCGTCCAGTTAATAAAAACACTCCGTCACCTTTCATGCAATAAGCGTTAACAGTTATTTACAAGGCATATGTGACAATGTCAGTCTCCTTTAAATATTCGTATATACGATGTACAACCTATTAAATGATACCTAATTGATATTGTAGTTCATGGCAAAGTATGTGGATGAGTGCTTGTAAGGTGCGAAATTATAGCCACCTTACATGCTATCAGATGATGCAGAAACGACTTTATTACCTGTCTCGTTCATATGTTTGTTCAAAAAGATCTTTTCTTCTTGCACTTGTATAAAAAATACATACAGAAGCAAACCTCTCAACAGTGAGAGAAGCCAAAGAAATTAAATAAAATTTTATTTATCAGAAAACTATACAATACTTTAATATTGCATAACAAATGTACTCAATGTGCAAAAGCCTTCATCAACCCTTTTGATATGATTTAATTGAAACGTGAACCATATAAAAGCTTTAGGGCTATGAAACCATTTGGATGGCATTCAGTTACTTCTATATTGTAACAAGTATCACATTTTTTTAAAAGTGGATTGTGGGTCAAAAAAGTTGAAGATCAACTGTTCTTAGGTATCTGCAAAAATATGTACATGACATTACAGTTGTGTGATACCCCCAACGAAATTATTTGTTGGCTGCAAAAATATTTGGAAAAATTAAAAGCGAATTTATTGAACACAAACTGTGGACAAGAAAGATGTACAAAATTTCTTGAAAACTTTCTTGCTTCAAGTAAATAAAGAAACGTCCTTCTTCTTTCAATAGCATAATGACATCCTGGATGTATTTATTCCTGAAACAAGAAGTTAAGATGTTAGAAGTTTATGGTAACGGAAATAGAATGTTACGGAAATGTATCTGGAACTTACAATGGTTTGCAGTGCACCATAAGCAGGCCATTCACATTTTCCGCGTGTATTCCACTACGTCTGTTGGCAATAACAAGTCCAGCTCTACTAAATACCATCTCGCTAGAGGCACTAGACGCAGGTGCACATAGAACTTCTCGTGCAACTTGCATATCTCTGGGGTAAGTTGATGCTCTTGATTTCCTCGACTCCAAAAGCAACTGTGCATCGGCTGGTTTTCCCATCGACAGATACATGGAAACTTTGGCATCGACAGATACACGGAAACTTTGCCATCGAGAGATACGAGGGGGGACCCAAAAATAACCGGAATTTCTTTCTAGAAAGCATATACTTTATTGTTTTCAAATACAACTTTAATCTCCTTCGAAGTACTCTCCATTGGCATTAATACACTTGTCCAAACGTTCATTCCAGTGTTCGAAGCACCTTTTAAATTCATCCTCTTTGGTACCTGCTAGCACTTTCATGACATTGCGTTTTACGTCTTCCAAATCCGCAAAACGCCTCCCTCTCAAGTCCCTTCTCATCCTCGGGAATAGGAAGAAGTCCGAGGGTGCTAAATCCGGCGCGTGGGTCAAGGTAGTCGTCTTCGTTGATGCCAAAAACTGACGAATGCTGAGAGCCGTGTGCACGGGAGCGTTGTCGTGATGCAGGAACCACACGCTAGACTCCCACAAAGCCGGACGTTTTCGCGTCAAACTTCTGTGAAGCTTTTTCATAACCAACAAATAGAATTTTTGGTTTACTGTCTGGTTTTCAGGGACAAATTCAGAGTGTATGATCCCTTTGATGTAAAAAAACAGATCAACATCGCTTTCACATTGGATTTCACTTGTCGAGCTTTTTTTGGTCGAGGTGAGCCAGGTGACTTCCATTGTGATGACTGTTGTTTACTTTCTGGATCGTACCCATAGCACCATGACTCAGTACCTGTAATGATTTTGTTGAAAAAATGTGGACCATCTTTGAACGTGTCCTTCATTTCTAGACAGGCTTGAACGCGACGATCCCTTTGATCTCCGGTAAGAAACTTTGGCACGAATTTTGCTGCCACTCTTCACATCGCAAAATCGAGGGTCAAGATGCGCTGAATTGAGCTCCAGGACAACCCGAACAAGTTCTCGAGTTGGTCGATTGTCCTGCGTCGATCTGATGAAATCACAGATTTTGTCGATGTTGTCTTTGCTTCGAGCAGTTGAAGGTCGACCAGAACGGGGCTGATCTTCAACCACCATTTCTCCCTTGTGAAACCGAGAAAACCATTCGTACACTTGCGTTTTACTAACAGCATGGTCTTTGTAGGCTGTCTGAATCATCGCAACAGTTTCTGGTGCGCTCTTGCCGAGCAAGAAACAAAACTTCACTGCCGCACGTTGTTCGTAAGAACTAGCCATTTCCTCGTGTCACCTCTGCACTGTACGCACACTGAAAGAACTGCCAAAGAAGCCACACTGTTGGGTGACGCCGCGTGACAGAATGACTCAGCAGAGGTCCTACTATAACCCTCTGGCGGCGCAACCTGCTACTACAAGTACACGATGTGCAGCATTACGATTCCGGTTACTTTTGAGTCCCCCTTCGTAAATGGAAACTTTGTCAACAGTTTCCTCCTGCTCTCCCCACGATGCAAGGACACAGGACACAGGAGACACACCATCCTCTTTAAATGCGATCTTTTATCCAGGTCTGGGTTTTTAAAATATATCGCCAAAATTTTCAATTTTGTTTGGTTATGCATGCATGCTTTTACATGTATGGGAGCGTTTACTTTACTGTCCGCCGTACTCTCACAAGGGAAACTCCCCTTCGCATCACCCTCCCCCACCACCCCCCACTCACTCAGATTCAGTGGTAAGAGGGCCCAGTGGACAACCCGTCAAAAACTGAACATGGATCAAGCATGAAAACAGGCAGGAGGAGGACTGAAAAAAAAGCAAAATAGAAACAGTGGCGTCTTGTTTAAGTGATTACGGTATTGGACCACCACGCGGGCGAATCGTCTTGAAACCTTCCCCGTGTCAACTTCTTTTTTCGCTGTTTGCTTTATTCAAATTTCTGTCTGTGTTGGGGTGCAACGACCGTTTGCAACAGCGAGGTGTAAGGTAGGGATCTATAAGGACAGTTGATTTACACATTATGCAAATATTAGCAGCCGAAACAAAGTGGCTTTCGAATGGGAACCGCAAACGTTTAATGATACGGCGACAAGTCAACCGAATCCTCCACCAGAAAACAGTCTGGTGTGTCATACACGACATTAGTGACAGCACTTGTGTCATACGATTGGAATCTCTTACCGATGCACCTAATTTGTACCACTGGTAAATGAGTGAGATGTGCCTTCCTGTCCGATATAGATGTTCGTATGAATGTGAATGTGTTCACTCCCAAGGAAATGGTGAAAACATAGTAGTCTATCACATAAGCTGCAACAAATGAATGCAACAGTTTCACAATCACACAGTTTCTCTGTGCTCTGTCAAAACATATGTTTTTAACGTTTTCGAAGTTGCGTTTCGTTTTGGAAGTTGTAACGTATTACCATCTTTATGATGTTGCTCATCGAACCATATACGTTATCTCACATTTATAGCTGCTTCTCTCACACAATTAATGATAAAAATTCAGAAATTCAGGGTAGCCACCAGCCCAAGCCCTTCCTAACCATTTAGAAAAAAAACGGAGCTTTAATAACTTAATTGCAAATACGCAAATTTCTTTAAGCAGCCAGATAAATAGCACTTCATGTCGTGCATGAAGCAACTTCATTAATTCAGCATTGTAAATCGGGATAAGGGGGTAAGATCGACACCAAAGAATTTATCTTTCACGTAGATTTTTTATTGTAACTAAATATTTGGTTGCACATCCTAACTACACATAACTGGTGCCTGACTCGAAATATTTAAGTAAGAATTATGTGAGAATGAAACAGAACACAATCTAACTACAACACGAAGAAACACAGAAGATGGGGCTGGGAGACAATTATACTATCATATCCTTTGCATTAATACCATAAAAATATCTAAGTGAGATTTGCATTACGATTCTACGCATGCACTATTCTGGCCAGAGGTTTAACCAATACACAAGGCTGTGCGATAATTATTTAATATACTAACTGCGTCTGCTGCTTGCAAACGGCCGAACTAGAGCACGTGGTGCATTCTGACTCAAACTGTTGTGCCGCTTTGTAGAAAGTGCACGAAAGAAAAGACATTCTTGCAGAAATTGTAGCCCATTAAACAAGCAAACTGTTAAATTAAAGCCTATTGCGGTGCCGTGGTGAACCAGAAGGGTCATTGATTACCAAACACGTAGCACAAAATCGACACACAAAGACAAAAGCAATTTCCACAAAATATAAGATTAAAAATCATTTAAAAAAATAACTCGCTTCACACGCTTCAGATAAGCTAAAGTTCTTATGTATTTCACCAGTTAAACATAACGAAGTCCTAACTCAACCTGATCCCTATCACCTGAAACCCCCCTTAAGAGCTACGATCCGTACTCACCAAGCGTTCACCTAAGAGTCCTCTTTCTCTCACGAGATTACCTAGCGCCCCGTGCAGCGGAAGCTACCAGAGGGGTAGCCCTCCGTCATCAACCTCACACACAAAAACAGCCTTCGACTAAGGTGGGTAAACCTCTCTGTTCAGGTATTGGAAACCTAAGTTGGTCGTCCTGTGCTCTCCTTTGAACGAGAAACAACAACAGCGATTCCCACAAAACAAAACCGAAACCCACTTTAAAACACACATATAATAATCAATAGGCCTTATCTGAGCGCTCAGTCTTTCTGGAAGAGTTCATGAATTGAGCTAAAATCAGGTAGTAAAATGAATAGGTTGTACCGAATTCGACAAGCGTCTTATGAAACGACTTCACAGAGACGTTTCAAAGTCTTGAATCCTGAATTCCTTTCTTGTAACATACTTCACACCCGTTTATTTGTTGTTTTCATTTCTACGAGACGTCTATGTGGTATCACGCCTCACTATTCATCACATTTACTTGGGACGTAACGAATTCTTACCACATGACTCATATTCTATAACCAATGTATAGTATGACACCTGCCAAGACTACAGAAAGAGAACAAACATTTCAATGACAGACAAACAGTACATTATGTGATGAAAAGATAAATAAATGGTACGAAGGCAGCTTTCATCATGGCTCGTCTGTTTGGCAGTCCAACACCATGACAACACACCCACGACCCCGTTGATATTTTAGGATGCTTTTTATTGAACTTAGTGTTCATAGACCGTTCACTGTTTTTATTTTGCTTTTTTTTTTTCACAGTTCAGCACAACTTTGACGGGCTATCCACTGAACCATATTACCGCCAAGTCTGAGGAGAGTGTGATGGGCACTTTCTCTTGTCAGCAATGTGTACCTGTAGCTGGTGCACCATGGCGCTAGCCACTGTCAGCGCCCACTGCGTTGTAGCCTCTTAAAATACTTTGAGAAACTGAATTAATTTTTCATCTACGTGGTAACGCCAGATCTGAAACAAGTTGTATTTTCCGAAGTCACGTAAAACTTATTCATGTTGTGTAAACGTGGATTTTAGCATGTATTCCAGCAGGTATCAATGTGCTGTTTTACGACAAGCGACAACGGCGAGTCTTTTTTGTGTGGCTACTACTTTTTAAATAAATTACGACATTTTTCGTTGCTTCCAATGATGCGTAAACATCAGGAATATACTCCTGCAACCATTTATTCACAAGGGTGTGGAGCACAACAGTGTTAACATCTAAATCTACGTATTTACTCTACTATTCACAATAAATGCCTGGCAGAGGGTTCAATGAACCACCTTCAAGCAGTCTCTCTACCGTCCCGCCCTCGAACGTCACCCAGGAAAAACGAACTCTTAAATTTTTCTGTGCGAGGCCTGATTTCTCTTATTTTATCGTATGATAATTTCTCCCTCTGTAGGTGGGTGCCAACAGAATGTTTTCGCAATCGGAGGGGAAAACTGGTGATTGAAATTTCATGAGAAGATCCCGTCGCAACGAAAAACACGTTTGTTGTAATGATTGCCAATTCAATTCACGTATCATGTCCATGACACTATCTCCCATATATTGCTATAATACAAAACGAGCTGCTCTTCTTTGTACTTTTTTGCTTCAGTCTGGAACCGCACGACCGCTACGGTCGCAGGTTAGAATCCTGCTTCGGGCATGGATGTGTGTGGTGTCCTTAGGGTAGCTAGGTTTAAGTAGTTCTAAGTTCTAGGGGACTGATGACCTCAGATGTTAGGTCACATAGTGCTCAGAGCCATTTCAACCATTTTTGTACTTTTTCGATGTCATCCGTCAGTCCCACCTCATGCAGATCCCACACCGCACAGCAATACTCCAGAATAGGGCGGACAAGCGCGGTGTAAACATTCTCTTTAGTAGACCTGTTAAACCTTCTAAGTGTTCTGCCAATGAATTGCAGTCTTTGGTTTGCTCTACCAGCAATATTAGCTATGTGATGGTTCCAATTTAGGTTATTTGTAATTGTAATCCCTAAGTATTTAGTTGAATTTACAGCCTTTAGATTTGTGTGAGTTACTGCGTAATCGAAATTTAGTTGATTTCTTTTAGTACTCGTGTCAGTAACTTCACATTTCTTTTTCTTATTCAGGGTCAATTGCCACTTTTCGCACCATACAGGTATCTTATCTAAATCATTTTGCAAGTCGTTTTGATCATCTGATGACTTTACGAGACGGCAAACAATCTAAGATGGTACTTAGATTGTGTCTTATGTCGTCAATATAGATCAGGAACAATAGAGGGCCTATAACACTTTCTTGTGGAACGCCGGATATTACTTCTGTTTTACTCGATGACTTTCCGTCTATTACTACGAACTGTGACCATTCTGACAGGAAATCGCGAAATTTGTGAACCCTTGATGCCTCAGAACATGTCCTACCAAACGGTCCCTTCTTCTTGTCAAGTTGTGCCACAAACTCCTCTTCTCCCCAATTCTATCCAATACCTACTCATTAGTTATGTGATCTACCCATCTAATCTTCAGCATTCTTCTGTAGCACCACATTTCAAAAGCTTCTATTCTCTTCTTGTCCAAACTATTTATCGTCCATGTTTCACTTCCATACATGGCTACACTCCATACAAATACTTTCAGAAACGACTACCTGACGCTTAAATCTATACTCGATGTTAACAAATTTCTCTTCTTCAGAAACGCTTTCCTTGCCATTGACAGTCTACATTTTATATCCTCTGTACTTCGACCATCATCAGTTATTTTGCTCCCCAAATAGCAAAACTCCTTTACTAATCTAATTCCCTCAGCATCACCTGACTTGATTCGACTACATTTCATTATCTTCGTTTTGCTTTTGTTGATGTTCATCTTATATCCTCCTTTCAAGACACTGTCCATTCCGTTCAAATGCTCTTCCAAGTCCTTTGCTGTCTCTGACAGAATTATAATGTCATCGGCGAACCTCGAATTTTTTATTTCTTCTCCATGGATTACCTACTCCGAATTTTTGTGCTAACAGACAGGCTCCGCCCCAACTACTGTGACAGTAATACTTCTGGCCCTGGTGATCATCTTCACTCAGGCTGACCAAAAGTGAAAAACTCTAACGTTCACTCTGGCTGTCCAGAAAAATCTCCCATCCCAGGAGGACACACAAACAGCTACCAATCATACTCTTTGGTACTGCCACTCCTATCCCCTCCAAACTTTCCTCCTAAGGCGGGTCGTCCCGCCAAATTCGGAGTGCGTTCTTTTCCGTAAGAACACGTCATATCAGTCCACCAATCAGATGGCGTTTTTTGGCGTATGCGCGGGACATTGGACGGCAGTGCTGTACGTGGGAGCCGTACTGTAAACCATCTGTGGACACAGACATTAAAATTCTCCGAATCGATGCAGACAATGCAGCCGTCCTGCAGCATCTGGTAGGCGAGTGGCGGGCCTCACAGCACTAAAACGATTTGTGAGGCGCTGGCCCTGACATGCCTATGTCTCGGACACCCTGCTCGCCTTGCTACAAAAGGTGAAAACGTCCCCTGTGGTGTGATCAGCAGGCAGTACTCTACACAAACAGCTGCCAATCATACTCGCCCAGTTTCTATCTTAAGAAAATTTAAGCACGCATTCCAGATTTCACTACTCCAATGACTATCATTGGCTGTCAACACTAGGAAATCGAACGAGAAAAAGTTGAATCAATAGAAGTCGTATATGGAGTAAATTTTATGATGAAGATTTTTCATAGATACTACACTGCTCAACAGAAGTTTGGAACACTATAGTAAAATGTAGTCTGTGGTACTAAAGGTATCATTTGATCTGGGCACTTCGTGCATTATCCAGACAGAACCCATGTACTGGATGGTGTTTAATACTGGAAGGCTTTGTGGCCATTTGCCAGTCATGTAAACATACCGCTGCTGCAGCGGCACACCGCGAGCACTCGTCCAGTATCAACAACAGCTTCATTCAGTTTGTGTTCAGCTCTGGAGTAAGATGCCACTAGACGCATACAACACGTTGACAGAGCCAGTATAATGACTACTTTCAGCACGTCATGCACAACGAGACGTTGTCGATCGGTTACATGTTATTGAAAGCAGTGTGTCTAAGGCGCGGAGAAAGTACAGAGAGACGACAAATGTGAGTGATAGACCTGGCAGTGGTTGTCCTCGTATGACAACGCCAATGCAGTATCGTTTCCTCCAACTGGTGGCGCGCAGGAGCCCAACATCAACTGCCAGAAGTATTGGACATGACTTCTCCCAAGCAATGGAGATTCGCATCTCAGACCAAACAGTGTACAGAAGATTGCATCAGGGTGATCTCCATTCCAGAAAACCAACGAGAAGTTTTGCACTGAACCAACGAAACCAATGCAATCAAAGGACCTGGCTTCTTGCACATCGACAATGGACCATTGCAGAATGGAGTGATGTCATACTTGCTGACGAGACCAGGATTGGTTTGCGGCTGGACTCTAGATATGTTAGGGTTGGAGAAGTGCTAGACGACACTAGGAACGCCAATACGTTCAGGAAGACCTTCCGTTTGCGGGTGAAAATGTAACGCTCTAGACGGCAACAATGATGGGAGGGCGGACCCCTCTAATTCCTACTAAAGCAATTTGACTGGTTCCTGACACCTCCAAGACGTCCTGCAAACGATTTTAAGGCCCTACAGACGGGAAGTCGGTGAGAACTTCATTCTACTCGATGCCAATGTAAGGTCTCAGTATCTTCAAAGATGCAACATCAACCAGCACAGCCACAGACATGAATGTAACTGAGCATGCACGGGACCTGTTGAAGGTGGCCATTGCACAGCGACCTAATGGACCTGACAATCTTCAGGACCTCATTGAAGGTACCACTGAGGAGCGGCCCTTCATACCCCAAGATAAACTTGTTGGTCTCATCCAGAGCATGCCTCGCAGATTGAAAGAACGCCTTTGTGTGTGGAGAGGACATGCTCACTACTAAAGACTGATGATCATTGTCATTAGACAAAGATTTTTCACAGTTTTTGTTTTCAAGATGTTCACTTAGGAGAGGGCCTGCTATTTTTTGAATAATGTTTTTTTAACTAACCAAACTCGTTCTTGTTTTCAGAAGGAATTACATTCCTTTTGTTAACAAGGTATTGTACAAAGCTCAGTGGATGTAACTTAAGAAGTTATTGTAGTAAACTCTGTGGTATTCCAAACTTTTGTTGAGGTGTGTATATGTCAGAACAAAGGTGTATTAATTACTGCAACAGATGCAACTAATATTGGACTTCAGGATCTGTAATCTTTGCTATCCCTAAAGCATCATGTGTATTGTCATCTGGACACTATATGACTGTGAAGGCTATAAATGTGTTAAATATCTTTTACATAGCAACAAATGAACTGTTAAGTCTCTCTGACATTGCAAATGTATGAACTACTAAAGCTTTCTCTCCAACACCTGAGCTGTTAAGTCTCTTGATGTATGTGTATGAGAGAAAAAAATATATTACAACTTGTAAAAGAAAATATTATTCATTATTATATATGTTTTTATACAACTTAGACACACTGATAACACACATTTGGTACTTCGTGAAATCTTGGGGGTAAATCAATATCATTAAAAAAAACATTATCAGTCTCTTTTTTCTGCATCAACACTATTCATGACTCTGCAGTACTTTTCAAATAATTGTTATTATATGATTTAAATTCAGCATGTACTTCTTGTAATGCTATTGGAGCAATAACAGACTTAGGAACACTCTACTTGTACAGAATTTCTGTTTGTAAGAGTAATACTAGCAGATTCAGGTGTAGCACACATATATTCACCTATACACACATTTAACTCCTTATCCTAGTCACGAACTTCGTGCTCCAATGGATACTTCACAATATCATCGAAGAGTAATTTAACATTCCTTCGTCATAGACTGAGTCTCTCCATGGCAATCCATACTGCATTGTACAGATATGTTAACTTCGTCATATCACCTCCAAACATGTACATGATTGATACACTGTTGATGCCAAAGATATTGATGTCTTGAGGGAATGGATTGTTCACAGTTGTCATGCAACCCTCAATGTACACTCCTGGAAATTGAAATAAGAACACCGTGAATTCATTGTCCCAGGAAGGGGAAACATTATTGACACATTCCTGGGGTCAGATACATCACATGATCACACTGACAGAACCACAGGCACATAGACACAGGCAACAGAGCATGCACAATGTCGGCACTAGTACAGTGTATATCCACCTTTCGCAGCAATGCAGGCTGCTATTCTCCCATGGAGACGATCGTAGAGATGCTGGATGTAGTCCTGTGGAACGGCTTGCCATGCCATTTCCACCTGGCGCCTCAGTTGGACCAGCGTTCGTGCTGGACGTGCAGACCGCGTGAGACGACGCTTCATCCAGTCCCAAACATGCTCAATGGGGGACAGATCCGGAGATCTTGCTGGCCAGGGTAGTTGACTTACACCTTCTAGAGCACGTTGGGTGGCACGGGATACATGCGGACGTGCATTGTCCTGTTGGAACAGCAAGTTCCCTTGCCGGTCTAGGAATGGTAGAACGATGGGTTCGATGACGGTTTGGATGTACCGTGCACTATTCAGTGTCCCCTCGACGATCACCAGTGGTGTATGGCCAGTGTAGGAGATCGCTCCCCACACCATGATGCCAGGTGTTGGCCCTGTGTGCCTCGGTCGTATGCAGTCCTGATTGTGGCGCTCACCTGCACGGCGCCAAACACGCATACGACCATCATTGGCACCAAGGCAGAAGCGACTCTCATCGCTGAAGACGACACGTCTCCATTCGTCCCTCCATTCACGCCTGTCGCGACACCACTGGAGGCGGGCTGCACGATGCTGGGGCGTGAGCGGAAGACGGCCTAACGGTGTGCGGGACCGTAGCCCAGCTTCATGGAGACCGTTGCGAATGGTCCTCGCCGATACCCCAGGAGCAACAGTGTCCCTAATTTGCTGGGAAGTGGCGGTGCGGTCCCCTACGGCACTGCGTAGGATCCTACGGTCTTGGCGTGCATCCGTGCGTCGCTGCGGTCCGGTCCCAGGTCGACGGGCACGTGCACCTTCCGCCGACCACTGGCGACAACATCGATGTACTGTGGGGACCTCACGCCCCACGTGTTGAGCAATTCGGCGGTACGTCCACCCGGCCTCCCGCATGCCCACTATACGCCCTCGCTCAAAGTCCGTCAACTGCACATACGGTTCACGTCCACGCTGTCGCGGCATGCTACCAGTGTTAAAGACTGCGATGGAGCTCCGTATGCCACGGCAAACTGGCTGACACTGACGGCGGCGGTGCACAAATGCTGCGCAGCTAGCGCCATTCGACGGCCAACACCGCGGTTCCTGGTGTGTCCGCTGTGCCGTGCGTGTGATCATTGCTTGTACAGCCCTCTCGCAGTGTCCGGAGCAAGTATGGTGGGTCTGACACACCGGTGTCAATGTGTTCTTTTTTCCATTTCCAGGAGTGTATTTCAAATTGCTGCACAGTTGATCCAATTCCACATCACTGAACTGCAGCTTTGTGCCTCGATGGACATTCTCAGTTTCCACTATAACTTTCAAGTAGTTGTCAGGTGCTAAACCAACATTAACACACTTCGATCCATTGGCAGTCAGTCAGTTAGTAGGGTTTCACAAGAGCACTCTGTAATGACTATCTGATGTTCAACGAGTGGTGTGGAAATGGGATCTAATGGAAAGTCAAAGACTGGAAACAATTCTGTGTCCTACTCTCATACAGAAGACGCTACATCAGGGAGTTTGTCTGCATGCTAACTTAGTGGTGCCAGTGATGGATATAGTGGAAACTCTAAATCTGAGAACAGTTCTCCACATTGACTTGATCTCCACTCCAGCATGTTGGGAGCTGCATCAGATAACTTGTCTGCTTGCTGACTTCATTTCTGCTGCTCAAATATAAGTAATTTCCACTCTGGCATGGTGGGAGCTGCATCAGGGAGCGTGTCCGCATGCTGGCTTGGTATCTGCCACTGCTCAAATGTATCAGGCATTGCATCATCAACATCGCAGAGCTGTTGAGCTGAGGGAGAAATAAAAGAAAACGGAAACACACACACACACACACACACACACACACACACACACACACACAAAATGAGTAAAAACGTTGAGAGAGATGAATGGTTTAATGCATGCAATAGAGTGCGCGAGTCAGTTTCCTCTGCCTGAAGATTGTAGATCTCTGACGACAGTTCATGATAATGATGATCAGTCTTTCACTATGGAGTTTAAAACACAAATGGTTGGTTTACTTGATGGTTAGTAAGTCCACACTGAGTGTGAGTGGTGGGATGGCAGGTAGACGATCGCAGCGCCACAGAAATTGGAAGAACTATTTTTGATTGTGTTCATATCCCCATGTCAGCCATCTTGGACTCTCACATGATCGAAGATATCATGGATTCTAAACTTCGAACGATGCAGGTTAGTAGATGCAAGTTGGCGTCATGGAAAATTCTGGCTCCCCTGCTCCGTGGTTAACTGTGTTGGAAGTCAGACGAGAATACCACATTAGAAATTCATAGCAGAGACTTTGTACTTGACAGGCAGTAACCCTCGACGCTACAGGTGAGTAGTGGATAGACATCTGCTAGAGATCTTAGATGTCCTATGTACAAAGTAAAACACTTATAATTTATGTGAGAAATCACTTAAAAAAGCAGTGCTAGCCCAGAAATTAGATGATATTCTGTTTATTGAAAAGATGGATAGAGTTTAACATTCTGTCTGCATCAATATCATATTACCAAATTCTCATTACACCTGGGCATATATTTCAGTGTGAATTAATCATGGGAACTACTGTTTGAATCTAACACCAGAAATTCTACTATAGTACTATACCGACTGAGCTGAAGTGATCCACTTGACTGTATGAATTTTTCGTACAAACATCCTTACAATTCATCAGAAATGAGAGGTGTGAAATGCAGTATCTGTTGCTGTTGTGTATTGTGTGTGGTGGTAAGGTTTTTGATGCTGCCTAGCTCCAGGACATTCTTAGTGTGTAGTAAGCCTTCATACAAAACAGTGTGGAGAATATCATATATCACTGGTAGTCAGTACCTTTTTCGATTCAACTTGCATACGGGGCAACGGAAGAAGAAATATGTACCTGTGATGGGAAATTTTAAGCATGTGGTGCACCTGAGGTACTTGTACTCTGCAGGATTGATCACTAGGGGGAGACTCTCTGTGGTGGGCATGTCTTAAATATTCTTCGATATGTAGTCAAGTATTTGTTAGATACAAAGTTGGCGTTCTTGACTTCTGCTTGGTATTAAATATATGGTGTACTTCAGTCTAGTGATTGTTTTTTGTGTTGAAATGTCGTAAACAAGAAGGAAACAAACCACCATCGGGAGTATGAATGTGCATCTCTTGATTTCCTCGACATGCATGTTGAGAGAGAGAGAGAGAGAGAGAGAGAGAGAGAGAGAGAGAGAGAGATAATTGGTTTGTCACTTTCTGCACATGTACATGAGGCAATGGGAGAATGAAAATGTACCTCTCTCAAGTAACTTTAAGCATTCAGTTGCGGGGAACCTGTGCGACTTACACTCTTCAATCTGGATCTCTATGGAGAGACTCAAAACTACTCTTTGATTATGTTGTCAAGTGTTTGTTGGAACCCGAAGTGAGCGTTCTTGACTTCTGGATGGTATTAAATACATGGTGTGCTGTGATCTAGTGACTGTTTTTCTTGTTAAAATGTGGTCAGGTCTAACACTAGTGACTGTTTTTCGTGTTGAAATGTTGAGAATAACAAGGGGACAGACTATAACTCTCATAAGACGACGCTGTTTCATCACGTACGTTTACTATCGCTGATGATCATTTTATAGGGGATGATGTGAGCATACCTTAGTTTACGAACTGTAATCGGATATGAATTCAGTAAACAGTTGCTTTTAGACGTGTTCTGGAACCTTTAAATGGGCTGTGTCAGATAGAATCAGTGTTGTATTGGGTGCCCAGGCTAGTAATTTCACTGTCTTTAACTTTGCGACTTTAGTATGTGGAACTTGCTGGCTGGATGTTGGATGGCGTTAAATCACCATCAGCGTTTTCTCAATGTGCGTGTTCTGCAGCCATGCCTTTTATGGATATGTTCCGTTATCAAGAAAGACGAAAAAATTACCTGTCAGCTCAAAAATTGCACTGTTCGTCAGAAATGTGTATCAAACATTCAGCTTCCAAGTTGTGTTGGTTTCAGGTCTACAGTAGAAAAGAGAATACCTTAACGTGATTCAATGGACAGTATTGCTATATGTCAAAACTAAAACCCAAAGACTCCTCAGTGACGTTATCAGTGATACACAGTGCGCCAGAACCAGCCCAGCATACCTACTAACACCGATGTCGACGTACCTGCAACTTGGTGGAACCGGACCAGCAAATCGTCAGCGAGTGGCTTGACCTGGATACAACTTACCTGCACAACCTCGTGGATCCACTCACTAACCGAATCCAGGTGGTTATTAAATGATGCTTGGACTGGTTTCTCTGGGTGTGACTATTTTTTTTTTTGTCCTGTCAGCATATTTCCTTCTTTTTATGATGATATTATCTTTACTTTTAAACTGATCAAAACTAAGGATCAGGTCACAATAGAAAAAGGGATTTAAAAGTCGAGAATGTAGTTCTGTGTTGACATAGCGAAGCTTTATTCAGCATAGCCATAAAACTGTAGATGAGTGGCCATATACACCAAACACATATATGCAAGTTCCAGCACTCCTTGAATCCTTGCGTTACCGTATGAAAACAAAGCTCAACCTCTTCAGGCGTTGGTGTCTGGCTACAACTTCATCCCAATAGTATTACAGAACACTCTGATACTCGCCTCAGGTTTCTCTAAGTGAATACTAGCGCTGAATTTGATTCAGTTTAATGGCTGCTTTAATGAAATCCTCAACGGTATAATCTGGAAAAGATCGAATCCAAATTAGGGCAATATATACTGTACTACTAATTTTAAGATATGTAACCAGCAGAATGGTGCCTGCTCGAAAAAATATAAAGCACTTGAGTCATTCCTACATACTCGGCGACATCTCCACAACGAAACACTGTCACTTGGAACCAGAAACCACTCTATCTCTTGAGAGGGTTCTGTGCATACCTACCATTTCAATAACACATCCAATCCTGATTATGAACAATCATATAATCAAACACTTTCCACCAACAAGCTGAATAACCAGAGTACAGAAATCAAATACAACCCCTGAAGGGTTCAACCAGAAAGTTACTCCTAACGTAATTACTAAACTGCCAAACTGTCAAACTTACAATAGGTCTGAATCGTGTTGGAGATCGGATTTTAAAAAAGTATTAGGAGCACCTAGGCTAAAATCTTACTAAAATCATGTCTATCTGGTAAAGATGAAGCAATGCCCAAGTTTTTAAGTCCAGGACTTCATTGGATTTTTAATTTGAATTTTTAATATGATTTATAATGGTACTTTAGAAAACCAGTTGTTGATACTCTGACCATAGTTTCCCCATTCCAGATTTTTCGGTACTTTCAAAAGACTTTGTTTAACAGTTCCATGCAGCCATATAATGAGAAATGCTATTAATTTACTTTCAGTATTTTTTTGAAATTTCAAACTTAATTGTTGTTGATACTCTGACCATAGTTTTCCCATTCCAGATTTTTTGGTACTTCCAAAAGACTTTGTTTAACAGTTCCATGCAGCCATGTAATGAGAAATGCTATTAATTTGCTTTCAGTATTTTTTTGGAAGTTCAAACTTAATTTTTTTAATTACGGTACATAAATGTGATGGTAAAATATAAAAACTACATTTGCCACAATGTTAATGTGTAGAAGTACACAAATACCTCAACACCACCTCATGTAAAAATTTTATTTAGGTTGGTTAATATTAAGATAAGAAAGATGTCATTGAACTTAGGAAAACAAACTTACTCGAAAATGGATTTTAAAGTTTTCTTATAAAATGAATGCTAGTACAATGTGCATTATAGTTCACCAACACCACACGTTTCTTTGGAGTGCTTGATCCATTGTTGACTTCTAGATACGCAGATCTTCTTCTTGGTGAATATCCAAAGAGTTCTGGGACTACTGTCCTCTTCAGTCTTCAGTCTCAGTTCATAATGAACTGAGAAACAGCTTCTATAAGACCCGAAACAATCTTCTTTCTGGACACAAAAATTTCTTTGGAACATTTGTTCCAAATGACACTGTACAAACTTTCACTCGCATTTTGTGTCTTGCCATCAGTGCATCATACAGCAGTGCATCAGATGCAAGTTTCTGATAGACCTGTACTATCTTGACCATAGCATCCATTCTAAGAGGTGTGTGGATATTGTCTCTGTGAAGTCCTGCTACTTCACCTAGCGCAACACTCATTGTAAAAACACCATGACAATTCACCTCTTGGTAATTTTTTATATTGTCGTTTTTTGTCAGTGTTCATACAATGATACAATGTAGCACACAGTGCTGACTTCATGCAGTTCACATCTGGGACATTATTGACAACTGTTGCTCCATAATATTCGATCAAGTTTTTAATTGTAGATTAGTGGAATTCGCCGTGTTGCTTTTCCCCAGAAATTTTCCTTTTGCCCTGCATTCCTTCACTATGTTGCGAAGACCAGTGGTGAGATGTTTTACTATGTGGTTAACACACTCATGCTTCTCAGTTGTAGCATCTCCACAAATTCTTTGCATCTGCATGTGTATATGTTTTTTCGATTCTCTGTCTGAGATGATGACAGTAGACCTAAACCTGAGTTCTTCTGACCACCTCCACAGTCTCTCTGCTGCACACATCACCATTGCTGGAGAAGAACAAGAGAAATTCTTTTCACATGCAAATTTGTGCCCCTGATTTCAAAAAATAGCTTTGCATTGTCTTCCCAACTCCTTTTCTGCAACAGGACAGCCGTGACAGTACTTAGGCACTATTTCAAAACCTATGACAATGCCAGCTGGAATAACAACAACGCATCCTACTCCAACATTGTTTCTATGCTATCAGGTATGTCATATAGCATAACGGCTAACTGAAACACCAATTATTTTTCTGTTTTCCAGTTCTGTATCTCCTTTGGTATGGGCCAGTCTCACCCACTTCTTAGCACCTTCAAATATTCTGTCATCAGATGAGGGAGTTTCTTTGTATACCAACTGAAGAAGTGCAAAGCATGTAGCAGAATTCATGAAACTCATGTCCATCCCTATACAGAACTGTTGCACTGCTAAGACATCACCTCCCAAAAGTTAAAAATGACGTAACTGCTTTTCATTTACGTTAAAGTTCTTAAGTCTATTGCAATTGCTGTCGCTTAGTCTGGGGCTGAAAAAGTTTTCATTTATCACTAAACAGCAGTTTGCGCACTCTGCAATAAATTTTCTGATTTTCATGATTCTTTTTTCTACCAGACAGAACAGATTTTGCGAACACTGTGTTCATATGACATCTGTAAAGAGAAAAGTTAGAGAATTTGTATGAATAAAACCGTACTTACAGTCTTCCTGCGAAAGCATGGTGGTAGAAATGTTTTATTGTAGACCAATGCTGTTTTTATGGAGATTGTTGAATGGGTCGAGATTAGCCCAATTTGAGGTAACTGACTGCTTGCATGAACGAACTGAATCTGAAGGTTTCAGGAAACAAAATTTTTTATTTTGGCAACAGTGTCTGCCGAACTTACTGGGCAGGGGGTTCTCTCTGAATTGGATACGAACTCAAACGTTTAACTCACAGGTTATGAAACACAGCGTCCCTGTTAGTTGGCCCAGAAGCTGTTTGACAGCTGTGACTGTTTTGTTAACACACACACACACACACACACACACACATACACACAATACTGTACCAATGAACACAATAACATCGCCAGCTGGCACGGACTTTGTAGCAGATGCTACATCAGCCCCTGTGTTGAAAGTGGAGTGTTGTTATGGAACCAGGCCAGTAAGTGTGCATGACAGCCAGACTGAGTAGTGTGCTCTTGTCTGTCGACCTTGACCTGTTATTGCCTTTGCAGTAGGAATTGTATAGCTGGTACTGAAGGCTGCTATAGTCTCAGTGCTGTGGGCAGTGGCTCTCCTTTGAATATGTATGCAGGTTTGATACAATTAATGGGCTTGCCATTTACTGCAATATCTAAAGTTTGGGCACTACGTTGTAGGACTTGGTACAGGCCAATGTACGGCAGTTGCGGCAGTAGCTTAACGCTTTCCATTTGAAGCATCACATGCGTGCAGCTTTACAAGTTGCAAGGCACACAAGTGGTTGTTGTGCCATGTCTGGAGGCAGTGAGGGATCATATGCATGTGATGGGGTCTCTTACTTGTTGACGAACTTCCAACTGATTTTGTGTTGCTAACTGTAGTGAACTAGTGTTGAAAAATTCTCCAGGAAGACGCAATGGATCATCATAGATTAATTCTGCAGTTGAGAAGCCCAAATCTTGATTGTATGTCGTTCTTAGGCCCAGCAGAACATTCAGAAGGGGAAAGTTCAGGATGTACCATTGCACATAAGTGCTGCCTTGATGTAATGGTGCCACCTCTCGACCATGCCGTTACTAGGGTTTGGTAGATATTAGTTTTATCATGTACATACCAACAAAATCTCGCTAGCTGACTGAACAGCACCAATTAAAACTGTGTATATCGATCAGTAGTTACATGTAGCAGGCAGCCAAGCCTAGGTAGCCAAGTTAATGTGAAGGCAGAGGTTAAGATTTTTATGGTGAAGTTGTCCACTGGCGTTCCCTCTGGCCAGTGCATAAATCGATCGATCATTGTAAGGAAATATCACTGGCCATTCAACAGAGAAACTGTTCACATAACATCATGATGCATATGAGCAAAATGAGTGTTTATGGAAAAAGTTCAAGGCAATCGTAAAATGCGTTTTAGACAGGTACGTGCCGAGTAAAACTGTGAGGGACGGGAAAAACCCACCGTGGTACAACAACAAAGTTAGGAAACTACTGCGAAAGCAAAGAGAGCTTCACTCCAAGTTTAAACGCAGCCAAAACCTCTCAGACAAACAGAAGCTAAGCGATGTCAAAGTTAGCGTAAGGAGGGCTATGCGAGAAGCGTTCAGTGAATTCGAAAGTAAAATTCTATGTACAGACTTGACAGAAAATCCTAGGAAGTTCTGGTCTTACTTTAAATCAGTAAGTGGCTCGAAACAGCATATCCAGACACTCTGGGATGATGATGGCATTGAAACAGAGGATGACACGCGTAAAGCTGAAATACTAAACACCTTTTTCCAAAGCTGTTTCACAGAGGAAGACCGCACTGCAGTTCCTTCTCTAAATCCTCGCACAAACGAAAAAATGACTGACATCGAAATAAGTGTCCAAGGAATAGAAAAGCAACTGGAATCACTCAACAGAGGAAAGTCTATTGGACCTGACGGGATACCAATTCGATTCTACACAGAGTACGCGAAAGAACTTGCCCCCCCCCCCCCTTCTAACAGCCGTGTACCGCAAGTCTCTAGAGGAACGGAGGGTTCCAAATGATTGGAAAAGAGCACAGGTAGTCCCAGTCTTCAAGAAGGGTCGTCAAGCAGATGCGCAAAACTATAGACCTATATCTCTGACGTCGATCTGTTGTAGAATTTTAGAACATGTTTTTTGCTCGAGTATCATGTCGTTTTTGGAAACCCAGAATCTACTATGTAGGAATCAACATGGATTCCGGAAACAGCGATCGTGTGAGACCCAACTCGCGTTATTTGTTCATGAGACCCAGAAAATATTAGATAAAGGCTCCCAGGTAGATGCTATTTTTCTTGACTTCCGGAAGGCGTTCGATACAGTTCCGCACTGTCGCCTGATAAACAAAGTAAGAGCCTACGGAATATCAGACCAGCTGTGTGGCTGGATTGAAGAGTTTTTAGCAAACAGAACACAGCATGTTGTTATCAATGGAGAGACGTCTACAGACGTTAAGGTAACCTCTGCCGTGCCACAGGGGAGTGTTATGGGACCATTGCTTTTCACAATATATATAAATGACCTAGTAGATAGTGTCGGAAGTTCCATGCGGCTTTTCGCGGATGATGCTGTAGTATACAGAGAAGTTGCAGCATTAGAAAATTGTAGCGAAATGCAGGAAGATCTGCAGCGGATAGGCACTTGGTGCAGGGAGTGGCAACTGTCCCTTAACATAGACAAATGTAATGTATTGCGAATACATAGAAAGAAGGATCCTTTATTGTATGATTATATGATAGCGGAACAAACACTGGTAGCAGTTACTTCTGTAAAATATCTGGGAGTATTCGTGCGGAACGATTTGAAGTGGAATGATCATATAAAATCAATTGTTGGTAAGGCGGGTACCAGGTTGAGATTCATTGGGAGAGTGCTTGGAAAATGTAGTCCAGCAACAAAGGAGGTGGCTTACAAAACACTCGTTCGACCTATACTTGAGTATTGCTCATCAGTGTGGGATCCGTACCAGATCGGGTTGACGGAGGAGATAGAGAAGATCCAAAGAAGAGCGGCGCGTTTCGTCACAGGGTTATTTGGTAACCGTGATAGCGTTACGGAGATGTTTAATAAACTCAAGTGGCAGACTCTGCAAGAGAGGCGCTCTGCATCGCGGTGTAGCTTGCTCGCCAGGTTTCGAGAGGGTGCGTTTCTGGGTGAGGTATCGAGTATATTGCTTCCCCCTACTTATACCTCCCGAGGAGATCACGAATGTAAAATTAGAGAGATTAGAGCGCGCACGGAGGCTTTCAGACAGTCGTTCTTCCCGCGAACCATACGCGACTGGAACAGGAAAGGGAGGTAATGACAGTGGCACGTAAGGTGCCCTCCGCCACACACCGTTGGGTGGCTTGCGGAGTATGAATGTAGATGTAGGTAGATGTAGAAAGGTATCCACTGGCACTTGCACACGATAGGATACTTTGCAATGCTGACATTGAAGGCAAGTCTGCAACCACTCTTTTGTCTGGACAGCTGACACCCAGCAAGGGCACATGAGGTTGATGTGCTTTCTGCCATGTTACCATCAGTCTGCTGAAAAGGTGTGTGACGATAGCTGGTACCCACTGTTGGTGACCCCTGGAAAAATGTAGTGCACAGACTGTTTCATGAAGGGTGTAGCCTTGCCAGCACAAATGGCAAGTGAGGGGTTGGCATGTGGTTGGATTGATGAGAGACAATTATGAGTAATGCAGCCTACCATGGAGTTTTTCAGCTGGGCTGGACCCACCCTTGGAGAGGATCAGTAGGAGACCAGAAATGTAGTGGGTACCCACTCGAGGCCATGATGTTGATGCAACATCACCAGATGACTTTACAAAACGTGGATGAACCTGTGCATCAGTACAAATAAGATACATGGAATACTGTGCTGTGTATCGAAACTCTTCCAGTCTCTGCACAAAAACTGAGAAATTCTGCTAATGTGAACTGAGGGCTATTATCCATTGTGGTGGTTATTTAGGATAGAGATGAAACAATATAACAACTGGATGGTGTTTATTGATTATGCTGAACGCATCCATGAAACATATGGAAAATTACTGCAGGGGTCTTGACGATCAACCAAGAGGAGCACAAAAAGGGCCCTGTAAAACCTAGATGAATTCGAGACCATGGGGATGTCGCATCAGGCCAAGAAAAGTATCAATGGGCTGGTGCTGCCTGCTTACTTTGAGAGGTCATGCATGCTGCAGTCATGTCTTCTATATCTTTGTTGATGCTCCTCCAGAAGACATGCTGACAAGACAATCAATTGATGAGGACCACACCCCCAATGACCTTCATGAAGTAAAGTCAGGGTGCCGCATTGTAGCACTTGCGGAATAATCACTCTGTTGTGGCCATTGTTTCCTGGAGCAAGAAGATACCATGGAGAGCCGACTGCTCATGCTGGTGATACCAGTAGGCCTTTATGTCCTGATGTTCCAGAGTCTTGCAATCCAGTGGCCATCCATTCACAAATTGCATAACTTTGTGGAGTTAGGGTCCACCAGAAACTGGCAGGCAAAGACTGTGGCATCAGTGGGCAAGCTGGCCAATGCTGCATCAGCTTCAGCGCCAGTATGAAAAAAGACTTCAGGGACTTCATCCAACTCAGGGCATTGTCCCAGTGGTTGACATGAGAGGATATCAGTAGTGGTGTGCTGCAATGTGGACTGATATTGGATGTCATAGTAGTAATCCAAGAGTAAGAGTGCCCATCTCTGCAGGTGGTGGACCGTCCTGGTAGTAATATTAGCATGAGTATTGAACAGATGTAACATAGTTACCAGTGAGTAGGATAAATCGTCGTGTGTTACTTAATCGTAAAATTTCTTTGATGCAAAAATGACATCTCCGGCATCATTTTCTATTTGACCATAATTTCGCTGCGCCTCCGTTAACATCTTGGAAACCAATGCAATTGAGCGTTCAACTCCATGAAATTTAGGATAGAGCATTGCCCTCAGGCTGGAGTTGGAAGCATATGCTTCCACTATCAACTGCTTGGTAGGATCATAGACCACAATACATGTTGCATGGAATACACCCTGTTTCAGGCCTTGAAAGTCCCTGTCGCAAGTAGGGGTTCATTGCTAATAAACAATCTTTTGGTGGAGCTGATGGAGCAGTTCGACAACAGCTACCAGGTGTGGAATGAATATTCTTTAATAATTCACTAGAGTCAACATAAATTTGAATCGTTTGGCATCTATGAACACTAGTAGCTTCTGAATGGCCTTGATATGATGCAGACTTGGGCTTTCCCTGATGTGCTGAAAACATATCCCGGATATTCCATTTTTCCTTATTGCATTTCAAATTAGCCCATTAGAACATGCTGAACAAGGAGTGAAAATTAGTCGCTAGATCACAGGCATTTCTACTATTGACAGTTATATTGTCTAAATAGTTTGCCATACACAGAACATCTCATGTGCAGCATTCTAAATAGCCTTCGAATATGGCTAGTGCACAGACAATGCCAAAGGGCAGAAGATTATATCGAAAAAACCAGCTGGTCGATAACCAAGATGTTTCTGGGGATTCATCCAGTGCAAGCTGCAAGTACACGCCCTGTAGGTTACTTGTTCCAAAACCTTGTGCGTCATGATGTCCTCCACTTCAGGAATAGGGTATGTGTCAATGATGGGCAAGTCATTGATGGTTATCGCAAACTCTCCACAAATTCTTAACAATCCATTTGGTTTTTCAGCCATCACTATTGTGGTGGCCCACTGACTGTAATGGGGGTCAGGATCCCCTGTTCCTATAAGAACTGCAGCTCCAGATGAAGCTTGTCATGTAGAGGTAAAGGAAAGTTTTGTGTCTTAAAAATCCTGAGTGTTGCCAAATACTATAAAGAGATGTGAGCTTCGAAATTGGAGATACCAGTTGATGTATGCAAAAATATGAGACGTATTTTGAGCAAATTGCAGGTAGTAACTTAGAATGCATGGTTCTACATCTACATCTACATCTACATGCATACTCTGCAAATCACACTTAAGCACGTGACAGAGGGTTCACATAACTACCTTAACAATAATTCTCTATTATTAAGTTCTCGAACAGCGCGGATAAAAGGAACACCTGCATCTTTGGTGTGAGCTCGATTTCCCATATTTTTTAATGTTGTTTGTTTCTCCCTTTGTAGATCGGCGTCAACAGGATATTTTCACTTTTGGAGGAGAAGTTTGGTGATTGAAATGTCATGAGAATATCCGTGACAACGAGAAACGCATTTATTTTAATGATGTCCACCTCAAATCGTGTATCATGTCAGTTACACCCTCTCCACTATTTCTCGATTACACAAAATGTGCTGCCCTTCTTTGAACTTTCTCGATATACTACAATAATCTTATTTGGTAAGGACTCCACACCAGACAACATTCCTCCATAACAGCACAGACAAACGAATTGTAGGAAGTCTCTTCAGCAGATGTGTTCCATCTTCTAAGTGTTCTGCCAATAAAATGCAGTCTTTGTTTTGCCTTCCCACAACATTTTGTATGTGTTCTGTCTAAATTAAGTTGTCTGTAATTGTAAATCATAGGTATTTTGTCCCCCCCCCTCCCATGAACCATGGACATGACCGTTGGTGGGGAGGCTTGCGTGCCTCAACGATACAGATAGCCGTACCGTAGGTGCAACCACAGCGGAGGAGTATCTGTTGAGAGGCCAGACAAACGTGTGGTTCCTGAAGAGGGGCAGCAGCCTTTTCAGTAGTTGCAGGGGCGACAGTCTGGATGATTGACTGATCTGGCCTTGTAACACTAACCAAAACGGACTTGCTGTGCTGGTACTGCGAATGGCTGAAAGCAAGGGGAAACTACAGCCGTAATTTTTCCCGAGGGCATGCAGCTTTACTGTATGATTAAATGATGATGGCGTCCTCTTGGGTAAAATATTCCGGAGGTAAAATAGTCCCCTGTGGTATACACCACTTCTAACAAACACCGAACAACGCGCTCCAGTACGCGGCCGTCAAATACATCGCTGGCCGCACTTCTCTGGGCGGCCCGCTGCTTCCATCGCTGGCCGTCTTCACACGCACGCTCCCTGACGTGGCCGAGAAATACATCGCTGGCCGCACTTCTCCAGGCGGCTCGCGGCTACCATCGCTGGCCGCCTTCGTGCGCGCGCGTTTGTCAGCACACAGCAATTGGCTACGCCAGGAAAGATTGCGATTGGTTTTCCCTGGAAAACAGCGACCCCAGCCGACTGCTCCATTAACTGGCAAGCCTTATATAAACCCGGCCGCCGCCGCAAACGACAGTTCTCATCGGGAAGTGCAGTACGCCGTGTTCCAGCTGCTTGTGGATGACTCGCCGCACCACTCGAGGTTGCCTGGTTGCTCGGCGGAAAATCTTGCGACTTCACTTCGAGAGACTGAACTTCACTGGACTTGGGAATAATTACGGGACGTGCACCCCACCATGCACATTCGGACATTGGTATAACCCAACTTTAATTCTGCATTACTTCTGAGAGTGAGCCTGGGTAGACGCTTGGCTAACATAATTGTTGAAAAGTGATTTGTGATTTAATAAACCAGACTGAAGAGGTTATTGTGTTATTCCTGGTTATAACACAATAAAATGGCGACGAGCACGCACCAGGAGACGTTGGAAGATCTCCTCAAGAAACTTCTCCAGCAGCAGGGCGAGAACCACAGGCTGCTACTTAACACCCTCCAGCCACTTATACAAGGGTTCATGCAGACGCAGGCCACGCAGCAAGTACCGCCGTTTCCGTCTTTTGAAGAAACGTTAGAGGACTGGGAAGCCTACGAATCCCGATTGCTGGAACATTTCCATGCTTTCAAGGTAACTGAAGTTGGCCTCACGAAATCTTTGTTTTTGTCTTGGTCTAAACCTGAGATTTATTGGCTCTTGTGCAAACTGGCCCCCTTATCAAAACCTTTGGAGCTAACTTTTGCCGAGATTTGCTCGTCGCTCACTAAATACAGGGTGATTCAAAAAGAATACCACAACTTTAAAAATGTGTATTTAATGAAAGAAACATAATATAACCTTCTGTTATACATCATTACAAAGAGTATTTAAAAAGGTTTTTTTTCACTCAAAAACAAGTTCAGAGATGATCAATATGGCCCCCTCCAGACACACGAGCAATATCAACCTGATACTCCAACTCGTTCCACACTCACTGTAGCATATCAGGCGTAACAGTTTGGATAGCTGCTGTTATTTATCGTTTCAAATCATCAATGGTGGCTGGGAGAGGTGGCCGAAACACCATATCCTTAACATACCCCCATAAGAAAAAATCGCAGGGGGTAAGATCAGGGCTTCTTGGAGGCCAGTGATGAAGTGCTCTGTCACGGGCTGCCTGGCGGCCGATCCATCGCCTCGGGTAGTTGACGTTCAGGTAGTTACGGATAGATAAGTGCCAATGTGGTGGCGCTCCATCCTGCTGAAATATGAATTGTTGTGCTTCTTGTTCGAGCTGAGGGAACAGCCAATTCTCTAACATCTCCAGATACTGTAGTCCAGTTACAGTAGCACCTTCGAAGAAAAAGGGACCAAAAACTTTATTGGCTGAAATGGCACAGAAAACGTTCACGTTAGGCGAGTCACGTTCATACTGAGTTGTTTCCCGCGGATTCTCAGTGCCCCATATACAGACATTGTGACGGTTGACTTTCCCATTAGTGTGGAAAGTTGCTTCATCACTAAACACAATCTTTGAAACGAAAGATTCATCTGTTTCCATTTGCGCAAGGATAAAGTCACAGAAATCGATTCTTTTCTTATCAGCTGCAGACAGTGCTTGAACCAATTTCAGACGATAAGGTTTCATAACTAACCTTTTTCGTAGGACTCTCCATACAGTTGATTGTGGAATTTGCAGCTCTCTGCTAGCTCTGCGAGTCGATTTTCCTGGGCTGCGAACAAATGCTTGCTGGATGCGTGCTACATTTTCATCACTCGTTCTCGGCCGTCCAGAACTTTTCCCTTTGCACAAACACCCATTCTCTGTAAACTGTTTATACCAACGTTTAATACACCACCTATCAGGAGGTTTAACACCATACTTCGTTCGAAATGCACGCTGAACAACTGTCGTCGATTCACTTCTGCCGTACTCAATAACACAAAAAGCTTTCTGTTGAGCGGTCGCCATCTTAGCATCAACTGACGCTGACGCCTAGTCAACAGCGCCTCAAGCGAACAAATGTACAACTAAATGAAACTTTATAGCTCCCTTAATTCGCCGACAGATAGTGCTTAGCTCTGCCTTTTGTCGTTGCAGAGTTTTAAATTCCTAAAGTTGTGGCCGGCCGAAGTGGCCATGCGGTTAAAGGCGCTGCAGTCTGGAACCGCGCGACTGCTACGGTCGCAGGTTCGAATCCTGCCTCGGGCATGGATGTTTGTGATGTCCTTAGGTTAGTTAGGTTTAACTAGTTCTGAGTTCTAGGGGACTAATGACCTCAGAAGTTGAGTCCCATAGTGCTCAGAGCCATTTTTGAACCTAAAGTTGTGGTATTCCTTTTGAATCACCCTGTAATACCAGCGCCATACCCATGTTATTTCATCTCGAGTCGCTTTTTACCAATGCAAGAAACAGCCGAATCAGACGCATAGAGAGTGGGCAGCGGAACTGCAAGGCTTGGGGCGACGATGTCACTTTGTTACCTCTAAAAATAAGGACTCCTACGCCGAAGAAGTGATGCGGGACATGATAATCAGGGGTACGCCAGACAGGGAGTTCCAACATGAGGCCCTTCAGCTCGTCGACCCCTCATTGGATAAAGTCTTGGACTTGGCACAAAGCTTCGAGGTGACCCGTGCATCAGGCAAGAAACTAGAATCATGGGTCTACATTGCAGCAGTCAATGTAAACACATCAGAGCCGGCGGCTAAGGTCCGCCCGAGTAATGATTCCGAAATAGCGATAGTGCGGGCAGGCCGCCGGTCCACTCAGCAGACCCGTCCGCCACCTCGCTCCAACCGCTCAAACTGGTCGTGGGTGCCAAAACGTTTGCCATCATGTCCTGATTGTTTTAAAAAACTTCAAAGAGATACTGTCCTGATCGATGGGCCTTTTGTTACAAATGTTCTTCCGAGGGCCATTTAGCTTCTGTGTGTCGAAAGTCCCGCCGGCCGCAACAATCTTCGGATCTTGCGATGGATGTTAATCTGATCGCCGCTATTGATCATCAGGAGACCACCAATAGGCTTTTTATTGAAGTTCTGATTGCAGAAAAACCAATTCAATTACAGGTCGACACTGGCGCAGCCGTGAGCATTCTAAATTACGCCACATATTTGAGACTTGGCGCTCCTCCCTTGCAAGACACGCAGCGGCGCCTCATGGCGTATGGTAAGCATTCCATTCCAGTCCGCGGTCAAGTCGACTTGCCGACGACATATCGGAATGTCACCCACCAGGTCACCTTCTTAGTCGTTAACAGGGACTCCTCTGAGAATTTATTTGGGCTGGACGCATTTCGGAAATTTGGTTTTTCAATCGACGATTCTGTGAATTTGGTGTCGGACGAGGTTCCGTACTCGGATCTGGACAGGCTTTGCCAGGATTATGCAGACCTGTTCACCCCCGGCCTCGGTTCTGCAAAGAATTTTGAGGCACACATCACACTGAAACGGAATGCGCGGCCTCGGTATTTTCGTGCCCGTGCCGTTCCTTTAGCTCTCAGAGATCAAGTGAAGAAGGAGTTGGACCGCCTCACGGCAAGTGGCGTTCTTGAGCCTATTCCTTCTAGTCAGTGGGCTAGTCCCCTCGTCGTTGTTCGGAAGCCGTCAGGGCAGCTCCGTCTCTGCGGCGACTTTAAAGTAACAGTTAACGCCCAATCAGAGATCGAGACATATCCTATTCCAAAGCCGGAGGAGTTGCTGTCCAAATTGAAGGGTGGAAAATTCTTCTCGAAAATAGACCTCGCTGAAGCATACCTACAACTCCCACTTGATGCCACATCTCAGCAGTTCCTGACCCTCAACACACCGCACGGGTTATATCGTCTGAAACGCCTTATGTTTGGGATAGCCAGTGCCCCTGCTATTTTCCAGCGGTTTTTGGAACAATTAGTCCTTAAAGTGGATGGATTCATTAACTATTTGGATGACATCGTGGTGACGGGTCGTATGACGGAGGAACACCTTCACAACCTGCAATCTCTATTCCATGTCTTACGGGAGGCTGGTCTAAAATGTAGGAAAGAAAAATGTTGTTTTTTCCAACCTGAAATTGAGTACCTGGGCCACGTCATTTCCTGTTTGGGTGTTCGTCCGTTAGCGAAACATATAGAAGCCATCATCAAGCTGCCACAACCTATAACGCTGACACAAGTTCGTTCCTTTCTGGGGAAGATTTCATATTACCGAAAATTCTTACCCGCGGCTGCGACGCTAACTGCCCCCTTGTCACAGTTATGCAAAAAAGGGGTTCCTTTCGAGTGGACACCGGCATGCGACCGCGCCTTCCACAGGTTGAAATCCCAATTACTGCAGGCCCCGTGCCTCGCTCGTTTTGACCCTACTAAGCAAATCGTCATTGCAACAGATGCCTTGGATACAGGCATCGGGGCGGTCCTGCCTCACAGGGAGGCAGATGGTTCGGAGCACCCTGTGGCCTATGCATCGAAAACATTAACCGATACGCAACGCCGGTATTCCCAAATTGAAAAAGAGGCACTGGCCATCATCTTCGCCTTAAAGAAGTTCCATATTTTTGTGTATGGTACAAAGTTTCACCTCATTACGGATCATAAACCCCTCATATCGTTATTCAATCCTGCAGCAAAGATCCCTGACCGGACTGCTCACCATCTTCAGCGCTGGGCTTTGTTTTTGGCACGATACCAGTATGAAATCCACTTTCGCAACTCAACCGAGCATGCCAACGCTGGATGCCCTCTCCCGCCTTCCATGGGGACCGGATTTGGATTTCGACAAAGAGGAAATTCTGTGTTTTCACGTAGACAAAGAAGAAGCACAGGCCGCAGTAGAGGCGTTTCCCATTACCACCTCTCGGGTAGCGGACGCAACCAGTAACGACGAGGTGCTCCGACAAGTCTGTGGTCACGTGCGTAATGGATGGCCCGAACGACCGCCTCCCACGGCTTCCGCGGCGTTTCGTCAGTTCTTTACTGTCCGCCATCAGCTTCAGTTGGTTGACGGGGTCCTTCTACTTCTTTCAGACGACGGACATCCACGGGTCGTCATTCCGCAGTCTTTACGTCAGCACGTTCTGCACCTCTTACACCAAGGTCATTGAGGGATATCCCGGACGAAGCTTTTGGCTCGCCGGTTCACATATTGGTCCGCTATGACTCAGGCGATTGAACACCTCACTCAGACGTGTCCCTCCTGCCAACGCCAGCAGGCAGCTCCACGACACTCCTTTGCCTCTTGGCCACCATGTGCTCGCCCTTGGGAACGGGTGCACGTTGATTTTGCTGGGCCGGTGTTTAATGCCATGTTTTTTATTGTCGTCGACGCCTATTCCAGGTTTCCATATATTGTCCGCTGCAACTCCGTTTCCACCTCCACCACTATTGCAGCCTTGGAAAAAATATTTGCCATTGAAGGTCTGCTGGAGGTTCTCGTCTCGGATAACGGTCCGCAGTTCCGCAGTAAGGATTTTCGGGTTTTCTGTACCTGGCATGGCATTCGCCACATTCCGACGCCCCCTTTCCATCCTCAATCTAATGGCGAGGCGGAGAGGATGGTCCGCACCTTCAAAACGCAGATGAAGAAATACCTCCAGGATCACTCCCCCGACGCATCTCTTACTTTTTTGTTGAGCAGTTACAGGTCCACACCCATCGGAGATAAAAGCCCGGCGGAACTTCTTCACAGACGGCAGCCCTGGACCCTCTTGAATCTGCTTCTGCCAACACCTCGGTTGGCTCCGTCGCAGTCTGCTTCTCGTTTCTGCCCAGGTACTCTGGTGTGGGCGAAGGGATTCGGCCGACAACCAGCCTGGATTCTGGCCACCATCATCCAGGGCAGGGGCAGGAAAGTCTTCCGGGTTCAACTTCCCGACCGGGCGGTTCTTCGACGTGCCAATCAGCTTCGCCCTCGCCTGCCTTCCCAATCGTTTTTCTCCTCCCCCCTCGGCATATTCTCCTCCCGTCCCCTGCTTCCCCTGATTCCCCACGCCAACCAGAGGACACGCCAGGGTGGTCCTCGCAGTTGGCCCCTGGTCGGCTCACGGACGACACCTCCCAGCCAGAGCTTCTTTCCCCGGACGTGGACCAGGCCCAGCCACAGCCAGCCGGGGACTCCGAGGTCTCCCCCGATCGCCACCCCCAGGTCACTTCGGATGCCGATGAAGACATGCCACTGGTTCCTCCGGCACTGCCACCTCTGCTGCCGTGGTCCGCACGCTATAACCATCGCCCCCGGCCGGGGCGTTTTCGCCCGTATGCTCCTGTGCCCAGTCACACCGCCGACGCCGAGGTTTCGGAGGAGGAGGAGGCCATGGACGTGGCGTTCATTCGCAGCCAATGTTTCCACGCTTCCCCACGTGGGAAGGGGTGTGGTATACACCATTTCTAACAAACACCGAACAACGCGCTCCAGTACGCGGCCGTCAAATACATCGCTGGCCGCACTTCTCTGGGCGGCCCGTTGCGTCCATCGCTGGCCGTCTTCACACGCACGCTCCCTGACGTGGCCGAGAAATACATCGCTGGCCGCACTTCTCCGGGCGGCTCGCGGCTACCATCTCTGGCCAGCTTCGCGCGCGCGCGTTTGTCAGCACACAGCAATTGGCTACGCCAGGAAACACTGCGATTGGTTTTCCCTGGAAAACAGCGACCCCAGCCGACGGCTCCATTAACTAGTAAGCCTTATATAAACCCGGCCGCCGCCGCAAACGACAGTTCTCATTGGGAAGTGCAGTACGCCGCTTTCCAGCTGCTTGTGGATGAGTCGCCGCACCACTCGAGGTTACCTGGCTGCTCGGCGGGAAATCTTGCCACTTCACTTGAAGAGACTGAACTTCACTGGGCTTGGGAAGAATTACGGGACGTGCACCCCACCATGCACATTCGGACATTGGTATAACCCAACTTTAATTCTGCATTACTTCTGAGTGTGAGCCTGGGTAGACGCTTGGCTAACATAATTGTTAACAAGTGATTTGTGATTTAATAAACCAGACTGAAGAGGTTATTGTGTTATTCCTGGTTATAACATCCCCCATTCAGATCTCCGGGTGGGGCCTACTCAAGAGGACCTCGTTATCAGGAGTAAGAAAACTGGCGTTCTACGGATCGGAGTGTGGAATGTCAGATCCCTTAATCAGACAGGTAGGTTAGAAAATTTGAAAAGGGAAATGGATAGGTTAAAGTTAGATATAGTGGGAATTAGTGGAGGTCGGTGGCAGTAGGAACAAGACTTCTGGTCAGGTGGCTACAGGGTTATAAACACAAATTCAAATAGGGGTAATGCAGGAGTAGGTTTAATAATGAATAGGAAAATAGGAACGCGGGTAAGCTACTACAAACAGCTTAGTGAACGCATTATTGTGGCCAAGATAGATACAAACCCCACACCTACTACAGTAGTACAAGTTTATATGCCAACTAGCTCTGCAGATGACGAAGAAATTGAAGAAATATATGATGAAATAAAAGAAATTATTCAGATAGTGAAGGGAGACGAAAATTTAATAGTCATAGGTGACTGGAATTCGAGTGTAGGAAAAGGGAGAGAAGGAAACGTAGTAGGTGAATATGGATTGGGGCTAAGAAATGAAAGAGGAAGCTACCTGGTAGAATTTTGCACAGAGCACAACTTAATCATAGCTAACACTTGGTTTAAGAATCATGATAGAAGGTTGTATACATGGAAGAACCCTGGAGATACTAAAAGGTATCAGATAGATTATATAATGGTAAGACAGAGATTTAGGAACCAGGTTTTAAATTGTAAGACATTTCCAGGGGCAGATGTGAACTCTGACCACAATAAATTGGTTGTGACCTGTAGATTAAAACTGAAGAAACTGCAAAAAGGTGGGAATTTGTGGAGATGGGACCTGGATAAACTGAAAGAACCAGAGGTTGTGCAGAGTTTCAGGGAGAGCATAAGGGAACAATTGACAGGAATGGGGGAAAGAAATACAGTAGAAGAAGAATGGGTAGCTTTGAGGGATGAAGTAGTGAAGGCAGCAGAGGATCAAGTAGGTAAAAAGGCGAGGGCTAGTAGAAATCCTTGGGTAACAGAAGAAATATTGAATTTAATTGATGAAAGGAGAAAATATAAAAATGCAGTAAATGAAGCAGGCAAAAAGGAATACAAACGTCTCAAAAATGAGATCGACAGGAAGTGCAAAATGGCTAAGCAGGGATGGCTAGAGGACAAATGTAAGGATGTAGAGGCTTATCTCACTAGGGGTAAGATAGATACTGCCTACAGGAAAATTAAAGAGACCTTTGGAGATAAGAGAACCACTTGTATGAACATCAATAGCTCAGATGGAAACCCAGTTCTAAGCAAAGAAGGGAAAGCAGAAAGGTGGAAGGAGTATATAGAGGGTCTATACAGGGGCGATGTACTTGAGGACAATATTATGGAAATGGAAGAGGATGTAGATGAAGATGAAATTGGAGATATGATACTGCGTGAAGAGTTTGACGGAGCACTGAAAGACCTGAGTCAAAACAAGGCCCCCGGAGTAGACCACGTGCCATTAGATCTACTGACAGCCTTGGGAGAGCCAGTCCTGAGAAAACTGTATCATCTGGTGCGCAAGATATATGAGACAGGCGAAATATCCTCAGACATCAAGAGGAATATAATAATTCCAATCCCAAAGAAAGCAGGTGTTGACAGATGTGAAAATTACCGAACTATCAGTTTAATAAGTCACAGCTGCAAAATACTAACGCGAATTATTTACAGATGAATGGAAAAACTAATAGAAGCCGACCCCGGGGAAGATCAGTTTGGATTCCATAGAAATGTTGGAACACGTGAGGCAATACTGACCCTACGACTTATCTTAGAAGCTAGATTAAGGAAAGGCAAAATTACATTTCTAGCATTTGTAGACTTAGAGAAAGCTTTTGACAATGTTGATTGGAATACTCTCTTTCAAATTCTGGAGGTGGCAGGGGTAAAATACAGGGAGCGAAAGGCTATTTACCATTTGTACAGAAAGCAGAGGGCAGTTATAAGACTCGAGGGGTATGAAAGGGAAGCAGTGGTTAGGAAGGGAGTGAGACAGGGTTGTAGCCTCTCCCCGATGTTATTCAATCTGTATATTGAACAAGCAATAAAGGAAACAAAAGAAAAGTTTGGAGTAGGTATTAAAATCCACGGACAAAAAATAAAAACTTTGAGGTTCGCCGATGACACTGTAATTCTGTCAGAGACAGCAAAAGACTTAGAAGAGTATTTGAACGGAATGGATAGTGTCTTGAAAGGAGGGTACAAGATGAACATGAACAAAAGCAAAACGAGGATAATGGAATGTAGTCGAATTAAGTCGGGTGATGCTGAGGGAATTAGATTAGGAAATGAGACACTTAAAGTAGTAAAGGAGTTTTGCTATTTGGGGAGCAAAATAACTGATGATGGTCGAAGTAGAGACGATATAAAATGTAGACTGGCAATGGCAGGGAAAGCGTTTCTGAAGAAGAAAAATTTAACATCGAGTATTGATTTAAGTGTTAGGAAGTCGTTTCTGAGAGTATTTATATGGAGTGTAGCAATGTATGGAAGTGAAACGTGGACGATAAATAGTTTAGACAAGAAGAGAATAGAAGCTTTTGAATGTGGTGCTACAGAAGAATGCTGAAGATTAGATGGGTAGATCACATAACTAATGAGGAGATATTGAATAGAATTGGGGAGAAGAGGAGCTTGTGGCACAACTTGACTAGAAGAGGGGATCGGTTGGTAGGACATGTGCTAGGACATCGAGGGATCACCAGTTTAGTATTGGAGGGCAGTGTGGATGGTAAAAATCGTAGAGGGAGACCAAGAGATGAATACACTTGCGAAGTGCCGGGGCTAGCAGTGTATTTAACACTAAATTCTTCTAGAATCTACATATGTAAATGATGCTCTAAGCCCCCCGTATTCCAACTCCGACTTTTGCTGTTGCACATGGATTAAAAAGAAATGTGAACTGACTGTAATCGACCCTTCAAGTGAAGTAGAAAAGAGTTTGGCACCTGCAATAATTTCATTTGATAAATAAGTTAAATAATGGAAAGTTTCATTAACGTAGTGAGAAATGAATGGTTCAAATGGCTCTGAGCACTATGGGACTCAACTGCTGAGGTCATAAGTCCCCTAGAACTTAGAACTACTTAAACCTAACTAACCTAAGGACAACACACACATCCATGCCCGAGGCAGGATTCGAACCTGCGACCGTAGTGGTCGCGCGGTTCCAGACTGTAGCGCCAGAACCGCTCGGCCACCAGCAGCCGGCAGTGAGAAATGATACGGTTGCTCTACCGATTAACAGAATGAAAGTTCTGTCCAAAATAACAATATGATTTATTATAACTCAAAATAATAAACAAAAACATATGAAACATTTACAATACATCAAATTGGCTCAAATTGGATATTCAAATAAATGCTGTGAAGGTGAAGTTGTCCCTAAACTAGATTGTGACATTTATGACGAAGTGGTATGTGGAGCCAATTCCTTGCAACTCAAATCTTAAGAGAGACACACAGCCAACCCAGCAATAATTGCTGCTACATTAGTGAGAACTCAGACAATGAACACCCAAGACAGATCAAAGTTAGAAAAGACAAACAGGCGCGCTCTGCTGAGCTTGGATTATCACCTAGCAAAATTGCCTGCTTTGCTGGTGCTGCGGACATACATTACCAAGCTGTCTTCTTAACTGCACAGACACGATCTGGCATACCGGAGGCGATGGCTGGTTGCTTCGTCGTCCCATCGTGGTGATGATGATGTCACGAGTATAGCCCGAAACAAATTATCCTGGCCTGGTTGTTCCACACTAAAGACTTCCTAGCAATACAAATGCGCCTCTGAGGGAGACAAAGAAGGCTCGCCACACAATCACTGACGGTACAGTGGTTGATTTTAACAAGCGAAGTCACACAGTAACTCCGATACAGTCAACTTTAGCCAAAACTGCTCAAGACAGACAACATAGGACTCTTGTACGCAGAACGCTCAATTGCCAACTGTACTCGGAAAGTTACGTTGAAGTCGAAACTTCAGCAACTTCGTCAAACAGTTACAATTAAATAAAAGTGTATTAAACAGACAACGCAAGGCAGGCTGTCCAGAGCAGCGAGAGCTCAGTCTTGTAACCTACTCCGACCGAAAGGCGAGAGCCGACTACCACAAGAGCACCCATACAAACCGAACACAGAACATTCCCGGCCCCACGACAGTGGCCGTGGTTAAACGTTCCAATCAGCAACTCGAAAACCGGCGGAAAATTCCACTCTATTGCCGAAGCACTACCATTCTACCAATGGAGATCCTTGGCGCCAATTTCTGCGCCGATTTTGCTACGTCACGGAGCTATGCCCTGATCAAGCCAATCACAGTTACGATACGGCAGAAAACGCAGGAATTTGCGCGCCAAGGCTGCTTGGGAACACAAGTCATTCCCACGTGTCGCTGATAGACCGCCAGAAAGTGTTTTCGCTAAGTTTCTGCGAAGTAACGGAACATCTAGCCCAGCCGCTACTTCAGGCCCCTGCGAGCGTGTCTCCGCCGCTATTCTACAATGTCGGCGTCTGGAAAGCATTCACTCGACTCCCTCACAACCGTCGGCTTACCCTTTCAAGATCAGCAGAGCCCGACTGTCACCGGACCACCCGGGTGACGAGAGACACTGTGTGGGAAGTTCGCGTGTGAAGGAATAGCAACTTTTCACCGCATGCAATTAGAGAGGAAAATCGTAAGATAGAAATATGAGAGGGGGCTAATGCCACCTCTCACACTAAGCAGATTCAGAAGGGTGTAGGCTGCAGTAGGTACTGGGAGATGAAGTAGCTTGCACAGGATAGAGTAGCATGGAGAGCTACATCAAACCAGTCTCAGGACTGAAGACCACAGCAACAACAACAGGTATTTTGTTTAATTTACAGCTTTTAAATTTCACTGATTTATAGTGTAATCGAAGTTTAACGGATTCCTTTTAACACTCAGTTGGATGACCTCACACTTTTTATTATTTACGGTCAATTGGAATTTTTTCACCATATAGATATCTTTTCTAAAGAGTTTTGTAATTGTTTTGATCTTCTGATGCTTTTTAGACAATAAACGACAGTATCATTAGCAAAGAACCTAAGATGGCTGCTCAGATAGTCTTCTAATAAGGGAACAGCAGATGGCCTGTAACACAACTTAGGGGAATATCAGAAATAACTTCAATTTTACTGGATGACTTTCTGTCAGTTACTACAAACTGTGATCTCTCTGACAGGAAATAACGAATCCAGTCACATAACAGAGACGATATTGCCTAAGTATACAACTTGATTACAAGCTACTTGTGAGGTATGGTGTGAAAAGCCTTCTGGGTGCTATTTGTTGAATCGTGAGATTTCAAATCTAGGGCATTGCACAAATCCTACCCAAAATGTTCATTATCCCTGTTATGTGGACCACAAGGGTGTGGGATGTCATGGAGTCTGCTTGGTACTGCAACCAAGCAATGATATGGGCTTTAACTTCGATACTCTCATTACAATAGCTCTTCAAATGCTTTGCATAGGACTGCAGAAGAGAGGCCCTTAGATAGCAATATTTTTCCTAATTGACAGTGGTTGTTGAAGGCTCAGAGTAGTATATTCTTCCTGATTCTGAACCAAAGAGCATTTTGGAGAAAAAATCCAGCTTGCAAACCAAAAAAGTCTCATTTGCTTATATCAAAAACCAAATGATCATATTTTCATTGTATAAATTTACAAATCAAATCAGTTTGATTCTTTATAAATAAGACCTATCAAACCTCATTTGCCCAAATTGGGAAAAAACCACTCTCATTTTCAACTTTAAAAAATTTACAAACCTAACAAGTTTTATTCTTTGTAAATAAGAACCATCAAAACTCACTTCCTGACATTGAAAAAAATTATTTCTCATTTTCTAATTTAAAAAATTTACAAATATAATAAATTTATATCTTTATGTATAAGAACCATCAAATCTTGAGTACATATCATCTTTTGAAATTTAAATTGAAAATTCCAGAGGTACAGGAAACGTTTTGATAAAATAACAATGAAATTTCATTCTACATAAATACAACTAAAACAAAATGGTCAACAAAGTATCGTAGAAAACTGTAGTAGAATAAATTATGGACTGAGTTACAGACATTTAGAAAATTATTCATTCAAAAGAAATTAGTCAAGATCTATGGGAATTCATTGATTACTTTAACAGAAAACGAATGAAAAAGATTTGAAGAGGAAAGACCTAAAATATAAAATTATAAAAGAACTTTGATCAATTGCTAAAACAGAAAATTTGAAGAATCATTTCAAACTTAATAAAGAAAAATTAATCAATCTTATTACAAATCCTGTTGACAATATAAATAACAATGATAATGACAATGAACTGAATAAAAAATGTTTAAAAGAACTTCATCAAATTGGTAAAACGTAAAAAGATTTAAAAAATTGTAAATGTAAAAAAGCAATTAATTGATACTATCGAAAACGCTGAAGGTAAAATTAATAAGGACAATGAATTGAAAAAGATTCGTAAGTATCTTCATATAATCTGTAAAAAATTTAAAAATTGTTCAAACCTTATTAAACAACAATCAATCAATCTTACTAATAGATCCGAGAACCAAATTAATAATAATGGATACGATAATTATTTTCAGAACTGTTTAGTAGGTAAACATCAAGAAAACAAACAAAAATTAACCAGAACAATTTACAGTTTTCAATTTTCTAGATGATGAAGATTGTTTCAAATCACCTAAATGAATTGATACAAAATTCTCTACTTTTAATTTAAAAAATAATCATTTCCTTTAAAATAGTCAAGTATTATTAAGAACAACAGATTTAGAAGATTATTATCCAAAATCAGTAAATCAGATATTAACTGAAATGGAAGAAATGCCAAGGAAAAATCTTGTTGGTCTTTACTTTATATAGATAGTTCAGAATTACATATCAATAAAAAAAATCAGCTATATATCCAGCCAATAATCATGTAGAAAGAGATAATAATTATAAAAATATTGGATAGAATTAGATGAAATTTTTGAAAAAGAGAAAATTAATTTTGCAGTTCAGTGAACACATTTTAAAAATTTTAAAAGATATCAGATATATCAATTAATCTTTATGCATATGAAAGCAATGAAGTAGAAGAAAAAATATTACATGTACTCTTTATCATACACAAAATAAACAAGAAAAGTGGGTATCCTTTTTTTAAATTGAGAACAAAGTAAATAACATTATTGTTGGATAAAAAATCTATCTAGATTAATTAGTTCACAAGCAAATAGGAATGGGCATTAAATTTACCTTTGTGATCGATGTTGAAGAATTTTTGCTCACAATAACAATTAGACATTCATAAAAATGACTGTAAAGAACATAGAGTAAAATTATCTGTGCCAAAAAATTATCTAAAAACCGAATTTAAGAATTATAACAATTTATTAAGGATACCCTTTGTAATTGGTGCAGATTTCGAATGTTTATTAAAAGACATTAAATCCTGCCAAACCAAACCATGAAAAATTCTATTAACAAATATTGTAAACATTTACCACTTTCATTCAGTTATTATGTTAAATATTCTAATGGTGATTATAAACCTTCAGTTACTTATACTGGAAATGATGCATTAAAAATTGGTTGAAATGTTAAAAGAAGGATGTAAAAAAATTTCGAAAATATGTGGACAAAATATTCTGATAAAAATAACCAAAGAATATGTAATGAATTATAAAAATTAAAAACTTGTCATATTTGTGAAAAAATATTTCCATTTGCTGAAATAAAGTAAATGTCATTGCAATTAACAGGAAAATATAGAGCAGATGCTCAAGAAGGCTGAAACTACCAAAACCCTAAATGCATTATACTTTCTATTCATAATCAAACAAATGACAGTTTTCATTTTTTTAAGAAAGAATTCGCACTAGATAATTAAACTATTGATGCGATTCCAAATAAAAAATAAAAATGTATTTCTTTTACTAAACATGTTGAAGATTGTATTATACTTTCTATTCATAATCAGACAAATGACAGTGTTCATTTATTTAAGAAAGAATTCGCACTAGATAATTAAACTATTGATGCGATCCAAATAAAAAATAAAAATGTATTTCTTTCACTAAACATGTTGAAGATTGATTAATATTACAATTTTTAGATCCATTTAAATTTGTGGGTTTATGTTTAGATAAATTGTCATCTAATCTTACAATCATTTTCGAGAATCAGCAAAATATTTTGTGCCCAATTAATTTTAATAATTAAAAAAGGAGTTCATCCATATGAATTTATGGATTTTGAAGAACAATTGCAGGAAACTAATTTACCAAAATAGAATGTTTTTATTCGAAAATTGTAAAAAAATTAGTTCTGATGAATATAATAGAGTAAAATCAGTTCGGGAATAATTCAGTATGAAAAACTTAGATGAATTTACTAAATTATATAAGAAACTGATGTTTTACTTGTAGCAGATTTTTCGAAAATTTTGGAGGTACATGTATTTAATCTTATTAACTTGATCGATCTGGGTGTTTTACTGCACCGGGGTTATCTTGGGATTCTATGTTACAAATAAAAAAATGATATCATTTAATTTTTTGAAAAAATAATTCAAGATGGAATTTCTCAAAGTATTCAAAATATTGCTGAATCAAATAACAAATACAGGAAAAACTTTGAACCACAACTACAATGGAATTATATATCATATTTACATGCAAATAATTTATATGGTTGAGCAATATCTCAGTTTTTACCATTTAAAAATTTCAGTTGCTTTAAACCAGTAAGTTTCAATTCTGAACAAATAATGAAAGTATCATATGATAATAAATATTGTCTTATTTTAGAAGTTGATTTACGATATCTAAAAAAATTACATGGTATACATAAATATTTACCATTAGCTCCAGGCAGAGGAAATAAATTATTAGGAACTTTATATAATAACGGAACATACGTTTTACATTATAGAAACCAAAACATGGTTTAAATTGTGGACTAAAAATAAAGAGAATTTGTAGAATTTTATCCTTTGAATAATTAGATTGGCTGAAGAAATGTATTAATTTTTATACAGAAATAAGAAACAAGGCAACTATCAGGTTTGAAAAAGTAATGAAATCAATGGTTGATAACATTAATACAAGTGAATAACCAAAAGATAATATTTATGGACTTCTGCAAGTGAATAAGTAAGTTTTGGGGAAAATCAAACATGAAAATTGTGGATCAATTATGTTAGAAAATGTTACGTTAAAATCGCAAATGTATGCATATAAAGTTAGTGATAAAGAAGAGAAAAGCTAGATGACTTAAGAAATCTGTTCTAAAAAATGAAATTACTTGTGTTTATTATAAAAAGTCCTTAACTAACAAAATAATACAATAAAGAAAATTTATTTTGATTAGATCATTTAAATATGAATTGTATACAGTCGAATATTTTTAAATTGCATTAATTTATGATGATAAACGTCTCATATTAGAAAACGGAATTTATGCTTTACCATATAATCATTATAAATAAAAATAAAATATAAGATTATAAAAATGATTTCTTTCAAGAATTAATCAGTTGCAAAGGTTAATTAAAGAATAAAAAATTAATTAGTTTTTAATATTCTCTCATGGTATGGTAATACTTGATGCCATGGTATAAAAAATTTTTCTAACATATTTTCAAGAAAAACATCAACTTTATCATATTGTCTATATTCTTTATTATTTTAACACTAATTACTCACGTTTTGAATGACCACATTATTAACATCATTTTTTCACTTTCCATGTTTAAGACAAAATTGATTGGAAAGAATAAATAAATAATAGTAATTATTACATATAAATTGAGTGTCTTGTAGATCTAAAGATAATAAGCTTATTTAAAAAAATGAATTGTTTAAAAAAGTAATTCGAATTCTAGAAAATCTTTAAGCGATAATGTTAGAAGTAAATATACAAAAAATATAAAAAATTGAAGTGTGACCAACAGCTACAATTACATTCATATAAAAATTATTTAAAAGCACCTGGTTTATATGCTTCATTTAAGAAATCCAAAATAGCTTTAGCAGAAAATTTTCAGGATTTATTTTATGAAGAAATTTTACCATCCATTCGAAAACGTGGTGAGTATGAAATAATGATGAATGTATAATGACTATGTAAGGGACAAAGATACATTTTAAAAGAACTGCATCAAATTAGGAATAATTATATACAAAAATCAGATGAACAATTTGAAAAAGCTATATAAATCTTACAGAAAAAAATGTTCCTCAATTAAGTGATCGTAAGTTATGACCAACTTTCGTTCTTTTGGAAGCATTTGATATTGTTTGTGAATACACATGCTATGTTCTTAGAACTATGAGAAAAAAATTATGTAAACATTTATCTAAATGCGAAGACAGACATGCAAATTCTGAATCAAATTTAAAACCTAATTATGTACCAAATGCAGTAAATTTATACCAACAAGTGAATGAAAATTGATTGCCACCTAAATTATTTCACTACTTTGGTTGGCAATTCGCATGAAAAATTGTGTGAAGATATAAATAAAATAGTAAACATTTCTTATAATATAAAACTAAAATTCCAAGTACTTTTTCCTAATCAGATTTAAAATAACATTCATAAACTTTTTTACTTGCATCTAACAAACGAATTTGGTTACTACCATCAACTCAAATTTAAAATCGTCAACCGATTTTGACATCACATCGTTTCTGTTAACCTTTGTTTGAATATCAAAATATAATCAATCTTCTTTAATGAAAAAATAAACATAATGAAAATTAAATTCAACATCAAAAATTTTTAAAGTTTTGTTAACTAACTCCATTATATATAAAATATTTAACTAACATTTACAAAAGTCATTAATTTTATTTAATCAACTATAGTGTGAATTGTTGTTGTTGTTGTCGTCTTCAGTCCTGAGACTGGTTCGATGCAGCTCTCCATGCTACTCTATCCTGTGCAAGCTTCTTCATCTCCCAGTATGTACCGCAACCTACATCCTTCTGCATCTGCTTAGTGTATTCATTTCTTCGTCTCCCTCTACGATTTTAACCCTCCACACTGCCCTCCAATACTAAATTGGTGATCCCTCGATGCCTTGGAACATGTCCTACCAACCGATCCCTTCTTCTAGTCAAGTTGTGCCACAAACTTCTCTTCTCCCCAATTCTATTCAATACTTCCTCATTAGTTATGTGATCTACCCATCTAATCTTCATCATTCTTCTGTAGCACCACATTTCAAAAGCTTCTATTCTCTTCTTGCCCAAACTATTTATCGTCCATGTTTCACTTCAATACATGGCTGCACTCCATACAAATACTTTCAGAAATGACTTCCTGACACTTAAATCTATACTCGATGTTAACAAATTTCTCTTCTTGAGAAATGCGTTCCTTGCCATTGCCAGTCTATATTTTATATCGTCTCTACTTCGACCATCATCAGTTATTTTGCTCCCCAAATAGCAAAACTCCTTTTCTACTTCAAGTGTCTCATTTCCTAATCTAATTCCCTCAGCATCACCCGACTTAATTCGACTAAAATCCATTATCCTCGTTTTGCTTTTGTTGATGTTCATCTTATATCCTCCTTTCAAGACACTATCCATTCCGTTCAACTGCTCTTCCAAGTCCTTTGCTGTCTCTGACAGAATTACAATGTCATTAGCGAACCTCATAATTTTTATTTCTTCTCCATGGATTTTAATACCTACTCCGAATTTGTTTCCTTCACTGCTTGCTCAATATACAGATTGAATATCATCGGGGAGAGGCTACAACCCTGTCTCACTCCCTTCCCAACCACTGCTTCCCTTTCATACCCCTCGAGTCTTATAACTGCCATCTGCTTTCTGTACAAATTGTAAATAGCCTTTCGCTCCCTGTATTTTACCCCTGCCACCTTCAGAATTTGAAAGAGCATATTCCAGTCAACATTGTCAAAAGCTTTCTCTAAGTCTACAAATGCTAGAAACGTAGTTTTGCCCTTCCTTAATCTACCTTCTAATATACGTCGTAGGGTCAGTATTGCCTCACATGTTCCAGAATTTCCACGGAATCCAAACTGATCTTTCCCGAGGTCGGCTTCTATTAGTTTTTCCATTCGTCTGTAAATAATTCGCGTTAGTATTTTGCAGCTGTGACTTATTAAACTGATAGTTCGGTAATTTTCACATGTGTCAACACCTGCTTTCTTTGGGATTGGAATTATTATATTCTTCTTGAACTCTGAGGGTATTTCGCCTGTCTCATACATCTTGCTCACCAGATGGTAGAGTTTTGTCTGGACTGGCTCTCCCAAAGCCGTCAGTAGTTCTAATGGAGTGTGGTCTACTCCGGGAGCCTTGTTTCGACTCAGGTCTTTCAGTGCTCTGTCAAACTCTTCACGCAGTATCGTATCTCCCATTTTGTCTCCATCTACATCCTCTTCCATTTCCATAATATTGTCCACAACTACATCGCCCTCGTATAGACCCTCTACATACTCATTCCACCTTTCTGCTTTCCCTTTTTCGCTTAGAACTCTGTTTCCATCTGAGCTCTTGATGTTCATGCAAGTGGTTCTCTTTTCTCCAAAGGTCTCTTTAATTTTCCTGTAGGCAGTATCTATCTTACCCCTAGTGAGATCAGTCTCTTACATCCTTACATTTGTCCTCTAGCCATCCTTGCTTAGCCATTTTGCACTTCCTGTCGATTTCATTTTTGAGACGTTTGTATTCCTTTTTGCCTGCTTCATTTACTGCATTTTTATATTTTCTCCTTTCATCAATTAAAATTAATATTTCTTCTGTTACTCAAGAATTTCTACTAGCCCTCGTCTTTTTACCTACTTGATCCTCTGCTGCCTTCACTACTTCACCCCTCAAAGCTACCCATTCTTCTTCTACTGTTTTTCTTTCTCCCATTCCTGTCAGTGAATAATCAAAGACAATTCATTTAACATATACTTGAATAGCTTTATTTTTTAAAACTTTTTCAATGGGGAAACCATCTGGAAATTTCGTTCTCAATAGTACTTTCATTTGTTTGCCATTTAAATCTCTCACTTTAAGTGTGATAGGATTAGAATGAATAACATCTTAAATATCAAACATTACTGTTGAGCAATATGCTGTATATCCTTTTTTAAAAATTCATTTGAATTAACTTATTTTAACTTTATCACCAATTTTATATTTAGGTTCAGTATCTAGCAAATTTGTTACTTAATCAATTTTCAATATGATATTTTGGTTTCTTTATTTACATGTTTTAGTGCGGAATGTTTTGTGTTATAATATTCGTCATTCAATTTAGAAACAAAGTCAGTCCATTTATAATTTCCCTGAAGGTTAAATTTCTACCACATCTTTTCTATCAATGTCCTGTTTAATCACCCAACAAAAGTTGCTTTTAATCCACTAAAAGTTGAATAATGGTTAATTTCGAAATTTTTTGTTACTTCTTAGGATTCTTTATTGTGAAATCATTTACCATTATCTGTTTCATTTTTTTTTATTTCTGATAGATTATTTATTCAAAACAATCAACTACGTTGTTACCTCTTTTATCATTAACTGGAATTCCCAACACAAGTTTGAATAATGTCTATAACAGTTAATATACATTTACAACCATTATTTATTTTCGATTCCCTTCAGTTTTCCAGAATCCATTTCAACTAAACAAGATTGCCATAAATCATGAACTCCAAAAGCAATAACATTTTCTCTTTTTTAAATTCTTTCTGATTTGTTTCTATAATTCGTTGATAAATTTTTCACAAATATTTAGACCATCACCCACAAAAATTTTTAATTAATTTGCTATTTTTACTTTTACATACTGCACAAATTCCAACAGTTCTCTGTTTTCCATTTTCAGTTTTTAATCTATGAGGATTAAGTGTTTCAGTACACTTCTTGCACTTCAAACTGTAAATATGATAATCTTCCTTCATTTATATGGAACACAAAATAATTACATTATTTCACCAAATACAATTATTTTTATAAGAATTGGAACAGAATATTTTAATGTAAAAGTTATAAAATTTGATTTTTGAATGATATTGATCGATTGGTTACCGGTTGTTCTTTTGCAAATTTTGTCAAATATGCTCATAAAAATACAAAATTATTAGGTGTTAAATCTCTGTTCATGATTTAACCACCAACAACAACTATTTAAAAAAAATTATATGTATTGAAATTGTAGAATTATTGGTTCACCTCCAGTCATGAAAGTAAAATCAATTCTTTGGATATCTTATTATTCATAATTAAGTTTCTTGCCTCATTTAATTGTGGAGTTACATTAATTTCTGAAATAACATCTTCAATTTCCTTTTTTGTTTAGTAACTACTTATTTCTTGTTTATTAATATAATTCAAAACTGATAGAATACTTGTAACAAGATTTGAAAATTCATTTTGTAAATAATGTTTGTTCACTACACCTTTGGCATCTATTATATCATTTACATTTGCAGTTCTTCTACCTTTAAAACCAATGTAACCACTAGTTACTTTGAAAATGTTATTTAATTCTTTTTGAAATTATTTAATTCTACAAACTATTTTTTAGTCTACTGATCATTGAGTATTTTCGATTTTTCGTTCTCATGATTGAAAGTCTTTTTTTTTAGTCTACTGATGACTGAATATTTTTGATTTTTAAAATTAAGTCATTATAAGTTATAATTCATGCATTATAATTTGAAAACAAATAAATACAAATGTCCTCAAATTACTTAATCGATTTTTTTACTTGTATCGATATTGTGCTAGAGATTATTTTTCTCAAATATTTAACTAGCTGTTTCAGAATATTTCCTCCATATGAATCAATAACAAATTTTACATCATTATTTTTATAATAACAAATCCAATGAGTTACAACAAATGAGAAATATCTAAATTTACTATTCCACATTCTAAATTTTTTGGTTCATCCGGTATGTCAAAATTTGATAAAGACTTATTAAATTTTTAAATTATTTGTTTGCAATTTTTTTACTCCACTTTCCTTCTTTTCCACGGCTAAATAGTCTTTTTTGTTCTTATAATTCTTTATTACATTTCTTCTTATTTAATTCTGCATTTAGAAATGCTGCAGAACCACCAGCAAGTGAACCAATTGCTGCTAAATGACATAATGTGGCTAATAATAATAGTAAAAAGTTACCGAAGTGTTTTTTTTGTTCATTAAATATTGACAGTCTTTTCCACAACAGGATTAGTTAATGAAACAAGTACATTCCCACATGTTTTTTCTCTTTCTTTCTATTTTGAACATCAGTTACAAATGATTCAATCAGATTTCATTGTTCATTGTTGCATTTAAGTTTAACTTATTTTAGTTTAGTTTTGCCAATAGGTAACAAAATATCATTAATTGAAAAGTTATTCATTTATATAGATTAAAAAATAGAAAACAATTTTTTATAAACCCTATTCATTTTTTCAACATTTAAATCCGTTCTTCCTTTTAATTTTCCATACACTATTAATCTAACAGCAGTTGCAGAATTTTTTGCTCCTAATAAAGAATCATTTGCATACATTCTTTCTTTTGCAAATAAATGAAGTTTTTTATCTGCTTCATATACACTCCTGGAAATGGAAAGAAGAACACATTGACACCGGTGTGTAAGACCCACCATACTTGCTCCGGACACTGCGAGAGGGCTGTACAAGCAATGATCACACGCACGGCACAGCGGACACACCAGGAACCGCGGTGTTGGCCGTCGAATGGCGCTAGCTGCGCAGCATTTGTGCACCACCGCCGTCAGTGTCAGCCAGTTTGCCGTGGCATACGGAGCTCCATCGCAGTCTTTAACACTGGTAGCATGCCGCGACAGCGTGGACGTGAACCGTATGTGCAGTTGACGGACTTTGAGCGAGGGCGTATAGTGGGCATGCGGGAGGCCGGGTGGACGTAACGCCGAATTGCTCAACACGTGGGGCGTGAGGTCTCCACAGTACATCGATGTTGTCGCCAGTGGTCGGCGGAAGGTGCACGTGCCCGTCGACCTGGGACCGGACCGCAGCGACGCACGGATGCACGCCAAGACCGTAGGATCCTACACAGTGCCGTAGGGGACCGCAGCGCCACTTCCCAGCAAATTAGGGACACTGTTGCTCCTGGGGTATCGGCGAGGACCATTCGCAACCGTCTCCATGAAGCTGGGCTACGGTCCCGCACACCGTTAGGCCATCTTCCGCTCACGCCCCAACATCGTGCAGCCCGCCTCCAGTGGTGTCGCGACAGGCGTGAATGGAGGGACGAATGGAGACGTGTCGTCTTCAGCGATGAGAGTCGCTTCTGCCTTGGTGCCAATGATGGTCGTATGCGTGTTTGGCGCCGTGCAGGTGAGCGCCACAATCAGGACTGCATACGACCGAGGCACACAGGGCCAACACCCGGCATCATGGTGTGGGGAGCGATCTCCTACACTGGTCGTACACCACTGGTGATCGTCGAGGGGACACTGAATAGTGCACGGTACATCCAAACCGTCATCGAACCCATCGTTCTACCATTCCTAGACGGGCAAGGGAACTTGCTGTTCCAACAGGACAATGCACATCCGTATGTATCCCGTGCCACCCAACGAGCTCTAGAAGGTGTAAGTCAACTACCCTGGCCAGCAAGATCTCCGGATCTGTCCCCCATTGAGCATGTTTGGGACTGGATGAAGCGTCGTCTCACGCGGTCTGCACGTCCGGCACGAATGCTGGTCCAACTGAGGCGCCAGGTGGAAATGGCATGGCAAGCCGTTCCACAGGACTGCATCCAGCATCTCTACGATCGTCTCCATGGGAGAATAGCAGCCTGCATTGCTGCGAAAGGTGGATATACACTGTACTAGTGCCGACATTGTGCATGTTCTGTTGCCTGTGTCTATGTGCCTGTGGTTCTGTCAGTGTGATCATGTGATGTATCTGACCCCAGGAATGTGTCAATAAAGTTTCCCCTTCCTGGGACAATGAATTCACGGTGTTCTTATTTCAATTTCCAGGAGTGTATTTTTTCTTATTCTTTATTATCTTTACAACAGTATTATATGTTTTATATTCTTCATCTAATGATTAATTCCTTTATCATTTCTAGCTCATCTTTCATCTAATTTTGTTCCTGCACATCAATAGTTATAACCAACTCAAATGCATTTCAAATGGTAATATTTTAATTAAAAAATATCTAAACGTTTTTCATGTTTTTCACTTTTCCTAAATGTATGCTACATGACGCTGGGTCTGGCAGCTGATGATGTCTGTCATGGAAATGTTTCTAACACCAGAATTTAGAGAGCCAGTATGGGTGATGTCTACAGTGGCAGGACTGAGTTGGGATAGTAGTTTGTTGTCAGGATTTAGTAAAGTCGTTGCTCAAGAAAACGACATTAACAGTCTCAGATTTTCTTCTAAAACAAGCTACAGCACTCATTGCATTGTTCCATAACAACAACGACCCATCACATGTTTACAGTGCAAGGCTGGTGGTGTAGAGGCAACACATAGCCAGAAATACTTACATTGGATGTCCACAGGAGTATGTGCACCACACCGTTGCAACTCCATAACTCAGATACAGAAGGCCACTGTCATTCTTACGGAGGAAGACAGCCCCAGTGGTGGGAGTGGAGGTGTACAGCATCTGTTTTCCTGCACAAATATGGTTGGATCGATGGCTGCACTTCTCCAGTCAAAGTCGGAAGTCCCTGTGCCTGATATGAGTCTGAAGGTGGCACCAAGGAAATGGGAGCGGGCTTAGACCACCAGAAGTCGGCTTGTTGCTGGTGGAGTTAAAGTCTTATGGTGGCAGCTTGCAAAACCATATCACCCACTCACCTGGTGTGGACATATCCTCTTCATTAGTGCTCCCAGATTGTGATGCCTTTGGCTGAAAAGATGGGTATTTATAAGGTAGGTGCCCACTTGTGCTGAGGGCTGCTTCCAGCCACATATACCAAAACAAGGTGGCGGCCAGAAGGTGTGGCAACTAGCGTGCTTTAGTCATGGTTGGCCTGTCGTTTTGCTGCATCATTGGTACTGTGAGCGTTGGCCCCTTACCTGCAGTGTGGTAACTGGCTGGTGGTATTGCTGCATCTGCTGCAAAGGTGTTTTGGTCTGCCCTGCGCCTTCTAGCGTCTGTGGCCTGCTACGACATCTGTGGCAGTGAGACTATTTCGCTGCATAGCAGCAAAAAATAGTGGCAGCACTACACGAGTTTCGTGGCTCTAGGATGAGCCAGGCAAGACCAATAATACTGGCCCTTCATTTTGTTTTGTATACACTTCTGGGTCAAAACATCTAATTTTTTTACGTTCCACAAAGATTTATACAAATTTTACTTTCATTTATGAAGCTGAGTCAAAAAACCGATATTTCTCAATGAATATTATGTCTTTCACATCACAGCTCTACCACATGAGGGTGTATTCACATTTTGTGTCATGTCATTTTAAGTTTGAAATTAGCTAAAAAATTCAGATGCCCCAGAGCTTTTTGACACTCACTGTACAACCTGGTATAATTTTTCCTTCATTATTGGCTATATTTAATGGTACTAATTATAGGCCAATTCACACTGATCATCAGAGCACTGTCACATCAGGGTGTATTCACACTACTTGTAACATCACATCACATCACATCAAAGTATGGGAGAGATGAGAGGGTATCTGTGCATTGAGAAGAAATGTGCTTGGGGTTACTTGCTCAACAGCGGACGCTGATGTCAGTTGTCAGAACTTCATTCCCGAGAAACCTTGATGGTGCCATAACATGATGTGATGTGACAGCAAGCATGAATGCCGCCATTTGAAATGCATTCTGAAATGTTTTAATGTGTCATGATGTGACGGAAATTGTGAATTTGTCTCATTGGGTCCTAAATCACTTCGTAATTTAAAATGTGTGGTGCTGTTTTCAATACTACCCAGAGACTAAATGTCATCATATCAATTTGAAAATTTCGGGAAAGTAGGTGCCAATGCACACTGGCTGTCATATCGTGACATGTCACGGCACATTACGATTGAACAATGCATCTTCAATGGCGGCATTCCCACTGGCCGTCACGTCACGTCACGTCGCGTCATGTCAAGGCACCGTCTGGGTTCCTCGGTAACAAAGTTTTGATGGATGACGTCACAGTGTGTTGTCGATCACGTGGCCCTTATGCGCATTTCCTCCCAATACACTCCCATTCTCTTATCACTGTTACTTCTTTTTGTCATGCTTTCGTTAGATCGTCATGCAAAAATCAAACAATGTAAAATCGACGATGGACTGTAACAATATTATGAAAAGGAAAGTTGCTGCTCACCATATAGCGGACATGCTGAGCCGTAGATAGGCACAACAAATAGAGTGCCACAAATAAGCTTTCGGCCTGTATGGCCTTCGTAAAAAATAGACGACACACACACACACACACACACACACACACACACACTCAAGCAAACGCAACTTACACACACACGTGACTGCAGTCTCTGACAACCGAAGCCAGCTTCAGTTGTCCGAGTCTGCAGGCGTGTGTGTATGAATTGCGTTTGCGTGCGTGTGTATCGATATCTGTCGTCTATTTTTGACGAACGCCATACTGGTCGAAAGCTTATTTGTGACAGTCTTCTTCTTGTGCCCATCTGCAACTCAACGTCTTCGCTATGGGTAGCAACTTTCCTTTTCATAATATTGTTTCGTTAGATCGTGGCTTTCGTGGTTGGTATCAGTTGTTCTGCATCGTGGTTATTCGTTCTTTGTTGTTGATCCTTGTGACTTCTTATTACTTATTATAGACTGAAGACAGCTGAGGACAGCCATGTGAGTTAAGATCACGTGACTTGAATTGACTTGACGTGACTTAACGTGACACAGACAGTGTGAATACAACATGACGTGACGGTGACGTGACTGAAATCAGAATTGGCCTCCAGCTTTTTAATGCCAGAAGGTAATTGGCCTAAAGCAGATGAATTCATCGATTCAACTCAGTGCTTCATGATAAATTCGGCTTCAAAATTCTGAAAATTATAGTATATGCTTTTTCATTGAATTTGATTCACATAGGATAAATATATCACGTTTCATTTTTAAATTATTTTATTTTTCTCACTGTTTTATCTTTACTGTAGATATTTATCAGTTGTGTTTAATAAAGTCAAATGCAATAAATTTGTTATTTAGTTAAACTTTCATTAATAACTTACGTAATTAGTCGTAGTAAGGAGTTTGTTTTCCTGCTTTATTATGTTTTTATTTTTTTACCGAAGGTCAAAGATTCGTTGGTGCACCAAAAAGTTTGATGTCTTTCTCCGTCGTGTGAAAGTTTTGCGATTGATGGATTTGTGTTTGAGATGTTAGGTTCCAGCTGATGTTATTTGGAATAAGATTATTTATATTAATTCAAGTATCAGAGTGTTTTGTGCATTGTACATATAAACAATCGCTGGTCCCGTTTTCCGCATAGTTGTGCGCCGTTTCCTATATTTTGTGTAAGTGTTACACAGCCAAACAGAATATATGGGGCTGCGTTGTTTGAGATTTTAAAATCGGATACTTATTCGTATTTCATGATATTATATTTGTATTTCATGATATTATAAGAAAGTGCCAGAAAGATGCAGTGTCGAAAAGAGCGGACATCGTTACTCAGGCTTTGCATAAGAGAATTACAATTCATGTCATTGTATTATAGGCTTTCTATGTGTTATGAATGTATATCGGTTAGTGTTGCTGTGAAAGACAGAGCGTATTACGGTCTCCAGTGTCATTACTGTCCAAGTAAAAGATAGTTACGCTAACATAGGTGAACCTCTCATCTGTCATCAGTGAAGTGCCGTATGCCGCCAAGTTATCAGTTTTCATATATTGTGTTTGGCATGTCTTCCTGTGTTGGTAGTGAATTGTAGCTAACAGATAAGTGTGTTACATTTTTTATAGTTATGTTGTGGATATAACAGCAGCAGCTGTTGATTGTATGTTTATTTTATCGTAATCGTATTCCAGAATTTCATTTTGGAAGAAGAAAGTGGCAGCTGCTGTTTTTTTTAGAGGAGACTGCTCGGCTCAATGCTGCCGTTTCACCCTAACCACTTAATTTTGACATGAATTTTGCGTAGGAAACAGTGCCGAGATATCATACAAGGTAATGTGTGAAATCATATTTGTGCAGTATTAGTGATGTAGGTGTATTATAGTTTAGTAAGCTGTGCAAATTATATATCTCATCATTACCTAGTCAACATATTTTGATTATGCTTCTAGTTTGCTAACTAGGTACACATGCGATTAAGTAACATGTCTGTGAAGAAATGTAATATTCTAGCCACTGAATGAAATGTTAATACGTGTACTCATGAAATAAGTTGCAGCACTTGCTAAGTCAGACAATAAGTTTTCATGAAGAACCATTTGTTGTTATACTATATATCGATGGCCACTTGCATAAAAAGGCTGTATCTTCAGTTCCCAATAAACCAGGATATAAAATATAAATTCATCAGTGTTGATATTACTTGGAAACCAAAAATAAAAATATACAACATCAAAGGAGGCTATTGTTTGTGAGTGGGTATGTTCTTGTGTTTAAGCACAGTGAAAATAACTTGAATGAGAAAAGAAGCACGTTCTGGAAATGTATGGACATCATTAGTTCTTTATGTGTGCCACATAGACCGAAGACAAAAAAAACTAACTTTCGTGCATAAGTTCATTCATTTTGTCTAGTAGAGTAGTGATTTGAGGCATTCTTATGTTAAGGGTACAAAGTACTAATTGCACAATGTTACAAAATGTGTTATTAGATAGGCTACATATCACAATTAAGACAAATATTAGAAAGCATAATTGTAAATGTAGGACTAATCATTAACTCCATTATTCATAACGTAATAATGATGTATAGAAAGAAAGATACTCTGGCATGAAGTGTGATGGTAGCCCACTTGGCTGTAAAATAATGTGATCTCGGTGAGGTTCTGATGTTACAGTTTGATCATGAGTTTCTGAAACAAACTGATTTGAGTGTGAAATACACATTAACACATTGATTATACAAGGTCTGTATTTATTGTTAGTGTGTGACATTATGACAACATCAAAGGGGGCCATTTCTAATTTGGAAATAACTTATTTTTCCTGCATTACTTGACAAAACATGACAGTTATATTATGTAGGAAATACTCCTAGTATTCTACAAAATAGTATTTATTTGATAATGTATCAGATTTAGGCTATCTAGACCATCAACAGGTGTCACCTTTGTTACACAGTACAGAATGTCTGACACTAATTTGACTTCTTGGCATTCTGCTGGAACATCTTAATACAAATAAAAAATGTAAGTCCAGATCATATTAATTTTAATTTTACAAGTGATTACCAGTTTCGGCTATGTAACAACCAAATCATTGTCGGATGTTTTTCTGAAGTAAATTACACAAAATCAGTCATAAAAAAATAAAATAACCTTTTACTACAGTGTCTCGTACCTTTATTATTTGTTTATTTATTCATCCAGGGATCATCTTACCAAAGATACTCAGTTTCTCATCATAATATAGTGAGAAGAAACATCTCAAAAAATGTACATACACACGGAATATATACACTGAGGTGACAAACCATGGGATGGGGAAATGCACATGTACTAATGGCGATAGTATTGCTTACACAAGGTATAAAAGGGCAGTAACTTGGTGGAGCTGTCATTTGTACTCAGGTGCTTCGTGAGAGATTATGAGCACACAGTGGGAATTAACAGACTTTGAACATGGAATGGTAGTAGGAACTAGATGTATGGGGCACTCTTTTTTTAAAATTTTTAGGGAATTCAGTATTCACAGATCCGCAGAGCCAAGAGTGTGCTGAGAAAACCAAATTTCAGGCATTACCTCTCACCACAGACAATGCAGTGGCTGACACCCTTCACTTAACAGCTGTGAGTAGTGGCATTAACAGACTAGCAACACTGTAAAATAACCACAAAGTCAATGTGGGATGTTTGAAGAATGTATCCATTAAGACAGTCCAGCGAAATTTGGTGTTAATGAGCTGTGGCAGTAGATGACCCACGCAAGTACCTTTGCTAATAGCACGACATCACCTGCAGTGCCTCTCCTGGAAGATGACCACAGTGGTTGGACTTAGATGACGGGAAAACTGTGGCCTGGTCAGATGAGTCATGATTTTGTTTGGTAAGAGCTGATGGTAGGGTTTAAGTGTGGTGCAGCCCCCATGAAGCAATGGACCCAAGCAGTAAACAAGGCACTGTACAAGCTGTTGGTGACTCCATAATGGTGTACATGAAATGGGCTGGGTCCTGTAGTCCAACTGAACTGAACCCATCATTGACTGGAAATCATTGTTTTCTGCCACTTGGAGACCATTTCCAGCCTTTCATGGTCCCAAACAAAGATGAAATTTTTATGGTGACAGTGATCCATATCACCAGGCCACAATTGGTTTGAAGATCATTCTGGACAATGTGGCCACCCAGATTGCCCGACAGGAATCCCATCGAATGTTTATGTAACGTAATTGTGAGGTCAGTTCGTGCACAAAATCCTGCAGCAGCAACTCTTTTCACAATTATGGATGGTTATAGAGGCAGCATGGTTCAATATTTATGCAGGGGACTTCCATTGACCTGTTGAGTACATGCGATGTCGAATTACTGTAGGCTACTATGCCTGGCAAAAGGAGTTCTGATGTGATGTTAGGAGGCACCCCATTACTTTGGTCACCTCAATGTATGTATCCTTTATGAGGATGGTTGGCTGTGACCTTGATGAAGGAACTGTCCTGCAACTTGGTTGAAGTGTTGTAGGAACACTATAGGAAACCTAAACCAGGCTGACAGGACAGGACAAACTCCATTCTTCCGAATGTGAGGTCAATATCTTAACAACTGCAATGCCTCATGCAGGTGGTCCATGTTGTACAATGTTCTTTGATATTAACAATTTTTCCCTTCGTCACTGCACACCTACTGGTGGCTCCAGAGCCATGAGCTGCTAATTGTCTGATTGGAAAACTGACTCCATGCTCAAACACATGCAGTATTTGTCATGCATGTCTTCATGTTCTCCCCTCAGTCCATCTGAAAAACTGCATCAGCATCCCCCACTATACATGTTGGCACATGGTTTTCTTGCAAAAGGGTCATTCCATTTCAGTTCAACCAGGGCCTCCAGCTCAGTCTCAGATTTGACTGAAATTCAGTACACTAATTCTACCATGTGTGGAACACTCGTGTACAAAGTATTAGTTTCCCCTGCCAATTAGTTCCAGAATTATGACTTGTGAAAGAAGGTGGCGTGATCCGGAAATTGCAACCCGCAACTGGCATTCTATCTTCAGACCCAACTTCAGGTCTTAATAACTTTGGAACTATTCCACACAGTCCAGTGAAATATTTACAACCCATCAACATCCATTTAGAGAACACACTCCATGAATCAAAACACCAACATATTTCTGAGGGAAAATAAAAAATTCCAAAATGTGATTAAAAAATGTAATTTGTTAAAAGGTACATATTGTAGGTGCCCTCTATGCCAAATATAATTCACTCAAAAAGGGTATAATTTGTTTTGTGGTAAGCTTAATGTGGCCTAACGCACACAGAACTCATCATGCCCATATCAGTCACAAAAACTGAGTTACATGCACATGAAAATACAAAAATTTGAAAAATTACCTGAAAAACATGTATTTTATAAGTGTGGTAGCACAAAAGGGACAAGTGGTATCCAACCCAATTTTCACACACGGCATAAGTAGACCATAATGATATATATCTCAAAATTTCAGCTTGTTATTGCAAGACATTTGTGTACAAGTTAACAGATGTATATGGTGATGTGGCCATTGTTCCACAACACAATTTTGTAAAAACATATCGTAAACTGTTCTGCCTCTTCTTATCCTCTCTCACAACTGTTTAATCACTAAGCAACAACATATAGACAGATTAACACAACCTATCATTAATGTTGACTGCACCTTAACTGCTAAAAACCAGTCGATTGTCCTTCGAACAGAAGTTCTCCCACACTTTAGCCACTGTACTCTGTATACTGAGTGTCAAGTTGTACTGTCTTCTTGACACTGTTGTAGGAACTGGAACTGTCATAAGAATATGTTCAAAAGGAATCCAACACCTGTCTGCCAAATGTGGCCAACGAAATGATCTTGCTGGTCCTGCTGGTGCCATGAAGTTCACAAATACATCACCTTCTGCTTCACAGCACTCTGCAACACACCCTAAGTACCATTTGTCATCATAAACAGCAATAACATAGCAACCTGGTTGTATGTTGCTGCTTTTGCTTCTGAATCCTGAGCCAGACACTCTGTGAAGACACATGTTGTGCATGAACCTATAGTTATAACCGGACAGTCTGCTCATCTGCACATTGTCAGAGTCCGCTGGAGAGAAGTGTTGATGGCTCCTTGTGCCTGCAACAGTTTTAACATGTTCTAGTCTGCTTTTTAGCAACTCTTAATGATTCCCAACAATTGCTGCAGCTTTATCTGAAACAAGCTGTCTGCATCATCACTATTACTTGCTAAATCATGTTAAAAGAAACGTAACCAAATACATATATGTCAACTTTTATTGTACACAAATGCCTTGCAATAACAAGTTGAAATTTTGCCACATATTATATTATGGTCTACTCATGCAGTGTTTGAAATTTGGCTTGGATATCACTTGACCCTTTTGTGCTACCACGCTTAGAAAATGTTTTTCAGGTAATTTTTCAAATTTTTGTATTTTCGTGTGCATGTAACTCAGTTTTTGTGACTGATATGGGCATGATGAGTTCTGTGTGTGTTTAGGCCACATTAAGCTTACCACAAAAAAATTTATACCCTTTTTGAGTGAATTATATTTGACATAGAGAGCACCTACAATATGTACCTTTTAACGTATTACGTTTTTTTTAATCACATTTTGGAATTTTTTATTTTCCCTCAGAAATAAGTTGTTGGTGTTTTGATTCATAGAGTGTGTTCTCTAAGTGGATGTTACTGGGTTGTAGAAATTTCACTGGACTGTGTGGAATAGTTCCAAAGTTATTAAGACCTGAAGTTGGGTCTGAAGATAGATTGCCAGATGCGAGTTGCAATTTGCGGGTCATGCCACCTTCTTTCACAAGTCATAATTCTAAACTAATTGGCAGAGGAAACTAATACTTTGTACACGAGTGTTCCACACATGGTAGAATTAGTGTACTGAATTTCAATCAGATCTGAGACTATGAGCTGGAGCCCCTGGTTGAACTGACATGGAATGACCCAAAAGCATTACAGTGTTGTAGTGTGGAAATATTACCCCTTTTCATTATGGACCACTAATCTGAATTCTCTACACAATTATTATGAGTGTTTTAGCTGCCTTTTTAAACAGATTTACTGTAGTCTCCTAAGACAATTTATTATACAATTTTATTCCGTAAGAGAGAATGCTGTTTTGAGTTTCTTTGTTTGTTTTTCCGTGATAAATGTGAGTCCAGGCAGGCTCTTGTTCCATGATAATTGTGTATAGAACTATTAGTGAAGTACTTTTCCCTGATATGTAAAACAGGTTAGTGGATATCCTCACTTTGCGCAGTAAAGACACCCAATTTTTTAAACAGCTGTTTATAATAAGCCCTACTAATGCTTCTCATTATTGTTCTAATGGGCCTTTATGCCATTTAAAAAGTATGCCCTTGTATCATGTCTTCGATCCCCAGAAAAGAATCCCATAGCTGAGAATCAAGTGTATGTAGAAATAGTATGTTACTGCAAGACATTAGCTGTTACAAACTGATGGCTGGACCCTGCTAGCAAAACGTGCTGATGACATTCTTCTTGCGACCATCTTTGTGTTTTCATTCCATCTTAAGTAACACACAATACTCACCCCTAAAAACATGGTGTTTGTTACACAGTTTATGATCGCTGCTTAATGTGACATAATTGTGTTTCCTCCTATTATGCTGAAATGTGTACTGTTTGTATTTTCTCTGTTTAGTATTAATTTATTACACACTGCCCAAAAATAAACAATCTTGATGGTTTCATTTACTTTGTCTAATAGGAGATCTGGTGATTTATCAGTGACAGTGATGTTGCTGTTATTAGCAAAGATAACTTTTTCTCCAAGTCTTATACTGTCTGGGGAATGGTATTAGACCCAATACACTATCCTGAGGAACACCTATGTTTATATGTTTCTTGTCTGACAAATTTATCAGCAGCATATGTGTGAACTCTATCTTCTGCACCTTGTCTTCCAAGTAAGACTGGAACTGCAGATTGGCTATTCCTCTTACACATGGTGCTTATAGCATGTTTAGTAGTATTTTATGGTGAACAGCATCAAAAGACTTTGCGAGTCTAAGAATATACCTGTAACAGAGTCATTGTTGTTAAGGCCTTAAAATCCCAATTTTTGTGAACTCAGTAATGGCCAATGTACTTCTCCTACTTGGGAAACCAAAATTTGGTTCATTAAAAATGTTGTGTGTATTTATGTAATTTATTAGTCTACATTTCATTATTGATTCATTTAATTTTTGAGAATGCAGGAAGTGGTGAAGTTTACAGTACTCCGGAAAGATTGCAGTAAGTTCACCATCAAAAGATGATCGGCTATGAGGACCAACATGTTTTTCTTGTACAGTTGCTATCCGATTTCCTCTGTGCAATTGTTGGAAACTGACAGCATCTGTATACTGTTTCAAATAGTGAATATGAACTTAAAGTGAAGTCTGCTGTGTCTGGGCATACATGCATAGGATTTTTTTGTTTACTCTTGTAAATAATGTGATTGGAGACCCTAATTGATTACACAATGGTAATTTTAGAAGCTAATTGACTCATTCCACATTATAGTGAGGTACTTCTGCATTTGGGTAGTGTCACAAAGCAGGCAGCTATAATCACTTTTGCAGTGGCAATATGGTTCTTAAATTTGTATATGCACAGGGTTGCCACAAGTTCAGGAAATCAGGGAAATTTGAAAAAAAAGCTGGAAATATCTCGTTTTTGTCTCAGTAGATGAAATGGTTTGTTTACTGAGATGTCATGCATCGTTGCTGTCTAGGTGCGGCTGAGTACATGCACTGCGTTCCTATTCCCTCATTCTTAATGCTTTTCCCTTTCCTACCATTCGCCTAAGCTTGCAGTCAGTGCTGCCACCACTTCTTGTCACTAGCCTAGCAGTTGCCAATGAGAGGCAGGGAGGCGTGATGAAAGGTTTGTTTGGATCTAATTCTCAGAGACTATTGACGCAGTGGCCAGAGACAGTGGTTGTTTGTGCATGAGTTATATCTTAGTGATTATATGAAAGTGTGTGTGCTCTCGTTTTCTGACAAAGGTTGTGGCTGAAACTTTAGTTGCGAGAGTGTGATTGTCTTTTCTAAGCACCTGTCTGCAGGTCAGTGATCACCATCACGGTGAGTTATTGCCTATTTCCATTAGTATTGATTCTCAGAGTATTCGCGCAAGTTATCTGTTGCATGGATTGATCACCATGGTCTCATTTCATCAACATTGTGTCTGTGACTCGTGAATACCTGTAGCTGGCCGCATGAGGGGACTTCCACGACAGGCCAAAACTGCAGGCCATTTCTGCAGGTATCTCTAACGGATCAGTAATGTGCAGGCTCTGCCGTCGGATCTAGCCTCACTGAACTGCTTGTTTATGTGTGGTGTAAAGCAGCGGATTTTCATGCTTTATCCATGGACCCAGGACTGCAGTGCTCCTCGGCAGGCCAGAGGCCACGGACAGTGGAATTCAGGAATTGTGACTGTCTCACAGGAAGTACATTGTACAGTGCAGCATTTTATAGACATTTTATTTATTGTACTACATTTTGGCACTTTGAAAGTATTTCATATATTAGAAAGTATGGGTGATAAGAAGTAGTAAATAGTGGCAGTCACTGTTAGTTAGTATGCTATGTACTCATTTAAAAAAAAAAAAGAAGAAGAAGAAAAAGAAAGAAATACTCTCAATATCTGTAAGAGGAATGACATTGATGGCAGGGAGGACACATCTGGGGCAGTTTGGCTGCCAGATTGCAAGTCTTTGTTTAGGTGACGCCACATTGAGCAACTTGCTTGTCGGGGATCATGAAATGATGAGGAGGACAACACAACACGCAGTCCATGAGTGGAGAAAATGTTGAATCTGGGCCCACTGCATGTTAGGCACACATTACCACTCAGCTAAGCAGGCGGACACACAATACCTCTAAAATAATAGACATAACATAGTGGGTAGTACCTGACAATAACAAACTTACTAGAACCAACATTTCACTAGCAGTTACCTATTGTGTTGGTTTACACAACTTTTTCCCACCTTATGCACTTCTTTCAAGGGGCCTACTTCTTTCTGGCTAAAGTGGTTATTTATGAAATAAGTGAAGCTATTTTAAATCTGTCTTGCTACTCCGAGGAAATGCGTATTTTTGTCACCATATGTCTTTTGTTTTATTGAAATAAAATAACATCAGTGGTCTTAATGAAACACGTGTACCATTTAACTTGCTTTCTCCGTCTAAAAACAGTTCATTACAAAATATCTTGATGTTACTACTTAAGATTTTTGCTCACACATTTGGAAATACATAAGTCCCTATTTTTATTTTATTTTTTTTTAACTCGTGGCAACCATGATGCATCTATGTAGTAGAAGGGAAAATGGAAAAAAAGCAGTCTTCATCAGCAAAGTCAAACCTAATCACTGCATTTTTAACAAAGCTGAAGTAACAAATACTTTCAACCTTCATATCCTGGCAACCACTTTCCTGACTGACACAGGGGTTGTGTTGATGAAACCATGAATCCGCTTCAAAACTCTGATCAAATGTATCCTGCCACTGTGAATGAGACTGACAAATTAATCAGTGAAATCAGAAATAAAAACAACACCTGAATTGCTGAAATATCCATCAGAATACTTAAGTTCTATTACAGCGTAGTGTTTGACCTTGTGCCCTTTGAAGCTACCTTCTGACACACTCCTTAGAAATTCTAAGGAGTTAATAGAGGTTTCACAAGTTCTCTGTTGACTTGCCACATCAAATTTAGATAAAACCTCAAGCTTTCAATGAATGACAACTTCCATAATCCTCATCAGGGGCTACGTGTGATGTGGAACTAACATTATTCTCATTTTTATTCCCAGAGGACAGAATTGCTAGCATACATCATCATAACACAAAGACGATAACAAATAACAACATTCATATGTGATGGTAATTACAATATGTATTCGTCTATCTTCCATACATCCTGGGAAATAATTTATGAAGAATGTGTGGAATCAGCAATATCGTGAACAAAACAGCATAACATTGAAAGGATGAAATGATAAATGACCCAAAAGAAGTGCTTGAGAAATTCATACAGAAGTTCAGTACAACTGGCACAAATGAAGTACATGGCTGGGCACCCAATTTGAATTTTAAACAATGGAAAAGCCAGGTTGGAATATCAACAACTACAAAAAGGATAGATTGCTACTCACTATAAATGATACATTGAGTTGCAAACAGGCACAATGGAAGGACGGTTACTCACTAAGCTTTTGGGCAAAGCCTTCTTCAGAAAAGAAGGGATATCATACGTGCATTCATGCAAGCAGGTACACCTCATGCAGACATGACTGCCGTCTCTGGCCACTTTAGCCAGGCTTAAACTGTTCTGTAGAATGAAAGCAGCAGTTGGAAGAAGGGCAGGGGCAGCAGTGTGCGGGTGGGGAACAGAAGAGTGCTGTCTGGTGGAGTGAGCACAAACTACTCTAGAAGGTGGCAGGGCAAGGCTCGGACAGTGTTGAGAGGCTACGGAGGAGGGAAGATTGGGGGGGGGGGGGACTGGAAGCAGAAAAGCAGAGGAGGAGAGAGGGGAGAAGAGGTTGTGTGTGTGTGTGTGTGTGTGTGTGTGTGTGTGTGTGAGTGAGTGAGTGAGTGAGTGAGTGAGTGAGAGAGAGATAGAGAGAGGAACAAGGGCGGGGGGCATGAATTGTAGTAAGTTACAGGGCAGAGGAGCAGAAACTATTTGGTGGAGGGTGTGGGGACAATAGAATCATACGATAACCTACTGTCCCCACACCCTCCACCCAGTGGTTTACTCTCTCTGTTTGCAGGATGTTCAGAAATTCCCATTACAAACTTTAGGACTTGAGGACATGCAGAGGTGAGTGAACATGTAATATTTTGAATAGGAACCCATGTGTGGAAACTTACCATTTCCATTCTGTGACGGTTTCAGTTCAGGTGGTTAACTCATCAACATCTGCTTGAGGAACTGAATTACGCATGATGCAGTACAGTTATCAGGCAACAATTTGAAAGGAAATGTAATGAAACATCCATTTATGCGAGGCAAATTTGTTTGTGTTAGCACTTAAACATTGTCTGTTTACATTATTCCAAAGCAAAAATGAACCCAGCATACTGTGTGTGTAGAACAGTACTGAAGCATTACAACAGCAGTTTGATATGGCGACCACGAATGTTGTTACAGATATTGTACCTACAAAGTGTGTTCCGGTATATTCTCTCCATCCCACTTGGTGTCTCTTCAATTTCAAGTGCAGCAACCAGAACTCGTGCAAGCAGATTTTCCTCTGGCTCAACAGGAGTCTTGTAAATTTAACTTCACGTACAACGTCACATCAGGTGACCTGATGTAGTACACGTCATCCTGTCTGCCCTATTGCATATCAGGACAAGCAACTCTTAATAGATACCTTCCATTGTAATGGATAATTTTCTGACCATTTGAAAATCACTGAAATTCTGCCGGTGAATAGGAAATGAATAATAGCTGACACAAAAAACTGCAGACTAATATCATTAACTTCAGAACTTGACAAATTTTTAGAGAAAGTAATATTAAATCAAGGCACATTTCATCAAACAGAATCTATTCAACAATCTACAGCATAGTTTTAAAAAACAAAAGTGTAAGGTAACACAGTAGCAAGTTCAATACTTGATATATTAAACAAGATAATAGACACCTTTCTGGTTATGAGTAAAACTTTTGATACTATTTTATTGCGTAAATTATAACATTGCAGGATGGGAGAAATAGCCTTGGAACAACATACCTCCTATTTAAAAGGCAGGAAACAGCACACTAAGCTAACTCATAAAAGGAATGGACAGTTGCTAAAAACTAACCTACAGGATACTTCATGTGGTGTGCCTAAAGGAAATATATTAGGGCCTTTTCTGTCCTTGTGTCTGTGAATGATTTAACAGAATCCCAAAACTGCTAAGTCATTAAGCTGTGTGGATAACATGTCCTTTGTCAGCTGGTGCAGTGATATGCAAACTACTGCCAACAGTAGTGAAATCAATTACGGCATTCTTTCAGCTTTATGTAAGATTCTTATAAATAAAGAGAAGACAGTGACAATGCAGTTCTTCCTTAGGTATAACCTAAGTATAAATATTACTCCATTTATGAGTAAGTGCTCAAGCACGTACAGTGCAAGCTGTTACTGATTTGTTTGACTGATGGGGCTGCTAAGTGCTATACCACCTACTGCACTCCCCTGACTTTAGCCCTCGTGAGTTCAACTCTATTTCTAAAGTGAAGGAAACACTTCATGGCATTCGCTTCAGAACTGCTACAAATTCGTCGGGCAATAGACCGCGCCGCTCGAACTGTCAACACAACTGGCATTGCTAAGAGTATCCTACTACTTCCACATCACTGGCAACGGGCTATACACAATGCTGGCGACTACTTTGAAGGTCATTAAAACTTTAAAACACGTATCTGTTTTGGACAAACTGTAAATAAATAGTTGTCACTATTAAAAGTTCCAACCCTCGTATGTCTTTACTAAATTGGGTCTCAGACTTCCTGGACCATGTTACCTTGAGGTAAATATATTCTGAATTGGAGATCTGGGATGGGGCACCAGCAGTCTATGCAGACAAGTTTTTCAGGCTACAAAAATGGCAGTAAGAGTGATAGCTGAGGTAAAAAAGACAGATCCTTGTAGAGGAATTTTCAGAAAACATAAAATAATTACCAACTACACTATGTACCTCATACATCCAGCTGAACATTATACAGTGAACAGTTGTGTACATAACTACATGGGGAAAGGAAAATTTTCACAGAATTAAGGGTAATAAAAAGGTTGCAGGCTGCAGTCCGGGTACAATAACTACCATATGTAATTAATAAGCTAGCTAATTTAAATATCTTAAAGAATAACCTGAAACATTTATTAATATAGAAATGCTCTTATTCAGCAGATGATTTCAAATTGTAATGTCGCCTTGTAAAGCTGTTTTAAGTGTGTAGCCATAAACTTGTCTTCGTTGTAGAAATCGGGCAATTTCTGATATTCACTGTTTATGTCAATGTATGCATTTTTCTTTACTGGTAAGAGCAATTAATACAACTTTGTATCGTGATGTATTTATGGACTAAAGCTATGAAAGCTTTTGAAAACTGAGTTTTTTGTGGAAAGCAAATGAATAAAAAGATAAATTGACTGATGTCTACTTCCATGATTTGCAGAGTTCATAACTGGTGTCACAATTACTGTTGTTTTTGCACAGTATCAATTTCAATTTCTTTCTTAGTAACAGAGTTATAGTAGTTTGAGAGATGAATCAGAATCCTTGTATGTTGAAATATAAACTTTTATCATGAGATTGCCCAGCCACTGTTGGTTTTTCAAAATTTCTGTGCATCACATTGCGTGTTCAACACAGAGATTAGCAAAAGTCTGTGTTGACTATGCCATGTAATTACTGCAATTTGATCTCTCAGGTGAGATTCATTGACAGGTTTTAACAATTTTTAATTTTTCCAGCTTGCTAGGAGGCAAGTCTCATTCCTTATTTGTTTAAGACTCTCCCTGTCTTATTCATTATTTGTTTAAGACTCTCCCTGTCTTATTCATTATGTAACCATGAAATTGAAGACATGGTACATATTGGTCCTCCTGGGTTGATTGAACAGTATCGCATCTTAGGTTTTAGACATAGCTTACATAATTTCACAGTTTGATGTCATCAGGTGGTTCATATTGTGAAAAAGACTGTTCTGGTGTTGAATATTAGGGTGTTGAGCACAGTTCTCTCCTGATCAGTATAATGATAGCAATGCCCACTGATATACAGATCCATTCACATCTGATTTCAGTACACAGAATGACCAAGCCGTCCAGTTGCTTTCCATTGAGCAAACATGAAAGGCAGTTTCCCATGCTTTTTCATCAGAAGGTTGGTTTGAACTCCAATGTGCTTTGCTAGGCATTCTCCTATTTGGGAGAAGGGGGTGTATGCACTTGCCTATGTCCAGCATTTTAATTGACTTAACCAAATCATTTACCAGGGAAACTACAGTTCAACATTGTCTGAAAACTGTAATGCAGCTTGGCAATTTACACACTGACAAATCATTGGCAGGGGTGAAATAAGTGACAAGTGACGGAAAAAGAATTTTTAGTCTGGCACTTACCTAATGAGCTACACATCTATGTACAAATATGGAAAAAAAAATGGATTCACTTTGGTTGTGAATGTGTCTGTTTAAAATAAGTAAGGGTACAGGAAGTGAGAGGCAGTCAAAGCTCAAGTCTAGTCTAGACCCCCAGTTATGTCTTTTCATCTCTTTCATTATATGATGTTTCTTTCTTTCTTTCTTTCTTAATTTCTCTTCCTTTTATTTCCTTTCCTTCACTTCAAAATTGAAATCAGTAGCCCCGTGTGAGTTATAGTTGTCTCTCTCTCTCTCTCTCTCTCTCTCTCTCTCTCTCTCTCTGTGTGTGTGTGTGTGTGTGTGTGTGTGTGTGTGTGTGTGCACATTTAAAAACTTGTATTTCATTAGTAAGTGTTAATGATATTGTTTATTTGTGAAGAATAAGTTTTATTTAAATTATTAAATTTTGGAAGATATTAGTTATGAGTTATATAACTAAATCTATTATTTTTGAAATAGGATGGACAGGGAAACTTGCAGTACCCCACTAACTGTTCATGGAACAGTTAGTCCAAAGTCACCTTCACGCTCCCTCACAGGAAGCCCAGTGGATGACAAGACCTCTGTGTTAACACCTGGTGACCGTGCTTCTCCGGAACCAAACTGTGCAATCTGTCTGGGAAAACTACAAAATAAATCCTTCACAAATAGTTGTTTGCACCAATACTGCTTCACGTGTCTACTGGAGTGGTCAAAGGTATTTATATTTACATTTCAGCAGGAATTTAAATTGGCACAGCTTAGGTGCTTTATTTACATATATTAATCTTAAGACCCCTTATGATTTGATTTGCGTTGAGAGATTATGAACTGGGCTTGGCTACTCTCGATCTACTGGCTGCTACTCAGAACTGTGCATTACAATTTCTTACTGCACTCTTATTTGCTTATTACTTTTAAGTTTGTAATTGAGCCAGGAACTCCACAGTAATAAGCCTTACTGAGGTGTACCCTATGTCTGAAATAGTGTGTGGCCGGCCGCGGTGGCCGTGCGGTTCTAGGCGCTCAGTCCGGAACCGCGTGACTGCTACGGTCGCAGGTTCGAATCCTGCCTCGGGCATGGACGTGTGTGATGTCCTTAGGTTAGTTAGGTTTAAGTAGTTCTAAGTTCTAGGGGACTGATGACCACAGATGTTAAGTCCCATTGTGCTCAGAGCCATTTGAACCGTTTTGAAATAGTGTGTATGTCTTCAAGTTGCGAGTCCTGTTACTCTTAAACTCTGAAATGCTGCCTCTTGAAATACTGCTCAGACAAGAGATGTAATTATTTTTTGACATGGATTACTTCATGTCTGCAGCATCTCTGTGCTGAAATCTGTAAACTTTTATCACATCCCAGCTTTCTATTAAAGGATAGAAACTATTTCTCCTGATAAGTTATGTCTACTGGTACAATCGACAATGTAAGGGAACACCATATTTACAATGAATGTTTATATATTCGACCTAATGGCCATTGTCATTGAGCCTTGGAGATGTGGTGTCCATTTGGCCAGTGTACATGCTCAAACAACCACTACTTCTGAACAGTTCACAGTTCTAAACCAGCCAATAACAAATACTTTCACTATTGCCAACATATTTTCGGTGGTTAAGTAGATTTTGGGTAATACGTTGATTTACCAGAAGTAATACATTATAGCGCATTATACCACAAATCTCCGCCCTTGAGTGAGTGGTGTCATCACACCTCTATTAAATAAATAACTAATTTGTTAGTTCTAAACACTCTTTAGCATTGTAAAATTAAAATAGTAACATTTTGTCTCTCTTTATTTTATCAACTTTAAAATTCTTAAACTGGAAGCTATTGGCGCATAGCATTTGTACGGAGTACCATTTTCGTATAATTCAACTTGAATTAAGTCTAAATGTATGACAAAGTCATAATGTGACATAATCAAAACCTATGTATACATTCTCACTTTATTTGTACCTAGGACTAACCACAAAGAGAGTTGGTAAACCAATTGCACATCTAATTTATACTTCAATTGTTTAGTTATATGAGGATAAGAAATCATTATTTAACTATGCTCATTGGATATCAAGTAAGTATCATTTCGTATTACTATTTTAATGTTGCATCCTGGAGCTACTTGTACGTGCACCACTGCTCTGGCAATCTTATGAAAACAGGATTAAACATCCAGATAATGTAACTATTTCTGCAATGGAAGCTATTGAATGAATGTTATGCCACCCTTTACCTCAATGATCCCTCCCTGGGAGGTACTTCACTGGTTGCACCATAGGATGAAGATATGTGCCAATCCTACAGAACAGACACCACTGGCTTCACCTCCTCAGGATCATGACATTTTTGTGAGTACTTGTGTGGTGAGCATGGGATCCCAAGCTGTTGCAGCATCTGCTTCCTTTCCTGTGGTGCAGTCTCTCATCTCTGGTTATCCTGCCTGCTCTTACTCTTTCTAATGTTGGCAGTCTTTGATGTTGATCTGGCTATTCCCTCGATTCTGCCTTTCTTTCTTGAAATATTTGTTCATTCACCACCTTTACACTGTAGGAATTTGTGGTCCCATTCTGAGTTTGACCTTCATTTTCCAAATTTTTCTGTTGTGTGGACCAACTGGGAAAGCATGCCTTAAGTAGCACATACTGCTTGTAGTGTTAAACATCATACGTGCACAATACCAGCTTAGGCTCTTATTTGCACTTCAAAGCCAACCCAGTGGCTAATCCGACATGGTGGGGTTGTTATGTACCCTTTTGGTTGAGTCTCTTGTCAACACCGTGATTGCACTGCTGATGCTTGAACTGCTACCTCCTTATGTATACCAAGAAGTAGATGACCTTCTTCCCAGAGCACCAGGACTCCCGGTTAGTAGGTGGCATCGGGCCAGTCGTTTCTCACATATAATGTATTAAATACACCAGAACTGACTGTTATGATCTGGCCATCTCATCAGACAGGTATAGAAATTTCAGTGCGAATAATTATAACTCTACTGCTTTTCTTGTCATGGTTACCCCGTGGGAAGAGGAACAAGCCAGCTATCTAGGAGCAAAACAGTTAACACAATACTTGGTTTATACTTGAATTGATGGGGATACTTTCACTGTGACAAAGCCTTTATTTTTTGTGGAACATATTGAAGGCAAATTAGGAGAAGTTGAGTCACTAGCCCTGCAGTGCTTCTAATGTTTACAATTTGGTCATATGTCCTTCCACTGCATGGTGGACCCAAAATGCAGTTACTGTCGATGATGACTCTACCAAGATAGTCCTTGTGAGTTCAATCACCTCTGTGTATCAGTTGCATGGAACGTCATCATCCTCATCCACTGGTTCGTCCGGTATTTAAGAAAGAAAAGAAAATAGAGAAATATAAATTTATTGATCGCCTATTGTATACTGAGTCAAATAAAAAATACAAATGCTTACATTCTGCTGATATGATGTCCAATTACGCGAAAGCCACACCCATCTCTGCCACTGTGTCAATTTTTTCAAAATGTATGAAGAAACTGCTGAACTACCTTTGTCCTACCGCCATGACTTTCTCGTCAGCAGATATGCATGCCATTTGTCATGCGTGGCTACCCATCTGATGCCTCCTCCTTCAATGATTCCTTTGATCGCAAGTATGGGATGCGTCCTTCTTCTCTGTTACCACCTGGAGTTCACTTTCGGCTCTTGCTCTGGCAGCTTAACTTCACACTCTCTGCTACTTTCCCAGTGGGCATGAACTCTTCACCACCTTGGCTTCATGTGGTGGCATGTTTTAACCTTGGCCTTCATTCGCTTCCTAAGGACTCAACTCCTGCCTTGCTCTATCACCTTCAGTTTCAAGATCTGTACACGAAATGTCATGATAGTACCTTTGCGTACACTGATGGTTCTTGGACTGACTGTGGTGCTGGGTGTGCCTATGTCATTGATATCAATGTCTTTCGGTATCGGCTTCTGGGACACTGCTCAGTATTTACAGCAGAGCTCTTCACCCTGTATCAAGCCACGCAGTACATCCGACAACACAGGCTTTTCAATTGCGTCATCTGCTCCTTCTTTCTCAGTGCCTTTCAAAGCCTCTTTGTGCTGTACATCATCCATCCCTTAATGCAGCAGGTCCAGGAAAGCTGTCACTTGCTCACTCTGGATGGAGCCACTGTGGTGTTTATGTGGGCTTCTAGTCATGTGGGTCCAACAGGAAATGAGCCTACTGAGGCTGCTGCCAAGGCTGCAGTCCTCGTACCTCAGCCCACTAGTTCTTACAGTCCCTCCGATGATATCTGTGTTGCTGTCTGTCAGCAGGTAGTGTCACTTTGGCATCACCATGGTCCTCCCTTTATGAGAACAAGTTCCTGGTTATTAAGCCTCTTCCAGTGGCTTGGATGACCTCCTCTCAGCCTCTTCACCAAGAGGAGACCATTTTTAACTAGGTTGCGTATCAGGCACTGTCCTTGTAGCCATCACCATTTGCTCCCCCACCACTTTGTGTTCATTGCCCTCAACCTTTAATGGTCCGCCATTTCCTGACAAAATGCCATTTTTTAATCACTTCTGTTCTCATTTGTGTTTGCCGTCTGAGTTATTGGCCATTTTAGTGAACGGTGCGTAGCCTGTCGCCCATGTTTTAATTTTATCCGTCGTAGGAATAGGGTGAAGGACATTTAAGCTGTAGTTTTAACCTTTGTTTCTCTATGCCGTATTTTATAGACCTTTCTCCGCGTCCCTGTTTTTAGCTGTCTTCTCTTCCATCGATTGGGATTGACGTCATTTTTAACTCCTCTCATTGTCTTGGTGTTGTTCTGCAGTCTTGATGTGGGTGCATATGAGTCTAGTTGTTTTTGTGCTCCAAAAAACAAAACAAACGAAAAGTCAAAGGACGTGAAGTTATACTTCCTAGCCAGTATGCCTTGATATCTGAAGATGTGAGAAGAAAGCTTCTATCTTACCAAAGTCTATTACGTAGATTACTCCTTTTTCACCAACTATGCAGAGGAAAGTTTGTGACTTTATGACCCCATTAGACCCAGAAGAGCTGCAAGGAATGAGCCAACAGTTATGGACCAGATGGCAATACACTACCATCCAAACAGTATTACTTACTTCAAGTACACTTACTGAAGTGTGGTAAAAAATACCAAGATGTCAGAGAAAGATTTCTGGAAAAGTTTGCTTCCCAAAACTATAAAAATTAAGACTGAAAATCAAGAAAGCTAAAAGGGTTCATTGTCAACAACTTAAGCCATTATTCCTAAGGATTAGCATTGCTGTTATGACAACATCCCATGCGAATGCTCACGATCTTGGACGTTACTGTTTCAACAGTAACTGTGCGGTGTAGTTCTTTGTTCAGCAGTTTGTTCTTGAAGTAATCTACGGTCATTACCAGATGTATGTGAACCATGTTTATGTTTGAAGTTTTTTCCATGAAGTATTTCAATAAAGTCTTCCCAAAATGATGTTACTGTTTTCTTAGCACCAAAAACAACATAAAAGTGATAAGTGATACGGGAGACTGACAAGCAAATACCGCGTAAGTAACATTCCTGATCCATAAATCCCTCATATCAGCAATAATTAAGCTTTCTAAAGAGTATTTTCTTTGTTTCACTTTTTGTTACAATGCAGAACATCATTGTAGTGCAAAAATGCAAATTTCATGTTGTTGTGAAATGTATCAGGTATTCTAGACGGTTCTCCTGTAAAATTCATATTTTGCTACTTACGTGATATTACTTCTTCACCGATGATTTGCAGCATGAACATACCTCCAGGCATGCCACTGACTTACCTTGAGTTGACCATCTTAATCCCACAGATTTCCCCCTCCCACTCCCACCATTACTGCCCCCCCCCCCCCCCCCCATCCTACTTCTATGTGGGGATTTCAGTTTTCACCATCCCTTGTGATGAAGCACCACTTCATTGGTAGTGGCCTTTAGATTGATTAGCTTCTTACCGATCATGATAAGTCTCTTCTCAGTGGTGGTTCCCCTGTCTAGTTCAGTGCTGTCCACAGCACCTTTTCAGCTGTTTACCTAATGATCACTTCCCACCGTCTCTCAGATTCGCTGCATTGCTCAGTGCATGATGGTCTGTGTGACTGAGACCATTCTCCTGAGATTGTCACTTGCTTTCCACTGCCAGATGGATTGAGTGCCTCAAAGAGCCAGTTGGCAGTTGCATGTCGCTGCTGTTACATCCCCCCCCCCCCCCCCCCCCAACCCTCCCCATCGGACAGCATCAGTCAAGTTGTGCAAGACATTTCTGATGCAATCACCCATATCACTGGAATTGCTATTCCTCTTCCTGCAGTTTCCCTTCTCCACCAACTGTTGCCATGGTGGCTCAAAGATGTTGCAGTAGCTGTTAAGGAGCGCCAAAGAGCTCTGCAATATTTCGGGCAACATCCTTCTCAGGCTAGCCTTTCCACTTTCAAGTGACTTCATGCTAAGACCCACTGCCTAATTGAACACAGTAAGAAGGAATGTCAGGAGCACTGGTCTCATCCCTGGGAACGTAGGTCTTTGCATCCCAGATGTAAAGTAAACCTTATAATCTTCTAGGTCGCCACTGATATACAACTATTCCAAGTCTTATTCTTCAGGGTGATCTTTGCACTGTAGTTTTGATTCTTGCTTGAACACCGTGTGACCCACTTTGTGACAGCAGCATCTTACCTTTCTACTGCAGAAACAAGAAATTAAAGACATCTCCAATCTCCCACCCCACCTGCACCAAGCCGAATCAGATAATGAACCTTTCACTGACTGGGAACCACTTAAGCTCTGTGCCTCTTCTCATGATAAGGTCCCAGGCCCTGACTGAATTTATAATCAGATGATACAACACCTAAATGTAGCTCAAAGGTAGTGTCTACTCAGGGTCTTTGGCCATATTTGGCTCCGAGGTATCTTCCTTTTGCAATTGTGGTATAGTATCGTTGTCCCAATCCGTAAGTCAGGCAAAAACCCAACATCTTTCGTTAGCTACCAACTGATTAGTGTCACCAACATACCCTGCAAACTGCTTAAAAAGATGATTGCCCGCAGATAAGGCTGTGTTCTCGAATCTTGGTGTCTTTTGTCCCCAATGTCAGTGTGGTTTCTAGGAGGGGCAATCCACAGATGACTATGTGGTCAGGTGGGAAACAGCAATATGACAGGCTTTTTCTTAATACCAACAGCTCAGGGCAAATGATGCAGCTTGGTGCCACAACATTTTATTTACCTTTCATGACGGGGGCTTTTGATGCTCCCAACTGATTTTTGTGTGCGAGTTTTTATCCACCACTAGTTGTTCCAGGTGAGAGTCGGCTTGTCACTCAGTTCTCTGTGGATCCAAGAGAAGGGTGTCGTATACAGCTCTAAACTAGGCATCACACTCTTCCTCGTAGCCACCAATGAGCTGGCGATCTCTGTCAGACCACTGGTCGTCCTGCACTGTATGTTGCTGACTTTTGCGTTTGGCGTAATTCCCACTCACTGCCCTCAGCTGAACGCCAGCTCCAATGTGCTGTCTGCAGGGCCTCTACTTGGACACTTTCCTGTAGTGACTAACTCTCATGCGACAAAGCTGGTCATGTGTTTCAGTCATAGTACCGCAATACATTCTGACACAAAACTCTACATTGGTACCTAGTGCATGGACTTTGTTGCACAGTCCCATAGTCTCCTTTTGAAGGAAAGGAAGAAAAAAGCTGACTTGGCTGCCTCATATTCACCAAGTAAAGACTAGCTGCATGTGGAAGCTTAACACTGTCCGCTTCCTATCCCCAGTCTCATGGGGTGCAGAGTGTGTTACTCTTCTCCATGTTTTCAAAGTTGTCTTGTCCTGACTGGACTGTGGTTGCCAGGTTTATGGCTTGGCAGTGCCTTCTGGACTAGTCCCGCAGACAGTCTTCTTGCCAAAGCAGGAATCGTCCCTCTTCAGTTCTAACGATACCAGCTATTGGTCTCTAAGCAATTCAACAGTCCTCTGATCATTCAATTATATCTTTTTTTTTTTTTTTTTTTACGGAGGTTGCTGACATCCTAATACCAGCTCTCAGGTGACATTACTAGTTGGAGTGCATGTTGCAGCCCTCTGCAGGATCTCTGCCTCTCCTCTGTGGATTGATGTGCTCTCCATGTTCTGTTGTGCCCCCCCCCCCCCCCCCCCCTCTTACCTGCTGCCCTTGTTTGGTGCCCAAGTCCTGAATTAGGACAGACCTATTTCATGGTCCTTAGGTCTGTTGCACCCGTGATATTTTGGCATGTGTTACATTCATTTCATTCTTCAGGAGTGCTACACCGACAGCTCTAAAACCATGCGTAAGATGAGATATGCTTTTACATCCATTGCAGATCAGGAACACCATACCGTGAGCATGTACAGTTTTATAGTTGTTGTGGTGGAGATGATAGCTGTTAGCAGAGCCCTTCACTTTATAAACAGGCCTCCCTTACCATGTTGTAATATGTAGTCACTCAGTGAGCAGTGTTCGGGACTTCGACTGATGTTACTCTTGTCATGCTGTGTCCTCTGCTATTTGTGACCCCCTCACTGACCTTAATCATGCTGGTTGCTCGATTGTCTTTTTCTGGGTCCCAAGTGATGTGGATATCCCAGGGAAGGAAATGGCCAAATGTTTGGCTAGAGGAATGATTACTTGAACCCCCCCCCCCTCCCCCCATTCACTTTGACAATCCTAGATATTGATTTGCGGCTGCAAATATGACCTCTACTCACCTAAAGATGGAGTGATATCCCCTTTCGTTCCTCTTGGAAGGATTCCACCATCCTATGTCACCACTGCATTCATCATACCAGGCTAATCCATAGTTTTATTTTGTGTAACAAGCAACTCCCATTTTGCAGGTATGGAGCCTTACAGACTGGTCATATACCGGTGGAATGCCCCTCCTTTTGGCCCCCCATGCTAAGCGTGGCCTTCCAAACTCTCTGCCTCCAATAATGGCAGATGATTCTTATGACAGTTGAATTGGTTCTGTATTTTCTCTTGAAAGTGGTTTTTATGCTCAGATATAATGTTTTAAACTCCTTTGAGAGCAGGGTCAGTGTGGTTGGGGTTGCACTGATTCGTACCGGTCCAATCCATGTACTTTAACTTCTGCTTCAGATATTTCTCAGCTCCGGTATCAGTATCCATTCAGTGCCTTGATTTTTCCAGTCCTGTGTACTTAGATAATTCAGTCAAATTTCTGGAAGACATCACCAACTCCAGATGAACTATCTCTTGGCCGAAGATTTGATGACCTTCCTTTTTAGTCCCTTAACCTGCTAACCAACCACAGAAGTATCATCAGTCCTTTCCAAAGACCTCACCTTTTGCCACAGCCCCAAATTCAGTGATGCTGGACGTGTTAGAGACTGCCTGCAGTGCCTGTCCTCTGCTCAACTCCTCTTCTATATGTTTTCTATAGTAAAATGCTCCCTGTTTGGGAAAAAAATGTTTCTTTTCCGTGAAATCATCATATTTCTTCTTTCAGGGATATATGTAGACATAACTTTCTGGGAATAATTGTATTGCACTTGTTTTCTATTTGGGTACTAAGTTCAACTATGTTATGTTATATACCATTCAGTCACATTAATATGACCACTATCAGAAATCTGAATAACCACCTTTTGGCAAACCAACTACTGTAAGATGTGCAGGAAGAGTGTCAGTGTGGTCTTGGATGTAACTAACAGGGATTTAGACACATGCTGACTCCAGTGCCGTGGCCAGCTGTACTATCTTTGTTGTTGAGGTTCCGTGGTGAAAACAACCTAATCGAGATGGTTCCACAGATTCTGGGTTGGGTTTGAATCCAAGGAGTTTAGTGGTGAGGGGAGTACGGTAAACTCATCCTGGTGCAATTCAAACCATACACTTACAGTACGAAGCGATTGACACATTGTATTGTCCTGCTGGTAGATGCCATTGCGCTGAGGAAATACCAGCTGCAAATAGGTGTGGACATGATCCCCCAAGGATAAATGCATACTTGCGTTGATCCATTGTGCTTTCCAGAAGATGAGAGACTCTGGGAATATCACAAAAAAATATTCCCGAGATGATAACGCTCACTTTTCCAGCCAGAACTATTTTGATAGTTATTGCAAGATATTTGCTTTCAGAGCCATAAATGCCAATGACCACCTGTCCAGTGCAGCATATAGTTTGATTCCTCTTCCAAGGCCACCTGTCACCACTCAGTGGACATCCAGTTGCATCACTGGTGTGCAAATTCCAGCCTTCGTTGCCAATTAACAGCAGTCAGCATGGGTGCATGAACCAACTGCAGCAATGCTCCCTGAACTGTTGTTAAGGAGACACTATTGGTAGCGCCCTGATTCAACTGTGTGATCAGTTGCTCAGCAGTTGTACGTCTGTTCGCCGTACATGTCTCTGCTGCTGCCTTTTCCTCTGTCGCCTGTGGCACACCACAGTTGTCTCAGCAACAGTTTTTGATAGCACCATTTTGCCCTACAAGGTGTACTTCAACCATGATGGCATACAAACAATTTATAAACTTACCCATTTCAGAAATGCGTCCACCTTTGGCCCAAAGAGCAATGATTATGCCCTTTTGAATGTCAGATAATTTGCAGCATTTCCGCATTACGACAATGACTGCAATGCTTCTAGTGCTGTCACCTGCTGTCAGAGTGGAAGAACATTGACTCGTCAGTCCTGGCCTTCTAGACGAGTGTTTCTTTGCACCCTACATGAAAGCAGTGAGTTGGTCAAGGAGAGCATCACAGTTGCGTAGAAGATTGGTAGTTACGAGAATTTGTGCAGTACACCTGAATTTGAACTACTTTGTCTTCTCTTGTAATTCCATTGCATTAAAAAATAAAAATTAATTCTTCACTTTTGTATTCACTTGTTCCGTATTTAAGCTTCTTAAAAAGTAATTTCATTTCATTGAAGTATTTGCTGCTCAGTGTTTGAAGCACAGTGAAGAGAGGTGTCTGGGACTGTCATAGCCAGTCACAGCTCTTTCACCTGATCCAGCATCGTTACTTTCTGTTAAATAGCAACAGGTTCACCCAGTAGCAGCTAAATATTGAAAAGCTCCATTTAAAGTAAATTATCTGATAGTCTTATTTACCAGTTTGTATAGCATGACTAAGGATTGAGTTTTGTTTTCCCATTGAGTTTCTTTCATCCGTTTTCACTGACGCATTGAAAATAGTGCTGTTTTGTAGTTTAAATGTGGTGAACAGACAGATTTGAAAGATATGTTAGAAATGTTTCTATCAACAGAAAACAACAAATTAAAATTAATTTTTTGTCTACTTATGTTCTGAATTCTCTGCTTCAAGAATTGTTGCTGTTACACTACTGAAAATTAGCAAGTTCTCAGAAATTTTAGCAAACTCAGTTAACATTTTTAGCTGTCACAAAACAGTCACATGTATATAAACCTCTTCTCATTACAAATGAAAGAAAATGCTCTTTTGTACAGTTGTTATGTAAGATGAGCTTTTTATGATTGTCTTGACGTTTTAAGTTGCTGTGTTCATATATGCTGGCGATAGCGCAACAATAAATTTTATTCATTTATTACAATAAATGCAACTTATTCCTCCCATTTTTAGGGTACCATGTCTCAATGTATAAACACCAAACCGTTACAGGATTGCTTTTTTTGGTACATCTGTCTGTCTGTCTGTCAAGAACCCTTTCTCTCAGGAACAGGTTAACATATGATGTTCAGATGTATGTCGTGTATTAAGGTATGTGGTCCCTTAGAAGATGTAAGTGTCTTAAGCTTCTAAGTCAATGCATTCAAAAGATTCTGTCATTTATGTCACATATTTTGATACTTGCAAACTCACTCATCAAAGTGTACTTCCCCTGGTCTTAAGAATCATGAAATTCAGCAGGAACCAAGGTTTCATAGTACAAGTAAAGTAAAACAATCTGAAACGTATTGAATTGTAATTATATGACTTTAAAAAATATCTTTTGTCATTTGAACTACATTGTATCCATCATCCGGCAAAAGTGTTACAGTCGAACGTTACTGCTAGCAAACAAATAATGTAAGTTATACTCATGTTTCAGTAAGTAAATAAAAAATGTATTATTGATTTCTCTCTCTCTCTCTCTCTCTCTCTCTCTCTCTCTCTCTCTCTAACTGAAGTTGCCTGCTTGCTTCTTTTTTTATGTCTGGGGGAATACCGTAGAGATTTTGACACAGTCTTGGAATTCCTGAGGCCAATATCATTGAGATCCTCAATTCCCAAGATGAATTATATATAGTGTTGTAAAAGTCCCGGGAATTTAAAATGGAAGAAATATTCCCAGGGAATATTGCTGGCAATATTCCCAGGGAATATTGCTGGCAATATTCCCAAAATTCATAAATTCCTGGTAATTTATGATTAATTAGCAAGATAGCTCAAAAAACCTTTAATTAATAGGTAAAAGCAGTAATTGTATGGTTAAATCAAACTCAAAAACTGAAATATAGTTTAAGTTAAAATTATAATTATGTAAAATTCGGAAATTTATAATTTTAGAAATGAAATCGCTCAAATTAATAGGTCATTGTGGTAATTGTGTGATAAAAAAAATACAAACACTTTTATGTGTTCAAAAAAAAATATTATAATGTAGTAAAAACATTAAAAAAATAGGAATGTAAAATGTTATAAAAATCAAATAAAAACTATTAAAAGGCAAAAGGTTTAGTACAGCATCTTTACATTTCATATTCAGTCTTTTTTAAGTCACTATCACTCTCAATGTCCATTATATCATCTGGATCCTTTTCTTCTTCTGCATTTCCAAATCCAAAAAAATCATCATCATTGTTGTAGTTACTTGATTCGATCTCATCTTCTTCAATCTCGAGGATTTATTTGTCTTCTTCCTGTCCTCAGAAGGAAGATGGTTCCTTTTCTTGAAATGCAACCAAGAAAGTGTACTAAATGTACACTCTGGCAGCCGAAGCTACTTGTGGCCCCAATGTTCTTATGGCTACATCTGCCAAGTCACAAGTACCTCCCAACCCCCTCCACCATGCCAGACGCATGATAATTTTATCCTTATCATCCATCCCATCCCAAAGAAACTTTCTTGAGAATAAGCCTTCCTTGTCTCTGTAGTTACCTAAACTTTCTCTTACCTTTAAGACGTCCAAACCCATATGCTGAGCACAATCACGAACAAAACCTATGGCGCCTAGCAGTTCTGTAGGGTCGAGCAAACGTCCCTGCATTTTAGGATCCAGCATAAATGCTGCGAGATGGATTGGTCCAGTGCTAAAATTTTTTCTCTCGGTTATCTTCTCCATGACTGTCTTTTCTTTGGATTTTTGCATGGGTCATGTTGGTAAGTTTTCTTCCATACTTTTCTCTAGTTTATTTAATTTCCTGACCACTCTTATGTATTTGTGGGTCATTTGATTCAGTGGTTGTGATAAGATCAACAATTGGTTTCAGCAGATTTATCATTTTTTCTATTCTAACCCAAAACACAGCGTCGTCTAGTAGTTTCCTTTTAATAGATGGGTCTAGATCAGCCATTTCATTGATGGCTAATGTTTTGAAAACCACTTTGTTCGATTGCAAGCTCTCCAAACAAAAAAGGTGGCTGCCCCATCTGGTCTGCCCAGGCAACTTCAGATATATTCAATCTTCAATCCTTTTCTCAGAAGAAATTTCATCGAATGAAGCTTTCAGTAGGTGACTGTTTTTGATAGTCTTTACTATAGTTATCACCTCTGCAAAGAACCTTTGAACGATCTGGAATCCTAAGATGTCAGCACACAGTAAATGGAGAAGGTGATACTTTTCTTTCAACAGTGTTAAGGCTGCCTTCATGTTCGGAGCATTGTCAGCAATAACCACCAAAAATTTATCAGGACCATACTTCTCGATGACAGATCTAATTATCTCTGCCAGGTATTCGGCATTATGTCTCTCGGTTTTTGTCATTTTGAAATCTACAAAAAAGGTTCTGGTTTTAAAACCACGAAATTAATTGTAGAATTGTTCCTGATATTACTCCAGCCATGGCATTGAAGATGTAAATTTTTTGTTTCCTGAATTATTTTTGTTATTTCTTCATTCATTTATGTATACTGAGGCTCAAGATAAGTTGTGGACATCGGGAATCTTGACGGTAACTTATATGCACATTTCAATTTTTGGAAAAAATCTATCCATGGTGGGTGCTCTACCGAAAACAACGGGGTTCAGCTTACAAAAGCCGCTTTAGCTAAGGATTGGTTCAGCATCTCGTGCATAAAAAAAATTATCGTCAGTGATAATGAACCATTTAATAAAGGCACAACAAAGAATAAAAACTATTAACTTGTGTCATCTAAAAAGTTATTATTGCTTTTGAGAAATGGGATAAACATAAAACTACTTATTACTTTATTCCCAATTCCAAGTAAAAATTATTAAAAAAAATAATCGATATATGACAGCTACACCTACAGTGTACAGAATTAAAATATTTCTAGTCTACAAAAATCAAACAATGGAAAATCTAGGATGGAATGTAACAAAATTAGAGAAGGAAAGTTGCTACTCACCGTATAGTGGAGATGCTGAGTCGCGATAGGCACAACAAAAAGATTCACACAATTATAGCTTTCGGCCATTAAGGCCTTTGTCAACAATAGACACACATACACACCCGCACACACACACACACTCACGCAAATGCAAGTTGCACACATGTCTGCAGTCTCAGACAACTGAAACCACAGTGCAAGTAGCAGCACCATTGCATGATGGGAAGGGTGACTGGGTGGGGGTAAGGAGGAGGCTGGGGCGGGGAGGAGGAGGGATAGTATGGTGGGGGTGGCGGACAGTGAAGTGCTGCAGTTTAGACGGAGGGCAGGAGAGAAGGTGTGGAGGGGGGAGGGGTAAGTAGCGGAAAGGAAAGAAATTAAAAGATTGGGTGTGGCGATGAAATGACAGCCGTGTAGTGCTGGAATGGGAATGGGGAGGAGACTGGATGGGTAAGGACAGCGACTAACGAAAGTTGAGGCCCAGATGGTTACGGGAATGTAGGATGTATTGCAGGGAAAGTTCCCACCTGTGCAATTCAGAAAAGCTGGTGTTGGTGGGAAGGATCTATATGGCACAGGCTGTGAAGCAGTAATTGAGATGAGGAAAGTCATGTTTGACAACGTGTTCAGCAACAGGGTGGTCCACTAGAAGAATGTTCAGATTTGGGTCTTGCCAAGGCTTTGGTGGAGGTGGTGTTGGTGACTTGAAAGGAGATGTAGCTGGTCTTAAACCAGTCAGTGTTGAAAAAAAAAGCATGACCTTGGATAGTCTGGCCTACATTTGAATGTACATCCACTGTCAATGGTTGATTGATACCCTTTGTGGTTGATGGTCTAGGTGTTGGTTTACTGACAGTGAGAATATGCTTCAATCCTGCAAGGAATTAGATACATTTTTTTATGTGCTTTTCCGTTTTAACTGAATTACCTTGCTTGTATTCTTGAGTACAGGGCTTATAAACAACACGTTTTGCTTTAATATTAAAGAAGTCTCAAACTGCCCCATTTTTTCTTGACCATTTTGCAACAAAGAATGAAAACACAACAATGAACAAAACAGGAAGCAGGCCTACTCAAAGTTATTTGATTCACTTGCCACTTAAATGTTACAATTTCACACTCTCATCTCACACAGAGTTCTAATGAAACTGGTTCTTTAACATGCAAACACAACTATCAACTGAAAAAAAAAAAAAAAAAAAACGGCTGTCTCTCTGAAAGCTGCAGTGATGCAGTTTTCAAGGGGGGAGGGAAAAACTCCATCTTTTGTCTTGTAAGAACTAAATTTCCCCATTACAGCTATTTGTAATTAAATTACCCTTAAGACCTAAACCATGGTTACAATCAACTTAATTAGCTTTTTTTATTTTAATACTTTTTTTAATTTTAATCATCCTACTTTCTATTTTAAATTATAAATAAAACATTTGGATAGGTTTTATGGTTAGGTTTATATGGATCTGGACTTAACCTGGTTGTTTGAACTAAACACATCTTTTCGTTTTCAATGTTTTAAGTATCAAAGAATTAGCCCTAGAACTGCCAAGTGTCGAAATTTATGACTCTTACTTTTTCTAGAACTGCCAACGTCGTCCAAACAAACAGGGTGAGGAAACTATAGTAGGTGGCAGTTTGCTATGTGAACATACTTAGAACATGAATGATTGTGGGACTGAGCCATGATCAGAATAAAGAGGTATTCCTATGGAGCATGATATGACAATGTAAGCCACTTTTTCGTGGACTACAAGAAATTAAAACTATGGTTTGAGGAATGAGGAGTAGCTGTTTTTATGAATTCAAGAAGATATCTGATATTGAGTGGTCAAAATATGTCAGTGACAAAATTTACGTACCAGAAGTCTTCTGCTTCAACCCCACATGAAACCTGTCATCCAACTATTTGTTCAGCAATGACATACACAATTAATTTTTTGAAAGATAGGTAACAGTTCCAAAGGCAATCAAGTTGGTCATCAGATGCTCATAATAATTTCTTGAAATCATTAAGGTACCTATTACTGAGTTCCATGTCAAAAAAATTGTATGGTCCTGATATACTATTTAGACCTCACTTCATAACCTACCATTGTCATTTCTTATGTTTTTCTTTTAGTTTATTTATTCTCTGACCAAAAATAACAACAAAAACTATACTCACAGCAGCACTACTTTCTTTGAGGGACACGTTCCTAGTTGCCTTTGTGCAATCAACTTATTTATATCTTTGTAGGTACTTCAAACAATGGAAAATCCAGGATGGAATAATGACAATATTATGAAAAACATAGATTGCTAATCGCCATATAGCAGAGATGTTGAGTCGCAGGTAGGCACAACAAGAAGACTGTAAAACACATAAGCTTTCGGCCAAAAAGGTATTCATCGGAATTAGCCAAAAAACACACACACAGCCACAGTCTATGGCCTCGGCAGCTAGAAACTGGTTATTTTGAGCAGTTTTAACAGTCAGATTGAAATGACGTGGAAAAAAAACTTAAATAATCGAAAACCAGTTTCTTCAGTGATAACTGCCATCCCTAGAGTAAAATTCAAGCTGAAAGATCTTGATGAAGCTACTAATTGCTCAGGTATCCAAATTCCTAGGAACCACAGAGAAAGATGTTTGTAGATGGACCAGACACACTATGTGTAGCAAAGGTCTCAACATATTCAGTTTGAAAGACTAACCCAATACCTACGCTACTGCCCAGTAACCAAGTGCACAAAAAAAAATATAGAACATGCCCTATCTTGTAGCATTAGGAACAAGACCGAACCCATAGTACTAGATAGAAATTGTCAGCTGCTTTTCTAATAATCCAGAGATCCACCATGAGCAGACAGTCAAAAGTATATTTGGATATCTAAAAGGTACCAAGAGTAGGAAGCTACTGTTCTCTAAACCAGAGGACTGCCACATAATAGACTACTGTGGTGCAAAATGAACTGAAAATTCCGTCATCACCTAAAGTGGGTGTGACATATGTTTAAATATCTAGGAACAGTGGTATCTGAAAATAGTAAGAAACAGTGAACAGTAATCATATAAAAAGCTGAAGCAAAATTTATATCCATTACCTCAGCATGTCAGGAAGCATTATGGCTGGGTCATCCATATATATTACTATGAAGTGTGTTGGTTCAGTCAGGGCATGTGGCTGGAAAAACTTTACAATAAAGACCCATTATTGTTGAATTTCTGAAGGAAAATGAAAAACAGGAACAAAAATTAGAAAGTATGGAATGATTTGCAGACCTTCCATTTTACATGGATTTTACTGCCCACAGTAAGGCATTGCAAGGTAAGAAGCAACTAATTTCTGATTTCATGAGGATCCATCTTAAAAATGCACTTAAAAACAACAACTGCTGACAAAAAGTAGTGTCCACTTTCCTAAGCTCATTGGCGTTACAGAAAACACGGATTTTGAAGACTTCATTGTGGCGTTGAGAAAATTACAAGAAAAGTTTTTTTAACCATTTTGATGACACTGCCAGTTTTTGAACTGTTTTTGAGACCATTTGCCATTTTAGTTAGGAGGGCCCTTTCGCATGTGCAAATGAAACTGATCGATCTGCAGTGTACTTTCTGTTTAAAAGACAAATCGTTCTACATTAAAACTGCGTAGGAGTTCTAAGCTGTTTTCCTTGGAAAGAGTTTGCAATTGTGATACAATGTTTCAATCAATATATACGCATGAAAAGCCTTTTTGAATAATGAAACAAATAAGTGACAACTATGTGGCTACCTGAGTGATGAAAATGTGCAAAATTGTGTGCAACTGTCCATATATGCTGACCGTTTGTATCAGATATAATCAGATATAAATTTTTATTAAACAATGGGTAATCCACTCCAGCAGTATACAGCCTTCTATTCCACATATGCACCAACAATCTTTTTACTTCCCTCGTTTCCCATTCCTCCCCTCTGTGTAACCTCCTTACTGCACGTAGCTGTCCTACCCTCTCCCCACCTTGCCCCTGTGTGCTCCCACAAGCAGCACTTTAGTATCCTCCACCACCACCCTGATATCCCTCCTCCTCCCCACCTGAGCCTCCTCCTTACCCCCACCACCCAGATAGCTTCTCTCGTGATGGGCTGTTGCTCACAGTCTGGCCCCAGCAGCCAGGGACAGTGGTCCTTTGTTTGTGTGTGTGTGTGTGTGTGTGGGGGGGGGGGGGCTAATTCAGAAAAAGGCCTTTTCACCGAAAGCTTACTTGTTCAGCTGTGTTTTTGTTGTACCTATCTCCATCTGAGTATTGTCATAAAGTTTTATTATGTATCCAGTACACCAAAAGTAATTAAATAATTATGAAAATATGTTTTGTAGAGAAACCTGAAATATGAAACCAAGTCACATCCTAACCATTCAGGTTCCTTGCAAGACTTGATTTCCATGTGGAGCTCTGTTTCTCCTCGTCCCCTATTCGCACATAGACATATGGTGTGACAGGGGAGAAATGTGCAATCGTGCAACAGTGATCTGTTAGCACACAAGAAGGGTGTGTGTGTGTGTGTGTGTGTGTGTGTGTGTGTGTGTGGGTGGGTGGGTGGGTGGGTGGGTGGGTGGGTGGGTGCGTGCGTGCGTGCACCCAGAATTCTTGGTCATCCCTGCTCTATGGCCTCAAAGGTTAATCAGCAAAATATCTCCACACCCCAAGAAGGATCCTATTAAACTATTGTGTGACAAGACAATCACTGACATGTCTGACTACTAACTACAAGAGTTGAATAAATACTTTCTTGCAGTGAACACATGGTGTGTCATGGGGGCGATCACTCTGTTTTTAAATAATTGAAAAGCCACGATCGCTTCAATCGTTTATTAGATGAACGGTTTCAGCACTCTGAAGGTGCCATCATTAGATCTGTGAAGGTATAACATAACAGGTTTGAGGAAGGGCTTACGTGAGTTAACTATATACATTACAATTATTATAGAACCATATACCTGAAACGTGGATTAACATTTATAAAACTATATGGACATCATGGCATATGAGGCAGACCATTTGATAAAATCACTGTCACAACCAATAAAAAATAATAAAAAACTGCTCCCATGGTCGTTCTTTCCATAATATATAAAACTGAAGTCATCAGATAAAACTACCACTGCTCGCCTAACACCGGTCAGCATCATCAGTGCCCTATTCCACGCAGGCTTACCTGCTGTGATTCTAGCGGTTCACAACCGGCCACCAGATAGTGCTGTCCAAGCAGCGCATACACAGTCCCACAGTAAACCACTCATTACTACCAAAACACAGCTTTAATATAACTGCTTGTCACATACCCATGCAAAGCCCACATTTGCGCATACATTTCCTTTACATACTACAATCACTATAAAGTACGTCAATTACAAAGTAAAAGCATCTGAGGCACAGACACTATCCATTAGCGCCTTACAAAACTACATATTATAATTTACCTTTATTCATATAAGGACGTCAGGAATATGCACAGAGAAAACTGTTCATAACATGATTAAGTACAATGTGACGAGCGATCAAAACCTGTATGCTGGGCTTTACCTGTCTAGGCACTATGGTCTTAGGTATTGTAAGCGCTAAAAAAGAACATATTCACTTGCTATAAAGTCTCGCACCATCTATACATTCGTTATGAGCAAGGTACGAATCAACTACGAAAACCTGCATAGGCACATGCAATTAAGGAATGCCAGGTCAGAAGCAAACCGAAGGGCACAAGAACAGGGAGGAAATGACAAGCGGACCAAGATGCACCGTGATTCCACGTATGCTCCCATCGGCATGGCACTCATTTCGTCCATGGGCCTCACCGAATTGGAAATAATGACAAACTATGTTACTATGATACCAAAACCACAAGCGTTCTAGCTTCATACACAAATATATCTATACAATATAAAAATAAATAAAATAAGAACGTAACGAAGACATGCTTCGCAGGCAATGGTAATCACCGAGTAAAGTTTTACTGGCGAAGCTGGCCAACTACACTTCAAGCCTTATAACAAGTATTTACTTTACCAAGGTAGGCCCTCCTAAAAAACAACATTAGCAGTATTCTAAAGGTGGCTTTCCGAGCATAATAGATACACAGCACGCATCACAATGTGTGAATAGGTCACACAGGGTCTCTAGAGCACCGCATCAGATATGTCAAAGAAATTATGATCCGCCGATTCTAACTGGTCGTTCAACAATTTTCTCGGAAACCTCTTTCTGTTTTTGTAAATTTCAATGTTTTCCAAAACATTGAGATTGCTTCCTTTCGGTGCTTTATGCAAGATTTTCATACCTTGCTGCATATCAGTAATTTTATGATTCAAATCCCGCAGATGGTCACCCAAAGTGGATTTATTGTGGGTACTCGTGTGCTCACGAAAACGTGTAAAAAAACGATCTCCCTGTCTGCCCCATATAAAAGCCTTCACCCCCGTCACATTATAATCTGTGTACCCCTGTGTTTCTAAATTTATCGATGCTTTCTTCAATCATGTGCCTAAGTTTCGAGCGCAAACTATTTTTCGTGCTAAATGCCAGGACCACACCGGACGTAGGAAACTGTCAAGGTAAATTTTCATTTCTGTTAACCCTTTCATGGGCTGTGGGAGATATATTTCCCACTAACTGTATTTCTTTACTACTTTATGAGAATACGTCGTACGGCCTACGTACACTCCAGGCGTCTTGAAATATAGCTTTAGGGGCCAAGGAGAGTATACATCCTATCAAATAACGATGTTTTAAATGCTCTTTGAAAGTATACTTATCACCAAAGCAGTGTCTCAAAGCAACTTCGAGAGTTTAATTACAGCAAAATTAATATATTTTTTCTGGTCCTGAGGAAGCATACTTATCACCAAACAAGGAAAATCCCAAAATGTTTCGAAGTGTGTCTTACCACCACTGCATGTGCCTGACATCTTGTATTATGCTACACCAGGAGTTTAAAAGCTGCCTGTTTGTTGTAGGATCACTACTGTTGTCAGAACACATGGCTTCATTTCTGCAGAATACATTATTGTAACTTGTATTAACTAATGTCTTTATTGTGTGATAAATGACATTTCTAAGACTGTTTTCAAATTATGGTAAGTAAACATCAATATCAGTAATAAATGTAATTTGAAAATTAGGTCATTATTTATTGTTCGTCTCACAATGTTTCGTTACCTTTTGTAGCAAAAATGTCCAAGAGGCAAGTCTGCACAAAGAAATACATGCCAGAAGCACCACTGGAATTGCTTATTTTCACTACCTACTGATCCTGAGGATTCTTAAACTGAAAGTGATGTGAAGTTACAGAAGATGAATTAGTTTCAGACATGTGTGAGGACCCTGATCCATGTTTGATTCCACAATCTGAAATCAAAAGTAGTGCAAACGGTTCCTATGCTATGGACATTGAGATTTCAAGTGATGGTACCAAAAGTACAGAAGAGCCATTGGCAGAAGAGGACTGGTCAGGTGACACTGCTGTCTTTGACTGCTTGCTATTGATATGTAAGGAGAACCATACTCAGCCCAGAGGCAGAGAGAGACTACTTCCTTCATTTCTGTATCTACAACTGAGATGTTGGATCATGTGGTTCAGCAGACAAATCTGTGTTCAGAGCAGTTGAAACAAAAACAGCAGTCTGATCAGACTGAGGTGACAAATAACTGGAGGAGTTTATCTGTATGCGAATTACAGACCTGGATTAGTATGAATATCTGTATGGACAGTGCTGTATTGCCAAGCGAAGGCAACAGTGAAGTTTGAATCTGCCCCAGGTCAGCTTTATATATTGAAGTCCATGATATGCAAATGTATAAATGACAATAGGCTAAATCCTCCAAGAGGGTACCTCTTACAACCTTTCTCAACAGCAGATTTTAAGCTATACACTGCCAGTAAGGCACTGACTGTGAATGAAAGCATGACACCTTTCAAGGAATGAGCATCAACTGATATATGCCTTTAAAGCCAATCAAATGTAGATACAAGGTGTGCTATTTAACAGACTCAGACAGGCTATGTCACAAAATTTGATGTTTATGCAGGAAAATCAGACAATGGATTTGCAGAAAATACTCTGAGAGCATGTAGTCATTAGACTGACCCATAGTGACGGTATGGTAACATTTGACAACTTCTTTGCCACTTTGAATCTAATGCAAATGCTGTTGACATTGGTATCTATTCTGTAGGCATTGTGAGAGCAAACCAGAAAGGACTTCCTTCAGTGATGAAAGAAAAATGTACCTTGAAAAGAGGAGAATTTCAGTTCCAGTGCTAATGCAGCTGTAGAATGGATGGTCAACAAACCTGTCACTATTTTGATAACTTCAGACAACTCAAGAGACACTACATTTCTCTCAAGGAAGAGCAAGAATGGTACTACCATCAGTTTTACTTTTCCAACAGCTGTAGCAACATATAATAATATAATGGCAGGCATAGATCACTTGGACTAACTTGGAGAACATGCAGTAGGCCGATGTTCTTGTAAGTTATGACATTGGATTCTGTGCTTCCTACCAGACATTTATTGTTAATGCCACCGTATTGAACAGAACGAATAAAGGACAAGCACTTTCGATTGTAACTCACAAAACCATTAATAGGTTGCTTCATGTACTCTACAAATAGACTGTCCAGTAACCATTGTAACCAAAAACAATTCTGTACTAGATCATGGTTGACTGGCAAAAGTGAATCATATGCCAGGTTTGGAAAAGACATACAGACAGTTCTACAAAAGCTCAATATGAGAACAAAATACATGTGCTGCAGCTGCAGAGTACCACTGTGTATCGAAATATGCTTCCACCAGTTTTTTTGTGGTCTTCAGTCCTGAGACTGGTTTGATGCAGCTCTACATGCTACTCTATCCTGTGCAAGCTTCGTCATCTCCCAGTACCTACTGCAGCCTACATCCCTCTGAATCTGCTTAGTTTATTCATCTCTTGGTCTCCCTCTATGATTTTTACCCTCCACGCTGCCCTCCAATACTAAATTGGTGATCCCTTGATGCCTCAGAACATGTCCTACCAAGCGATCCCTTCTTCTGGTCAAGTTGTGCCACAAACTCCTCTTCTCCCCAATTCTATTCAATACCTCCTCCAGTTTATGGAAACTAAAAAAAAAAAAAAAAAGTTATGTTCTTTTGAATATTTGTTTGGGAAAGAAATGTTATTTGTTTATAGGCACCAAATTGTTAACATTTAATATAAAACATTGGTAAACATGAAAGATAAATATTTGTAAATAAAGTAAATTAAAAAAACAAAACATTGTTTTATTTTTTATGTGTAATAGCAACATACAGAGCTTGTAAAAGGGAAGTGTAAAATCCATTTATCACCATTGTTTAACAGTTCACAGAGATGCCGTGGTGGTGTGTATACCACCTTAGTTTTTGGTTCTAAATCACAAAAATTATGTTATAAAAAAAAGTAAATGTAGTCAGTCGATCACAATTCCAATACAATAGCAAATAAAATTATCTTTGCTGAGCTGCTACAAAAAATTTTCTCGCGAAGGTGTTACACAGTCAGTGTCACTTAACTAGATTTTTTTTAAAAATACACTTCATTCAGTAGAATACAGTGAACAGCCATGTCACTAGTTTTCAAATACACACAGTGCCAGATCATAGCCTCTTCCCTTTCTTCATATGTGTGCAATGTCCATTTAGAGCAACAGGAGGAAGCAGAAGCAGTGAGTGGTAAAAGATAAATTATTGTCAAATGTTACATCCCAGCAGCTGTTCACACACATTGTATGTACAAAATATGATATACTTTGCAGCCAGATGACTACAGCGGAAATAATTTATAGAAGATTCAGTTACTAAAGTAATGTAACCTATCTGCTAAGCTTTTGCTAAGGTCATCAGAGTTTTGATGCCGTTTGTCCTGGGGATCTTGGAAGACAACTAGCATGTGTAAAACTAGTTCTGTTCCCAGCCTGTTTTTGTTGGATGGTGAACTGCTATTTCCCATAAAATTCCAAAGTCGAGTACATCTTTAGTATGTTATGCACCTATGTGCAGAGTATTTATTTTCCAGTCATCTACATACTGTAATTCATTGCTGGCACATGTTCTAAGGCATTTGTTTTGCCTACTTTGTAATCTAAACTGGTCTGTTGAGATGCTGTGGCAAACCAAGTTTGTTTTTGGATTCCTGTCTCACTGGTATTAAATTATATGCACAGCAACTGAAGCACATATTGTCAGTCTCATTTCAAACATTGGTAATTTTGGCATGAAGTAGGTAATTTTGTAGATCCAGAACATACTTATTACACGAGGCTTGTCATCCAATGACTACAAAAGATCTATATTTGAGGAATAGATACTGGGAAGAAGTGCTTAGGTGTTCTGAGAAAACACTTTGATGAATATTGACAAGGAACTCCTTGAGTGCCAGGTTGCAAGTTCAGTCTTTAGTAAGGCTCGTTTGAAAGTATTGTGTTAACAATTCTGACAGGAAAAATATTAGCTGCTAATGACTCACAATGTGCACCTGGAGGGCACAGAAAAAGTGTGGGAGGTGCAGAGCTCAACCTTCAGTGGCATGTATGCAAAAAATTGACATTGTCAACATTCAAGAAATGTTCAAAACAAACCATTAACTTGCACCGTGAACACAGAGGGGAAAAATGGTGCACCACAGTGATCACAAATGTTTGCACCATCAAGATCGAAGGTGACCTTCTTTGCAGTTACAAACTGTACAGGACATTCAGCTAGGTAATCAATTCTGAAAGAATGCATGTGGAATCACATTAGAGTAACAGGGTGATGAGAACTAATGGAATGTGAGGGCATGGAACCGAATGCTAAACAGTCTGTCGCGAAGCTTATTGTGAAATTGGCTATCCTGTAATGCATCGCTTCGTATAGTGCGATAATATGTTTTATAGGCATGGAAAAAACAAACACCCAGAGGCTGAATTTGTGTAGGTGGTATGAATTGCAATGTCATACGTTTTTCAGGACAGATAGTTTGCTCTTAAGGAGTATGACTTTTATACAAGGACCAGGAATTAAGCCAAAGCAAGTTCTTTTGACCAGCTATTGGCCAAAAACAGTGCTTGTACATTAATGTTAGTTCTCTTATGCCCGTTTTCCCACTCCTGCTTGTACACAAGAGAGAATCATAGGTGGCAGAGCACCTTCAACTTGTCACAGTGCAATGAATAACTTTCCAGTCAATTTACCATGCAGATTAACAATCAGCATAATTGTATACAAGTGTGTTAAGGTATTTATATTAGTTGATCTTGATGCCACTCTCTTGGTACCTCTAATTTCCAAGGTTTCTTTCATATGCACTTCCACTTCAAATTCTGATTGGTCTGAGATGAAAACAAGTTCCTAAGTTTGTTTATCTCTTCTACAAATTTTCAGGCTGATTCTGCAGTTTGCTGTGCATCATTAAGTTGACGCTTTGTTTGAAATTAGTTATCTTACGTCCTCCAATACTGTAGCACTGTTTGAAGTTAAGCAAACATTCACTGCTTCCTGTGAAATCACTATAATCTATGTCATGCACAGTTTGATGTGCATAATGTAATAGATCACTATCATGCACATCCTGTAAATTGTAATGAGCATCCTGTGCAAACACCTGTTTTTGTAACCAGTTTGCTGTGTCCTTCCTTGAATATCCATAGTTTCTCTTATGCGCTACTAGTTATCTTTAGTGTCATCTCCTTCGACAAAAATTGCTCTTTATTATGTTTCACCAGAGACAGGATTTGTTGCTCCCTGTTCTAAAAGGATGATGAACTACATGGCTCAGTACGGGTTTCAGTATAGCTTTCACTTGTAAAGCATATATTGTCGTCATTGTATTCCTCACATACATTGTCCACACAGTCGAGCTTATAATACACAACACATTCCACCGACTCGCCTTGCAGAAACACAAATGTTTCATCTACCATTTCTTTCTCACACTCTGAAATTCCTTGGATTCCTCTATGATGAAATATAAACTTTGGCAAGTGTTGTTGTAGGTATATTGCAATGCAATGTTTGCTTTGTTTATCATTGCCATTGCCATTGCTCCGCTTTGTATCGACACCTGTAGCACTGTTGTAAGTTAGTTGGTGACTACGCAGTTCGACTACATTGTGTAAACTCATGCTGTGCTCACCATTGGATACCTCGAGTTCCACCCCCTGTTGCCATTAGCAGCCAAAGTTGTTGCATGGTAGACAATGTATGGGGCGTTGAATGCCATAAACATCATTGGCCTTTTGCTGCCTCCCACTCAGTGGTTTCCTTGTGAAAAGAATTACCTTAGTAAGTTCAGGGGTACGTTTTATCTCATTGTTACCTACAAATTTTTATAACTTATGGTACTTTGTTTATTGTATATAAGCATAAAGTGTTTAAAAAATCACATGAAATGAAGACAAATACTATTGCTCAGTGTAAGTCATTAGACTATGTGCTCTTCTATCACTAAAATGGCTGAATATATTACTGTTTTATTCAAAATAGAAATTCCAGCAAGAGGTTTTCTTTTTTTTTTTTGGGGGGGGGGGGGGGGGGGAGATTCATAAGAGGACTGTGAACTCCCTGTCTGAAACATTATTGCTGATGAAGATACTGTTATATTAGGTGACCAAATGGGCCTTCCCAGTAAAATAATTTATTGTATTCTTCTTGATTTTGCTGCCAGATTGTAAAGTCAACTGGATATAACATTTCAGTGGTCTACCTGTGCATGATATGAAGATAAATGATTTATGTAAGATGTAGTTATTGTGATAAGTAACAGTTTCGGACAGTTCCTGAGGTATCAAGAGATCACCAGTTTGGTAGTGGAGGGAAGTTTGGAAGTTAAACTAGTAGAGGGAGGGAGGAGGCCAAGGCTCAAATTGAGTAAGTAGGTTGAAATGGATGTAGGCTGCAGTCATTTTGCAAAGATGAAGAGACTTGTACAGGGTAGACTAGCACAAAAGGCTGCATCGAACCAGTCTGTTTTTGTTTTGGATAAACATGAGCCAAGGTCTTTCCTGTGATGGAAGAATCTTGCTTATAAATGTTTGTCATGAGAAGGGAACTTCCAGTGACACTGAAAATGTGGATCAGGCCAGCCAAATGGTGAGGTTATTGCCTCGTGATAAGGAAGAAATCCAGTTTTGACTCCTGACCTTGGTAATGATTTTCAGTTGGCTCTTTCGATGCAAGTCTGTTTGATGCTGTCTTTGCTATCAACACCTGAAGAAAACTATCAATTGTAGGTTCTCCAATGTTGGATGTGTATCTTGAAATGGCATATCTTCCAGTAACAGGATTATGATGTATTGCAAGCCATACCCATATCTTTGCAATGTTATACTCTCTTAAAGAAGTGTGTGTGGGTAGAAGGGTGGGGGTGCGCACGCGCGCAGCCCCTCCCATCCGCCCACCCGCACTTTATTGTGGCTCACTAACTAGCCAACCAGTAAGAACTGTGTGGTATCTGCTGAGCAGTAATGTTTTCAAGTATATTTTCACAATTTGTCAAACTAGCTTTCTTGAAAAACTATAGTCTCTTTTTTTAAAGCCAGATGGCATAAGGCAATTTTCATCTCTGCACACTTTTAGTAGACCAATTGACAGGTAATGTTTGCAATTAGGGGTAATATTTTGCTTTAATGTTAATTACCCTTGTTGTTTGTTGGGAACTGAAATGATGATTTAGTTACACAGCTGTTGTAATTATTACTTGTGCTTATTTCTTTGGAATGCCTTTACTGATTTTTGGTGAGGAGAGCAAAGTTTGCCGTGATCCTTAGACTTTGTCCAGTTGTGTGGTGATAAAGGGAATCAGTTGTGTGTGTATCAGTCAGTGTTCTGACATTTATGTTCATTGCTTGTTACACAGTTTGCTGATATTCAGTGCAATAAGACACTGTGCAAGAAGTGTGTTACACATAAAATAAAAAATATGGATTAACACATTATACATGTGAAAGAATAACAGCTTATGGTCGATATAAAACAAAATGAGTGTCCAGTCAGCGTCAAATAGTGAATGCTTTCTCCTCTTTCATAGCTTGCTGCTTAGTACAAACATTTCAAATTTTAAATGTATTCAGATTGCGTAACCTATCCTTTCTTATACTTTTTAAAGACAAGGTTATATTTTGGAATTTTTGTACGTAATACATGTGTGTGCTGTGCCATGATTCATTTAGTTTTATAATCTAATAAAAAAGTATGTTACTATTATAGGTATAAGTGTGTTTGTTAGTTGTAGAACAGCAGTTGAAAATTTGTAACAGCTTTATAATTTTTGCTTCCAGGATTGAAATTGCTGAAAGGTCGGGAAGTCTGAAAGCTAATTTCATTTGAGATTTACATCAACAAATAAAATTTAAATCAAGATACACAAATTAGTCTTTCCAAATCTGATTGCACTGGTTAAGCCAGTGATGGAGGCGGGAAAAATATCATCCAAGTTGTTATGCCAGCGATGCATACAGTTGTTGCCAACAGTGAATGAATAAATACTGAAAATAAATTGAAAACAAAAAATGCTGGGAGGATAAGTTGACTGAAATTACACGTATAAGCATTACAGATAGAAAGCTGTTCAAAACTAATGGAAGATAGATTCTCATTCAGTTATTTATCATTTGTGCTCAATGCCAAAAATGAAACGAATGAGTGTTTTTGTTGTTTGCAGCAGTATTGATAGCTATATGTGTTGTGTCTAGACAAGACAGCCTAGACACAATGAGAGGAAGCCGAAAGGCACGCGCTTAAACTCACGCAGGCTGGCGTGAGGTCTGAAACAGGATACGTAATGAATGCTATAAAGAAAAGTACGTAGCTTCTGGAATACTTAACTTTAATCCACATTTGTAGAACATCTCTCTTGACGGTACATGTTATAACTACTAATGGACCGCAGCCGATTTAAATGCTATCACCTAGCAAGTGTGGTGTCTGGCGGTGACACCACAATATGGATCCTTTGTCCCTACCACTGTCAGTTCGTCCTGGTTGTGAAGGCAGGAAGGAAATGAAAGAGTTTAATGTTGCATCAACACCAAGGTCATTAGGGATGGAGCACAATCTCGGATTATGAATGGATGGAGAAGGAATTTAGCCATGCCCGTCTCAAAGGAACCATCCCAGCATTGACTTGGAATGACTTAGGGAAATCATTGAGAATCTAAATCTGGATGGTTGGATGCGGATTTAAACTTAATCCTTCGGAATGCAAGTTCAGTGTGCCAATCACTGTGCCACTTCACTTAGTTTCCACTTGCAAGAACTGCAGCTGATTGTAGCATGTGTCTTGTTTGCCCATATTGCAGCTGCCGTTGAACAAATTTATTGTTTCATAAAACTTTCACACTAAGCAACTGATTGTATGTATAACCATTAACTTATCCGATACTGATTATCTGTCAAACATTATGTGAAGAGTATTCCCACTGAGTGGCAGTTAGCATTCTATTTTATATAATCATTATGTTAAAGTTGCTTTATAATATGGTACTTAAAAGTATATGTTTAAAATAGTTACATAGATAGAAATTCAGTAATAAACTTTGAATGGTTTTGTGTACTGATTCTTTATTTAATTCAAAGTAAAAAAAATATGTTCATATCTGAATTTGCTTTTTTGCTGTTGTGCTAAAAATTCGTTTTAAAAATACAATGTTTTGAAAAGTGTATTCATTGAAGCAAAATCTGAACACTGAACGAAACGCAAAATGTTGTCTGAAGTGCCTCTTTTTCTGAAAAAACCCAAAAAATTTGGATTTCAAGCGGCAAGGAGTAACATGTAGTTTTATAACTGAAGAAAAACAAATACTAAAAAAAAAAAAATACATGCTTTTGGCTTTGTATTAAAGCCTCATTACATTTCCGCAGCTCGTGGTCGTGCGGTAGCGTTCTCGCTTCCCACGCCCAGGTTCCCGGGTTCGATTCCCGGCGGGGTCATGGATTTTCTCTGCCTCGTGATGACTGGGTGTTGTGTGCTGTCCTTAGGTTAGTTAGGTTTAAGTAGTTCTAAGTTCTAGGGGACTGATGGCCATAGATGTTAAGTCCCATAGTGCTCAGAGCCATTTTAACCAACCTCATTACATTTTATATTCATTCCATGGTCTTATCTGTAAACAGTGTCACAAACTTTCATCTTAAAAGATGCACCCAAACTGTGATATGCCATTGTCTGCTCAGTTTCACAAGCGAATTAAAATGTTGATGACTGATGATGCAGAGTTCCTTGTAGTCCTGAATGAAATGTACCCTGTTGACCCAGACAGTACTGAGTGAAAGTATGCTAACAAACTCTCCTTCAGATCAACGCAATGACTGATGGTCCTCTACATTTTGGACTCTAAAAAATATTAAGAATATGGAAGTCATCACTGCTCCACTAAGTGTCAAGCTCTGGCTTTGGCTTCTAGTTCACTATAAAATGGAAATTGTTGAACAACTCCATGAACATGATTTTGTTCAAAGTAGAATATTTTGTTGCCTGAAAATTGTATGTTGTTGCCGACTGATGAGGCACCCTTCCATATGTATGGTAATAACAGTATGCAAGTCAGTGGTAAGTCTTCATCTACTTGGTTGCCTTCCTCTTTGTTGCATTTACTCTCATTCCTAAACCACACTTTGCAAGTTTGTTTTTCCCTGTCCAAAAAGTATTAAAATGTAACAGTATCAAAAGGAGAAGTCAGTTGGCAAGACTAAAATTCCGAGAAGGCAGAATAGTTGGCTAATTCTTATCATCGTGAGCCTAAAATCCGTATACTTTCCAATGGAAACTTTACGTAGTTCGTGACACTTGTAGTGACTTCCTCAAGGAGGAAAGAATTACAGGTTAGAAAGGAGGAGCAGATGAGTCAGATCATCAAGATGCACTAATAATGACTAGAGGTTTACAAAGGGTGCAGTAGTAAATAATCAGTAGGTGATGCTACAAGGAAACATTTTGGTTTGGGAAGGAAATTCCCATTTATGCCGGTCATATGATTCACACAGATGGCTTATGAAAGACAGACGTTTGTTTTGCAAGTTTCTACTTGTTACATGATTGTGACCTCCTTTTAAGTATTTGTTTGAAACCCAACATTTATTCCAGAATGAATTTCCATTCTGCAGTGGAGTGTGTGCTAGTTACTGCAAATAAAATTTCTCTCTGTCTTTTACTTAGGCTACAAATTTAAGAATAATCCTCCATCTTCAAGCGCGTTACTGTGGGCAGTTACATCCATACGGCGTAGTATGGATTATCAGTCTCCAGTTAAAGAACTGTGGCTAGAGTGAGAGGATTATGAACCCTATGTGGTGTGTGCTGTGCAACATCCAGTTCCATGTGGCTGAAACTGTCCATAGTCAAATGATTGAAGATCAGTGGTTAATCTTTCAAAACTGCTACCCTTCAATAAAAGTGACTGTATCAAGGGCTGATTTTTTTGTACTGTAACTACTACCTACTTTGTACAGGCGTCAAATGGATAAGCATGTGATGAATTTACCCAGCTGATTAAAACGTGACATATGGAAATATCTGAGCAGCAGGGTTAAAAGACGTTGCACTGCACGTGTGGTGTATGGTCTCGTAAAGTTTTTATTGGTAGTATGACCCATATAATTCAAGGCTGGTAATCCCATTCTATGCCATCTGGCTATAATTATCCATAGTCAAATACCAACCAGCAGCCTTAGCTACATACGTTATAGCGAGAGAAAATTTTATTTAAATTAATTATTAATAGCTGTGAATGGGGATCACAGATTGATAAGCTTATCATAATCATTATTGTTTTATATTATTTGTAGACATATATTATTGTTTATTATCCACCTTACCATTTGTCTTTGTAACACTCTCTATGGCATGTGATTATTGCTTTGCACTTAGAGAAATTTGTTGATCGTTATGTAGCTAGGGTTAAAGGTTTTGCTGAGGTTCAGGGTTTCTGTATTTTAATTTTGTTTGTTTTACTTTTCTGGACACAACCTGAGAAAATTTCAGATAATGAACGTGACTAATTGTGGAAAATTTTGTTGTAGTGATTACCAAGAACAGCAACTGCAAAAAATAGGTGAATGTAAGTACTATGTGTTAATTTCTCTATTTTGATAAGACACTGTAATTTCAGGTAAAGGCAGAATGCCCTCTATGCAAACAAAGTTTCCAGTCCATAATACACAATGTCAGATCTATTGAGGACTATGATCAGTACGATTTATTACCAAATGAAACTGCTGCAGCACCCACTGCTACAACCACTGTATCAGTCACTGCTTCATACCATTGGACACTGCGCGACATGCCAAGATTTCGATACAGGTGAGATAAAGTAACATTAGAGCATGCTCATGTAGACAACAGAAGGGGTCAATAGAAGAAAGTGCTAACCCTCACTTTCACTGTCACTGCTAACCCTCACTTTCACTGTCACTAGTCTGATCAGGGTTGTCAGTAACTACTAGTTCTATTTGTACCATTAGAAAGAACTGTCTACTAAGTATATTGTTTTGTCTAACTGCATTTACTTTCTTGTCTTTGAATTTAACCAATATATAATGTACAATAACTCAAAATGAAGCTCTTGTGGCCTAGTACTTCTGTCAACCTCTTCAGTTCTTTGCCTTACAAAGAATGCTCCAGGGAAGCCCTGTGGTTTTAAAATATGTTTCAATTCTTTTTGTGAGGGGGGGGGGGGGGGGAGACAGATTTCTACTTGACCACTTGTGCACTGTTTTCGTTTGTGATCGTAGATTATGCTTTTATTTTACCTCTAGATGTGTGGAAATGATAGAAGTGTGTGTGTGGGGTGGGGGGGGGGGGGGGGGGGGGCGGCATTGTTTCCGGTAAGTCTAAGTACATAGTCAAATTAAAAGCTGTTAATGGTTAAAAGTTAAGTAAGAGAATATAGGGTATGCCTATATCATAAAACCTCATCTCAAATTTTTTGACTTGTTGCATATGTTTCTAGGAGATCTTAGAGTGATGAATTGTGAACAACACTACCGCTTTGCATGTAGTAATGTAATCTCTGCCTTCTGAAAAGAGAATTTTATGTTACTTGGAGGTTAGTCAATTTGAAATGACCTCTTTTGAGAGTATGAGAAGAGCACAATTTGCGGTGTTGTCTACTTCGTATCCGTTGATGGCAGCATGTGTCAGATGTCCCTGCCCAGCGAAGTCTTTCAAGGAAATTATTGTTTGTTCAAAGTGTTGTAAGAACTATATGCAAATATTTATGTGGCCAGCTCCTCTTATGGCTGACATTGTGTGAAACTGAAGCATGTTATTCACAGTATACTGGCTTCAGCCATGACTAATTTATGAACATGAGTTTCACTCAGTAATAAGAACTTTTTGGAACATAGTCCTTAGGAAAACATTGATCAATGAAAATGTATTGAAATTGTTTCAGTGTCCAGATGAGGCATTAAATTCTCCATCTAACTCTAGAGCTTCATGAAAATATGTAGCTTTTTCAATACACATCACACCTGAAACAGAACTCTTCTGCTCATTTGTGGCTAAACCATTGCAAAAGAGCAGCATCTAATTCATCAGATTTAGATCTTTCCATGTTTTTTCAGTCCAGATGGTCCAGAACTAGAATTTCATTTCTTGACAAAAGCCTTTATTTTCTGCTTGTTCTTTTTAATGTGCCAAACAAGTCTGCATTCCAGTACCGTAATCAGCTCTTAATTTTGCAGCAGTTTCCCCCTTCTCAAATCTTTCAGTAATTCTAATTTTTGTTTTAATGTCAACTTTTGTTTCTTTCCTTTCTTGATCATCTCTTTTACACATTCCTTTTAACTTGCTTAATTGAAAATGCTGACTAACATCAGAAAACTGAGTTTGTTTTTTATTTATATGGAAAAGGCTGATAGATGCAATGTAAATGGTAATCTGTTCTCACCGGGCTGTCATTTCAACAATGGAAATGGCAGTTGTTATCACATGGTGGGTTGTTTATTGCTCCTTTGCAGAGAAAAATATTGCACATATTTTTTAGATGCACGAATAATCTGCAAACTGAATAATCCACACATCAATAATCAGGAGTACATTGTAATTTGTCTGGTTATTGGTTTTGGTCTTTTAGTGGGCCATTTTTTACCCCTAGGTGACAGCAGGCTGTTCAACGTGCCTCCTGAGTGGTCTGCTCCACATTACCAGCTCCTGCTGTCACCAATGAGTAAAAAGTTGTTTGATAAAAGACTGAAACTGATCACCAAATGAAGTATATACAAGTTACATGTTATCTAGAATGTTTTATTGAAATAATTTTAATATCATTCGGCGGTGTTCCACCACTGTGGCTTTAAGTATCACAATGGATTCTAAAACACATAGTACTATGTGTGTGCTACAGAAAAGATATCTGCTACCCAAATCACAGCATTTGTCTGTTTTATGCTTCTGTTTCTTGGTACTAAGTAATAAAATGGCCACTACTGTTGCTCAGTAATAAATTACAGCTTTCGAATAGTGTTGTGAATTATGAATATACACACTACTGCCAGCTAGAGGATAATTTTGATACCATTTCTAACTTGTGGGTGGATATGTCTCTTAATTATATTTTTTATTTTACTATTTCTGTTTGACTCACACTCATTGACTTATTATTGTTATTGTATAAATGACACATACATACAATTTGAGTACACATTAGTTGGCTTAAGGGGTATTAGTTATAGATGACATTGATGCAATGCATGATCTATTGTGCATGTTCTGCTCAATTTCCCCCTCTCCTTTCCTATGAAATAATGTAATGTGTGCAACTTCATTGATCACTTACATTCTAATTTTCAGTCCTCTATTTCTAGGCACAGCCAACCAGTAGTCATGAACTCCTTGTGTCACTAGTAATTTGTTTTCTAGTTAGAGCAACAATGCCATACCTCAAACTTTCCTTTTTCATTTATTTCCCATCCCATCAGTTAAGATTTCAGTAACACATTTCTGCAGTCTGGAGTTGCCGTGTGTAAAAATAACTATCACTGTCGATAAGTAATGCTGTCAGAATTTATTTGTACTGTATGTGCATGGAATTGATGATATTGTAGTCATCTGCCTAGAGACTGGTTTGATGCAGCGCTCTCTCTCTCTCTCTCTCTCTCTCTCTCTCTCTCTCTCTCTCTCTCTCACACACACACACACACACACACACACACACACACACACACTGCAACCCTTTATCAATTGAACTATTTCTTGGTGCTTCAGAATGTGTGTATCAAACTACCCTTATTTTAGTCAAGTAGTGCTGTAAACTTTTTTCCTCCTTAATTAGATCCAGTACATCTACATTGGGTATCCGTTCTACCCACCTAATCTTCAGTAGTCTTCTATATTGCCATATTTCAAAAGCTTCTAATTTCTTCTTCTAGGTACTGTTAGTCATTCGTGTTTCACTTCCATATAAGACTTCACTCCAAACAAACATGTTCAGAAAACACTTCCTAACAATTCCGTCAGGTAATGATCACACAGTGGTCAACAATATTCCAAAAGAGGTCGAACAACTGTAGTGCTGGCAGTCTCCTTAGTAGACTTCTTTGGTCTTTTAAGGCTTGTGTGAATAACCCAACATTTGATTCACCTTCGTCACAACATGTGATGTTTCCCAGTTATGTTGTTTATATTTGTAAGCCCTAGGACTTTCGTTAGATCTGTGACACTCAAATTAGTTTTACTCATTGATTTCTCGAAGCTTGATGAAACCTTCTTAGTAATCATCTGGAGAACCTCACACATTTTATTGTTTATGATCAATTCACATTTTGCACTGTGAAGTTATTTTCAACGTCATTTTGCTATTTGCTTTGCTCTTCTGAGTAGTTTACTAGACGCCAGCATTAACTGCCACAAATTTAAGAGAAATGTTCTGATTGTCTTCTATATATTTTATATGTATTAAAGTAAAAGGTCTACATCACTTTACTTGCAGCAGCACACTCATCACTTCCTTTTTACTAGGTGACGTCCTGTCAATTACTGCGAACTGTGACCTTTCAGACAGGAAATCGCAAAACTGAGACGATAGTCGATAAGAAAGCCATGTGGTTGTAAGCTGCTTATGAGGATTGATATCAAAAGCCCTTTTTGGAATCTATAAATATGGAATCAGTTGGAGAGTCCCTGTACGCTGTATGTCATGCAGATAAAGTGCCAGCTGTGACTCACAAGAGTGATGTCTTCGAAATCCACACTGGTTCGATGTCAATATGTAATATATTCTGGGGTATTTCATAACATTAATTCTTTGTTCTCACACCCTGCTACAAGTCAATGCCAATGAAATGGATCTATAACTCAGTAGATTATGTTTATTTTCTCTCATATGTATTGCTGTGGTCTGTGCAACTTTTCATTCTTCTCTCTCACCATATATACTAGAATACTCCTCATGACATTGTAAGAAAAGTAATTAAGCTGCAGCATTGTTTACGTACAAGGTACACTCCTAAATTGTTAGCACACACAAAAACGACATTGCCAGTAGAAACATAATCGTCCTGCTACGACTGTGGTTGGGTCATGACAACATAGTGGAACATGTGTGGTGACACTGTGATAGTTTGCTGGAATGACAGAGAATTATCTTGCAAGTCTCACGATTCATTTGTGGTATACTAATCAAAGATTTTCAATGGATTTTCCTTCAGTGTGTCATCGACTTACCAAACATATGTTTACAGAAAGGGAGATCACTTTCGCGCAACAACTACAACTAATCTCGTTGTCTACATTGCATATTATTTGTATCAGCTATGACAAGGGCAATGAGGAGGCAGTGAATGCAGCAGTTGGTCACTTGCGCCGTTGAAATGTCAATGCACTGTAACGAGTAACTCTCAGTTTGAAACTGGCATGAGAGTAACATTTTACCTGCATTGTGACAGAGCCACAGACAGCTAAATTGATCTCAGAAGGACATCTTCAGAAATTTTGTCGTCATAAGATATCTCACTACATTCAGTAACCAGTAAATCTAGAAGTAAGGAACATAAAATACTGCAGAACTGTTACTGAAAATCTGCAAATGATAGCTTATCATTGGATACTCTGTTAATGGTGTTTCATTCAACAACTACTCTCTAACAGTCACATTGTTATATATCTACATCTACATCCATACTCCACATGCCACCTGACAGTGTGCAGCGGAGGGTACCTTGAGTACCTCTATCGGTTCTCCCTTCTGTTCCATTCTCGTATTGTTTCTGGAAAGAAATATTGTCGGTCTGCATCTCTGTGGGCTCTAATCTCTCTGATCTTATACTCATGGTCTCTTCGCGAGATATACGTTGGAGGGAGCCATATACTGCTTGACTCCTCAGTGAAGGTATGTACTCTAAACGTCAACAAAAGCCCATACCGAGCTACTGAGTGTCTCTCTTGCAGAGTCTTCCACTGGAGTTTATCTGTCATCTCCGTAACGCTTTTGCAATTACTAAATGATCCTGTAACGAAGCGCGCTGCTCTCCGTTGGATCTTCTCTATCTCTTCTATCAGCCCTATCTGGTACGGATCCCACACCGGTGAGCAGTATTCAAACAGTGGGCAAACAAGTGTACTGTAACCTACTTCCTTTGTTTTCGGACTGCATTTCCATAGGATTCTTCCAATGAATCTCAGTCTGGCATCTGCTTTACCAATGATTAATTTTATCTTGTCATTCCATTTTAAATCACTCTTAATGCCTACTCCCAGATTATTTATGGAATTAACTGCTTCCAGTTGCTGACCCGCTACATTGTAGCTAAATGATAAAGGATCTATCTTTCTATGTATTCGCAGCACATTACACTTGTCTACATTGAGATTCAATTGCCATTCCCTGCACCATGTGTCAGTTCGTTGCAGGTCCTCGTGCATTTCAGTACAATTTTCCATTGTTAAAACCTCTTGATATACTACAGCATCATCCACGAAAAGCCTCAGTGAACTTCCGATGTTATCCACAAGGTCATTTATATATATTGTGAGTAGCAACGGTCCTACGACACTCCCCTGCAGCACACCTGAAATCACTCTTACTTCGGAAGACTTCCCTCCATTGAGAATGACCTGCTGCGTTCTGTTATCTAGAAACTCTTCAATCCAATCACACAACTGGTCTGTTAGTCCATGTGCTCTTACTTTGTTCATTAAACGACTGTGGGGAACTGTATCAAACGCCTATGTGGAAGTCAAGAAACACAGCATCTACCTGGGAACCCGTGTCTATGTCCCTATGAGTCTCATGGATGAATAGCGTGAGCTGGGTTTCACACAATTGTCTTTTTTGAAACCCATGCTGATTCCTACAGAGTAGATTTCTAGTCTCCAGAAAAGTCATTATACTCTAACATAATATGTGTTCCAAAATTCTACAACTGATCAACATTAGAGATATGGGTATATAGTGCTGCACATCCGTTCGATTTCCCTTCTTGAAAACGGGGATGACCTGTACCCTTTTCCAATCTTTTGGAACGCTACGCTCTTCTAGAGACCTACGGTACACAGGTGCAAGAAGGGAGTCAAGTTCCTTCACGTACTCTGTGTAAAATCAAACTGGTATCCCATCAGGTCCAGCGGCCTTTCCTCTTTTGAGCAATTTTAATTGTTTTTATATCCCCATGTCATCTATTTCGATATCTACCATTTTGTCATCTGTGTGACACTCTAGAAAAGGAACTACAGTGCAGTCTTCCTCTGTGAAACAGCTACTTGAGTATGACAAAAGACTTCACATTTAATTAAGATAGCCATTTGATGTATTGTATTATTATGAGACACCAGTTGCATTAGAGTAGTGCATATTAATAGTTTTTCCCATGAGGGTATGAACAAAATAGACACAAAAATCAGAGAGCCTGTCAACAAGATATTCCACGTCGTTATCGAAACCCATCTGCTGATGCACAGGTAGTTTCTCTGTCCCAAGTGTGTAGCGACTCACTGACTCTGAGTTAAGCCATGTTTAAAGTGCAGTCACCAAAACAAAACAAACAAAGGAAATCAAAAACCAACTTTCTTGGCGGTTGATTGATAAGAGGTGAGAAAAGTAAACACATGCAAGTACCAGATTAAAAGACGTGAGGTAGATATGTTTGCCAGCCAAGCTCCTTGGTGGTGTCTTCCAGGTTGCATTCGGTGGCAACAATTGTCAGCTGTGAAGGACACGTTCCTATGAAGCAGTTCATAACACAAAACACCTTTTTTGTGCCACCAGTTGTATATCAATAACAATACATTTTGTGGATGTACACAGGCATTTGAGCTAATGTTTGTTATGGCTTACTCACTGTTTTCTCCTTATGAAGTTACATATAGTACTTTGCCATCAGACTGCACTGATTTAGGTTTACAGTGACTTTCTTAAATCTGCTACGGCAAACGTAGCTTTGAAAGTGCACAGACTACTTCCTTCTCCAACCTTTCCAGTTAGAGATTTTGCTTCACGTCTAATCTTGTTCTTCATGAGACACTGTACCGTAATCCTCCTTCCTTTCTTTTAATCTCAGGTTAATGGGTTTCACACTTGCTTGCCAGTTATTGGAAACATGGTCATTGACCATAGTAGTAAATCACAGAAACGTCCCTCATCAATGCCTGTTTGTCTTCCTGAATGTGGTGATTAATTTATCTGAAAACGATCTTGTTTGAAATGATGCAACTTTACTTTCTCGATATCACTCATTTCTTACAAGGCACAGGTGTTTGGAATTGCCTCCACTGTTTTCACACTTCTATTAAACATGAACAGAACCCAATGTCTCAGTTATTAGACTACTCCATTTTCTAATGCATAAACAATGCTCCTCAGAGCGACAAACATGAGAAATATTCAAGTTGTCATGGCACGAGCTATACTGCAGACTTGAACAAAATAAGACCATATTTAAATATGCTTATAGCAACATGCCATACAAAATTGCCACAGAGTGTGTTGAAACGTAGTATTATATCATGCACAATGTTACATGATGTTATACTTGCTATTCAAGCACAGAAAAGTCCGCTGGAGATCATAGGCTCTATGGGCAGACACCGATCTGAATCAAGCAGCCACTGGATGACAGAGCTGAAATTGGTCTTACCATGACAGATGACCCCCAAGCCCTTTCCCAAACATGTTTCCATAAAATTTTTCTGTTACTGGTGTTTAGAAAACGAACGAAAATGTCTCGGAATTTCCATCAGACTGATGCTCGTAGCAGACAGAATACTGCTTAAGAAAGAAAGGAAAGGATGGGTTTGATATCATGGCTTTGCATTTACACTACATGATATTGATTACTGGACTACGAGTAAATTATCTGCAACAACAACTCAAGTGGAGGTCAACACTTCTCATACTGTGTGCTGCATACCCCATTGTGACAAAAACATGATGCTAACACATGTGAAATTCGAGTGATTGGTTGGACTGAGGCTAGCTTCTAATGGCTAAGATGTGGGTTTGATTCCCATTCGGGTACCAGTTTTTAACAGCCACAAACATAACCTCTACATCTTCAGTAATACCACGTAAAGAATGCTGGACTGTGCCATGGTTCCAAATCAACATAAAATGTGTCCATTCGCTACTGACTGGAACAGAGTTGGATTACCTTTGGCTACCAGAGGCAGACATCACTCCTTGCAGCAACTCTGTCTCTAGTAAGCTTTCTTACACTATTAATGTTGTTTTAGTTTGTGAACCAATTGTCATGTAAGGTCATAGGTCTTCATTTCTTACTTTAAGTGACCTTGAGATTTTGAAAATATTGGCACTGGACTGGGATTTGAGCTCTGATTCCAATTTTTCTCTGGATTTGAACCCTTAAGTATGATATTGTCCCATCATTTCGTTGTTTCCTCATGATGCCAAACTCCTCCAGATCTCTACAAAATGTGTGATCCTAACTAATAGGAAAAGGGAATTTGATAGTTGATATCTGTTTGTATGGGGTCAACATTGTTGCTGCGCACTGGGTTGGAGTCACAGGCAGCACAGAACTATTTGTTACATTACTTCTAGCTGAACATGTGCGAAGTCCCATGCAGCACAGAACTGTTCGTTGCATTGCCTCTAGCTGAACATGTGCGCATCTCACTACTGGTGAAGAAACAGTAAATATTCCATGTCTATTCATAGCTGTAAGACAGTATCAAAAGTTACCAGTTTCGAGTCCCTGCCAGGCAAAAAACATTTTTATTGTTGTTTCAGGTTCCAATTTCATGCTGTTGGTGAACACCTTTAATATCTGATGTCTGATTGTGATTGTGATTAGTTAACAATTCATATAGGTACTGGGGTCTACTCCCCGTCCATCACTACAACTTTACTTCAGGCGTTTCACATTTGTACGTTCCACTTTATTATTACATAATTTCGTGGTTACTTCTCAGGGGCAAAATAAGCTTTATGGGGTTGCCGATGCAGTGCTGAACAAATTGTCATTTATTTCCAGTTTCGGACAGTCGACCTTGTAAACTCATAGTGGTGAACACTTTGATATTTTACATCTATTTATGTCGAGGCGAGTCTTGATCAGGCATGCAAGCTCTGGTTAACAGTGGATTCAAATTCGGATCACGAACAACAACTTGACATGCAATGTCATGTGATAAGACTATTGTAATGAAGTTTAATTTACAAGTGTTAAGGACTGTCCCAATAATGTTTTTTCTAATATTTGTTGTATGATGGTATTGGTTTACATCTGGACTGACTGCCATAAAGAGCAGTGTTCTCTTGTAGTCTCTTGTGTTACCCATTGTGTATAGTCAAACGACTGTACTGCAGAGGGTTTAGATAACCTGCAACACAGCTATGCCCTGTTGGTTGCGTACAGTCAACACACTGGAATTCAGGGGTGACCCACATTTTGAGCTGTCGAGTGTAAATATCTGGATTTTCTGCCTTAGACATTTCAAAGTTCTTCTTAAATTTCTTCAGCATGTTTTCAGTTTTCTCCAACTCTTTTCCAATAATGATTCCTTCCTCAATATGTGTAGCAATGTACATTTCTCGAGTTTCATGTTCAAGTATGCATGGATGTGAAATCAGCTGAATTAGCCCATCTGGTTTTAAGAAATCTGTCAGCATTTTATTCCATCTGAATGAGGCTTGCCTAAGTCCGTTCACCAGTGAAAGGACATCTGCCACTGGTCTGAATAAGTTCTTGAAATCTGTATCCATTTCTAGTTGACAACCTCTGACAACCAGTCTGTCCTTATATCGACTATCTTGTTGTACTTTAAAGATTCCTTTTGCTTCACCAACTTCCATGTATCATTCCATTCAAATGATATTTTTTCTTCTTCAGTTGCCTTCAACCAGTTTTGTTTATCTCGATCATTGATACATTCTCTAGGTAAAAGTAATGTTTCACAATCTCCATAGCTTAAAAATTTCTTCACATTGGCTGTATCCCTAAAACTGTACTTTATTTTTTCTTCATTGCTTCCTCATCCACTTTGATTGTCTTCTTCATTTTCATAATGTTGAATTTAATTTATTCAGTTGGTAGCATCATTTTCTTTGCTGATAACAAGATTTTTCTTTACAGTGTCTTTTGTCATTTTTGTTCAAATTCAACTTCTCTTGACACAACAGCAACACTATTTCTTCCTTCTGCATTAACTGTCTGTAGATATTTGGAGAACAGCCAACAGACATTTATGGATTATTTCTTTCATCTAGTTTCTTCGGGTGTATTAGATTTTTAGAAAAACTCTTGACTAAAAGTTTGAAGTATTGACAGATCTAATGTTCTCCCAGATCACTTTTTCTGCCAGTGTATCATGATTTTGATTGATAGTTGGGCTTATCATAGCTCTTGCTGCGTTGTTCATTATTGTCAGATTTAGCCCCTCTGCTTTCCTATTAAGCTGAGGGCTGTAGGCAATACTATAGTCTATCACAGTTCCTTTGCTTTCACACCTATTCTTAAATTCATGACTACTCTTTATCACATCTTCTTTTTGACTCTTTCAGATTGAACTAATTTTTACTTTTCCAACACAAAAGGAGTGTTCCAACCTTTGACTGCACATCATAAAAAAACAGGCTAAAAGAAACTGAGTGAAATCATCTAATGGTTATGTAATATCTGTATCCATTAAATGTTGGGGAATTTACCTCTCCACAGCAGGCCGGAGTGGCCGTGGGGTTCTAGGTGCTACAGTCTGGAGCCGAGCGACCGCTACGGTCGCAGGTTCGAATCCTGCCTCAGGCATGGATGTGTGTGATGTCCTTAGGTTAGTTAGGTTTAATTAGTTCTAAGTTCTAGGCGACTAATGACCTCAGAAGTTAAGTCGCATAGTGCTCAGAGCCATTTGAACCATTTTACCTCTCCACACACATCAGTTTGTATTATTTTAATGATATTGTTGGTCTTTCCTTCACAGTAGAAAAGGAATTTTGTGCTAACTGAACTCTCACACAAACTTAACACTTTTTTTGTGTTGAATGTAAACTGTTTACGCATTTTCCATTACACATTTTCGTGGTCGCTCAAGTGCAACCTGTGCATGGATAACACAGCCTCTTAAACTGTTCATATTTTTCTTCTTCTTGTCAGAAGCAGATGTATTTCTGATTTAATTGTCACTACATCTAATCAGTTTCTTGTTTATGGTCCTAAACTGAGCATTTTATTTTAAAAATCAGCCAAAACATACGTTAAACACAACTGCGCAGTCTTTTTCAGTAATAGCTTTCACAGACATCAGATTTACACTCTGTTCTGGAATAAACAGAATATCTGTGAGAATACAGTTTCCATCCACAAAGTGTCCTGCTGCTACTGTCTTCATTAACCCACATTGTTTTGCAACTTTTACAATGCTGTCATAGTCTTCCACGTTTGTTAACTTTTCCATTTCAGTACACATGTCCTGCACATACACTATCAACAAACCCTGACCATTTCTTCTTTCTTTGTTGCATTCACATGCAATAAATACAGTATCAGACTTACTGCTTTCTTTCTTTCCTTTTATTTTTTCCTTCTTTCTTGTTCTGTTCATTCATAACTTATCTCTTCTCATCTTTAGTGTTGACTTCTTTCTTCTTCTCTTTAGATATGTCTTTGTTGTGACTCGCCAATCTTTCAAAGTGCCGCCGCGCAGTTACGCGCATCCTCTACATGCGGCGCTGTCTGCCAGCCATGCAGCAGCAGCGCCACCTAAGCGGCCAGCCAGCCAGCGGCCACTAGACTTGGACTCAGTTATGATTTGACTGTTAAAGTGTACACACATCTTACTCTGTTTATTTGATCTGTGACTTTCATGTATTGCATCTTCCTTGAAATATATTTGTTCAACTTGAAGTTATTACAGTCTTCTTTTTTGTTTCCATGAGGGATGTCTTCTTCCTTGTGTTCATCAGTGACTGAATCTGTTTTGATACTTTTTCTTAGCTGAAAACTGTTATGTTTGTGTTGTTTTTGTCCTTAAAATAAGTCTTCCTTTGTGTGGTTTTCATTTTCCAGTGACGACAGAACTTGAAAAGTCTCGTTTTTGGTTCTTGAATTTTATTTTTGTTTTCAAGTACCAATCCCTTTGTCCATGATTATTTTTCTTGCAAAATACACAGTGTCATGGGCATGAACATAGAACCAGACATTTTTATTGAATGGGGATAGTTTAGTCCAAATGCTACATTCTGTAGAGTACTTATATTACTAAACATGACTCTAGTTTTATCATATTTGGAACAGTAAAATTCTTGAAGTGACTGCTAAGTTTGTTGAGACGTATCTCTTTCATATATTTCTTCAAGTTTGTCGTACGTAACCTTGGAAGTTTCACAGCATAAAACATGTGGCTTTAGCCTTTTGTCAATTGTGCCCACTATATAACGTTTTGCTTTGCTGTCCCATTGCTGCCATTTTCTCCCTTTTTCTTCTATCGCTGTTTTCAAGTGATTCAGTTCTATCCACATCATCACACACACCTTGCAAAGGAAACAAAGCTCTGTTTTCAACCTTCCACATTGGAAAAATATTGCTGGCCTTGAGAACTTGTAGAGCATGAAATTCTTCATTTTATTAATACATTATAAAGCTTTTTCTTCATTTCAACATATTTTTGGGTCATCTTACAATGTTTCCTAATTGAGTTTGTGACAGTTTTACATTACATACATGCACTTTTTGTTCGTAGCTCTAGACCTCTAACTGGTCGTGTTTTATTCAGTTGTGTAGTGAAACCTTTTTATTAGTAGTATTCACTTCATAGGAATTTTACATGATTTTAACTGCACATTCATTACTTAGAGGGCATTATGATATTTTATTAAGTTTTTCTTTCTTGTACACACTGTAATAGTTATCACATAGAACTCTGTTTCTGCATTGTTTTCTTGTTGCCAATCTTTGAATCATGCACCAAACTTTGTATTTAAACCACTGTTCCAACATGCAGCACACAGGTGTCGGCAGGTGGCGCATGTAAACACATTTAGAGTTGCTGGGGACAGGAGCAGCGTAGCAAATGTGCACATTTCATACAAAGACACTTCCATGTTTCACCTTTGCTATATTATGATGACAGTTATTTATTGTCTCACTATCAGCGATTGGGCATTTTCATGTGCTTACTCTGAAACCATCATATAGATTACGTTCATCATACAATACTATATGCTTATTTGTAGGCCAGTCCTTATTCCTTATATCTGCATGTCATTTGATTTGCTTATTGTCCTCCATATCCTTCTATTTACACGGTTGTCCTCTAAATGTGTGTGTGTTAGTGAGGGGGGGGGGGGGGGGGTGCGCATGTGCGATGTATGTTTGTGATATTTATATATACACACATTGTATTCACCCATACAGGGTGACGGTAAAGTACAAGGATATGGAGGCCCACATTGAAAATTATGTTGAATGTGCATATAATTAATTTGGTCAGTACACACTGATGTAATTTTGGTTGATTACACATAGATAAGTTCCCCAATCATACTGTAATCAATCAGTTGGGAGAATAATAGTTCGGTTAGTGGTGGGCATGATGACATCCCATGAAATATGACTAAATGCCATCTCCGAAAACTGTCTAGAACACGCAATTAGGAACCCCAACATTGTTGGAAATATATTGGATCTAATGGCAAGAAAAAGACCTGACAGCTAAAACAAGCAGAAAGATGTATATGTTCAGTAAACTAGATGAAAACTCAGTAGCATCATATCTCAGTGAGGAACTTAAAACTTTCAGCACAGGGCAGAAACATGTAGAGGACCATGACTCAAATTTAAAAGAATAATTGGTCATCCTCTGAATAGATAGTACCCAGTGAAATAGTTCATAATGAGAGGGAACCTCCATGGTTTACAGTAACTGTAAAGAAACCTCTAAAGGAACAGAGATTGCTGCACAGTAAGTGTAGAACAAAACAAAGGGCTATAGATAGAGAGATGCTGAATGAAACCTGTTTGGCTTTCAAGAGAGCAATGTGTGATGCCTTCAATGACTACTGTAGCAGAATATTGTCAAAAGATATTCCACAAAACCCAAATTAATTCTGATTGTATGTAAAGGCTGTTAGTGGCACCAAAGTTAGTGCCCAGTCCCTAGAAAATGAGACTGGAACTGAAATTGAGGGTAGGAAAGCAAAAGCTGGAATACTTAAATCCATTTTCAAATGTTCCTTGACCAAGGAAAATCCAGGAGAATTGCCCCAATTTAATCCTCATATCACTGAAGAGATGAACAGAATAAGTATTAGTGTCGGTGGTTTTGAGAAACAGCTGAAATCGTTAAAATTGAACAAAGCTCCAAGGCCCAATGGAATCCCTGTCAGATTCTATATTGAATATGCAGCTGATTTAGCCCCTGTTCTAACTATAATCTATCACTGATCTCTCAAACAAAAAACTGTGCCCATTTCTTGGGAAAAACCACAGGTCTAGTAGAATTGATCCACAAAACTACCATCCAGTATCCTTGATGTCGATCTGTTCTAGAACTTCAGAACATATTCTGAACTCAAACATAATGAGGTATCTTGAACAGAATGATCTCCTCAATACCAACCAGCCTGGATTCTGAAAATGTTGATCATGTGCCCATCTCGCACTTTTCTCACATGGCATACTGAAAGCTTTGGGTCAAGGCAACCAGGTAGAGGTAGTATTTCTTGATTTTCGAAAAGCATTTAACTCAGTACCACACCTACACTTATTGTCAAAATTACAATCATATGGAGCACCAAGTGAAATTTATGATTGGATTGAGGACACAGCGTATTATCTTGGATGGAGCATTATCGTCAGATTTTGAAGTAACTTCATGTGTGCCCCAGTGAAGTGTATTGGAACCCTTGCTGTTCATTTTGTATGTTAGTGACCTTGCAGACAATATCAACAATAACCACAGACTTTTTGCATATGATGCAGTCATCAATAATGAAGTGCTGTCTGAAAGAAGCTGCATAAATATTCAGTCAGATCTTTATAAGATTTCAAAGTGGTGCAAAGATAGGCAACTTGCTTTAAATGTTAGGAATGTAAAATTTTGTACTTCACAAAATGAAAAAAATATAGTATCCTGTGGTTATAATATCAATGAGTCACTGTTGGAATCAGCCAACTCACATAAATACCTGGCTGTTAATACTTTGTAGGGATATGAAATGAAAATATCACATAGGCTCAGTCATTGGTAAATCAGGTGATAGACTTTGGTTTATTGATAGAACATGGGGAAGTGCAGTCTGTCTACAAAGGAAATTGCTACAAAAACACTCATGTGATTGGGTCTTGAATATTGCTCCAGTATGTGGGACCCATATCAAGTTGGACTAATTGGGGACATTAAACATATAGAGAGAAAGGCAGCTCAAATGGTCACAGGTTTGTTTGATCCATGGGAGAGTGTTACAGAGACACTGAAGGAACTGAATTGGATGATGGATGTAAACTATCCCGAGAAAGTCTATTAACAAAGTTTCAAATTGATGACTCTAGAATTTACTACAATCCCCTACTTATCACTCACATAGGGATCATGTGGATATGATTAGAATTATTACTGCACACACAGAGGCATTCAAACACACTTTCTTCTCGCACTCCATACATGAAAGGAATGTGAAGAAACCATCATAACTGGTAAAATGGGACATGCCCTCTTCCATGCATCTCACAGTGGTTTGCAGAGTATAGATGTAGATATAAATGTAATTAATACACATTTTGTTGTATCCTTAAATAATCCACATGTTTTTTAAAATATTAATTAACCAGGTTGCACGTTTTTGGAATGGAATTTAAGCAGTATTTGTTATTGTTCTCTTTTGTGTAAACAATGAAATCTTAAAAAAATAACTTCTGAATTATTGCATGTTACATAAAGTCATACACATTTTTATAATCTGTGAACTTAATACTTTAAATCAGTGTAGGCCAATGTTTAAGCAAAAAAATTTTCATAAGAATAGAAATTTTTAGAGCACATGGTTCTTTGAGGCTTTAAACATCAAATATCAAACAGTCCTGCAAAATAAAAAATATTCAGCAAAACAAACTATATTTTAAGCAGAATGAGATTTTCACTCTGCAGTGGAGTGTGCTCTGATATGAAACTTCCTGGCAGATTAAAACTGTGTGCCAGGCCGAGTCTCGAACTCGGGACCTTTGCCTTTCGTAGGCAAGTGCTCTACCAACTGAGCTCGCCAAGCACGACTCATGCCCCGTACTGGCAGAAGTAAAGCTGTGAGGATGAGGCATGAGTCGTGCTTGGGTAGCTCAGCTGGTAGAGCACTTGCCCACGAAAGGCAAAGGTTCAGAGTTTGAGTCTCGGCCCAGCACACAGTTTTAATCTGCCAGGAAGTTTTATATTTTAAGCGTCAGTAAAACTTATACTACTGTGTGAATAATAGAAAATTTTAAAAAAAATTACCTCTGAAGTAAACAAGTTGCATGTAGCATATTTTTCGTTGTAGGAGTGATTTCACTGCAAGTAGGTATCATCCACTCTGATTCAACAGACAATAATTATTTCAGGTTGGTATTTCAAAATAATAACCATATTGTAACTGAGTATGACAGAATAGTCAAAAAGTTTGCTTTTTTGTGATTATGGGTGCATTACCAGATATTGATGAAGTATCTCATAGTTATGTGGATGGAAACGTACTTTGTATTTTTTATGACAGCAAAGTAACCTATACAATGACTTTATTTTGTGAAACAAGTTGGGAAGTAACAAAACTACCTAGAATTCAGGCATAAAAATTGTCCAGAAGAAACTGTTATCAAAGCAATGTACACTGGAGGGGGAAAAAAAGACTCTTGTCATGGAGGTGGCATCATACAGCATTTAACTAACGCTTACTGTGAAATTTTCTTTTGCTTCAGTTTGGTTGATTTTTGATAATCCCAAGCTGTGGCATTCTGTAACAATACTGCTGGTGATAGTAAACTGATGTTGTTTTGGTGTTATTAATCAGATAAGCTCTGTTATGCTTCAGTTATTGCTACTGGTCCTCTTTTATACAAACTGTATGTTTCTAGTTCTATTTCCAGTGTCCATATATTGCGAAATGCACAAAAGTATACCAGCAATAAGATTAGTACATAGTTTCATAAAGAATATTTTTCCTTTCTCTTTCTTTTTCCTGAAGGACAACAATGACTGGAAATAATGGCAGATTTCGTATAGAAGAAGTGAATCCTGTAGTTCTGCAGCCACTCCCACCAGCGAGACGACCTCAGCGTGCTCCCTGGACTCGGTCTCGTAGACAGATTGCTACTGCAGAATTCAGACGCTCAATATACGAGAGAAATTTGTGGGTTATGCCATTACATGACATTACAGGAAGATACAGGGAATCTTCTCCAGAATTTTACAGGTATTTTATAATGCAATCCCTTCTTTTTAAACACTGTGCAGTAAATCGCCATCATTTTTGTCCCGTAGTCTGTTTACATCAAAAGGGTAATTATTACTTTCATAAATTAGATTGTGAATTGTTCCCTATGTCTGAAATAGTGTTACTCTCAAACTCTGAACTGAACTATTTCCTTCTGAAAAAATATACACATAAATGTGTAGTTATTTCTTCATATGGACAACTTCACTGCTGCAGATATTCTTGTGCTGGAATCTGTAAAATGTTACCAAATCTCAACTCTCTACTGAACCAGAGAAAATATTTCTTCCAGTAACAGTTATATTACGTCTTCTGTTACAATTTTTGATATAAGGGAATTGCCACATTTACAACGAATGTTCATACTTTGTCTGATGTTAAACACTCTTAAACTGACTGCACTAGTGGCAGTTCTTTACGAATCTGACAAATAGAATGAATCTTCTCTCTCTCTCTCTCTCTCTCTCTCTCTCTCTCTCTCTCTCTGTGACATAAATACCATTGTCATCACTCGTGCATTTTCTCAGTACCATGTCCCACTTGTGTGAGACAGGACATCATGGCATGGAGTAACTACCCAGCAAGCAAGTACCACAGTGTAGCAAACTGCCATCTTGTCATGCCTTGGAGACGTGCGACATTCATTTGGGCTAGTGTACATGCACAAACAACAACAAATTCCATAGAGTTTACAATTATAAACTAATTAACTAATAACAAATAGTTTCACTATAACAATCATAGTTCTTCAGCTAGCTACATTTTGGGTAATCCATCATTTGCCAAAAGTGGTATGTTACACCACATATCATTGCCCATAGATAAAGGTCATTGTCACAACTCTATAAAATAATGAATAATATATTTATTTCCAAATAGTCTTTAGTATTATAAAATTAAAATAGTAAGAGTTTGTCTTTATTTTACCAACTGTATACGTATTGAAATGGAAGCTATTCACACAAAGCATTTCCTGTGTGTTCATTGTCTTGCTTTATTTGTACTTGTAGATTAACCACAAAGAGGGCTGGTAAACCACCTCTGATTCATCCTCTAATGTTTAAGTTAATTCATGACTTTCTTTTACTGCGCTGATGTAGAAATCAAGTAATTATCAGCTTCTGTTACTATCCTAATGTCAAACTTCATTTGGGAGGTACTTGTACATGTGCTACTCCTGTGGCAACCCTGTGAAAACAGGTTTAAGTATTTAGATAAGAGAATAGTTTCCGCAGTGTAAGCTGTTGAATGAATATGGAAAGAGGGAGGCCAGACGTGGTATTCCTGGTGGAGAAGAAATAAAGGAAAGAAATTACAAGGAATGTTAGAACCGAAGGAAGAACAATCCCCCCCCCCCACACACACACACACCAAAAAAGGAAGAAGAAATATCACTCCCTGGGTAGTACTTTCCGGTGAGCCAGAGGACAAAAATGTTCTCTTAGATAACAGAAATCACCGGTTTTAATTTCACAGGTGCTGAAAGTTGGTTCTAACACCCTACTATTACCGGTGTACGTAGAGAGTAGCAACACAGATAGTAATCTCCAGGTGTTTAATTAACTAAAGCACCAAAACTAAAGCAATGCTTCATTTGAGTTAGACAGGGTAGGCAAATAGTAAACCTTGTTACTATCACTAATTTTAAAGGTGTGCAAAACCTGTAAAGAATGTATTAAGGAATACTTACATAATATGCATTTGAGTATGACACACACAGTGGTTACAGTTACTACAAGCCACACCACAAGTTGGGAAACGGGGCCAAATTTCTAGTAGTTTACTGTCGGAGTTGAGATTTTCACACACAAATGTTTTATTCATATCTTACAGAAACTAGCAGTATGGCAATAAACAGCCTTTTAAACACGCCGCTAACGGCAATCAAGTAATTTATAGCAATACAACAGTTTAAAAAAAATAATTTAAAGAACATTAGAAAACAGGCTATTAAAGTAAATACAGAACTTTGTTAATAAGGTATGATGAGGTAGTGAAGCTACCAACACCGCCATTAAAAAAAAATCAAAGGTCTCAGCAAACACACGATTAATGGCAATAAAGGAATGGAAGAATTTAAAACGTTTTTAAACAAAAGTATCTTGGAATATCATTAGTACATAACAGATATGACGGGCCCGTGTAAGACGGCCACACATCACCCACTCAGGGATGTTCAGGCTAGGCAGAATACTGACCAATTTAAATACGCCCATAAACACAATTGCCACTCTCAGGCTGGTCACTGCACTGACTTTTAGCCAGCAAAAACTTGTAATAAGATGGCTTAACTTGCTTGACAGAATTAGAGCTAACCTCGTGCAAGGAAACATTACACCACACAGTCCTGAATGAGCGACCACATGATCAACCAACAAGAAGCATGAATTTACTCATAACACACGACAGAATAGCGAAACAATTAAACTGCCAAAACTACACCTCCCATTGGGCAGTAACGAGAGGAGGAGGAAAGATCACTGTCTTCAATTACACCGGTGCCGGGGACAGGAAACCCGATCGCCGGAGGCCACAGGGCTGAAGAGACACTGGTTACGCAAACTTATTACTTAATGATTAAACCTTCCACTAACTTAACTTGCAATTATGCTCGAACAGGCAGTACACGACCTCCGAAGGCAAGGATCCACACATCCAACCGCTCACACATCACCAGTGTACCCAACATGCCACGGTCACGCGACAACACGCTCACTGCGGTTCACGTCTTCTTTGCAACGTTGACGGGTAGTGATCGCTCCTTCATGTTAGGTGTCTCCTTTTTTAAACTCCAGTGTTGAAACGGAGGACTTAAAGAAGCTTGTTAACGTCCCACCAAGTTGAAATGAACAGCAACTACTTGTGGGGCGATTCTGTATACAACCAACCCGCGGGGAGCTCTTCTGTCAACTCAACCCATTCATTACACATAACCGACAAACATCACGTGGCGACTCGGTACAACCGACCACGCCTGGTCCACGCTGGCGAGCCACACTGCCCTCCTATATCCACCGGACTCTGAGCGCACAACGCCCCTACTTCGCCACCGCCACATGAGGTTACAACCGGTCAAAGACCTCATTTCCTCCATAGCAGTTTCCCGGAAGCAAACGCAGATATCGATAGCAGAGGGAAAAGACAACCAAGCAGCCACTTAATGACTGACAACATATCAAACAAACATGTCAAGGAAAGAAAAGGAAAACCAGTGCAATCTAAATACAAGGTATAGCACAAGTTGATACATGGCTCAGAAATTCCCAACCATATTTATGTTAATCACATTTCTCAATAGACATTTCATATTTCTCCTGTATGTATTTGGAACAACGGGCAGTCTTTTGTTGCCTTGCCTACCTCTTTACTCCATATTACCTACATTAGGAACAGCACAGAAAGGTTACACTTATTTTGCTGTCATTGTTTTATAAAATTAGTACATCAGTCAGATCACTATAAGACGGTAGTCCCCCTATTTCTCAACTTTGGAGTGAGCCTCAAAACCAACAGTGTGCTACTTGTGTAGAAACTACTCGAGACACTTCTTCATCAGGAGGCCATTTCCTAACCACCATCAAATGTTCACAAAGATGATATCACCACATATCCCTGTTATCACCCTTTAGGGGTAGGTCCGCCTTTCTTTGGTACACCCACCCTCTATCTTACGCAATTTACAAATAAGGGTGCAGTATCCTGTTTAATATTATAAACTACTCTTCTCTGTATTCCTGTGCTTTGAGATAACTTACTCCTATTTCATCTAGAATCCTTACCCGATTACTGAGTTTCCTCATCTGCTGTCTCTTAATTATACTCTTCTGCATTCCATTTTATGTAACCAAACTTATTTTCATTCATTGTGGATGTATTACTTTGCTTTGCCTCTGAATGTTCCTATGTAGATTTCATCTGGATGTCAGCTCTTCATTGAATTGCTATCTATGGGTACATTGCCCCTTCCTACTCTTGCCCTCGACAATGTGATGGTGCTAATATCCTGCACCTTTCCAGATAAACTCGTAAAAGCATTCTTATTTAAGTAATGCATCTTCTCTGTGGCTGCGTAATAGCCTTAAACATATACAGTGATTTGAGATATTCCCCAGAAAATTTTCATTCATATATATCTCATAGTGAAATCCTAGTTAATCTAAGATACTCTAACATAAACATGCGTAGTAATCCAAACATTTATTATCTCAATCATTCAACCTTTATGTGACGTTTTTAATGAATCTTGGACTAGGGAGACATGAAATATGTGTGCCAAAGTGACAGACAGTCTAGGTATATCAAAAATGTACATTCCGTTTGTATGAATAGTTTGCAGGAAGCATTTGTGAGAGAGACGTCTATACTTACCTCAGCATTTGTATTTAAGTTACATGTTCAGATGAACTTTCCATTTTATTCTAATTTGACGTCATCTATAGCCAGAAAGTAGCATTTATTTTCACCACAAAACATGTACGATTTTTCATTTCTTATTACAGTAGAGCATTGATTACCCGATCTAATTGGGGGTCTTGGGTGTTCAGAGAATCAGTTTATTCAGATAATTGAATTTTATACACTAATTTACCCAAAAAACTACATAATTATAGTTATAATAATTTGAATCTCTTTTATAATTACAAAGACAGTAGGAATGTATGTAATACAGCCTAGTAAATAAAAAATATGATATATGTATGTGCTTTGCTAGTACATTACATATGAATAGAATTAACCGCTTAAAAAATCCTTAATTTTGGTCTGTCTAAACAAGCCTACCCGCTTACGAGCAGCTACGTCATATTTTGTTCAGTGCAGGTATTTTATACTGGGCAATTTCATCTTGAGCTACAAATCATTGCAAGACAGTATCTACACATGTAAATTCCTGAGAAGCAACCATTATATATTCAGCTTTGTTTTCTGGGCCACAAGTTGATAAGATGCTGGCTGTGTCAGCTTTATCAGTGATGAGGTTTACAACTCCACTATCATGTATAATTTGGTGCCCTAGACATGCATTGTCAACAGTCATCCATTCTTGCATGTTTTCTTCCTCACGTTCCTGTCAGTTGAGCTCTTTTAGCATGTTGACCAATTCAGGCACATCATTCTGTTCATTATTTGCAATTAGACATTGAGAGCTTTCCACCATACCCACAATTTTATTACAGCCTTTTTTTTCAAATTCTGTTCCTTTACACTATTCCATGCTGCTTTGATCATGTAGGATGCGTCTTGCAAATCTGTAGTATTTTTATGATTTCCTAACAAACTTTCCTCTTCTCCCTTCTCTTCTCATCTCTTCTCTTTCTAACAGTAACTTGTGGAATAATTCTTATCTCTAATACGATTTGAAAGTCTCAATAACATCTTGACTCCTGGACTGTAATGAAGAGGTTACATTATGTGGAAAAAAAAAGTTACTTTTATGAACTCATCTTTTTCATGTTAGATATATCAGGAGGGGTGAGTTGCTACATTATCAAGTTGCAGTAATGTTTTCTTCCTTTTGCCATTCTTTAACTGAAGATCTTTTAAAGAGGGTACAACAACTCCCATTAACCATTCCATGAAAATTGTACTGTCCTACTGTGTGCTCTTCTGTGAGGTGTAAACAACAGGCATTGGAACACTGCAGCAGTTTCTTACCTTTATCAGTGACGAGTGTAGGCAATCGGTGGCTACCAGTAGCATTGGCACAAGCTAAAGCAGAGTTGGAGGCATGTCATGTCCATCTGTGCCAGTGTACAAGCATATACAGTAACAGCCTTGTTTCGACTCAGGTCTTTCAGTGCTCTGTCAAACACTTCACGCAGTATTGTATCTCTCATTTCGTCTACATCTACATTCTCTTCCATTTCCATAATATTGTCCTCAAGTACATCGCCCTTGTATAGACCCTCTATATACTCCTTCCACCTTTCTGCTTTCCCTTCTTTGCGTACAACTGGGTTTCCATCTGAGCTCTTGATATTCAAGTGGTTCTCTTTTCTCCAAAGGTCTCTTTAATTTTCCTGTAGGCAGTATCTATCTTACCCCTCGTGAGATAAGCCTCTACATCCTTACATTTGTCCTCTAGCCATCCCTGCTTAGCCATTTTGCACTTCCTGTCGATCTCATTTTTGAGACGTTTGTATTCAATTTTGCCTGCGTCACTTACTGCATTTTTGTATTTTCTCCTTTCATCAATTAAATTCAGTATCTCTTCTGTTACCCAAGGATTTCTACTAGCCCTCGTCTTTTTACCTACTTGATCGTCTGCTGCCTTCACTATTTCATTCCTCAATGCTACCCATTCTTCTTCTACTGTATTTCTTTCCCCCATTCTTGTCAGTAGTTCCCTTATGCTCTCCCTGAAACTCTGTACAACCTCTGGTTCTTTCAGTTTATCCAGGTCCCGTCTCCTTAAATTCTCACCTTTTTGCACGTTTCCTTCCCTTCCTTTTCCTGCTGTCGAATTCCAGTCACCCCTGACTATTAAATTTTCGTCTCCCTTCACTACCTGAATAATTTCTTCAATTTCTTCGTCATCTGCACAGCTAGTTGGCATATAAACTTGTACTTCTGTAGTAGGCATTCGTCATTTGCACAGCTAGTTGGCATATGAACTTGTACTACTGTTGTAGGCATGGGCTTCATGTCTATCTTGGCCACAATAATGCATTCACTATGCTGTTTGTAGTAGCTTACCCGCACTCCTATGTTTTTATTCATTATTAAACCTACTCCTGCATTACCCCTATTTGATTTTGTATTTATAACCCTGTATTCACCTGACCAAAAGTCTTGTTCCTCCTGCTACCGAACTTCACTAATTCCCACTATATCTAACTTTAACCTATCCATTTCCCTTTTTAAATTTTCTAACCTACCTGCCCAATTAAGGGATCTCCGATCCGTAGAACGCCAGTTTTCTTTCTCCTGATGACGACGTCCTCTTGAGTAGTCCCCGCCCGGAGATCCGAATGGGGGACTATTTTACCTCCGGAATATTGTACCCAAAAGGACGCCATCATCATTTAATCATACAGTAAAGCTGCATGCCCTCGGGAAAAATTACGGCTGTAGTTTCCCCTTGCTTTCAGCCATTCGCAGTACCAGCACAGCAAGTCCGTTTTGGTTAGTGTTACAAGGCCAGATCAGTCAATCATCCAGACTGTTGCCCCTGCAACTACTGAAAAGGCTGCTGCCCCTCTTCAGGAACCATACGTTTGTCTGGCCTCTCAACAGATAGCCCTCCGTTGCGGTTGCACCTACGGTACGGCTATCTGTGTCGTTGAGGCACGCAAGCCTCCCCACCAATTGCAAGGTCCATGGTTCATGGGGGAGAGGTTGTTTTTCATATGACCCAGATAAGTTTCAACACCTCTGTGCTGTCATCAGTGCACTTTCTTTATTAAAGTCTTTAAAATGTGAACATATTTTTTAAGTAATAACTAATATATGATAATTAGACCTAAAGACTTTTTGCTTTATTTTTGTCACTACCTTACTTTACCCAGTTGAGCAGAATCATTTGGGCAGGATCATTTGTACATTATCATGTACTAGTAGCTTGTCATCTGCAACCTAATGCTGTTACAGTGAATTTGGGTGACATTTTAATGCATCACTTTATGTTTAAACAGAATTTTGTTGTATCAAGTTATTTCATGCATATATTTGCTATTACTTATGTTTTGTTTTGTCAGAGCCTCTGTCATTTGTGTTCTCATGAGTTATTCAGAACCACACACAGATACTACACATATATTGTAACAGGCACTTCTCACTTTGTTAAAACACAAATGGTGTTATTGTGAATTCCATCCCAAGTGATGTTCACCTGTTCTCAAGTGAGTTTGGCACCATTAGGACGTTCAAAGTGCATGGTTTTCCGTGGGGTGTGATGGGAATTAGTATGTGCATGCATGGTTTGCTGATCAAAAAGTCTCTTCACCCTCGACAGGTGACTGTGTGATGTGCCACGTCCAGTCATGGAATAATCACTGTGATATTCCTTGATGACACAGTGACTACCAAATGGTAGGTGAAGATTTCGGAAGATTATTTCACCTCCATTATCCAAAGTGACCCTGATTTCCACAAAATGTAGTTCATGTGAGATGGAGCACAAAGCAGGAGAGTGTTTGATATCCTGGAAGAGCACTTTGGGGACTGCATTCTTGCTCTGGGGTACCTATAGACCATTGGCATGGGCCTCGATTGGCTGCCATATTCTCTGAATCTGAACACATGCAACTCCTTTTTGTGTATAGCAATAATCCCAAAACTATTGCTGAGCTGAAAACAACCATTCAGGAGGTCATGAATGTTCCAACACTTCAGCAGGTCACGCAAAATTTCACTATTCGTCTGTGCCACATCGTTGACAATGACAGCAGGCATATTGAACATGTCATAACTTAAATCCGAATATCTGTAGTGATCTATACATGTTGAATAAAGTGTGTGCACGCTACAGTTTGTAACTAATTTACGTTTATTTATAATTTTTTTCATATAGTACAATAATTTTCACCCTGTATTTGTGTGTGAAATGCTCAGAGAAACTCATGAGCATGCAAATCAAAATGATCTGACAAAGCAGAACGAACTCCCCAACCAAGGTCACATTAACATCGTTTGCTTGCAGATGACAAGCTTACAGTATGTGAGAACGTGCAAATCATGCTGCGTAACCATATAATATAAAATTAAGGTAATGGCAAAAACAAACAATAACTATCTTTAGGCCTAATTTTCATAGATTAGTAATCAGTAAAAAATTCACAGATGTGAATAAAGAAAACCTACTGATGCTAACACAGAGGTGCTGGTATCTATTTGGGTCATAAGAAAAAAATAGTGTTTTGCATAACAGGTGGACCTTATATCCAATAAACAACCAGGGAGCTTATATCAGGAGCTAAATACAAAAAGCAAAAGATCATCTACAGCTAGTGTAGAAACCAAACTACAGTTCTAAGAGATGAAGCACACAGAAAGGAGGTAGTAATTGAGAAGCTAGTATGACAGGATTAGTTGTGGCTTATGCCCTATGTTATTCAATCTACACATTACATTAGCAGTAAAGGAAAGTAGGAAAATTTTTTAAAGGGAATTATAGATAATGTCTTGAAAACAGTTTGTAAGATGAACATCCACAAAAATAAAACAAGTTTAATTAAGACAAGTGATGCTGGCAGTATCAGGAAATAAGATGGTGAAAACGGTACATAAGTTTGATATTTAGACAGCAAAATAAATGATAGCAGAAACAAAGATGGTGTAAAAATGTCCTAAAAGGACTTGTCCTATGTCCGCACACTTCCTCTGTCTGCCTACATGATATACTTCACATGCCGCTGTACCCTGCATGGTGTAGGTGTAGAGATAGAGATAGTGTGTACTTCATGCTTCGTACCATTATAATCTATTTTATGTGATATTCTACTTGCATATCGAGGAAGGAAATGAATGTTTAGAAATGAGTATGGCAGATGTCACTGTTTTATATCCAGGTTAGAGCAAAAGTTTAACATCTCCATAAACCCAGTATTAAATCTACACTATGTGATCCAAAGTATCCGGACAACCCCAAAAACATACGTTTTTCATATTAGGTGCATTGTGCTGCCACCTACTGCCAGGACTCCATATCAGCGACCTCAGTAGTCATTAGATATCGTGAGACAGCAGAATCGTGCGCACCGCGTAACTCACAGACTTCGAACGTGGTCAGTTGATTGGGTGTCACTTGTGTCATACGTCTGTACCCAAGATTTCCACACTCCTAAATATCTCTAGGTGCACGTGTCCAATGTAATAGTGAACTGGAAATGTGAAGCGCACAGGCCAACCTCGCCTGTTGACTAACAGAGACCGCCGACAGTTGAAGGGGGTCACAATGTGTAATAGGCAGACATCTATCCAGACCATCACACAGGAATTCCAAACTGCATCAGGATCCACTGCAAGAAGTATCACAGTTAAGCGGGAGGTAAGAAAACATGGATTTCGTGGTCAAGCGGTTGCTCATAAGCCACATATCAAGCCGGTGTATGCCAAATGACGCCTAGCTTGGTGTAAGAAGCATAAACATTGGACAATTGAACAGTAGTAAAAAGTTGTATGAAGTGACGAATCACGGTACACAATGTGGCGATCTGATGTCAGAGTGTGGATATGGTGAATGAATGCCTGGTGAACGTCATCTGCCAGCATGTGTAGTGCCAGCAGTGAAATTTGGAGGTGGTGGTGTTATCCTGTGGTCATGCTTTTTATGGAGGGGGGCTTGCACGCCTTGTTGTTTTGTATGGCACTGTCACAGCACAGGCTTACATTCATGTTTTAAGCACCTTCTTGCTTCCCACTGTTGAATAACAATTCGGGGATTGTGATTGCATCTTTCAACATGATCGAGCACTTGTTCATAATGCATGGCCTGTGGCAGAGTGGTTAGATGACAAAAGCAGCCCTCTAATAGACTGGCCTGCACAGAGTTCTGACCTGAATCCTATAGAATACCTCTGGGATGTTTTGGAACACCGACTTCGTGCCAGGCCTCACCGACCGACATCGATACCTCTCCTCAGTGCAGCACTCCATGAAAAATGGGCTGCCATTCCCCAAGAAACCTTCCAGCGCCTGATTGAATGTATGCATGTGTGAGTGGAAGCCATCATCAAGGTTAAGGGTGGGCCAACACCATATTGAATTCCAGTATTAACGATGGAGGGCACCACGAACTTGTAAGTCATTTTCAGCCAGGGGTTCGGATACTTTGATCACATAGTATAGCTCACCTTTTAGGGGAGGCACTTTGTATGTAGTTTTTTAAATTGTCATTTTACAGTATTTTATTACAATGTCCATGAATGAGTCTTAAGGAAGGGACACATTTAGCTGCACTGTACTTTCCCCTTGTCACATCATCAGATTTTACCTATGAGTAGTACTCGCTTGTAAATACACAGTAAGCACAACTGAGGGAAGAATTTTCTCATATGGTTCAATATTTTTACTGTCCTTTTAATAGGGAAATGAGCAAGTTATACATGCCAGGTAAAGAAGTCTGTTACGGTTCTATTATAATGTAATGTGCTGTCTCCTGGCAAGAAATTATATTACCATTGAATAAAGGTTGTGTGCTATGGGAAGGAAGAGTGACTAGACATAAAGAACAGTGAACGGCAGCCAGTGAAATCAATCACCCTTATGTGTCATTTCTCATTCTGATCAGAGGAGAGTAACAAAATGCCACTGTCTCACCTCTACCTATAGAATTGTCCTAAGTCCCTTGGTAAAATATTCTGGTGAGAGAATGCATCAGTTTGTGGTGCCTGTGACGTACACATTCCAGCACACCATGTTTTTCATGGTGTATACAGTAGAGTGTCTATTATACAAACTAATTGGGGGACTTGGGTGTTCAGAAAACCGGTTTATTTGGATAATTGAAGTGTGTACTTCTATTTATCAATAAAAATTATGTATATTGATAATGAACAAGATCTCTCTTATTATTACAAAGGCAAGTGCAATAGGAATACATGTAATACAGCCTAGTAAACAAAAAAATATTGTAATACATACGCATTTTCCTTGTACATTACATATGCATAGAATTAACACTAACAGAATTCTTAATTTTGCTCTGCCTGAGCGAGCCCTTTTTGCAGGGCTGGTATCTGATACTGGTTGCTGTCATCTCGAGCTTCAGGCTATCGCAAGGCCGTATTTAGACATGTAAATACTTAATTCAGACATATCATTCTGTTCATTATTTTTAATTAGATTTTGAGAACTTTCTGCCATACCCACAATTTTATTATAGGCGTTTTTCAAATTCTGTTCCTGTATCTTCTCCCTCCTTATTCTAGCAGTAACTTATGTAACAATCCTTTTCTGTAATACCATTTGAAAGTCTCAGTAAAGTCTCGATCCATGAGCTGTAATAAGGAGGTGGTGATAGGTGGGAAAACCATCACTTCCATGAACTCATCCTTTTTCATTTAGGATACTATATGTTGGATGAATTGGTGTGTTGGCAAGGAGCAGTAATGTTTTCTTCCCTTTTGCCATTCTTTAACTGATGAGTCTTTCAGAGGGCACAAAAACTGCCTTAAACAATTCCGCGCAAGCGAGTAACAGTTCAGTTACTTGGTTGTGGTTGTTTGGTGGACAGACATTTGGATAATCGATGCTGTACTGCATTTTATTTTCTGACAAGAGGTCAATTGTAAATTTAACATTATATGGACAGAGGACTATATTGTATGTCAACTGATATCAACACACATTTCGAAAGTTTGTATATTATCCAGGTCATACGACTGGAACACCATCATCTCTAAGTACAGGGTGTATATAAAGTCCAGGAACACTTTCAATTATTTATTGCACAAGAACTAAACATTATACAGATGTCATACATATTGCATTTTGAAGAGAAACTGCAAGTTTTTTTTTACAAACATTCGATATGCGAACCATGAGTGACCTGGCAGATGTCAATACAGTAATCGAATTCTTGCCATACCCGTCCCAGCATGGCATCGTCAACTGAGGCAGTCGCTTCCTGTATTATCTCCTGGAGCTCTGCTACATCACGTGATAGAGGTGGTAGGGGTGCACCAGATCTTACCTGTGTCCCCACAGAAAAAAGTCACATGGATTGAGATCTGGTGATCGGGGAGGCCATTTCATGAAACAGTGAACTCCAGCACAGATAAAGTTCGCTCCACATCTGAACTCGCCATGTTTGCAACTAGTGGTGACTATCAGCTAATTACCAAACTATGCTGATGCGGAATACACAAAAAAAAGCTTTCAGGGTTTCTCTTCTAAATGACGTAAGTGTGATATCTGTACAATTTTTGGTTCTTGAGCAATAAATAATTGAAAGTGTTCCCGGACTGTATGTAAACTCTGTATTTTTCCCTTTTTTTCCTACCTCAAGTGACTTTATATTCCTCAACTCACATTACATGTGGAACATTATAATTTTCATTACTAATATTATTATTCTGATTCACGTGTGCAGTATATAAACATTTGAAGATATCTTGAAATGCTTGAACATATTTTTCACTGTTATTATTTGCTGTGGCATCAGCTATCTTGACATTATTTGCTGTGGCATCAGCTATCTTGACAGAAAACAATCTGTTGTCTATTTTACACATGTTTCTGTGTATTGTTTTCTTTATACTTTTGTTGTTCTCATTTTATTCTGTAACCAAATTTTCGTTGTATCTTCTTATGTATACTTTGAGATATTTGTGAATAGTTTTGTTTAATTCTGCATATTCTGACGTGTTCTTTTATCTTTTTGTTTAAAATTATGGCTTCTTGTTAATAATTGCCTTATTCTATTCGTATTTTTTCTTTAGTTTTCTACGTATTTGCTATAACTTCTGCTGTTTACTTAATTGGCTTTGTTAACTAATTACCCTTTGGCCCAACTTTCATTTTTCAAGATGTTTTATACTTTATACATTCATCTGTTAATTAGAACATCTCAAATCTTTTGGCATTTCTGGCTTTGCTATTCCTTTTTAAAACAAAATGAAGAACTGATATGTGTTATTGGTAATAGTCATTAAGTCGCATATACATAAAACATTGGTGTCAACAAGTTTTTTTTGTAATGTATAGTAACAATAACACTTAAGTTCCATCAAAAAAGTGGTTACATAATTCATAGTTAACATTTCTTTAAAATAGAGCCAGATGAGAGTTTGAGTATATATGAATTTTTTTTTTTAATGCTGCCAATTTTTTCAATGGTTTTTATCTTTTTTTTCCAGAAACAATCCAGCACAGCTGCATAGATTGCTTCCTTGGCTTTCTCGTGAGTTGTCAGTGCTTATAGAGAATCAGTCACGGTTGGCTTTAGTTTTGGACTGCATTCTAAATATGCTGCAGTACCATTCAGTTAACAGCAGCAGTATAAGAAATTATCTTCGAAACAATATCAACCCTAGGCATGTTGACCATTTTATCCATGAACTGTGGACATTTGCACGTTCTCCATATGACATGATTGGTTTTGACGAGACAGCTGAGTATGGTTCATATGAAGCTCATACAATAGAGCTTCCACCTTCACCCCATTCAGTACGTGATGATGATAGTGATGTGGTTGTGATATCATCAGATGACTCAGTTGACTCATCACATGAAACTGTTGCAAATGAGGATGATAATGACATTGATGTTGAAGGTGTTGGTGAAGCTTCCCATCTATCTTCCATTAGCAGTCGTTCTGGGAGACATGGGAATACTTCACGCCATACTTCTCAGAGAGTGCAAGCAGGTGAAAGTTTGCAAGATCATTTGTATACAGCAAATATAAGATCACAGGCATCAGATGTTGTTTCATCAAGTGATTCTGAAGACTGTGTTATAGTTGGCTATGTTAAACCATTGCATGAAAGAACTCCAGAAATTGTTGCACTCGATACAGATGAAGATGTTATAGAAGAGCAAGAACCTTCTTGTGAAACAACTGCAAACTCTAATAGTAATAAGATAAATGACAATAACTCAAATAAGCTGCACAGCTCAGGTAAGAGTGGGTCACTCTTTGTATTCCTTGGATATATATTTATGTAAACTTTGTAATTATAATATTTTTTTTTACTGTCTGCTGACAAATTTGGTTCTTACATTGCAGATACAGTGAGTCCTGTTGCCTCTACCTCAGGATCTCAGCGAGAAATGCCTGATTCCACTGCTGGCTGCTCTAACTACATTCCGGATTCAGTAAAAAGTTCCCGTGTGCACCAGCACAAAGAAAAGAAAGTTCGTTCCAGCAGAAGTAGAGTCAAGATTAACAAGAAGCCAACAAGAGCGAAAAGTTCACAAAGCAGTAGTTCATCACCTTTTTCACCAGTTGGTCTAAACCGTTCAAAACAACTTATCTACAGTAGTTCAGACACACTGAGTAGCAGTCCCATCAGGCGTCGCAGATCTAAAGGGAAGCGACTGAAGAAGTTGCCTTACAGCTCTGATTCATCGAGTGGAAGTTCTCGCAGGTGCCGCAAAGCCAGAGTGAGTAATTTAAGCAAATTGTCGTGTAGCTCCGATTCATTGAGCAAGAGTCCTGTGAGGCATCACATTTCTAAGGAAAGAGAAAGTTCAAGGTATGCTTATAATTCTGGGAGATCATCATTAGATGATTATAGTTATCCACTTGCTTCAAGGATTTCTGTATATAGCTCACCATATTCTTCTGATGATGAAAGTATTTTTGGCACTGAACATAAACCAAAACTGCGAAGCATTGTTGTTCCAAAACAAACCAGTACTTCAAATACTAAAGGTGTGTCATATCCCTCAACATCATCGACATCATCTAGTTCAGTTCGTCAGCATGAGCCTTCATTGAATCCATGGAATCTATCTAGCCGTGGCAGTAAATCAAAGCATAAGTCAAGGAGGCATGACAGGAAAAAGCGGCGAAGAAAGGAGCGATATACTTCTTCCTCATCTTCAGAAGATTTTGTAGTTCGTCATACCAAACGGAGGTCTGAAAATGTCGTAATTTATTCAGACTCTGACTAAGGGCTTAAGAGCCAGGTGCATTTTCCTTTTATTGTAAATAATATATATATATATATACTGGTGTTCAGTTCAAAGTATTTCAGTAAGTTAAGCAGTAAATGTGTAAATGTTACTGAAGTTGTGCTTTTTTCTTTTTTAACGTAGTGCAGTGAACATAATAATGTGACAGATTGCAATGCAAGAAGACTACAAGAGCCGTACAACAGTGCTTGTAGTGTTTGTAAATACAGTGCTAACTGCGATAATAGAAGTTCTTCATACATCATCCAGATGTGCCCTTATTTATTTTTTGCCCTGTTTTCTTTTCCACTTGGCCGTGTGAAAACATTACGGGTTGCTGCTGGTTACAGTAAAGACCATTTAAAGGTGCTTTGTACTTAAAATCATGATTGCATTGTATATTACTTTGAGAGAACGTCAAATATTGTAAATCTTAACTAATTGCATAAATTTGTGGATAGGAAGCACATTGTTATGCTTTGTCTGTCTCTTGAATGTGTACAATTTCAACAATTACTGTGTAGTTACTGTCTGACCCATTAAACTGTATATATTTTTAGACTGCAAAACGCGTGAGTCACTTTGATCGTGGGATGGTATGAATAGTTTTGCTGTGTATAAGAAGAGAATGCTGTGTTTCAGGTGTCTCTTTCTTGAGTAGTATAATTGGGTGTTCAGTCATCTTTATAGTAAAAGTTACTTGATAATGCAGATGACCTGTATCTTTGATTTATTGTGTTACTTGTTTTGACTTGTGTTACAACTTCAAATTATGTTCAGTGAACTTAATTTGCTGTAGTTTGGTTACTAAAGCCGGGAAGAAACAACTTTATGTGACAGATACTATTTTATTATTGTGGTCAAAATTTAGGAAAAATATGAGGAACAAGTGGAAAAATTCTTCCATAAACATTGAAGGATAGAAACAAGTAGCTATTGTGATAAAAGGTGGAAATTTCTGTTTCTTTGTATAATGAAAACAAATATTTCAATTCAAATATCTTTACATAACTTGTATATACTTACATTCTATTTTTAAGCTATCATGATTTTATGAAATACATTTGCACAGAAATTTTGGGTATTCCGAATTATACAGAATTCATTTCAAAGAAGGCAATTTTTCTGACATAATGACGAATTTTGATGTATTGATTTTGTTCATGTTGCTCAGACTCATTTTCTGGTGAATTAACAAGTCATTATCATTCTGCGTTCAGTGCAGACTTATGTATCAAAAACTGTTTTAGCCATTTGTGCCAAGTTGCCTATTTAATTTAGAATGTAGGAAATTCAACAGGGGAAAGTTCTAATCCCTTACACATGACTGTTGACATTAATGACTTTAGTAAATGAAGTGTTTTGTCTGTTGTCAGCATACATTTTCCTTGCTCTTTCCCCACACTGCACTGTAGAAACATCCTCTGGAGCTTGAGTGTTATAATCAAGTTAAGTATTGTTAGATGCATATTTGCAATCTTTTATGTTCCATATTTTGCATTGTATCTTGAAAAATAAATAATAAATCAGTGTGTGTTGTATAATCATTTAGTAAATGTTATCTGACAACAAGACACAAATAATACATTTAAAAATATTAATGATATAGAGGAGATGTTGAGTTGCAGACAGGCACAACAAAAAGACTGCTGTACAGTTAAGCTTTCAGCCAAAAAGCTTTGTTCCGAAATGTCACCCCACGCACACGCACACGTGTGCGCAGTGTCTCTGGCCTGGTGGCCAGACAGGACTGTGACTGTGCCTGATTGGGACAGTGGTCTGGTGTGGGGGGTGGGGATACTGATGTGGCATGGATCACAGTGGGGATGCAAGTGAGAAGGGGACAGGGGTAGCAGGGTGAGGGTAGAGGAAGATGTAGAGCTGCTAGCTGCTTGTGGGAGAGTGCAGAGATGTGGTGGGGACATGGTTGGGCTGCTAGGCTAGATGAAAGGTTTGTGTGGGGGGGGGGGGGTGAAAATGAAGGTGAGTTGGAAAGGAAGAAAGTGGGGGGGGGGGGGGGAGAAGGCTGTGTAGTGCTGGAGTGGGAACGAGGAAGACCAGGTTGAGACCAGGGTGGTTAATGGAAAATGGGTTATATTTCAGGGAGAGTTCCCACTTCCACAATTCAGAAAATGCTGGTGTTAGGAAGAATTCATATGGAGCAGCCTGTGAAACAGTCACTGAAGTGAAGGACATTGTGTTCAGTAATTGGATGGTCCAGTTGTCTCTTAGCCACAATTTGTAGGTGGACATTCATGTAGCAGACATCTTATTAGTTGTCATGCCCATGTAAAAAGTAGCACAGTGATGCATCTTAGTTTGTAAATCACAGGGCAGTTTTCGCAGCTGCCTGCAGAATACCACTGTGGGAGAAGTAGAAAGGATATTCCTAATTTCACGGCATGACGAGAGGTAGTCAAAACCCTGGTGGAGAATGTGATTCAGTTGCTCCAGTCCTGGATGGTGCTGGTACTCCCTTGTGGCCGGACGGTGGGTATGTGGGAGTTGGTAGGTGAATGGAGAGACAAGGCACAGGAGGTTTGTTCTTGCAGGAGGTTGAGAGGGTAATTCCAGTCTCTGAAAGTGTCAGTGCGACCCCTGATGTATGTTGTTGTTATTCCATCCTGGACTTTATGGTGCTTGACTTTACATTTTAAAATATGTCACTCATCACACAAGAAATGCTCTTAAAGCTTTATAAAAATCTAGTATATGAAATAGTGCAAATGTCTGTTAGACTTCTGTCTAAATTAAACCCACCAACAATACCTGCATTTCGACAGCTGTCAACCCTTTAATACCAAAAAAACCCTACCTTACAGCCTGGCCACCCAGGGATGGCATATCTGCAGTGACAAGCCCAACTCCCTTGCTCAGTATGCTGATGGTCTCAGCAAAGCCTTCACAGAGAGGCATTATCCCCCAGACCTATTCCGCAAACAGATCTCCTGTGCCATTTCCCTTCACACCTCCAATCCTCCCACCAACTAAAAGAACTAGCCACAGAGGAGTGCCCCTCTCATCACACTGTACCACCCCAGACTGGAACAACTGAACCACATCCTTTGCCAGGGCTTTGATTACATATCACCATGCCCAGGAATGAAGGCTATCCTACTTGAGATACCTCGCACCCCTTCTAAAGTAGTGTTCTGTTGCCCACCCAACCTCCACAACATCCCAGTCTGTCCCTATGCCATTCCCAATCCACCTACCAAACACTTCCTATTCCAGTCCTGTCACAGGCTTACCCTACCCCATCAGATCCAGGCCATCTGTGAAAGCAGTCATGTCATTTGCCAGCTCTGCTGCAATCATTGCACAACTTTTTATATTGGTGTGACTACTAACCACCTGTACACCAGGATGAACAGCCACTGACAACCAGTGGCCAAGAGCAAAGTAGACCACCCTGTAGCACAATATGCAGCTGAGCATAATATACTTGATTTCAATAGCTGCTTCACTACCTGAACCATCTGGATCCTTCCCTCCACCACCAGCTTTTATCAACTGCGTTGGGAGTTATCTTTACAACACATTCTCCACTCCTGTAATTATCCCAGCCTCAACCTACTGTAACATACTGTGCCCACCCCCTCCACTCAACACTCACCCCCTCCCTCCACCTCCTTCCACTCAACACTCCCCCCCCCCCCATCCCGATTCTATCATCTGCTCCCTATTCTCGTGTCTCGCCGCACTGTTTGTCACCCTCTGCCAATGTATCCATCCATCTTGTCCTGCTCCTCTTCTTTTTTGCTCCTTTTGTCCCCACTTCCCTGGCCCACAACTTCCTGATTCTACATGTGTCGGCATTTTATTCCCTGCGCACTCCACCAGACAGTGTTTGTCTCTCATCTCACCTGTTCACTAGTATCCCTTCCCCGCCCCCTCAGATTGTTGCTTGTGTCCCACATGATAATTACATTCCAGCCCGAGGTATTGGAATTGGCGATCACGTGTGCTTGCTTGTGTGTGAATGGCGTACATTTATCTTTTGCTGATGAAGGCTGTGGTGAAAGCATTATATAAGTGTCTTTTAATTGTGACTGTCTGCAGCTTAACATATCTTCTTTACGGTAAGTAGCAGTCTGTCTTTTCCTACATTTTTGATATGTCTATCTTAGTTTCCATTGTTTTTTTTTAATTTTGTTATTGGTTGCTAGATGCATATTATTATAAAACACGTCTGAGAATCCTAAGCCACACAAATTCTTTGTTACACACAAATCCTCGAATCAGTCTGCACTTTGACAACCATCGGTTTAGAGGGTTGAAGTTTTTTTAGCTTACTCCCTAACAAAAATACATTGAGACTATTGGAACAGAGTTTGTTGGGATTACATTCTTGTGTAAACTCTTGTTGATCTTTTTCGATATGTCAAATTATGGTTGAAACTGATGATTGTTTCTATCATTTTTGTTACAAGATGATGGAGGTAGTCATCAAAAGTTTGCATTTCGGAGTAATAATTTGAAGCAGCTAGAAAAACTAAAACATTTTATATAATAATGAGAGTATACTCACCCACAGCCTTTTATTCAACTGACTACAAATGGTAGTTCAGTGACATTGATTTTCTCTTGTTTATATAAACAAACATAGTTTTAGCCCCTAATAGACAAATTCTTTGCAGTATGACAAATTTGAACATTAAAACAATGGGAAATCCAGGATCTTACGTGCACACACATTCATCCAAATGCAACTCATACAAACATAAGCATGGTCTCTTGCTGTCAAGGATAAATATATCATGAACAGTTAGGCAGTTTTATGAAAAATATTACTGGGATTCCGTAAGACCAGTTATTTGGAACAAAAAATGCTATCAGCTGTATATACTTCTTACTTACAGATGCTGAAGAACAGGAAATGTCATGTGATGAACATAACTGCACTAAATCAATAATGAGGTCACAATTTAAAGTGCCTAGAAATAGCCACCCAACTACATCAATACTTACTTCAAGAAATTACAAGAGAACTACAGTTCAATCATTTTTTTAACATATTTAGTGAGAACCATTTCCAATCGGAATCGGCGAAGTCATTAATACATAGGTTTGATGATTTCAGGATAGAGAGTGGAATGATAGCATATTCTCAGTCATCCTTAAGTTAGAGGTGGTAGACCTCATCTTGTTGGTAGGCTACTGGGAAAATCAAATCAGTTACAAAGACTGCTTACAAATCAATTGTGTAACACTCCTACAACATTGCAGAGGTGTGGGATACGTAGCAAATAGAACTAACCAAGACGCTGAACATGAATAAGAAGGGCAGCCCCAATAGTGTCGGATATGTTCAACTATTACTAAGTCATGGTAGTGCTGGGAAGCATGAACTAGCAAACAGTTCAGGATAGATAGCAAGTACCCCATGTCGCTCTGTGGCCGAGTCTTTTAAAAAGAAAGGTAATGTCCTGGTTCTGGTTCTCCTGCCCTTTCCCCCTTGGCCACTCCCTGGGAGGAAGGACAGGCCCGCCGGCTTGGGGCGAAGTACTTGCCCCCGCTATTTAGTCTCTTCTCGGACCGATGGGGGGACGTTCGCCACCTCCAAGCCCATGTTCTTTGTCCAGCACATCGAGGACATCTTCGGGGAAATCGAGGCTCTCAGTAAAATGCGTTCGGGGTCCGTTCTTATAAAGACCACCTCCGCCACACAGTCGGCGGCGCTCCAGGCGTGCGACCGAGTAGGGGACATCCCAGTGTCCATTGTCCCGCATCTGGCACTGAATAGGATGCAGGGGGTTATTTTTGATCGGGACCTCCTGCTGCAATCTGATGAGGAGCTCAGGGCCAACCTGGAGCGCCGAGGTGTGCATTTCGTCCGGTGAGTCCAGCGCGGCCCCAAAGACCGTCGCATCGACACCGGGGACTTTATCCTCGCCTTCGAGGGGGACTTTCTCCCGGAGAAGGTAAAGGTGATGTGCGACGTGCGACCTTACGTCCCGTCTCCTATGCGCTGCTTTCGGTGTTTGCGCTTTGGGCACATGTCGTCACGGTGTGAGGCTGAGCCCCTTTGTGGCGATTGTGGACGTCCTCTTCGTGAGGAACATACATGCACCCCACCACCTCGGTGCGTCAATTGTCCTGGCATCCACTCGCCTCGATCTTTAGACTACCCCGCGTATCAGATGGAGAAGAAGATTCAAGAATTCAAAACTTTGGGTCGTCTCTCTTATTCTGAGGCCAGGAAGAAGTATGACCGCCTCCATCCCGTGACGTTGACAACTTAGTTTGCCTCAGTCGTGTCCACTCCTTCCACAGTATCCTCACCCCTATTCTGTCCCCCCCTCCACCTCCTCACCCCATCCGGGGTCTATGCCTCCGCCTCCCAAATCCCTCCCTTCCAAATCCCTCCCTTCCAAATCCTCCTCCCTCGCGGCCCCTGCCCCCTCTGCCCCAGGGGCCACCCTTCCTCCTCCTCCTCCTCCTCCCCCCCCCCTCCGCCACCTGAGAAACGATCCTCTTCTCAGGCGTCCATCGGGGAAACGTTCCGGACCCCGGCTTCCGAGGTCTGGCGTTCCAAAACGGACCCCGCGCGTGAGGACCTTCTTCGGGTCCAGCCCACCATCCCCGTGCCTCATCGGACTTCGAAGAAGGCCTCCAAGAAGAAGTCTTTATCCCCCTCTCCGCCCCGGCGCGTTTCGTCTGACGCTCCATCCGTGAGTCACTGCTCCCGGCCGTCCTCAGTTTTGCCGGGATGCTCTGCTGCCAGGCGCTCAGCTGGCTCTCGTCGGCGAATGATGCTGCCCCTCCTACGCTACCCGGGAAAGCGGCCGCAGCTGGCGATGACTCGATGGAACAGGATCCGCCTCCCGCCGATTGTAGCGTTGTTCCCTCGAAACCTGGCCCTCCGCGGCTGTCGAGGTGACCAGCTCTTCCCTCGTTTCATTCCCCCTTTTTTCTGACTTGCGATGGCTTTGTTACATTGGAACATAAGAGGTATTTGATCTAATTGGGAGGAATTACAACTGCTCCTCCGCCTGCACTGTCCGCTCGTCTTTGGTCTCCAGGAAACCAAGTTGCGCCCAGCTGACCGTATTGCTTTTACCCACTATACCTCGGAGCGGTCTGACCTCACCCCTGTGGACGGTATTCCAGCTCATGGTGGGGTCATGTTGCTCATTCGGGACGATGTCTATTACCATCCCATCCCATCCCATTGACCACCCCACTCCAAGCAATAGCTGTCCGTATTACTCTTTCTGCCTTTACTTTTTCTGTTTGTACCGTCTACACTCCATCGTCATCCGCAGTTAGTTGGGCTGACATGATGCATTTGATTGTTCAGCTTCCTCCACCGTTTTTATTGTTTGGCAACTTCAATGTCCATCATCCCCTTTGGGGCTCTCCTGCATCCTGTCAGAGAGGCTCCATCTTGGCGGATGTCTTCAACCATCTCAATCTTGTCTGCCTCAATACTGGCGCCCCGACTTTCCTTTCGGACTCTACTCATACCTACTTCCACTTGGACCTCTTGATCTGTTCTACCACTCTTGCCCGTCGGTTCGAGTGGTATGTCCTTTCTGACACCTATTCGAGCGACCACTTCCCCTGCGTCGTTCGTCTCCTGCACCACACCCTATCCCCACGTCCTTCGAGCTGGAACATACCGAAAGCTGACTGGGGACTTTACTCCTCCCTGGCGACCTTTCCGGACCACGATTTTCACAGTTGTGACAGTCAGGTCGAATACCTCACGGCTGTTATCATCAATGCTGCCGAACGTTCCATTCCTCGTACTACCTCTTCTTCACGTCGCGTTTCCATCCCCTGGTGGAATGAGGCTTGTAGAGACACTATCCTTGCTCGACGACGTGTTTTACGCACCTTTTGCCGCCATCCTACGTTGGCGAATTGTATTGGATACAAACGACTCCGAGCGCAATGCCGTAGAGTCATCAAAGACAGCAAAAAAGCTTGATGGGCCTCTTTCACCTGCTCCTGTAACAGTTTTACTCCCTCTTCTGTCGTCTGGGGTGGCCTGCGCCGGCTGTCGGGCATTAAGGCCCACTCCTCGGTCCCTGGCCTGACTTCAGGTCATGAGGTCCTTGTTGATCCTGTGGCTGTCTCCAATGCCTTCAGCCGCTTTTTCGCGGAGGTTTCAAGCTCCGCCCATTACCACCAACACCGACTCAAAGGAAGGCCTCGGCACTTGTTGGTGACGTCACGTCAGCTAGGCACGGCGAACGCCAGGTCTGTTGCAGGCATACTCATAATGGTGGTGTCTCCCTCCCTGACACAGGAAAATGTGAAATTATTGGCGATAGTTGACCAACACACATTGTTCTGAGAGACTTCTGCAATCAAATAATTGTGCAATTCATTACACTTCTTAACAAATAGTGTACTCCTGAACTTAAATTTCCAATTTCCATCTGTTTTAAGGATTGACATACAGAAACAACTTCATGGTTCAGCAGCAACAAAATTCGTGCTTCTTTACCTTATTTGTAAATCTGTGGAAGTTACGTTTGTACTGGGTTGCTTTCACAAGAAACTGTGAACATATTGGTGCTCTTCTTTAGGTATCTTGGTTGACCATGGGGTGAGGAGCACTGAATGCTAATGAAATATCTTGCGATTGTACACGTTGGGGGAGGGGGCGGAGGACAAAAGAAGAGGTAAAAGAGAGATACTTGTTTTATCAAATAAAATTTTTTTATCTTATAAAGTTTCTCCTTTCAGTTGCAAGAGGGGAATATTTATCTTTTCTAATGTGCATGTTTAAAAAAGTTTAAGCTTAGCAGTATTTTCGATGTATGAAGCTAATTTTGTTTCCTGTTTAGAATTCCTTTTGTTGAAAACGACTGTAATCTAATGACTGGCAACAGTTGGACATTTACACATGTAAATTAGTTCACATTTCCAGTGACGATGTCAAACGAAAATAAATAAATAAAAGAAACGAGTTCATTGTAAGGGGGTTGGGGTACGTTTCGATAGCAAAATGGATCAAGTAAATATAGTTACTTGAATGTAAAATTTCCGAAGCTTGCAATGGGGCAAAGCGTCTTCTCATATTGATCTATGTTTGTTTCGACAGGATTCAGTAATACAGAACTATGATCTTCATTTGTAGCTTTACGATAGTAAGAAAATCTTCCATCTAAATAAAACTGCAGAATCCCAAACAATACCAAACATTTTGTCCAAAAATAAGAGCTTCATAATGATAAGCACGTCCAGGCGTTTCTGCCTGCAACAGAGCTGGCGTTCGCCGTGCCTAGCTGCCGTGACGTCACCAACAAGCGCCGAGGCCTTCCTTTGAGTCGGTGTTGTTACCACCCTGCCTTCCTTCCCAGGAAAGAGGCAGAAGAGGCTCGGCGACCTTCCTTCCACTCGCTAAATCTGGAAAATTATAATGCCCCCTTTACTATGCGGGAACTCGAACGTGCACTTGCACTGTCCCGATCCTCTGCTCCGGGGCCAGATGCCATTCACGTTCAGATGCTGGCACACCTTTCTCCGGCAGGCAAAAGCTTCCTTCTTCGTACCTACAATCGCATCTGGACCGAAGGTCAAGTCCCCATGCGTTGGCGTGACGCCGTCGTTGTTCCTATACCCAAACCCAGGAAGGATAGACACCTTCCTTCTAGTTACCGCCCCATTTCTCTTACAAGCTGTGTCTGTAAGGTGATGAAGTGCATGGTTAACGCTCGGTTAGTTTGTATTCTTGAATCTCGACGGCTACTTACCAATGTTCTATGTGGCTTTCGTCGCCGCCGCTCCGCTGTTGACCACCTTGTGACCTTGTCGACTTTCATCATGACCAACTTTTTGCGAAGGCGCCAAACGGTAGCAGTGTTCTTCGATTTGGAGAAGGCTTATGATACCTGTTGGAGAGGAGGCATCCTCCGCACTATGCACAGGTGGGGTCTACGTGGTCGCCTGCCCCTTTTTATTGATTCCTTTTTAACAGATCGAAAGTTTAGGGTACGTGTGGGTTCCGTATTGTCCGACATCTTCCTCCAGGAGAACGGAGTGCCTCAGGGCTCCGTCTTGAGTGTAGCCCTTTTTGCCATAGCGATCAATCCAATTATGGATTGCATTCCACCTAATGTCTCAGGCTCTCTTTTTGTCGATGACTTCGCGATCTACTGCAGTGCCCAGAGAACATGCCTCCTGGAGCGCTGCCTTCAGCGTTGTCTAGACAGCCTATACTCATGGAGTGTGGCAAATGGCTTCCGGTTCTCTGAAGAGAAGACGGTTTGCATCAACTTTTGGCGATATAAAGCATTCCTTCCGCCATCCTTACATCTCGGTCCCGCTGTTCTCCCATTCGTGGAAACAACTAAGTTTCTAGGGCTCACACTGGACAGGAAACTTTGTTGGTCCCCGCACGTCTCTTATTTGGCTGCCCGTTGTACACGTTCCCTTAATGTCCTCAGAGTTCTTAGGGGTTCATCTTGGGGAGCGGATCGCACTGTCCTGCTTGGCTTGTATCGGTCCATAGTCCGATCAAAGCTGGATTATGGGAGCCTCGTCTGCTCGGCCATTCCTCTTAGACCATCTCAACTCCATCCCCCATTGGGGGTTACGTCTTGCGACCGGAGCATTCTACACTAGTCCCGTCGAGAGTCTTTATGCTGAAGCCGCCGAATTACCATTGACCTACCGGCGCGACGTACTGCTTTGTCGGTATGACTGCCGGCTGTTGTCAATGCCCGACCACCCCTCTTATCAGTCCTTAGCCGATTCTCTCGACCGTCAGTATGGGTTGTATGTGTCTGCCCTGCTGCCCTCTGGAGTCCACTTTCATCGCCTGCTTCGACAATTGGATTTTGCCCTCCCTACCACCTTCAGAGAGGGTGAGAGCCTGACACCACCTTGGCTCCAGGCTCCGGTTCATATTTATCTCGACCTCAGCTCGCTCCCGAAGGAGGGTACTCCGGCTGCAGTGTATTGCTCACGGTTTGTCGAACTTCGTGTGCGACTTGCCAGTCACACCTTTATTTACACTGATGGCTCCAAAACTGATGATGGTGTCGGCTGTGCCTTTGTCGTCGGGGCCGTCACCTTAAAAATACCGGCTCCTCGACCAGTGTTCCAGCTTAGCGGCCGAGCTTTTTGCTCTCCATCAGGTCGTTCAGTAAGCCCGCCGCCACCGCCATTCATCGTATGTACTCTGCTCTGATTCACTCGGTGCTCTTCAGAGCCTTGGAGCTCCATATCCGGTCCATCCCTTGATGCAACGGATCCAGCAGTCCCTCCATTCTTTTGCTGATGATGGCTCTCCTGTCAGCTTTCTGTGGGTTCCCGGCCATGTAGGAGTGCCTGGGAATGAGGCTGCTGATGCTGCAGCCAAGGCTGCAGTCCTCCTGCCTCGGCCAGCCTCCCATTGTGTCCCGTCATCTGACATTAGTGGGGTTGTTTGTAAGAGGCTTGTGTCATTGTGGTGGGATACTTGGTCATCACTTCAAGGAAACAAGCTCCGGGCAGTAAAACCATTCCCAACTGCTTGGACAACCTCCTCCCGACCATCTCGGCGAGAAGAGGTCCTTCTGACCAGGTTGCGGATTGGGCATTGCCGGTTTAGCCACCGCCACCTGCTCTCCGGTGACCCAGCCCCGCAGTGCCCTTGTGGTCATGCCTTGACAGTGCGCCATGTTTTATTGTCGTGTCCCCGTTTTAGTCAATCTCGTGTTGTCCTGTCTCTGCCATCTACTTTACAGGATATTTTAGCTGATGACGCTCGAGCAGCTGCTCGTGTTCTTCGTTTTATTACTTTGACTGGCTTGTCCAAAGACATCTAACTCTTTCACTTATTTTATTTGCATCTTTGTAAGAACTTTCTGGTGTCATCGTCCCCCCCCCCCCCACCCCCCCTTTGAGTTTTACTAGATTCTATGTGCTCTAACAATTGTGACTGGGCGCTAATGACCTCAGTAGTTGAGCGCCCTTAAACCCCAAACTAAAGTACCCCATGAAAGTCTACTTACAAATTTTCGAAAACCAGTCTTAAGTTGTGTTGTGCCTCATCTGTGATAGCCTTGTTCCTCAGTAGCTGTGCTGCTGGTGGCTTGTTAGCTCACTGTAATTTGAGTTGATGATTAGACTGACCCTTTTTTACATTTCTGGCACAAGCATTAGACAATGATCAGCTTGTCTAAGATTATTTACACAGTTTATACAACAGAAATGAACGTCTGAATCCTCCTACAAAATATTTGGCAGTGCCTACAGTTTCTCAGTACACTTTCTCTACATAGCTCTGATGCAAAGCTGATATGAAGAAAAGTCCATTTGGCTATTCACTGCGCAACAAAGTTACCAAAATGAATTATTCTAACAGAGAGATCTTCTCTTGTCAAATAGCAATTGCAGACAAACACACTATAAATCAGTAGTTACACTCTAATTTTGAGTAACGGAAATTTATTTATCAGATGAATGCAAACCATGAACTGCTTTATTAGTGGCTCAGAGATTTTAATGAAATGGCTACTAAATGCAGACTAATTAAAATTGGCCACAGACATGTTGATGGAATGAATGTAACCATGGGCTTCCTTGGATCATAGTCCTTGTTTGTACTTACAGAAGTGTGTATGAATAATTATTGAAATTTGTTATTACATTTTGGTTTATTATGAGTAAGAGAACAAAATCAGTGGACACTGAATTAAAGTGCATGAATAAGTAATCTGCTTTATCTATATAATGGGTAATGGGAAAATTGATGAAATTATGTGGGCTATGATGTTAATACCATGTATACTCTCACAGGGGTTCCTCTCCCACTAAATTTGGCTAATTTATGTAATTTTCAAGATTGAATAAGTAGCAAACTAACATGTCTTCCTAGTAAACGTGAGCATTTTTGTAATCGGAAAAATTAGTGCAACAAAACTACAACTTGGTCGATAGGTGGCAAAAATGGTAAGCAGCGGTCAAAAGAAACAGATCGCAGACATCAGGCAGTTAACATGGACCTCGGTCAACTTAACTTCATTCAAACATTAGTCGATTTGTGTCTGCATCATAAAGTTGTTCTTGATTGAAAATGTCAGCTTACAAGACTAATTCTCGTCATTTGCGGGAGGTGTTACTGTTTTGTTTCAATATGAAGAAAACAGAGGCTGAGTCCCTTCGAATGCTCTCAGGTACATACGGTTGTTGTTGTTGTTGTTGTTGTTGTTGTTGTTGTTGTGGTGGTGGTCTTCAGTCCTGAGACTGGTTTGATACAGGTCTCCATGCCACTCTATCCTGTGCAAGCTTCTTCATCTCCCAGTACCTACTGCAACCTACATCCTTCTGAACCTGCTTGGTGTATTTATCTCTCGGTCTCCCTCTACAATTTTTACCCTCCATGCTACCCTCCAATACTAAATTGGTGATCCCTTGATGCATCAGAACATGTCCTACCAACCGATCCCTTCTTCTAGTCAAGTTGTGCCACAAACTTCTCTTCTCCCCAATCCTATTCAACACCTCCTCATTAGTTATGTGATCTACCCATCTAATCTTCAGCATTCTTCTGTAGCACCACATTTCGAAAGCTTCTATTCTCTTCTTGTCTAAACTATTTATCGTCCATGTTTCACTTCCATACATGGCAACACTCCATACAAATACTTTCAGAAACGACTTCCTGACACTTAAATCTATACTCGATGTTAACAAATTTCTCTTCTTCAGAAACGCTTTCCTTCCCATTGCCAATCTACATTTTATATCCTCTCTAGTTTGACCATCATCAGTTATTTTGTTCCCCAAATATCAAAACTCCTTTACTACTTTAAGTGTCTCATTTCCTAATCTAATACCCTCAGCATCACACGACTTAATTCGACTACATTCCATTATCTTCGTTTTGCTTTTGTTGATGTTCATCTTATATCCTCCTTTCAAGACACTATCCATTCCGTTCGACTGCTCTCCCAAGTCCTTTGCTGTCTCTGACAGAATTACAATGTCGTTGGCGAACCTCAAAGTTTTTATTTCTTCTCCATGGATATTAATACCTACTCCGAACTTTTCTTTTGTTTCCTTTACTGCTTGCTCAATATACAGATTGAATAACATCGGAGAGAGGCTACAACCCTGTCTCACTCCCTTCCCAACAACTGCTTCCCTTTCATACCCCTCGACTCTTATAACTGCCATTTGGTTTCTATACAAATTGTAAATAACCTTTCGCTCCCTATATTTTACCCCTGCCACCTTCAGAATTTGAAAGAGAGTATTCCAGTCAACATTGTCAAAAGCTTTCTCTAAGTCTACAAATGCTAGAAACGTAGGTTTGTCTTTCCTTAATCTAGCTTCTAAGATAAGTCGTAGGGTCAGTATTGCCTCACGTGTTCCAATATTTCTACGGAATCCAAACTGATCTTCCCCTAGGTCGGCTTCTACTAGTTTTTCCATTCGTCTGTAAAGAATTCGCGTTAGTATTTTGCAGCCGTGACTTATTAAACTTATAGTTCGGTAATTTTCACATCTGTCAACACCTGCTTTCTTTGGGATTGGAATTATTATATTTTTCTTGAAGTCTGAGGGTATTTCGCCTGTCTCATACATCTTGCTCACCAGATGGTAGAGTTTTGTCAGGACTGGCTCTCCCAAGGCCGTCAGTAGTTCTAATGGAATGTTGTCTACTCCCGAGGCCTTGTTTCGACTCAGGTTTTTCAGTGCTCTGTCAAACTCTTCACACACTATCATATCTCCCATTTCATCTTCATCTACCTCCTCTTCCATTTCCATAATAGTGTCCTCAAGTACATCGCCCTTGTATAGACCCTCTATATACTCCTTCCACCTTTCTGCTTTCCCTTCTTTGCTTAGAACTGGGTTTCCATCTGAGCTCTTAATGTTCATACAAGTGGTTCTCTTTTCTCCAAAGGTCTCTTTAATTTTCCTGTAGGCAGTATCTATCTTACCCCTAGTGAGATAAGCCTCTACATCCTTACATTTTTCCTGTAGCCATGCCTGCGTAGCCATTTTGCACTTCCTGTCGATCTCATTTTTGAGACGTTTGTATTCCTTTTTGCCTGCTTCATTTACTGCATTTTTATATTTTCTCCTTTCATCAATTAAAATTAATATTTCTTCTGTTACCCAAGGATTTCTACTAGCCCTCGTCTTTTTACCTACTTGATCCTCTGCTGCCTTCACTACTTCATCCCTCAAAGCTACCCATTCTTCTGAAACTCTGTACAACCTCTGTTTTAGTCAGTTTATCCAGGTCCCATCTCCTTAAATTCCCACCTTTTTGCAGTTTCTTCAGTTTATGGTAAGGATGGTATTAGTGAAAGAACATGTCGTGAGTGGTTTCAACGCTTCAAGAACGGCGATTTTAACGTCATAGACCGCATAGTGGTGGAAAAGAGAATGTTTTCGAAGATGCAGAATTGGAGGCATTGCTGAGTGAAGATTTGCATCAAACTCAAGAAGGATTGGCACGATTAGTGGTAGTGACACAGCAAGCCATTTCAAAACATCTCAAGGCTATGTGCATGATCGAGAAAGAAGGAACTTGGGTCCCATGTGAGCTGAAACCAAGAGATGTTGAACGGTGTTTGTGAACAGTTGCTTCAGAGGCAAAAACGGAAGGGATTTCTCCATTGCATTGTGACCGGGGACAAAAAATGGATTCATTACGATAACCCTAAATGCAAAAAATCATGGGGATACCCCGGCCATGCTTCCATGTCAAAGGCCGAGCCAAATGTTCACGGCTCCAAGATCATGCTCTGCATTTGGTGGAACCAGCTCAGTGTCATGTACTGTTAGGTGTTAAAACCAAGTGAAATAATTACAGGTGCTTGTTATAGAATGCAATTAATGCATTTGAGCAGAGCATTAAAAGACAAACGGCTGCAATACAGCTAGAGGCACAATAAAGTGATTTTGCAGCAGAACTGCTCGACCACACGTTGCAAAAGAGGTCAAAACGTACTTGGAAATGTTGAAGTGGGAAGTCCTACCCCACCCACCTTATTCTCCAGACATTTCTCGCTCTATCACCTGGCTAACCAACACTTCTGACCTCATGAAGAAGTCACAAATTGGACCAATTCACAGATCGCCTCAAGAGATGAACAATTTTTTCGATGTGGGATTTGTGCACTGCCTGAAATATGGGAGAAAGTAGTGGGAAATACTTTGAATGATACATGTGTAACCAATTTGTTTCATTAAAGCCTCAAATGTTGGGGAAAAAAAACAGCGGAATCAAAATTGTAACCTTGTAGGTAACTCATTTTTGTAAATAAACTCTAGTTAAAATGTAATTATAGAAGTAAAAAAGTTTTAATTGTGAATAACATTTGAAATGAGAAATTTTTATAAAAGGTAAGAGGCTTACTGGAAAAAAGGAACCGAAGGTCTTTCAGATGAGGTATGTCATTACAGTTTGAAATACTTGTTAGCTCACTCCAAATGTATTTGTGAAATATCTTAAACAGCAGAAATCTTTGTATGAAAATTGTTTCCTGGTAAAATTATTAACCTGTTGTCATAATTAATTGGAAAATTCTTGTATAATTAATAAAATTTTATGGATTATGACTGGAATAATGAAGGAACCATTTTATGTGATTATTTTATACCTATCATTGAGAACTCCAGATAAAATAAGGAAAAAATTATATTACTATTATAAGAATGGGATAAGAACAAGTGGATGGTTCCGCCACTCAGTTATGTCACCACCTATTGGGTTACACAGATAAACATCGATAAATATTTAACTGGATAATCCAGTGCAACTAACCAGTAATTAAATATCTATATTTTATGGTCAGCATTTACGACACATTTTGAAATTAACAACATACAAATACAAATAAATTTAAATACTTCAAGTAAGAATGATCTTAACTGAATGACACACGAGTACAAAATTAGAAAAAATACGAATTTCGGCATGTAAGTTACAAAATTATACAAATAATTTCAAATTTTTGTCTGAGTCTGTCTACACATGAAGGGTATGGGGAAAGACAATGGTAACCCTCAAATCTTAATTTTTCAAACCAAGTAAAATATGACAATGGTAAGCCTGATCTACAATAGGTGGCATAATGAGTTCCATATTATTGATGAGAGGTGGCAGCACAATGTTGATTTGTTTCTGTGAGAACCCACATATGATGGTGAGAATCAATGGTAACCCACAAATTCAAAATGGAGGCAGCAGCAGATTGCTGCAAGGGAAAATCTGATATTTTTGTAATTTTAAGTGAATTGTTTGGTGATTCCAGTGATTCTGACTGTTTTGATGATGATGTTAATGATCCAGATTTAAATTTAAAGGAGGAGATGGAAGATTCTACTTCTATTAATTCTACTGCAAGTCAAATAAGTTTTGTTTCCCACATCATGTTGTTGTTTGCCGGTTACAGTTATCTTTTGCTAGCTAGTTAGGCTACATATTTTATTTCCATGTTCAACTTTTTTACAAGATTATGATATGAAGGTAGAGTCAACACATCTTTTAAAGCAACTACATTGTCCTCTGTAAATCATGGGATGTTTACAAAAAGAAATATTCTCATATTTGTGGGTTACCATTTTATTCATCTTATCCTTGATGAGATTACCATTTTATTGGTTAACAGCACTTCTTTAATATTACACTATCCATACAAAAATATATATTTTTTTTTAATAGAATGAAGAGGATCGCAACAAAACTGACCCTGGGAATAAAGACGTCACAATGAAAACATTGACAAAAAGAAAAAAAGCTAGTGAACAAATAACAACAGAAGAAACTTGCAAGGAGAAATTTAGTTGGAGATTCCCGTAAATATTCTAACAAGTGCTTTGAACGGATTGGAGAGAAGCTTATACAGAATATAAACAAGTCATTCTGGACCATTGGTGGCTTCAGTAGACAAAATGCTTATTTGTTTGGTTCCAAGCAGCTAGAACCCATAAAAAGAAGATATACAGGCAATGAAATTAACAGGCATAACAACACTGTATGATACAGTGTTATAAAAGATGCAAACTCACTGATGTCCGTAAAGTTGCATTTTTAAGCATCCACAGTTTACAGCACATCAGAGGTAGAGTAGAAAACACAATCCAAAATGTGAACAAGGGCTACTACTCTACCAGAAAATAGAAGAGGCAAACCCAAGAATAGACACATGCCTACTCAGGGGAAGACGTGCAATTAGTCAAAAAACATATAGAATGTATTCCAAAATACAAAAGTCATACAGTAGAAAAGATAATGGTGAAAAATGTTTGTGTTGATGGAATATTCTATACAGAGTTGCTACGACCATTATAAAGATGAATACTGTCCTGATATCAAAGTGAAGCCTGTATCTTTTGATAAGTATCATTACATTTTCATTTAAGATTTCAATATTTCATTGAAACTGCCAAAATCAGATACTTTCCCAACATGCGATTCAACTGATAGAAGCAAAAAATGACCTGGAAAAATTAAGAGAAATAAATATACAGAAGGAGTTACATCTCAGAAAAGCCCAGGCAGGTCAAGATAATATAAAAGTCCAAACAGAGAAGGCAGTTTTTGATAAAGACATTCACATAATAACTTTCGATCTACAACAAGCATTGCCCACTCCTAAACTGTCTACAGGTCCAATGTTCTATAAGAGGAAACTGTAGACTTATAACTTCAGCATTCATCCCTGTAATTTGTCACCAGGTAATTTCATTGTTTGGGATGAAACGGTAGCATTAAGGGGTTCAGAGGAAATAGGGAGCTGCTTACTGAAGTATGCATGCATGTTCTTTTGCTAGAGAAAGAGCAAGAACTTGAAAGTTAATATGAATACTGTTTAATGTTGCATGCTGTTCCATCCAGGAATTTCCATTGTTATCACATAAACATTGATTAGTCGTTTGTCCAATCATTAACTCACTTTATACTTACTGACTTGCAGAGTTCTGACAAAAGTGACTCAATTTCTTTCCTTGAATCCTGGGCGCCGTTAGCTCTTGTAAAGGTTGTTTCTGATCCTTTATGATACTGGTTTTACATTACTCCATTTCTATGTTAGTGGGTACATGAAAGAATGGACAAGTAAATATACATTAGCAGTTAATATCCTAATTTTACAATATTACTGAAAAAGAATTAAAGTTCCTGCCATACACCGTAGTTGTTACAATTTTTCAGATTTTGGATGGAAGCTGTACTAAAAACCCTAGTGGTCTCATTTTCAATTACTCCAATATTACTAAAATATGTTGTTACTTTCTGTCGGAATTTTTCTTATCTGTTCAGATTAATTACTCAAAAACACAATTCCCACAGCACATTATCACACAAAAGCAGTAGTAAAAAATATATTAATCACAGTTACACATCGTAAAGGAGGTAAACGAGCAAGTTTCCAGAAAAAAAATTACAGTATATATGCCTAATGAATTGTTAAGCAGATTTCATCCAGCATTTTAAAATAACTCTTATACATACTGTCAACATTACCATGACTTCCATGAAAGTATTAAACTGTTTTTAACCACAGTGGCATAACTTTCACCTAGATTATGGAACTGTTGTCTCAAATCTCATCATGCTGAACTACAGCAAAGATCATTTCTTGTACACACTTGTATTTTACCATTTACTAACGTCTGTTATGCCATGTATTTCTTTACTTGCAACTCGTTAACTAAGGAAGTGCAGGTGCAGAATAAACTACTGCAAAGACATACTCCCTAAAGCATGCCTTACCCTCAATACTTCATGATACTTCTCATATTTTCCATTTTTATGTTCTGAACCTCATTATTACACATCCTTCATATCATCTCATTAATACTTTATTGTTTCTTACTCCTCATTATATCTCGTTGATTCATTAAATACATTGCCATTATAACATACTTAAGCATCAGTTCCCTTTGTTACCTTACAAAAAAGACTTTATATAGAATTACACTTCACAGCAACAAACCACAATATTACTAATAAAACTTTATACTCCCTCACATAAGGAACAAAACACCATTTACGGTGTACTCTCGGTTATTCGTAATTGGGCTATCCAGTTTGCAAATTATTAGTGCATCTAACAAAAAAATTTTTAAAAAAATTTCTACGCTCCAAGTGGCAGCAGGAGAATACGCACACAGAAGAATTTAACTTTTACATGCTTTTGGAGCCAGTGGCTTCTCCTCCGGATAGAAGAGTTGAAGGGGAACGAAGAGTGGTGAAGGAAAAGGACTGGAGAGGAGGTTTAGGGAAAGGGGTACAATTCAGAAAAGTCACGCAGAACCCTGGGTCAGGGGAGACTTACCGGATTGGATGAGAAGGAAAGACTGATTGTTGGGGACTGCACCGGACGAGATTTGAAAACCTGAGAGATTAAAGGTGGAAGACAGGGTAATATGCAAAATGGAGATTACTACTAAAACATTGTGCACGAGTTAATAAGAGTGAAAAGCTAAGTCATTATATGTAACAGAGATGTGAGGGAGGGCAGCAAAAACTAGACAAATCAGAAAATAAAAGATATAGAAAACTAAAATGGAGTGAAGAAAGGAGTAGTTACTGTGAATAAATGCTGAGATAGAAGGAATTAATATACATGATGTTAGCTCTACTTTCCTTTACACGTAATGTCGACTCTACTTTTTTTTTTTTACTTGTAATGTCAACTACAACAGTACAGTGTTCTCAACCTCTCATCCAAAGCACATCCCCCCCCCCCCCTCCTGAATTATCTGTATTATCCAGGAGTCTCACTTTCAGCCCTAAACCTGTGTTTAGCTATGCTACTTTGGTGAAGGACCTACTTTCCCTTACACATAATGTCAACTGGAAATATCACTTTGCAACCCAATCCCAAAACCTTTCCAACAACAAACCTGACATTGAAACCTGCCTCGAACAGTTCTGACCATGATCCTAACTTGATCCATCATCACTACCTTAGAATCATCCCTTAAAAGCCTCCCAATAATTCCTCACATCCAGCATTGTTTCCCAACCTTTCCTCAGGTCCCTGAAACATGACCCTAACATGTACTCTACAGAATTCCCGGCTCTTCATTCCCTAGAATAGCTTTTCATTGCCCTCTCAATCTCCACTATATCCTTGTCAGATCCCATGCTCCTCCCTACCCTATGGCTCCTACCCTTGTGACCGGCCCTGTTACAAGACTTGCCATATGCACCTTGTTCTGCCTTTTACATCAGCATGACTACTGCCCCCTTAGCAGTCAGGATGAATGGGCATAGACAGAGGGTGTATAAAGGCAACACACAATATGCTGTTGCAGGCCATGCTGTACAACATGACAGTCATGACTTCGGTGCCTGTTTCACCACGTGCACCATCTGGATTCTTCCCCCAGACACCAGTTCCTCAGAACTCGGCAATTTCATTTTCTGACTTATTCTATTTTTCGCTGTGCACCCTCTGTTCCATACAATGCACTTAGCTTTTTAACCTTATTAACTCATGCATGATACTTTAGTAGTAATCACTGTCTTGCATGTTAACTGTCTTCCACCTTTAAGCTCTCAGGTTTTCAAATGTCATACATCTCCTCCCTACCCTATGGCTCCTACCCTTGTGACCGTCCCCACTGCAAGACTTGCCATATGCAATATACTGAGGGTCTCACTGAAACCTTGATAGACTGTAATTATCCTCCCAACCTTGTACAAAAATTAATCTCCCGTGCCTTACCTTACCAGTCTCCCACTACCTCCCAAAGTCCCACCGTCTGGCCACAGAGGAACATTCCCCTCATATCTCAGTACCACCCAGGACTGGAGCATGACAATCAACAAGCTGTCTGTCTGCATGAATGGCCACCGACAAACTGTGGCCGAGAAACAAGTGGACCACAATGTTGCAGAACACGCTGCCAAACATGACAGCCATCATTTCAATGACTGCTTCACAGCCTGTGCAATATGGATGCTTCCCACCAACATCAGCTTTTCTGAATTGCGAAGGTGGGGAACTTTCCCTGCAATGCTCCAGTCCTGGGTGGTACTGAGTTATGAGGGGAATGTTCCTCTGTTGCCAGGCAGTGGGACTTTGGGATGTGGTGGGAGACTGGTAAGATAAGGCACGGGAGATTGATTTTTGTACAAGGTTGGGAGGGTAATTACAGTCTATCAAGGTTTCAGTGAGACCCTTGGTATATTTCGAGAGGGACCGTTCGTCACTGCAGATGCAACGACCATGGGTGGCTTGGCTGTATGGAAGGGACTATATATTATGGAATGGGTGACATCTGTCGAAGTGGAGTTATTGCTGGTGGTCAGTAGGTTCGATGTGGACAGACGTACTAATGTAGCCATCTTTGAGGTTGAGGTGAACATCTAGGAAGGTGGCTTGTTGGGTTCAGTAGGACCAGGTGAAGCAAATGGGCGAGAAGTTGCTGAGGTTTTGGAGGAATGGGGATAGTGTGTCCTCACCCTCGATCCAGATCGCTAAGATGTCGTCAATGAATCTGGACCAGATGAGCAGTTTAGGATTCTGGGTGTTTAGGAAGGATTCCTCTAGATGGCCCATGAATAGGATGGTAACATGCGGGTGTCCATAGTTGTTACACAGATTTGTTTGTAGGAAATGCCTTCAAAGGAGAAGTAAATGTGGGTGAGGATATAATTGATCATGGTGACGAGCGAGAAGGTTGTTGGTTTGGAATCTGTCGGGCATTGGGAAAGGTAGTGTTCAATAGCGGTAAGGCCATGGGTATTAGGAGAGGTGGCATCAATAGTGACGAGCAGGGCATTGTGTGGTAAAGGGACAGGAACTGTGGAGAGTGGTGGAGGAAATGCTTGGTATCTTTTATATAGGAGGGTAGGTTCCGAGTAATAGATTGGAGGTGTTGGCCTATGAGAGCAGAGATTCTCTCAGTGGGGGCACAGTAACCGGCCACTATGGGGCATCCTGGATGGTTGGGTTTATGGACTTTAGGAAGCATGTAGAAGGTAGGAGAGTGGGGAGTGATGGACTCTGGGAAGAGGTTCTGGGATGGACCTAAATATCTGGGGAGTTTCTGGAGATCCTGTTGGTAAGGTTTTTAGGTGGAAGTGTCTGGCAGCTGGTAGAGTCCTTCTGCCAGGTAATCCTTGCAGTTGGAAACAAGAGAGGTGAAACCTTTGTCTGCAGGTAGGATAATAAGGTCGGGATCAGTTTTTAGATGGTGGACTGCAGTTATTTCTGCGGATATAAGGTTACTTTGCATGTTGAGGGATTTGGGGAATGATGGTGAGGCAACATTCAAGATTAAGAAATTCTGGAAAGTTAACTATTATGTGCACATGACAACCAACAAGCTGTCTGTCTGCATGAATGGCCACCGACAAACTGTGGCCTAGAAACAAGTGGACCACCCTGTTGCAGAACACGCTGCCAAACATGGCAGCCTTCATTTCAATGACTGCTTCACAGCCTGTGCAATATGGATGCTTCCCACCAACATCAACTTTTCTGAATTGCACAGGTGGGGAACTTTCCCTGCAATACATCCTATGTTAGTGTAACCTCCTGGCCTCAATGTTTCTTAATCACTGTCCTCACCCATCCAGCCTCTTCCCTGTTCCCATTCCAGCACTACACAGCCCTGATTCCACCATCACACCCTTTCTTTTTACTTCTCACCTTTTCCTCTAACCCCACCACCCTCCCTTCCGCTCTCCTGCCCTTCGTCTAACCTGCAGCACTTCACTGTCTGCCACACTTACCCTGCTATCCCTCCCCCTCTCTGCCCCAGCCTTCTCCTTATCCTCACCCAGTCACCACTTCCATAATGCAATGGTGCTGCTGCTTGCAGTGTGATTTCAGTTGCCTGAGACTGCAGTCGTGTGTGTGCATCGTGTGCACGGGCGTGTTTCATCTATTTTTGGTGAAGGCCTTACTGACCGATACCTTTATTTGTGACTCTTTTTGCATGCCTATCTGCGACTCAGCATCTCTGCTATATGGTGAGTGGCAACTTTCCTTTTCATAGTACTGTCACAATAAGGGGAATTGGTGGATAGTGAAATTTTCAAAAACTGGTTCCACACAGTTTGTACTATAATTTTGGCAATTTGCCCAGAAGACTGTTCTATTGCTTGATAATGCCTCTTCACATCCCAATGAGAGTATTCTCATATTTGATAATGGTGTCATCTTAACTAAGTTATTAACTCCTAACATGACTATCATTATACAGCCAATGGACAAAGGCATAATTGGGTCGGTAAAATGGCACTACTAGGCTGGCCTACTGAGAATGTTTGTTGATGATAATTTGGTGGCTTTCGGAAGAAGTTGACAATTCTAGATGACACACATTGGATTTCTGATCCTACCAGGAAATCAAGCCACATACACTAGTTCAATCATGTAGGAAAATTCTTCCAGATATAGAAGAAAGTGATTTTCAGGGTTTCACCCTGATGAGGAAATAACTGTACGAATAATGAATCTGGCAATGGGTTTAAATGGTTTTGAAGATGTCAATGAATAAAACTTGAATGAGTGGCTAAAATCGATGCATGTGAACTTGGCTTCCAGTACATGAGTTGAAATTGTGACTGCTTCTTCCCAACAAAACAAAGAAGAGGACTGAATGTGAAAATGGGGTTGAAGACAATGGCCTCGTCAGACATTGTACCACACTGCAGTGGCTTGATACTCTTCTAGATTATATGGGCCAGAGGGGGTTTCAGTACCATTACATTAGTGTTGCAAGAAAAATTTGAAATGCTGTGCAAAAAAAGTCAACTCCTCTCAGAAGCAGACTAACATTGCAGACTGTTCTAGAAAAAAAATAGGCCTACAGTACATACGTATAGAGTTTGGATAAACTTTTGAGCAAAGAATATCTATTTGAAAATACCTTGATTGTTCATGTTTTTCAATTATTTGTGCATCTTCTCCTCCATGTTACCCCACATAATCTGGAATTTACTGTAATTTAAACATTACTTCACTTTAAACAATATATTTTTCTTTATTCCAGTCTGCAGGGCTACACATTTTATTGAGAATGCATATTCATATATGAAACTGAATTCAGTCTTACTTTAAATTAAACAGCATTAACAACGTTTCCATCTGCTTGCACAGATGTAACTGAGTTTAATAACTGAGATATTTTCCTACTGCTGTTGTACCAACTTCTAGTACTACTACATACTCACCAATTTTTTTTTTTTTTTTTTACAATAATATTTTCAGGTACACTCGAAACTGTTGTATAGTTTTGACTTCCCGCAATAATTGTATCGTTTTTAAGTGAAACAGATTTATTATTTTACACAATGCTTCTTCATTACTTAACCTAAGGATGAGATGACATGTGGTATAAAATTTTGCTGATTTATCATTGGCTTTCATCTTCTTATGTAAGGTGAGCATTTAATATTCATTGACACACAAAATCAAATAACTGAAATAACATTTTATATACATTTGAATTGAGCATAGTACAAGTTACTTTCATTCCCTCAGAAGCTACAGGCAGTACACTAGAAGGATGTGAACCAGGAAATGAAATATGGATTCACCCAGCTGTGGAGACACTATTCAGTGATAGTATTTTCACTGAAGAGCAGTGAAGCCCAATACCAATGTGAGAGGGCCAAAAGTCACGAAGGCTGTTTCAAGCACACCACAGAAGTTTAGTCAGGAAGTCCTTATACACCCTCCATACAGTCCTGATCTCTGGAGCCCTGAAGAAAGATATGAAGAGGTGCATGGTTGCATATAATGGCACCCGCAAACATATTTCCATGAAGGCGACTGTCATGTCTCATAGTGGGATAAATGTATTAACAGTAACGATGATTACTCCTGAAATAATAAACAGTTACTTACTTTTTTCCATCTTGTTTTCTATTTGGCTGCCCTCTATAACAACAACAAAATCTAGTGGCTGTGCCCAGGTGGATATACTGTTTCCTGTCAGATCACTGAAATCAGTCGCTGTCAGGCCTGGCCAGTATTTGGATAGGTGACTGTCTGGGTGCATCACGTACTTTTGACAATCTTCCTTTCATCTTTACAGCAGGGGGGACAGGAGAGGTGGTGGCGTAAAGTTCCTGATTACCACTCTTTGTGCTAATGTCCTGGATTCAATTTCGAAACCTCTCCTCAGTGTCATGATGTGACGGCATGTGACACTGTTGATGGCGATCCAGCCATCTGATCACTACCAGTTTATTGCAGATTCATTCGTATACTGGAATCAAAGTTCACTTTCTCTTTTTATGTTTGAGGTTTTATGGATTACTGAGGATTTACTTTGCTCGATTTTGTGCAAGTTTTGTCTTGGTATGTATTAATTATTAGAAATATTGAATATTTTATTTGTTGCTGCCCAAAAACCTAATTCCTGTGGTTTTCAAGTTAGTTTCATGTTATTTGTCGTGTTAAATATATTTCATATTATTTTTGTCTGTTCTCATCTTTAATGCATGATGTCATGGTTGTCATGTCGTATAAGGATGAAACAGTTGTGTTTATCATCTTGTTGTTACGGTCTAAAGCTGAAGAGCAGTATATGACATTTCAGTGGTTCCTAGAACAATCAAATTTTATAATTTCACAATTAATCAAGTTGATTCAAGCAAACAATGAAACAACATGACTAGTTAATAGTACTTGTTCAATGATGTGTTTATAGTTGGGCTAAGAATTTAAATGTTACAAGTAAAGTTTGCATTGTATTGTGCATCTGTAATGGCCTGGTTGTGTGTATTTTACAGTTTCCGTACGTTGCAAACTTTACCTTCTTGCACTTGGAAGTAATTGAAGAAGAACTGTGGTCTAGATACTGTGATTTCAGATTTCTTATCCTCCATTGTGATGGCTGTGTCAGCCTGGAAAGCTCCTTAAGATAACAGATATTGCTGATTGATTTTGGGCTCTTCTTCTTTGCAGTATGTGTGTTCATTTTCCATTACAAATGGGCACATTGCATTTTTACACTTGGGTACAGTTCTAGTCATATAAACATTTGCTATCACATTGGAGTATGCCATTCCCCACTCAGTTGGTGCAGTCTTCTAAATAATGGAGCACAAAATCTATCATTTTTGGAGCCTCCCACCTTTTAGATTGTGACCAAGAAAACAGCCTTATAAAATGAGTGGGGTGCATCTCCCCATCTGGTTTAAACTTAGGGAATTGTTTGGATAAATCTGTCACATTTCCTGTTTGTAATTCTTCAGTGGGACTACATTACCGGTGCTTTGGTTTCTTCCTGTTTAATTATTTACTTGTCTTTTCAGCTTCCGCCCAAATTTTATAAAATTCCCATTCATTCTTGTCCGAATCTTGTATAGAACAGGGTGTACTGACAGTCAAATCTACTATCACTTAAACCTTTTGATCAATTGTCTCATTCACTCTCTCCTCCATGTTAGCAAAAAGAGATCCTATGATAGCCATCACCTCTAAACCCTTATTTTATTCTAACATTTCCCAGTTTATCATGCGAGTCTGAGATTTGTTCATGAATTCTTTCAAATTCCCATTTCAATCTCTTTCAATTGCTTTATATCCAAATTAACCTCTCGAAGTTTTCCATTTCTACAAGATTGCATTGTTTAGTTATTTCTAACCACAACTCCTCAGTTAACTTAGTTATTGTTGCTTATAAGTTAGAACTCAAAGTATGTATTTCCTTTTACTCTTGACTCAACTCTTTTATATGTTTTTCTAAATTCTCATTAGGTGTAGGTAATTCTGTTCTAATATCCACAATGTATGTATTCAGTTTAGTAGACAGCTCTGGTCTAAGATTTACTATGTTTGTATTTGGCCAAGTCAAATACAGTTCACCAAAGGTTTGTGACAATCTCATCAGGTAGTGCTGATGACGAGATCCAACCCGATGCAATGGATGAACTGCTACTCTGCTATTGCTACTGTGGCTGTTGCTTTGTGAACAATGGACCAGACCGTAACCAGATGCAGTATGTCGACATGGAAGTGCCCATCTTCCTAAGCGTAGTCTTAGTACTTTCTTTTGATTATCAGCTATTGACACAGGAAGTAATCTTTAGTCTTCAAATGTTTAACTCCTCATGAATTTTCCATTTTAACTGCACTGTTAATAATAACTCAAGCGCTGGGTAATCAGAGTTGTTGATCGGTTGCTATGTACAACTGTAAACTCTGGAGAAATTTTTCTTCATAAAGCAATACTTTCCTTTCAGTTTTGACATCTTCTCAATTAAATATTACTTCTTGCTGACACAGTCACATCTGATCATCCTGTCATGGTCACCAGATATGCACTGCATCAATCGTCACTGTGCGGACACCAGATAAGTGATGTATCATGTGTTTGTGGGTATTTTATGATTGCTGTAGATTATAAACTTCACATCCTTGCACTAGATTAGAGATTAGATTAGATTAATACTTGTTCCATAGATCATGAATACGACACTTCATAATGATGTGGAATGTGTCAGGTTAATAAAAGATCTCTGTACAAGATATTACAGTACACAAAATATTGCATGACACTAATGTTTAAGTTGGTTTTTTTCCCCTTAATTTATATCTAAAAATTCAGCCAATGAGTAGAAGGAGTTGTCATCTAGAAATTCTTTTAATTTATTTTTAAATGTTAGTTGGCTATCTGTCAGGCGTTTGATGCTGTTTGGTAGGTGAACAAAGACTTTTGTGGCAGCATAATTTACCCCTTTCTGTGCCAAAGTCAGATTTAACCCTGCATAGTGAAGATGTGAATCATACTGATAATTCTAAAAGACAGTGCACATTCTGTTACTTTTGATGAGATATACAAATAGGAAAACAGTATCATTTTATGCACAGGAATGAATTTGTTAAGTGACAAGGATATAATGTATAATGTAACTGAGTGTTGTTGTCTGTCCTGTCAAACATGTGCAACAGAACTGGAACACTGTTTCATCAACATAATCGAATGCCACAGCTGTGTGGCATACATTTTGGTGTGGATGCACAAATATTGTTCAAACCCCTATGGGAATCAAGAATTTGTGAGTAGGACGTATAATGGATGAGGGACGCTGCAATGCAGTGTGTAATAAGTTGAGCATGTCTGAGTGGCTGAGATGCTAAAGGCAACTTCTCCAAGAAAGTGGAACATCCAGGTTTGAGTCCTGGTCAAGCAATTTTCAACTTTCACCACTGCAATACTATAATGCCTTGAGAGGCTGGGAGTCATGATTTCCCATCCAACCCTTTCCTTTCTTTCCCCTTCTTCTGTTTCAAAAAATGGAGGATATTATGGTCTGTGAAATGAACTTAATGCTGCATGTTAACAGGGAATGTAAGAAGTTTGAAAGTACGTAATTCACCACTGTTGCTGCTACAGGCATTGTGCACACAGATGCAGTGGCAAAGCATCACCACTCTCTCACACAATCAACTGTGCTTCATTTTCAATCACTTTGTTATTCTGATTCAGGTATAGCAATAGATGAATTTAGTTATGATATACCAGTGGCAATTTTGAATCATGAGAATATTGCAACAATTTTCATTGCTGTCGGAGACAGGAAAGGGGTTACATATGCCAATGCATTTTCGTGAAGTGATATATACACTTTCTGTTACACGCAGTCTCAGGTCATAGGGGTAGTTGAAAATGGTGTATGCATGGGGCATATAGATTGCAGCTGGCAAAGTAATATGAAGAAAGTTCATGGTGGTCAAAATAAACACGTGCTGACATACAACATCCTACACGTGTTGCTGGAAGACGTAGATACTGACAAATTTAATGATCTTCCAGAGTTATTTTCTGAAGAATGATAAATATACTACAATATTTTGTGCATATTTCACTGAACATTTTGATTACATGCTACAACACTGTGCTTATTGTTGGTGCTGTATATTTGGCTTAAACACCAACATGTACCTGGAAGCAAATGCATAAAGTGCTAAAATAACATTTTAAGAATGGCAAGGTTACACAAACTGTTGATGGTAGTGATAACGCAGAAGTGCCACATAACAATATGGCATTGACTCGACTAATGTCTGAAGTAGTGCTGGAGGGAATTGACACCATGAATCCTGCAGGGTTGTCCATAAATCCATAAGAGTACAAAGGGGTGGAGATCGCTTCTGAACAGCATGTTGTAAGACATCCTGCATATGCTCAATAATGTTCATATCTGGGGAGTTTGGTGGCCAGCAGAAGTGTTTAAACCCAGGATATTGTTCCTGGAGTCACTCTGTAGCAATTCTGGACATGTGGGGTGTTGCATTGTCCTGCTGCAATTGCCCAAGTCGGAATGCACAATTGACATGAATGAATAAAGGTGATCAGACAGGATGCTCATGTATGTGTCACCAGTCAGTCATATCTAGACACATCAGGGGTCCCATATCACTCCAACTGCGCTTGCCCCACTCCATTACAGAACCTCTACCAGCTTGAACAATCCCCTGCTGACTTGCAGGGTCCATGGAATCATGAAGTTGTCTCCATAACTATACAAGTCCATCCACTCAATACAATTTGAAACAAGACTCGTCCGGCAAAGCAACATGTTTCCAGTCATCAACAGTCCAATGTCAGGGTTGACGGGCCCAGGCAAGGTGTAAAGCTTTGTGTTGTGCAGTGATCAAGGGTACACGAGTGGGCCTTCGGCTCTGAAAGCCCATATTGACGATGTTTTGTTGAATGGTTTGCACACTGACAATTGTTGATGGCCCAGAATTGAAATCTGCAGCAATTTATGGAAGGGTTGCACTTCTGTCACATTGAACAATTCTCTTCATTTGTTGTTGGTCCCATTTTTGCAGGATCTTTTTCCAGCTACAGCGATGTCAGAGATTTCATGTTTTACCCGATTCCTGACATTCATGGTACACTCGTGAAATGATTATATGGGAAAATTGCTCACTTCATCGCTACCTCAGGGACACTGTGTACTATCATTTGTGCACCGACTATAATACCAAAGTCAAACTCACTTAAATCTTGACAACCGATCTAACAACTGCATCAGACACTTGTCTTATATAGGCATTGCTGACCACAGTGCCGTGTTCTGCCTGTTTACCTATCTCTGTATTTGAATATGCAAGCCTATACCAGTTTCTTTGGCACTTCAGTGTATACAGATGGTAGAATTTTTTAGTGGTGTTTGGTTAATAGTAGAAATGTCACCAGTAAAATAGCAGAATGCATGATGTTCCAAACAGTTCTGGATTATGTCAGAGATTCCATCTGTTCTGAAGAATTAGAGAGGTTGCACCTATTTCCTTGGCCGGTCGTCCACAACATCAATGTATTTTGAGATTGATATTATCCAACATCATAACATTGACTGCAATTCATGGAAAAACTGGGGACTGTACTACTTTACCAAAAAAATATGATAGTAATGTGGACAGTTTACTGAGTAAAGACATGATGATAGTGTTAATGACAGATTTACCATGTGGATAACTGATTAATTTTGTATCCATTATTGTCTGTGTAGGTCAACCAAAGTTTTCATTACCACTCATCTACTTTGACTGATGTTGTAACTGTGTTGTGATATCATGGTGGCATGGCATATTTAAATCGGATCATGTTTGCAGATGGTGTGTTGGTGCATCTGGTGGCACTCTAGTGTTGGGTGTTTATGTTTTGAAATTGTTTGTTAGGTATGTCAGTATTACATTCAACTTCTTGTGTGTTGCGTGTGAGCTTGATACTGGAAGAGTTTGTGGAAGTGTGCTAGAAGTTATTTTGGTGATATAGCTATGGCTAATAGATTCTTGTTTGTGTTTGTGTTAGTGGTGTTGCGTGTTGCTTAAGATAGAGATTTCATTTCTTTTCTTTTTTTTTGTGTCAGTTATGGATGTGACAACAGGTCCCTACATTTGACTGTGGAGAATGATATGTTGACAACCACCCTGTTTCTTCAGTTATTTGGTCTTATTGCTGAGTATGTGAAGTTTCACATGTATGGAGAAGAAATGAGTCTTACCACAGTTGCTGCTTCTTTGACCAGGGAACAGTATATGTGGCAATGTCAGCAATATAATGTATGGAGGTATATCCTGAGGGGTCCTGGTGTGAAAATTCTCGGCTGGGCACTTGAGAGATTGTGTTAATGATTTTTTTATTTATTTTCGATAACATTCACCTATTGAATTTTATGCTCCAACAGGTGACTGCAGCAATTGTACTGCGAGTTAAGTAGTAAAGGGTACAGCAACCAATCACAACTGATGTTTATTGGACATCCAGATTTCAGTCACTGTGTGGCCATCTTCAGCACAGTAAATGCAAGTTAAAACTACATACACCTTGTGATCGAAAGTATCCGGACACCCCCAAAAAATACGTTTTTCATATTAGGTGCATTGTGCTGCCACATACTGCCAGGTACTCCATATCAGTGACCTCAGTAGTCATTACACATTGTGAGAGAACAGAATGGGGTGCTCCGCAGAACTCGGTCTTCAAACGTGGCCAAGTGATTGGGTGTCACTTGTGTCATACATCTGTACATGAAATATCCACACTCCTAAACATCCCTAGTTCCACTGTTTCCGATGTGATAGTGAAGTGGAAATGTGAAGGGACACATACAACACAAAAGTGTACAGGCCAACCTCGTCTGATGACTGACAGAGACCACCAACAGTTGAAGAGGGTCATAATGTGTAATAGGCAGACATCTATACAGACCATCACACAGGAATTCCAAACTGCATCAAGATCCATTTCAAGTACTATGAGAGTTAGGCGGGAGGTGAGAAAACTTGGATTTCATGGTAGAGCGGCCACTCATAAGCCACACATCATGCCGGTGAATGCCAAATGTCGCCTCGCTTGGTGGAAGGAGCGTCAACATTGGACAATTGAACAGTGGAAAAATGTTGTGTGGAGTGGCAAATCACGGTACACAATGTGGCAATCCGATGACAGGATGTGTGTATGGCGAATACCCAGTTAACGTCATCTGCCAGCGTGTGTAGTGCCAATATTAAAATTCAGAGGCGGTGGTGTTATGGCGTGGGTGTGTTTCTCATGGAGGGGGCCTTGCACCCCTTGTTGTTTTGCTTGGCACTGTCAGAACACAGGCCTACATTGATGTTTTAAGCACCATCTTGCTTCCCACTGTTGAAGAGCAATTCGGGGATCGTGATTGGATCTTTCAACATGATCAAGCACCTGTTCATAATGCGCAGCCTGTGGCAGAGTTGTTACATGGCAAAAACATCCCCATAATGGACTGGTCTGCACTGAGTCCTGACCTGAATCCTATAAACACCTTTGGGATGTTTTGGAACGCCGACTTTGTGCCAGGTCTCACCGACCGACATCGATACCTCTCCTTGGTGCAGCACTCTGTTAAGAATGGGTTACCATTCCCCAAGAAACCTTCCAGCACCTGACTGAACGTATGCCTGTGAGAGTGGAAGCCGTCATCAAGGCTAAGGGTGGGCCAACACCATATTGAATTCCATCATTAACAATGGATGACACCATGAACTTGTTAGTCATTTTCAGTCAGGTGTCCGGATACTTTTGATCACATAATGTATATGCACATACTCAACTGGACTACTCATGCCAAAGGTTGAGATGAATAGTCCAGTTGGGACTAAAAGCATATACGTGGTTTTAATGTTTTCTTACATTTACTGCACTGAAGACAGCCACATGACGACTGAAATCTGCTTATGCAATAAACATTAGTTGTGACTGATGGCTGTACTCTTTATTACATGAAATAAATGCAGTCACTCGACACAACTACTTCCCAATGCAATCATATCTGTACTGTGAGTGATTTTTGTAAGTGTGTTTAGAATTTATTAATTATGATGGGGCAGTTGGGGAGGGTGGTTGTAGTTTGATGAGACTTCATTTAGGAAACAAAATTTTGGGATGGATAATAGTGTTATGGCTATGTGGTAGTGTGTGTGTGTGTGGAAAGGGGAGGGGTAATAAGTTGTTTCAGGGACTGGTTGTTCAGATGTAGTTTTTTGGATGGTAGAGAAATGGAGAGGAGTGTATTGTTTTGGATGCATTTTCTTCATATACGTAGTTCAGGAATGGGGGTCAGCATTTAGTACTATTGACTTTAAGTATTATCATACTAGGACTTGCACGTATAGAACAGAGAGGAGCTGCAAGACAGGTGTGTAATTCTTGCTGAATTGCACATTGTGTTTACAGACATTTCTTGTTCCTTGCTTGGTGAAATAATGTCACAACATCTCAGCTACAACAAAATTTGTGCACAGTGGGTTCTGCAGCAACGGAGTGACCAATATAAAACTCAGAGAATGGGCTCACCATTGACATTGTTGAGCCGATATCAAGCAGATAAAAAAATGGATATGTCTTTCATGATTGGATTGTGGCTAGTGATGAGACCTAGCTCTCACGCAGCACCACAGAGAGCAAGTGCCAAGCACTTGCTTGGCATCATCCCTCACCCGGAGAAAACAAGAAAATTCAAACAGACTGTCTGAACACAAAAGTTTATAGCAGCCATCTTTTGGGATTGTAAAGCTTTTCTTTTGGTGGATTTCTTGCCAAAAGGCACTATGATTAATGCAAATCATTATTGTGAGACTAAGAAAACTACTGTGAGCCATCCATAACAGGAGGCAATGAATACTTTCTTGAGGAATTGTGCTTCTTCACCACAATTTTTATGTCCTCGCACTGCTGCTGCAACTTAATATAATTTTAATCCAAAAGTGCAGTTGGAGCATGTACATTTGTTATCACCGCTTATGGTCCTAGATGTGTAATGAACTGGCTCTACTGCCGCACCCGTGCACTATGTCCAGGGAAGAGGCTGGGTGAGAGGAACATGATGGAAATTGATGAGAGTTGTTTTGTCAGTGACATACATTCATTTCACTACACCTCACTAGATTTTACAAACAAACTCTTATCTTTAATGTCCGTACTGGCACGTTCCACTGGAAGTATGGCTTGAGCTCTGATCCTGGAGGGAACACACCACAGTGACAAGCACATTGCATGACTGTGTGAACTGTGAAAAACAAAGATCGCATCTCTGAATGGCTGAACTCCAGCATGACCGGCAAAACGTCACATCTTTTTTGAATGGGTGAAAGACACTGCAAAACGAACAACTGAGCAAGACTTAGTGTACATGTTTGTGAGAAATCGCATTAGCTTGACCCGTATGGTCCATGGTGAGAAAGATTGGTGGCATGTGTCACATTACATTGTCCAACCATCACTGACTGACTGCTTTGTCTCATGCAGGCTAGTGCGCGTTGCACCATTGCCAAAATTTGGCATAATGGTAAATCTGCACGTGCATGCCTATGATTGCTACACACTGTTTGCTTGTGTCAGCTGTGACCACAGTTCTGCTGTTTGCATGTTTCTGTGGTACAGCTACTGCACAGATCTGCCCTTAGAGCAGAACTCCATAGCTGTAAGAAAACATGGTGATCAGTCGGTGACGTGCCTATGTTTAGAGTTTACACACTGTGTGGTGATGTCAGTGTGATCAAGATGTTGGAGGATCGATCAGCAGTGGAAGGGTGGCCTGTGAAGTCAGCATGCAGGGGTGGTGAAAGTGCAGTGGGCGTGTCGTTGTGTGGTGAGATAGTGACAGCAGCAGCAGCAGCCAGTGAACTGCCCATAGCAATGTGTGGTGTAGGGATGCAGCTGTGAGTCAATTGGAAAGACATCTCAATGGCTTATGCACTGATAGCTTAATAATGACACAGAGCATTCACTAGTGCTACAGTTAATACAGTACAATAGAATGAAGTTCACTGTTTGAACTGTTCAGAAAGATATCTAGAATGAAAAATCCAAGGTTCAGAAGTTGCACTGTCACACAAGTTTACTGCCAGACTCAGTTGTGGAAGAAGCACTGTGCTGCACTCGATCCAGCCTCAATGCTCGAGACAGCACACTACGTATAAAGTTGCATGAGTATGGTTTCACTGCAACTCAAACACGGGTCCCAGAGCTGCGACAGACAAGCCCAGTGACACGGAGGGCGATATACGGAGCTCAACAGGAATGTGAATACTAAAACTGCTGCAGATGCAGATCCGGCCTCAATGCCGGATGCAGCAGAGGCCCAGCCACACGAATGTGAGTTCAGGAGCTACAATGGACAAGCAGCCATTGTCACGGGATGCAGTACCCAGAGCTCAACTGGAGATACCAGCTGCAGATACAGCCATCTGGAGACAGGATCTCTACAGCAGATGGCAGTTTGGGGCACATGCTTGCTGCATTGTGTGGTGTGGCATTTTTATGATGAAGCATTAGCATTTCAAGGGTATGCAGCAGCTGGTGCCTGTGATGTAATCTGCTGGTGGGAATGACCCCTGCACCTCTGGTGGGTACTGTGTGGGTGACAGCACTGGCTGCATAGGCGAGGTGGTAGGAGGCACATGTAGTGGCGCAGTGACAGTTGGCTGCAGCTGTGCATCACCAGCAGGCTATGGGTGTGGGCTCTGTCTGACTGCTGGTGGAGGGAGTGTTATCTGTTGTCAGATCTTCTGCTGGGTCAAAGAAGAGGTTGGGTACTGGAGAAGTCAAGATGTAAGCTGGCTTGATGCAGTCAATTGAGACTCCAGACTGCTTCCTGTTGCTCTCATTACTCAGCGTTGCCACAACAGGCAATCATGCAGTGCGGCCCAAATTAGGGCAACCGGACAGGTGGCTGTACCGCACCAGTACACAACATGATGCTCATGCAGTGCTGCACATCGGTGTGCATGAATGCTTACCTAGTGCCGTGCTGCATCTGTGCGTCCACTCTGAGGCTGGCCATGTGAGTGCATAGATGTACTGCCAGGATGGGGGCTGTGGCATTGTGTGCGAGTGGTGTTTCCTCTCGAAAATCTCTTGGGATTGTGAGAGGTTGTCCATACATTTGGTCGGAGGTGACGCATTGATCTCCTCCTTCATCATTACTCACAGACTCAACAGCACCAGTGGGAGTGACTCTGTCTAGGCAGTGTCATGGCACATAAGGGCAGCTTTCAGAGACCTATGGGGCTGCTGAGCCGTGCCATTTGATGCCAGATGGTAGCTTGTTGTTCTGTGTAATTGGACGCCACACAGTCTAGCAATGTGTGTGAACAACTCGCAGTCAAACTAGCAGCTGCAGTCTGTTGTCATGTGACTGGGACATCCAAAGTGTGCCATCCAGGTTTCGATGGTCTCAGCAGTGATGTCTGTGATGGTCGTTGCCTCTGGCTAGTGAGTGAAGGGGTCCACTGTAGTTAGTAGATAATGCTTGCCTTGTGAGAGAGAGAGTGGGCTGATGGGATCCATGTGAGGATGCACCAATCAGTGTGTTGCATTGGGAAAGGCACCCAGGCGTGCATGAGTGTGCCTCCAGACGTTGGTACACTGGCATGCTGTGCAACTGCATACCCCTTCACAGCATCCCTTCTGAAGCCCGGGCCAGACATGGGTGTGCCTCTGGATTGGCATGCTATGCAAGTGCATGCCCATTCACAGCACTCCTTCTGAAGCCTGTGCCAGATGTAATGTGCAGCCATGAGTGTCGCAGTGGTGTTGGTGTCAAGGTGTGATAGTCTGTGGTCAAAGACACAGCACCGGAATGCCTCTGGAAAGAACAGTCAGTGGGTGCCAGTGGAAATGTCACACCAAACCTTCCATGTAGCACCTGGGACAGGCACTAGTTTCAGTTACAGGATGCTGGAGTTGTCATGGTAGAAACTGTGCAGCTTTTTATCATTGTCCTGTACTTGGACAATGGTGGATGTCTGCCATAAATTGAGACTCATAGTCTAAATGCTGTTGGTGCGGTGAACACTTGAGTTGATTGGTTTGAAACACATGAGTTATCAGTTTATGGTCAGTGAAAAGGACAAATTGTCAGGTTTCCACCAACAGGCAGATGTACACTACTAGCCATTAAAATTGCTACACCAAGAAGAAATGCAGATGATAAACTGGTATTCATTGGACAAATATATTATACTAGAACTGACATGTGATTACATTTTCATGCAGTTCGGGTGCATAGATCCTGAGAAATCAGTACCCAGAACAACCAACTCTGGCCGTAATAACGGCCTTGATACGCCTGGGCATCGAGTCAAACAGAGCTTGGATGGCGTGTACAGGTATAGCTGCCCATGCAGCTTCAACACGATACCACAGTTCATCAAGAGTAGTGACTGGCGTATTGTGATGAGCCAGTTGCTTGGTCACCATTGACCAGATGTTTTCAATTGGTGAGAGATCTGGAGAATGTGCTGGCCAGGGCAGCAGTCAAACATTTTCTGTATCCAGAAAGGCCCGTACAGGACCTGCAACATGCGGTCGTGCATTATCCTGTTGAAATGTAGGGTTTCGCAGGGATCAAATGAAGGGTAGAGCCATGGGTTGTAATAAATCTGAAATGTAACATCCACTGTTCAAAGTGTCGTCAATGCAAACAAGAGGTGACAGAGACGTATAATCAATGGCACCCCATACCATCAAGCCGGGTGATATGCCAGTATGGGGATGACGAATACATGCTTCCAATGTGCGTTCACCGCAATGTGGCCGAACACGGATGCGACCATCATGGTGCTGTAAACAGAACCTGGATTCATCTGAAAAAATGCCATTCGTGCACCCAGGTTCATCATTGAGTACAACATCGCAGGTGCTCCTGTCTGTGATGCAGCGTCAAGGGTAACCGCAGCCATGGTCTCTGAGCTGATAGTCCATGCTGCTGCAAATGTCATCGAACTGTTCGTACAGATGGTTGTGTCTTGCAAATGTCCCCATCTGTTGACTCAGGGATCGAGACGTGGCTGCACAATCCATTACAGCCATGTGGATAAGATGACTGTCATCTTGACTGCTAGTGATACGAGGCGGCAGTTGGGATCCAGCATGGCATTCCGTATTACCCTCCTGAACCCACCGATTCCATATTCTGTTAACAGTCATTGGATCTCAACCAACGTGAGCAGCAATGTCACGATATGATAAACCGCAACCGTGATAGGCTACAATCCGACTTTTATCAAAGTCGGAAATGTGATGGTACGCATTTCTCCTCCTTACACGAGGCATCACAACAACGTTTCACCTGGCAACACCGGTCAACTTCTGTTTGTGTATGGGAAATTGGTTGGAAACTTTCTTCATGTCAGCATGTTGTAGGTGTCGCCACCAGCGCCAACCTTGTGTGAATGCTCTGAAAAGCTAATCATTTGCGTATCACAGCATCTTCTTTCTGTCGGTTAAATTTCGCATCTGTAGCATGCCATCTTCATGGTGTAGCAATTTTAAAGGCCAGTAGTGTATTTCACTGCCGCATATCACGCAGCTCTCGGTCATAAGCACTCCAAATGTGTTGCAATTTCCATAACTTCTTTGAGAAAAACTAAGCGGATGCCAGCTCCCGGCAATGTGCAGCTGTAGCACTGGATACGTCCATGTTTTGTACATGATGTGTGAGCAGCATTGCTTCTGTGAAATTCTGTTTTGACTCTGCGAAGCTCTGCTCCAGTGCATCCATCCAGTTCACAGGCATCTTCCCTTTTGACTTGGACTGTGTAATGCCTTAGTCATAGGTTCTTGCAGGTTGGCAGTGTTGGGCAGATGGTGGCGATAAAAGTTCAACATGCCGAGGTAACAGCATAACTCTTTGTGCATCTGTGGATGTGGCATTTTCAGAACCACTTGTACTTTCTCTGATAGTGTCGTTGATCCCAAAGGGTGATTAATGGCCAAGGAACTAGATTTCTACCACACTGAATGTGCACTTCACTGGGTTGATAATGATTCTGGCTTCACTCAGGTACTGAAAGGTGGTCATTAGGTGGTGGCAGTGGTGCTCGGGTGACTTTGAGAACACCTGGATGTCGCTGAGGTACATGAAATAACATGGGAAGCCTCGCAAGATGCCATCCAGGAACCACTACAAGGGCTGGGCAGCTTTCCATTCCAAAGACTGAACGTTGTAAACAGACTTTCAAAAAGCCCAAACGGTGTGACAATAGCTGTTTTCTGAATGTCTTTGGGTGCCACTGGAATCTGTGTGTACACTTTATGCAATCAATCTTACTAAACATGTCACAGCCCACCAAGGCGTGGCTAAAATCGTGTAGGTGCAGTACCAGATATTGATCTGGCACTGTTAGTGAATTAAGGGTGCAGTATTCTCCAGAAGGACACCACAAATTGCCTTCTTTGGAACTAATTGCATCATAGACAACCATGGGCTGCTAGATGGCCAAATATGCCTTGCTGCAGTGTGGCCTCAAACTTGGTCTTTGCTACCTCGCGTCTATCAGGTGCGAGTCGACGTGGTTGGCACAATGTGGGTGGGCCACATGTAGTTATGTGCTGCACTGTTGAATGCTTGATGTTCTTTGGTGCACTAGCCAAGTGGATGAGTTCCGGAAATGTTTCCAAAATGTCAGCATAAGGTCCAGGGCATTTCACAGGTTTTATGCTTTAGAATGTGGTCTGCCAGCACTCTCCCACTATCTTTAAATTTGTTTCTGCATCAGTGAGCCGACTGTGAACAGTATCAGCTAGCAGCCTGTAGTGGCTGAGAAAGTTTGCTCCCAGGATTGGCTCCTTGACATCAAACACAGTAAATGCCCATGAGAATGTGCATAGTCCGAGATCAAAATTACAGTTGTGTTTGCCGTGCATTTTAATGGCTGAACTGTTTGCTGCAGTGAAAGAGAGTGCCTCATCCCACCTGCTGTCTCTTAGCATAGAACGATGGAATATCAACAGATCTGAATCCACAACATATGCTTTGTTGCAGAAGCGTGTGTGGTACCAGCTGAAGTTGCTCAGTGGCTGCTCTGCTGTCAGCAGAGTACTGTCAAAATGGCTGGAGTTGCAAGTTGCACTGCCTGTTGTGCGAGCTAGTCCGGTAGTTGCAAGATCAGCTGCTGCTATGGTGCCTGCTGCCCTCTGCCCATGAAAGTGCCGACTGGTCAACCTGTTTGGTGAGAGCTGCCACTTGTGTGGCCAAGTTGTGAACCAGCTGGTGCAGGTTGGCGTCCATGGTGGAGGCTGCAGGAGGCATGAGCTGCTGCTGAGATGGGGGGATGGTGTCGTAAGCTGCCACAGCCACTGTACTAGGCACTGTAAGCAGTGCGTCATGCACCCGGTCGGGCAAGTTTGCAACAGCCCCCAGCTCTACATCTCTTTCTACACTGCTGTTACCACCTGTACCTGAACAGGGAAGCTGCACATGAAGATAGTGCATAACAATAATTTCATTACCATGTCAGACTGCGTGAGGCTCCGCAAGTGGTGCAGGGACTGTGAAGGTCTCCAGTTGCCACATACCTCTTGGTGCAGCAATTGGTGCACTCATTGTTCATCGGATGACAAGATCCAACAGAATAGTTCTTTCTTGAAACATCTGTAAGAGGACTATGTTGGCGCGGTGGTGATTATGTCCCATACTTCAGCAGTGTACGTTTGGTCAAGCTGGCTTACTATGTGCCCAAATTTTGCGAGGTCGCAGGTTATGTTTTTACTCTTGGAGACTGCCTCCACTTGGCTGAACCACATGACCAAGTCACGGAACCAAAAGGTCGGCAGCCTAACCAACACCCTTCCAGTGCTTGCCACCGCCTCAGCAGGCAGCGTCAGTGTAGCGGGGCTTTGTGCACTGAGATTTTCCTGAGCTGTCTGCGGGTCCGCAGAGTTCGTGGTTGTGCAGAGTGCACCTGTAGCTTACTCTCTAGCCTCTGGTTGTGCATGGGCAGGTCTTCTATACTCTTTTGTAGTTTTTCTAAAGTCACCATCTTGGCCAAGAGCCAAGTTCGTGTGCTATGGGAAGGCACACTATGGAAATAAGACAATATATGAAGAAAGAGCAAAGCATACCCACAAAAAAAGAATGTGTGTGTGTGTGTGTGTGTGTGTGTGTGTGTGTGTGTGTGTGTGTGTGTGTTCACCCAAAAAAGTTGATAGTTTGTCTCTATAAAGCACTGTTGAGACACGGGAGGGTAAGAACCAGTCCACCTGTGGTTCCACATTACTCATACCGACGAACATTCATCGCCATATGTTAGTCTCAGATCACATCAGGGTCACCAATGAAGGGTGGACGTTTGTTATTGCTGTTTACAGTTCTAGACATGTAGTGAACTGGCTTTACTGCTACACCCATGCACTATGTCAAAGTAAGATGCTTGGTGAAAGGAACTGATGAGAGTTGTTTACTCAGTGATGTACATTTATTTGGCCATACCTTGCTAGATGTTACAAACAGACTGTTATCTTTAATGCCTGTATACACTGCACTTATGGTATGGCTCGATCACTGATCCTGGAGGACACATGCTCCAGTAATAAGCACATTATGTGACCATGTGAACCATAGGTCGTATCTCAATGGTCAGTTTCTGGCACAACTCGAAGAGCATCATGTCTTTCATGGTGCGACAAAAGAATCAAAACTCAAGCATTTGTGGGAAGTTGTGTTAACTTTCCTCATTTGGTACACAGCGAGAAAGATTGGAAGTGTGTGTCACATTGTTTTGTCCAGCTTGCACTGACTGCCTGCTTTGCCTTGTGTGAGTTGGCATCCATTGCAACATTGCCAAAATTTGGAGTAACGGTGAATCTGCATGCGTGGTTCAATATGTGCTGAGCACTATTTGCTTGTGTTGGCTGTGACCATAACTCCGTCATTTGCGTCTGTGGTACAGCTTTCAAAAAGTCAACAAACATAAACAAATACTAAAAATCATATTCATAACTACAAAACCTGAATGTTATTTCCATTCAGATTAACGAAAAGACTTAGGAAGCAGATTATCAGTGGAATCCATGCAGTAATTAAAAGGATATTCAGCTTTGTAAACTATGTATTATTGTAAAACTACTTCTTTAGGTTAGAAAATTTGAAAAGGGAAATGGATAGGTTAAAGTTAGATATAGTTGGAATTAGTGAAGTTCGGTGGCAGGAGGAACAAGACTTCTGGTCAGGTGACTACAGGGTTATAAACACAAAGTCAAATAGGGGTAATGCAGGAGTAGGTTTAATAATGAATAGGAAAATAGGAATGAGGGTAAGCTACTACAAACAGCACAGTGAACGCATTATTGTGGCCAAGATAGATACGAAGCCCACACCTACTACAGTAGTACAAGTTTATATGCCAACTAGCTCTGCAGATGACGAAGAAATTGAAGAAATGTATGATGAAATAAAAGAAATTATTCAGATAGTGAAGGGAGACGAAAATTTAATAGTCATGGGTGACTGGAATTCGAGTGTAGGAAAAGGGAGAGAAGGAAATGTAGTAGGTGAATATGGATTGGGGCTAAGAAATGAAAGAGGAAGCCGCCTGGTAGAATTTTGCACAGAGCACAACTTAATCATAGCTAACACTTGGTTCATGAATCATGAAAGAAGGTTGTATACATGGAAGAACCCTGGAGATACTAAAAGGTATCAGATAGATTATATAATGGTAAGACAGAGATTTAGGAACCAGGTTTTAAATTGTAAGACATTTCAAGGGGCAGATGTGGACTCTGACCACAATCTATTGGTTATGACCTGTAGATTAAAACTGAAGAAACTGCAAAAAGGTGGGAATTTAAGGAGATGGGACCTGGATAAACTGACTAAACCAGAGGTTGTGCAGAGTTTCAGGGAGAGCATAAGGGAACAATTGACAGGAATGGGGGAAAGAAATACAGTAGAAGAAGAATGGGTAGCTTTGAGGGATGAAATAGTGAAGGCAGCAGAGGCTCAAGTAGGTAAAAAGACGAGGGCTAGTAGAAATCCATGGGTAACAGAAGAAATATTGAATTTAATTGATGAAAGGAGAAAATATAAAAATGCAGTAAATGAAGCAGGCAAAAAGGAATACAAACGTCTCAAAAATGAGATCGACAGGAAGTGCAAAATGGCTAAGCAGGGATGGCTAGAGGACAAATGTAAGGATGTAGAGGCTTATCTTACTAGGGGTAAGATAGATACTGCCTACAGGAAAATTAAAGAGACCTTTGGAGATAAGAGAACCACTTGTATGAACATCAAGAGCTCAGATGGAAACCCAGTTCTAAGCAAAGAAGGGAAAGCAGAAAGGTGGAAGGAGTATATAGAGGGTCTATACAAGGGCGATGTACTTGAGGACAATATTATGGAAATGGAAGAGGATGTAGATGAAGATGAAATGGGAGATACGATACTGCGTGAAGAGTTTGACAGTGCACTGAAAGACCTGAATCGAAACAAGGCCCCCGGAGTAGACAACATTCCATTAGAACTACTGGCAGCCTTGGGAGAGCCAGTCCTGACAAAACTCTACCATCTGGTGAGCAAGATGTATGAAACAGGCGAAATACCCTCAGACTTCAAGAAGAATATAATAATTCCAATCCCAAAGAAAGCAGGTGTTGACAGATGTGAAAATTACCGAACTATCAGTTTAATAAGCCACGGCTGCAAAATACTAACGCGAATTCTTTACAGACGAATGGAAAAACTAGTAGAAGCCGACCTCGGGGAAGATCAGTTTGGATTCCGTAGAAATACTGGAACACGTGAGGCAATACTGACCTTACGACTTATCTTAGAAGAAAGATTAAGGAAAGGCAAACCTACGTTTCTAGCATTTGTAGACTTAGAGAAAGCTTTTGACAATGTTAACTGGAATACTCTCTTTCAAATTCTAAAGGTGGCAGGTGTAAAATACAGGGAGCGAAAGGCTATTTACAATTTGTACAGAAACCAGATGGCAGTTATAAGAGTCGAGGGACATGAAAGGGAAGCAGCGGTTGGGAAGGGAGTAAGACAGGGTTGTAGCCTCTCCCCGATGTTATTCAATCTGTGTATTGACCAAGCAGTAAAGGAAACAAAAGAAAAATTCGGAGTAGGTATTAAAATCCATGGAGAAGAAATAAAAACTTTGAGGTTTGCTGATGACATTGTAATTCTGTCAGAGACAGCAAAGGACTTGGAAGAGCAGTTGAATGGAATGGATGGTGTCTTGAAGGGAGGATATAAGATGAACATCAACAAAAGCAAAACGAGGATAATGGAATGTAGTTGAATTAAGTCGGGTGATGTTGAGGGTATTAGATTAGGAAACGAGACACTTAAAGTAGTAAAGGAGTTTTGCTATTTGGGGAGCAAAATAACTGATGATGGTCAAACTAGAGAGGATATAAAATGTAGATTGGCAATGGGAAGGAAAGCGTTTCTGAAGAAGAGAAATTTGTTAACATCGAGTATAGATTTAAGTGTCAGGAAGTCGTTTCTGAAAGTATTTGTATGGAGTGTTGCCATGTATGGAAGTGAAACATGGACGATAAATAGTTTAGACAAGAAGAGAATAGAAGCTTTCGAAATGTGGTGCTACAGAAGAATGCTGAAGATTAGATGGGTAGATCACATAACTAATGAGGAGGTACTAAATAGGATTGGGGAGAAGAGGAGTTTGTGGCACAACTTGACCAGAAGAAGGGATCGGTTGGTAGGACATGTTCTGAGGCATCAAGGGATCACCAATTTAGTATTGGAGGGCAGCGTGGAGGGTAAAAATCGTAGAGGGTGACCAAGAGATGAATACACTAAGCAGATTCAGAAGGATGTAGGTTGCAGTAGGTACTGGGAGATGAAGAAGCTTGCACAGGATAGAGTAGCATGGAGAGCTGCATCAAACCAGTCTCAGGACTGAAGACCACAACAACAACAAACTTCTTTTTGGCAATGTAAACAATATTATTTCAACTGGTTTGCTATTTTGGAATATTATTAACTATTTATACATCTAAATTCTGTAATTTGTTGTGAGAAACTATACAATGTTTATTTGAAATCATCAGAATAACTACATTAAACAATTTAAACAGCGATTTTCTGATTGTTATAATCTATGTAATCCTCAGTGCCAACAACTGATGGTGAGCAGTTTTAGTTACGATTTTTGTGAGGCACAGTTTTGTAACAGGTTCTGATGCAATCTTGTATCAACTCCTGTGACATGTGCGTGACATCATTTGTGGTGCAATAAATAAATTGTAAAGCAAATGAACTATTTCAGCCACATTATTTCAACACAGTAAGATGAAAACATAATCTGCCTGACCATATGAGAAATCCAGGCTCTAATTTTCAAATGGAGCAAGCTGCAGCGAACAGGTACTCTGATTTCTTCAAACTTCAAGAATCTATGTTGAGTGTTAACTCACATAGCCCAACAAAGTGGTTACATTTTAATCTGGTTGGAATAGCTGGGCTTAATGATTTGGCAGCTGAAGGGTATAACTTGGGAATTCTGAAGCTCATGGCCACATATGACATATTTAAATGTAGGATGATATTATATAGAGAAGTGAAGGAAGCTTGATGAATTAAACACAACTGTTTTTTCCAATAAATATTGTGTTTTTCATTTCGTACACTAAACAGTTGTTAATTTCTGGATGGCCCTTATGAATCAAAACTGGTAAAGACACTGGTTTGTATGAATTTTTGGTTTGTGTTGTTAGTGTTTGGTAATTATGTTATGTTGTGGTCAGTGCTTATTGTGGATATTGGTTTACCAGTGTTGGTGAGTTTATGATTTTTATATTGGTTGTGTGAGTGAGTTTTGGTTTTGTGGTACTGCAGACTTTGCTTTAGCTATATAGATCAAATGAAGTGTTTGATACCAGATTTGATGAACTGAGTGTTTGGTTTTGTGGTATTCTGGATTTCCTTTGAGTTATACTTGGTGGACAGAAACAATATGAAAAGCTTGTAAGGGTGTTGCAGTGTAGGTTGCACTGAGAAATAACTCTTAGAAAAAATTAAATATAGTGTGCCAAGAAATAATTCTTAAGAAAAAAACCGATATGTTGCACCATTTCTGAGTTAATTACCATTGAAGTTTGCCAATCAGGCCACTGCACACACAAATTCAAGTGGACCACCAGACACTATTACCACCACTTGCTCTCACGCATAGATGACAGTGCACAAGGCTGCTCAGCTTTTGGCTTAGGTTTGATTCTTACTACTATTCCTTAGCCAGTTTTTGATTGCTCTTTTGTTCACTTTTAGGAATCCAAATTAAGAACACATTTTGTGACACCATCTCTGGTGAGCTGCTTGTATTTGGGTGTGGAACGACCTGACTGGCTAACTCGTAAATGATGCAACATATCAGATTTTTTTCACAACTATTTCTCAGCGCAACCTACCCTGAAACACACTTACAAGCTTGTCAGACTGTTCCTGACATACTGTAGGGGTCAAGTGACATTTATGGTTCTGGGTTTTGGAGTTGTGCGGGGGTTGAGGTATTGTGTACTTTGCTGAGCTATATACGTCAAGTGAAGTTTCCAATACCAGCTCCACACACACACACACACACACACACACACACACACACACACACACACACACACACACACTTTTTATTTATTTTATTTTATTTTACACACGTGTGTACACATACACTCAGAGTGGTTTTGCAGAGTATTTAGTTTGCTTGATTTTTGTGTTAGTATTTGTTTTGGTACAGCTTCATTATTGCTATTTTTGTATATTTAGTTTATTCCCAGCTAAAATCTCTTAACTCCCACAGTTATCCTATTAGTTTCATTGTATTTCTGCAGCTAAATATTTCTCATACTTTTTTTGTCAGCATGTGTAATGAGTAAAGTCACTTTTACCATACTGTACATGCTTGAAATAGGGATGCCGCCCTCTAGATGTCGTGATAGATCAAAGATGTTTTGTCGAATATTGTTATCTGGATGAGAAGACAAACTACAGGCAAGACAAACTGTTGATTTTCCTGATGAAATCAGTGCATATAAAATCTTTTGATCCAATGATCAAACTTTATAAGGGGGATATTCACAATGAATCAAACTAATTCCAGCAAACAGCGAAACCTGGCTGCTTTGACCTGTGACATAACTGTTGTATTGTGTGATGACATAGTGGAACAGCATATTTGAAATGTACTGTGTTTACAGAGCGAGTGTTGTAGTATGTGATGACACTCACTAGTGTGGGGCGTTTGTGTTTTTAAATTGTGATTAATTGGATTCCCTGTGTGCTGTTTGTGAGAGAAATACAGAAGGAGTTTGCAGCAGTTTGTTAGTGAGTTATTTTGATGTTGGCCATTATGGGCAATATATTCATTTTTGGGTTTTTAGTGCAATGTGTTGTTTATGACTGGAAATGTAATTTTATTCTTTGGTTCTTTGTTAGCTGGTTATGAATATGACAGTGAAGTTCACCAGTAGGTTCCTGAAAGCCACAATGGGGCATGATAAGTTGACCTTGATTAAATTCCTATAGTTAACTTATGCCAACGGCCTTGCTGTATTGGTATAACACTGGTTCCCATCATATCACTAAAGTTAAGCACTGTCAGACTTGGCTAGCACTTGGATGGGTCACCATCCAGGTCTGGTGAGTGCTGTTGGGAAGTGGAGTGCACTCAGCCATTGTGAGGCCAATTGAGGAGCTACTTGATTGAAAAGTAGCGACACCAGTCGTGAAAACTGACAACAGCCGGGAGAGCGGTGTGCTGACCACATGCCCCTCTGTATCTGCATCCAGTGATGCTTCAGGGCTGAGGTTGACACAGAGGTCGGTCATTACCACTGGTATTCAGTTGACTTGCAGAGTACGTGAGATGGTGTGTTTGTGTGAAGATATGAGACTGACCAAAGTTGCTGCATCTCAGACCAGGGGCCAGTATCTGTGGCTTTGTTGGCTGGACAATGAATGACATTCTCTCCAGAAGGGTTCCTAGTTTGAAAATTCTAGGCAGGCCATTTGGGAGATGGTGCTGACATTATTTTTGCTATCGCTTGTTGATTGAATTGTGTGCCCATGAGATGGGCTTAGTGACCAGATTGTGTTAGACTGGTTTTTGTTTTTCAGGGAGGTATGTACATAATTTATTAAGTATAGGGACAGTTGGGGAGGGGGGGAGGAGGAAGGGGGAATGCTTTAGTCAAAATTGAGTCTGCGTTTGGGCAGGTAAAGATTGGGAGGGATATTCATGCTGTGAGAACATGGATGTGGTGGGCTGATGTTTGAGGGGCAGGGTTTTCTGACTTGGTTCTACGATGGTGGGGAGATGTACACAATGGGTATTAGTGGGTTTAAATAAGAAAATTATTTGAGGAGGGGATTACTAATGTGTTGGATTCATTTTTTTCTTGTAGGGATTTGAGAGAGAGAGAATACTGCAATATGTGTGGTAATTGTATATATGCACATTTCTTTCTTGTATACAGAAGTCTGTGTTAATTCAATGTTTTTATGAATTCTTGTGTCATTGTTAGTGGTTGTCAGTTATGTTGGATTGTGGTTGGTTGGTATCGTGGAACGTTTTTATCTACATTGGTAAAGTTAGGTTTTAGAAATTAGTTAAGGAAGCAAGTTTTGTTTTGTGATACCATGGACTTTGTTTTAGCTATATAGGTCAAGTGAAGCATTTAACACTAAATCTGTGAAGTTGTATGTACACTCCTGGAAATGGAAAAAAGAACACATTGACACCGGTGTGTCAGACCCACCATACTTGCTCCGGACACTGCGAGAGGACTGTACAAGCAATGATCACACGCACGGCACAGCGGACACACCAGGAACCGCGGTGTTGGCCATCGAATGGCGCTAGCTGCGCAGCATTTGTGCACCGCCGCCGTCAGTGTCAGCCAGTTTGCCGTGGCATACGGAGCTCCATCGCAGTCTTTAACACTGGAAGCATGCCGCGACAGCGTGGACGTGAACCGTATGTGCAGTTGACGGACTTTGAGCGAGGGCGTATAGTGGGCATGCGGGAGGCCGGGTGGACGTACCGCCGAATTGCTCAACACGTGGGGCGTGAGGTCTCCACAGTACATCGATGTTGTTGCCAGTGGTCGGCGGAAGGTGCACGTGCCCGTCGACCTGGGACCAGACCGCAGCGATGCACGGATGCACGCCAAGACCGTAGGATCCTATGCAGTGCCGTAGGGGACTGCACCGCCACTTCCCAGCAAATTAGGGACACTGTTGCTCCTGGGGTATCGGCGAGGACCATTCGCAACCGTCTCCATGAAGCTGGGCTATGGTCCCGCACACCGTTAGGCCGTCTTCCGCTCACGCCCCAACATCGTGCAGCCCGCCTCCAGTGGTGTCGCGACAGGCATGAATGGAGGGACGAATGGAGACGTGTCGTCTTCAGCGATGAGAGTCGCTTCTGCCTTGGTGCCAATGATGGTCGTATGCGTGTTTGGCGCCGTGCAGGTGAGCGCCACAATCAGGACTGCATACGACCGAGGCATACAGGGCCAACACCCGGCATCATGGTGTGGGGAGCGATCTCCTACACTGGCCGTACACCACTGGTGATCGTCGAGGGGACACTGAATAGTGCACGGTACATCCAAACCGTCATCGAACCCATCGTTCTACCATTCCTAGACCGGCAAGGGAACTTGCTGTTCCAACAGGACAATGCACGTCCGCATGTATCCCGTGCCACCCAACGTGCTCTAGAAGGTGTAAGTCAACTACCCTGGCCAGCAAGATCTCTGGATCTGTCCCCCATTTAGCATGTTTGGGACTGGATGAAGCGTCGTCTCACGCGGTCTGCACGTCCAGCACGAACGCTGGTCCAACTGAGGCGCCAGGTGGAAATGGCATGGCAAGCCGTTCCACAGGACTACATCAAGCATCTCTACGATCGTCTCCATGGGAGAATAGCAGCCTGCATTGCTGCGAAAGGTGGATATACACTGTACTAGTGCCGACATTGTGCATGCTCTGTTGCCTGTGTCTATGTGCCTGTGGTTCTGTCAGTGTGATCATGTGATGTATCTGACCCCAGGAATGTGTCAATAAAGTTTCCCCTTCCTGGGACAATGAATTCATGGTGTTCTTATTTCAATTTCCAGGAGTGTAGTTCTGTGGTATCATGGATTTTGTTTGAGCCATATAGGTGAAGTGGAATTCCCGGTAACCCCCCCTCCCCCATGTTCTTTTTAACTGTGTGGTATTACATACTCCATTTCAACTAAACAGGTCAAGTGAAATTTCTGATGCCAATTTTTCTTTCAAGTATTTTTAATTATGGCTTTGTTGATTATTGAAGATTTTGTTTGCTTGACTTTTATGTTAGTATTCATTTTGCTGTGTCTTCATTCATTATTTCACCCAGAACAGTTTCATGTTATTTCAGCAATTAAACATTTTTCATATTATTTGTGTCTGTTTGCATGTGTAATGAGTGGCAACATGGTTGCCATGTTGAATAAGTTTGAAATAGGGATGTCTATCATCTTGATGCCACAGATCAAAACTTCAGTACCGCAAACTTCAGTCATTTCTTAGTTTAATGGTATATTTATTGTGGGGCTAACATGTGAAGTGTTACAGACAAAATTGTGGAAAGTGTATCTTTACATAAAATTCTGGATATTATGCGACTCAGTACATTCTGAAGAACTTGAAAGGCTACAACTTACTACTCATTTTGCCATCAACAGTAATCAGTGCCACGGTATTGACATTAGTGCACAGCTAGATAAAAAGAAACACTGTTCAGATTCATTAAAAAAATGGGGAAAACATAGTAAGGACATGATGATAATGTATATGTAGGATTTACAATGTTATCTGCTGAAAAAAAGTAGACAAAACATAGATTGTATCAACTCAACACATGGCATAAATGTTTGTCAGTTAGTAGTGACAATAATGCTAGCGTCAGATGATTTTGGTTGGGGTATACTAGTGGCGATCTGTTTTTTGACTGGTGAGAATAGTGCAATAATGTCTTTTTTTCACTGCTGTCAGAGATATGGAAGGAATTAGAAATGACTATGCATTTATGTCGAATGATACAAACACTTTCGATTGTACATTGTCTTGGGTTCTAAGATTACCTGAAAATAATCTCTGTACATGGCATGTGGACTGCAGGAGCACCTAATAGAGAAAGATTACATTAATTTAGATTTTGTTCTTGGCACAGTAGATCACTCCATTTGTAGTAAATATGTATTGTACAATACAACTTCTGAAAGCAAATATTTGAGCTAAATTAAATTTGTAATTGAGTACAGTTTGTGACTAACAAGACTATACTGGACATTGTATTAACATTGTATTAACCATTATGGATTAAGAAGCAGACTTGAATGTAGTCTAACCCGGATCTGCAGAGAATAGGCCATTAATACAAATCAATGCATCAAAATAAATTTAAAGTTTAACACTGCATCAGAGAACTATTGCCACAAAGTATGAAACAATAGCAGCAACATCAAATACATATTTTAGTTATTTAAACAAATACTGAGTATATGCTTCATTGTGTATATAACATTTGTGTTCATACTTGTTGTAACACACAACTAAAAAAAAAAAAAAAAAAAAAAAAAAACGAGACAACACCTCTGAAACAAGTATATTTAATAATCTCACTGTCTCACTGGCCAATAATTCACAATGGATACAATGTATGGCATACCCATATGATAAAATGGATACCGTATGGTTCTAGCTAGCATAGTAAATAGCATGATGAGAGCGCTAAGGGCGGGCAATTGGTGGATGGTGACCGCATATGTAGACAGCATATTGCAGGTGGCGCTGAGAGGCACTTGCAAAGCCTTCATGAATGGCCACTTGGCTACAGTGTATCCCAACAACTGGCCATGATTTACTGTAGTGACGAGGAGTGACTGTCGCGTTAGATGGGCCAGTCGTACAACAACATCCAACACTGGCTTGTGTCCAACATCTAGGTGATAGCCCAGTGAATTATCACATCTCTTCTTCGATGTGGAAGTGGTGAGCAGTGACTCAGCTAGTTGACATCCTCCCAGCCAGGCACCAGCACAGTGCTCCAAACCAGGCTGATGTCTTTGGAAATGCTGGATGCCCCCTCCGGTTTCACCAGCTGCCAGTCAATGCAGACTGGAATGTACAGCCAGAAGGTCTCTGCCCAACGTTGTAGTTGCAGTCTTTGTGGCATCAATGCTGGTAGTGGAGGCCACTCCATGTCCACATTGGGTCCCAGAATGGAAGAGAACTGCAGTGGTGTTGGATCCCGGCATGGAAGGGAGCTGCAGTGGTGGAAACACTGCCGGTGGGGCCAGTACAGCAGTCTAACCTCCTTCCAACATCTGGTCCTTCTCAGGCAGCCTATAAACAGAGGGAGATGAGGACATAGTCAGGACTGGTGAGTGGGGCTGAAAACCAGGAGGCAGGAACAGCTTTGAAGCAGGAAGGGAGATAGTAGAGGATCTGGCAGATGAGAAATAAAAGGTGGTGTTGCTGTGATGGGTGTCCACCAGAAAGACTGTAGGTGGTGACTGGGTCCCCCAACATAGGCAGAGCTGATTTTGATGGAATGTCCCCACCTGGTATCCCCTGCAGCCTGAGTGAACATTTGGCTTCCTCACTGCAGCCAGACAGCCACCAGAATCCACCTGTCCTCCTGTCTGAAACTCTGTGTGCATGCGTACACACACACACACACACACACACACACACACACACACACACACACATGTGACCATCTGGAAGCATGGAAACAGCACTAGTGATTGCCCCACAGACATTGGCAACATGAGATGGAGGAGCATGCAGAGCTGATGGCCATGGAGGACTTCCACCGGAGACTTCACCCCTATCGGTGTTTTCCTGCAGGAACTCAAAAAAAGTGTTATTGCCTCAGCGTAAGAGCATCAGCCATATATTTCTTCATCTGTGTTTTAAAAGTTCACCCAAGCCTTTTAGCCTCACCAGAGATAGTACATGGAAAGGCAGAGATAGTGGGTGTTGAATGCCATTACTGCAGTCAGACTTGTCAAAAACATGGGAGCAAAATTGTGGTCCATTGTCTGACACCGCGGTGAGAGGAAGTCCTTCAATCAAGAAAATCCAGCTGATTGCTACAACCATCCTCTGCACTCATGGGTGGGCAGCCGACCATGTACAGAAAGTTGGAGTACACATTGAGGACAATCAGCCAGGTAGTATACAGGCAAGAGCCCATGAAGTCAACATGAACATGCTCCCAGGTGCACGAGGGCATCGACCAGGATGAGAATGTTTGGTGGGGAGCCACTTCCTGTGTTCACACTGATGTCAGTTGCAGACAAGATGCTCAGCCTGCCAGTGTATACCTGCCCAGTACACATGGAACTGGAAGAGCAGTTCAGTTCACGACACACCCCATTGACCTTGGTGCAAGAGCCATAAGATTATCGGGCACAGAGGTTCCAGTGGGACTACCTATAGTGACCACTGATCTGTGGTTAGTGGAATAACTCTGTCCATCAGTCCCAACCAGGACTGTGATCCAGCTGGCCCTCTTACATGATGGTGTAAGATGGTGTCCTTGGCCATGGCTGTAGCAGATGGGAAAAGCATCCACTGCCTGGACAGGCAGTGCTTCCAACTGGAAGCACAAGATATCGACTGGGTCGAACTCTGGGTTGGGGCCCACTGGGAGATGGGACAGAGCATCTGTTTGGCATATTGAGTGGTACTGCAAAATTGAATTTTGATATTGTACCTACTGAAAAAGAGTGCCCAGTGCCAGATTCATGAGCAGTCCTCTTGGGTAGCTTTGCTGTACGACTGAAGATGGATATCAATGGCTTATGATCCATAATGAGGTGAAACTTTATTCCATATAGGAATACATGGAATTTCTTCAGTGCAAAAATGTTCATGAGGACCTCTTTTCAAATTTGTGAGTACCTCTTATGTGCGGCATTTAGCACCTTCGACTCAAATTTGATTGTGTGTTCAGAACCACCTGCCCTTGTAAGTGCCAGGATGTCCCCCAGGCTCCATTCAGAGGTGTCCGCAGCCACCGCTAACTTTTGTCCAGTTGAAATGTGGCAAGACATTGTGCCAATAGGAGGGGCCAGCTTCAGGGTCTTGTATGCTTGTTCGCAAACCTCTGACCATACAGGAGAAACACCCTTATTCTGCATGTTTTTTGCAGGTGCACAATTGACACCACCTCTAGAATAGATTTTCTATAACATATTACTTTTCCAAAGAAGGTCTGGAGATCTTTTAAATTTGTGGGGCCAGCAAGCACAGTGACAGCTTTGACCAGCTTCTGTGAGGGCTTCACAGGAGATGATATGTCCCAGGTGTTCTACCTACACTTGAAAAAAAAAAAAAAAAAAAAAAAAAAAAAAAAAAAAAAAAAAAAAAAAAAAGAGAGAGAGAGATTTTTTGAGATTGCATTTGAGTCCTGTAGACTGGAGGATGTGTAATAGCCAACACAAGTTTCCTAAATGTTCTTCCGTTGTTGCCCCTGTCACCACAATCTCATCTAGATAATTTATGCAGCCTGGAACATACAGCAGTAATTGCTTGAGGAACCTCTAAAAGATCGCTGAGGCACTGAGCACTGCACAAACTAAGCATTTGAAATTATATAATCCATGCAGCATTTTGACCACCAGGACTTTCTCCAATTCCTCATCCAGGGAAGTTGTAAGCAAGCTTCAATCTATCTAACTCATCCTTGACAGCATCCCACACTGTGAGGGGACAGGTCGTTCACAGAAGCAGTGAGGGTCTGCCAATTTCTTTAATGTAATATGTGCTGTAAAGTCCTTTGCTTTTCCTAGACCCCCAGAAAAAATGTCACAATACTACTTACTGATGGGTTCAAATTCCTGAAATGGTACTTATCCCAAGAACAGGTGGACCAAATCACTCATGATAAATCTGAAGGCTGAAGAAGCATCAAGGCCAAGTAGATTTTCCATATGCATGCTGTGAATCACAAGGAAGGTCAGGTGTCGTATGACATTTTTGTATGCCATTCCAACAAAATCACATTAATCTCCATTACATCCTATTGATGTGACTGTTTCTATCCAAACTGTAGCAGACAGATGTGAGATGTCCTTCTTTCTGGCATGCTTTGCACTGTGCACATCTGTTAGGGCAGTCATCTCTGACATGTGTTCAAAAACAGTCCAGGAATAACGGAAATGAGCAGTGGTTAGGGGGGCCAAAACTTCTTTCCTTGTTTATGTGCTGGAGCTGCAGTGTGGTGGTGTTCATGCTCTACTGTTGCTGCATTTGTGTGTCAGCAAAGTTGGATCCCTCTACCACGCCTGATGTGATGATTGCCACCTCACCCCAGAATTCTAATCAATGGCCTGTAGCCTTGGAAATTTCAAAGGATTGAGCCCATTTTGAAACATCCTCAAAAGCAGGGCCCTCAAGTTATAGAGCTTCGTGATCCATCTTCTTATCTAATCATCACTTCTGAATATGATTCCTTATTTACTGAAGTCACAAAACAGCATTTCCGTCAGAGACCCTGCAGTTCAGCCACTCATGCGTATTATGACTGACTAGGCTGTTTATGACACTAATACAATTCTTCATTGGATGCAATGACATGGAAGTGTTAATAGAGCACATATCTTGTCAAAGGTCAAGAGTGCTGGTTCCGTGAGGGGCCTGTTTGCACAGAAGCTGGTACATACGGGTTGAGACCTGTGACAGAAAAAGTGATTTTACAATGGCTGGATCTCTTACCTGGAATGCAGCAAGTGCTGTAGTCGGCACTTCTACACCTACATCTACATAGATACTCCGCATGCCACCATACGGTGCATGGCGGATGGTACCCTGTACCACTACTTTGTCATTTCCTTTCTGGTTTCACTTGCAAATAGAGCGAGGGAAAAATGACTGTCTGTATGCCCTAATTTTTTGTACCTTACCTTCATGGTCCTTACATGCAATGTATGTTGGTGGCAGTAGAATTGTTCTCTCCAGGGATTCCCACTTGAGTTCCCAAAGCATCTCTGTGTAACACTTACTTGTTGCTCAAACCTACTGGTAACAAATCTAGCAGCCCACCTCTGGATTGCTTTGATGTCTTCTTTCAATCCGACCTCATACAGATACCAAATACTTCAGCAGTACTGAGGAATAGGACACACCAGTGTCCTATAAGCGGTCTCCTTCACAAGTGAACCACTCTTTCCCAGAATTCTCCCAATAAAGTTAAGTCGACCTTTCACCTTCCCTACCACAGTTCTCACATGCTTATCCACCTCATATTGCTTTGCAAAGTTATGCCCAGACATTTGAATGACTTGACTGTGTCAAGCAGGACACTAGTAATACTGTATATGAAAATTACAGGTTTGATCCTCCTACTCAACCACATTAACTTACATTTTTCCACATTTAGGGCTAGCTGCCATTCATCACACCAATTAGAAATTTTGTCTAAGTCATTTTATGTCTTCCTACAGTCACTTAACTTTGACACCTTACCATACACCACGGTATCATCAGCAAACAACCACAGATTGCTGCCAACCCTGTTAGCCAAATCATTTATGTATGTAGAGAACAACAACGGGCCTATCGCACTTCATTGGGGCACTTCTGATGATACCATTTGTCTCTGATGAACACTCACTGTCAAGGACGACATAGTGGGTTCTATTATTTAAGAAGTCTTTGAGCCACTCACATATCTGTGAACTTATGCCTTATGCTCATACCTTTGTTAACAGCCTGCCTTTGGGAACCATGTCAGACACTTTCTGGAAATGTAGAAATATGGAATCTGCCTGTGGCCCTTCATTCATAATTCTTAGTATATCATGTAAGAAAAACACAAGCTGAGTTTTGCACGAACGGCACTTTCTAAAACCATGCTGACTTGTGCACATAAGCTTCTCAGTCTCAAGAAAGTTTATTCTATTCCAACTGAGAATATGTTCAAGGATCCTACAGCAAACAGAAATTAGGGATAGTGGTCTGTTCTTTTACCTTTTTACTGGAGCACCTGAACTTTTTTCAAGTCTCTTGAGACTTAGTGCTGGGTAAGAGATACACGATAAATGTGAGTTGGGTAAGGGGTCAATGCCATAGAGTACTCTTTGTAAAATCGAACTGGGGTTCCATTCAGACCTGGTGATTTATTTGCTTTCAAATCCCCCAGTTGTTTTTCTATGCCAGGTATGCTTATCACTGTGTGTCCATATGGGATTATGTCTGATAGTCAAATGCTGGTATGTTTGTAGGATTCTTCTGTGCGAAGGATTTCTTGAACATGAAATTTAAAACTTTAGCTTTTGTTTTGGTATCTTCAACTGCCACACCAGACTGGTCAACAAGGAACTGAATGCAAGCCTTCGATGCACTTAGCGATTTTACATATGACCAGAATTTTCTCAGGTTCTCTGCCAGACCTTTTGTTAAGGTGTGACACTGGTAGTTGTTGTATGCTTCGCGCATAGGTCTTTTCACAGGCGCATGGATCTCTACAAACCTTCGCTTGTCATCATTTATGCATTCCTTTTTTAACCGAATGTGCAACAGACTCTGCTTCCTCAGCATCCACAGAATTTCGTTATTAAAGCCTGGTGGGTCTTTTCCATCCTTTATCCACTTACTACACACATAATGCTCCACACTTCTTGTATGCTTCCCACTCTTCCTGCCATCTTGTTGGATTTGTAGCTGACTACCAGGAAAGCAACTTGGACAACAAGGCTTCCTGATGTTTCTGTCCTTCTAACTGCTGTTGCAGAAATTGCTGTAGCACAATTTCTGTTGACACAGCTGATAAGTTAGCCTATGCATAGGATCCATGGCTACATAATGAATGTGAAAAAATGCCCACAATCATCACCAATTATGCTGTAATTAACAACATATAAAAAGCGTGAGACGACACATCCAGAACAAGTGTATTTAACAATCTCCCAGGACAATACTTTACAATGGAAACAATGTATGGCATACCAACATGGCACGACAGGTACAGTACACTTCTAGATAGAATAGTAAATAGCAAAATGAAAAGCAGCCTGAGGGTGATCACTGGGTGGCAATCTCATATGTAGATGGTGTATTCTAACATTCTGATGACTCAAAGTGTGAGTGTGGCTCTGGGTTATATCGGCTTATTCCCCCAACCCACCTTCCACTTCTTTACGAGATGACTTGCTTGGAATTTGCAGCCACTCTTCTTTACTGAATAGCCGGCTGCTGGAAACCCTCTTGACTTCTTCTCCGACGAATAATGCTAAGTACAGGAATTTTTAGACTCTTTCTATTTATGAAATAAGTAGACATACGAACTTTCCTTTTTGTCAACTAATGATTTATTTGACCTCCATACACAATAAAAATCTCACTTTACACATGAATATGTAACTTCCTGTAAGTCTCTTGTGCAGTCGAACGCTAGAAACAAATTGAGTTACAGTTAAAAGAAAGTTGGCTTGGATACCATGCCCTTTCTTAGAATGAATCATAAAATGAGTCTTCCCTCTAACAGGGTTGCATCAAGAGTCTACAAGAGTACTTTTTCAACTGCTCTTGTTTTAATAACAATAGCCAATGACACTATAAGCACAGAGCTGCATATAAACTCCACGGTTCTTCCTTACACATTCACTAAAACATCTATAGATCGCCCGACAGGTACTTGTCAGTGCCATCCAACTGCCACGTCTACTTTCTTCCCGTGACTGATTTTAAGCCTGCACACACAAACATGTGATGTGCCATACAGTGTGTTAACTGTAAGATGGCAGAGTTGTGAGGGGAGTGCGGGGAGAGGAGGAAGCAAGCATTGGCTGGCGAGGGGAAGGGAGAGGAGCCGTTGGGGGGACAAGGCATGCCTACCAGTTGCAGTGCTGGCACTAAAAATTGCACATCATGCTTACACGAAAGCAGACGAAAGGCTTGGAAGTAAAACTCGCTTTAAATGTTGTTCGTAAACGAAACTGAAATCGTCATGTACATTAAAATCTATATATATAAAAATGAATGTATGTATGTTTGTCTACTATGCGCTCACAAACCATGAAACGAGATCACCAGTGCACAATGTCTGGATGTTCTAACAACACATTCCTCTTGTTTTCCACCTTACGCCATATGAATCCCATAGACAAAAGTACTTTTATCAGCGAGACAATACTCCACTTCGAGCCTATTTTGTCGTGCAAAACTGGAAGCATGGTTCGCAGGCTCAGCACAATCTTCTGCACTGAATAAAATTCCACTTTCATGTCGCGAATGACACACTGGTTGAAATCATCGATCATTACTTCGATTTCTCCACCTCTTTCCCTAAGTTAAAAGAGAGAGAAAGATTTATAAGAAAATGCCTTCTGCACTGAATGTTTTTTTTAATTTGGAAATGTACTGTAATATGAATATGTTTCGAAATAATACAGTAACCAGTGGTGTTTCCACACAAAGCAATACGGTAGCAAGGAAAAATGAAATATAAGGTAATTCGGAGGAAATAGGGGGCTCCTTCAAAGTGATCGCGAACAAAATATTTGAAAAGGAAACTCACCTTTTCTTGCCAGGCATTTATGGTGATACACCAGGATGATTCTTGGAAAACTGTATGAATCTTCGAATGCTACGCACGTTTTGTCCTGTGTATGTAGCAGCGCTCACTGAAGATTTGTAAATGGGGTGAAGCAATTTTTTCTGCTCGCTTTCCCTTTTGCAGCATTCAATCACACGCAATATAATTTTGTGAGCATCACTACATAATACTGGTTTCCTTCTAACCATAGGCCTACCGGTAGGGGTTGTTGGCGACTCCCGAGATGTCCCAGCAACTGCCTCTTCACTCATTTTGATAATATTTAGTGCAAGTGCACAATAAAAACATGCAGAACAGTACAGTGCAAAACAATAATGAAGCAGACGACAATGGCTACCTTGTACAACACAGTCAGCTACGTAATGTTGGCAGCAGTCGAAACTGCGTATCTACCAAAACCTCCCGACATTTACCGACTTCTACTGATTCAGGACTAGGGAGAGGTCTGCCATCTAAAAGTTTACACACTGTAGGTAGGATTCTACCATCCCACATTCATATCCAGAATATCGTGTGTTCGAGATGGTAGAAGACTGAATGGTTCTAGAATTTACACAGAAATTCCAGAATCACTACAGTATCACAAGTGGCACTGGGAGGTGCCTGCACAGCCCTCATGCATGATTACTCAGCCGTGGTGTCTCCCCCTGGTGATCACTCTTCACAGCAGTGGATGTGGAATGACTGTTGTAAGTATGAGGCACTCACTACTTGCGTATTGCTCATCAGTGTGGGATCTGCACCAGATCGGGTTGATGGAGGAGATAGAAAAGATCCAAAGAAGAGCGGCACTTTTCATCACAGGGTTATTTGGTAACCGTGATAGCGTTACAGAGATGTTTAGCAAACTCAAGTGGCAGACTCTGCAAGAGAGGCGCTCTGCATCACAGTGTAGCTTGCTCGCCAGGTTTCGAGAGGGTGCGTTTCTGGATGAGGTATCGAATATATTGCTTCCCCCTACTTATACCTCCCGAGGAGATCACAAATGTAAAATTAGAGAGATTCAAGCGTGCACGGAGGCTTTCAGACAGTCATTCTTTCCACGAACCATACGTGACTGGAACAGAAAAGGGAGGTAATGACAGTGGCACGTAAAGTGCCCTCCGCCACACACCGTTGGGTGGCTTGCGGAGTATAAATGTAGCTGTAGATGTAGATCATGTGACAATAGCTGGTGCCCCATGTCCAGCTGGTAGCCCGGTGGGTCAACCACATTACTTTTAGTTCTTCTTGCCCTGACAGTCTTAAATTATAAAACTTGTACCATGAGATTTTGATCATAAGTGTGAGTCATTTGTCTAAATACTACAGCAGCAAGTAGATATTTCACTTCCAAAGTTGCACCAACATTCTCCAACAGTGGCCTCCCTGCCAGATCTACCAAGGTGCAGAAACTAATACGCTGTTCATGGCCGAAGTATGTTCTCAAATTACAGTGTAAGTTCCACATTTTTTCTCGGTTGACCTTTTTTGCAGCAGTTCATGGCTTCCCAAATCCCTGCTGCCCTGTGACTCTGCAGCCTTTAGCGTTTTGACTTCAATGTGACTTTCCCAGACCTGTGATAAATATGTCTTTTTCATATCCATCCTTCACACACCCAGCAACACAGCACAGTATGAAACTACAACTCGCCTTGTCTTTTCTTCTTTGAACTTCCACATGAAGCCTGAAAGTGCTATTAGAGAAGTCTCATGTCTCGCACTGTAATTCAGTAAATTTGCGGCAAGTAGTTACAGTTATAATTTAAAACATTCAAAAGCTTTAGCGCCATGGGAGCATGTTTCTGAAACCAGATATTTGAGCCACACTAAGTTTAGAATTCAGTGAGTGCAGTTTGTAACTGACATGAATAGAGTAAACATACTAATCACCACCATGGATTAGGATAATGTGACTTCAGTGTAGAAACAAAGCCAATTCTTCAGAGTGAAGACCATTACCACAAAGCTACATTTTTATACAGGCATTCAAATAAATTTCCAATTTAATATTGCATCAGAATACTAGGCCACAACGGATCCTGAATGTGCTTACTGAGCCACAACTGGAATACAATAGTTTCTTTGACCATTTCTAACACGTGATTCACCTGCATGTGAAACCTCAATTTAGTCAAGACATTGCATGAAAATCTGCAGTACTCCTGTTAAAAGTCAGTGGATCATGTTGCATTTTTTATAATTTATGTATTATACACATAAATAATATGATTCATATGGGGGGGGGTCCATGAACCATGCCGTTGATGGGGAGGCTTGCATGCCTTCTCGATACAGATAGCCGTACCGTAGGTGCAACCACAACGGAGGGGTATCTGTTGAGAGGCCAGACAAACGTGTGGTTCCTGAAGAGAGGCAGCAGCCTTTTCAGTAGTTGCAGGGGCAACAGTCTGGATGATTGACTGATCTGGCCCTGTAACACTAATCAAAACAGCGTTGCTGTTGTGGTACTGCGAATGGCTGAAAGCAAGGGGAAACTACAGCCGTAATTTTTCCCGAGGGCATGCAGCTTTACTGTATGATTAAATAATGATGGCGTCCTCTTGGGTAAAATATTCCAGAGGTAAAATAGTCCCCCATTCGGATCTCCGGGTGGGGACTACTCAGGAGGACATTGTTATCAGAAGAAAGAAAACTGGCATTCTACGGGTCGGAGTGTGGAATGTCAGATCCCTTAATCGGGCAGGTAGGTTAGAAAATTTAAAAAGGGAAATGGATAGGTTAAAGTTAGATATAGTGGGAATTAGTGAAGTTCGGTGGCAGAAGGAACAAGACTTTTGGTCAGGTGAATACAGGATTATAAATACAAAATCAAATAGGGGTAATGCAGGAGTAGGTTTAATAATGCATAAAAAAATAGGAGTGCAGGTAAGCTACTACCAACAGCATAGTGAATGCATTATTGTGGCCAAGATAGACATGAAGCCCAAACCTACTACAGTAGTACAAGTTTATTTGCCAACTAGCTCTCCAGATGATGAAGCAATTGATGAAATGTATGATGAGATAAAAGACATTATTCAGGTAGTGAAGAGAGACGAAAATTTAATAGTCATGGGTGACTGGAATTCAACAGTAGGAAAAGGAAGAGAAGGAAACATAGTAGGTGAATATGGATTGGGGCTAAGAAATGAAAGAGAAAGCCGCCTGATAGAATTTTGCACAGAGCATAACTTAACCATAGCTAACACTTGGTTCATGAATCATGAAAGAAGGTTGTATACATGGAAGAACCCTGGAGATACTAAAAGGTTTCAGATAGATTATATAATGGTAAGACAGAGATTTAGGAACCAGATTTTAAATTGTAAGACATTTCCAGGGGCAGATGTGGACTGACCACAGTCTATTGGTTATGAACTGTAGATTAACACTGAAGAAACTGCAAAATGGTGGGGATTTAAGGAGATGGGACCTGGACAAACTGACTAAACCAGAGGTTGTACAGAGTTTCAGTGAGAGCATAAGGGAACAATTGACAGGAATGGGGGAAAGAAATACAGTAGAAGAAGAATGGGTAGCTTTGAGGAATGAAATAGTGAAGGCAGTAGAGGATCAAGTAGGTAAAAAGACGAAGGCTAGTAGAAATCCTTGGGTAACAGAAGAGATATTGAATTTAATTGATGAAAGGAGAAAATACAAAAATGCAGTAAGTGAAGCAGGCAAAAAGGACTAAAAACGTCTCAAAAATGAGATCGACAGGAAGTGCAAAACGGCTAAGCAGGGAGGGCTAGAGGACAAATGTAAGGATGTAGAGGCTTATCTCACGAGGGGTAAGATAGATACTGCCTACAGGAAAATTAGGGAGACCCTTGGAGAAAAGAGAACCACTTGCATGAATATCAAGAGCTCAGACTGAAACCTAGTTCTAAGCAAAGAAGGGAAAGCAGAAAGGTGGAAGGAGTATATAGAGGGTCTATACAGGGGCGATGTTCTTGAAAACAGTATTATGAAAATGGAAGAGGAGGTAGATGAAGATAAAATGGGAGATATGATACTGCGTGAAGAGTTTGACGGAGCACTGAGAGACCTGAGTCAAAACAAGGCCCTGGGAGTAGACAACATTCCATTAGAACTACTGACAGCCTTGGGAGAGCCAGTCCTGACAAAACTCTACCATCTGGTGAGCAAGATGTATGAGACAGGCGAAATACCCTCAGACTTCAAGAAGAATATAATAATTCCAATCCCAAAGAAAGCAGGTGTAGACAGATGTGAAAATTACTGAACTATCAGTTTAATAAGTCACAGCTGCAAAATACTAACGTGAATTCTTTACAGATGAATGGAATAACTGGTAGAAGCCGACCTCGGGGAAGATCAGTTTGGATTCCGTAGAAATGTTGGAACACATGAGGCAATACTGACCCTACGACTTATCTTAGAAGAAAGATTAAGGAAAGGCAAACCTACGTTTCTAGCATTTGTAGACTTAGAGAAAGCTTTTGACAATGTTGACTGGAATACTCTCTTTCAAATTCTGAAGGTGGCAGGGGTAAAATACAGGGAGCAAAAGGCTATTTACAATTTACACAGAAATCAGATGGCAGTTATAAGAGTCGAAGGACATGAAAGGGAAGCAGTGGTTGGGAAGGGAGTGAGACAGGGTTGTAGCCTCTCCCCAATGCTATTCAATCTGTATATTGAGCAAGCAGTAAAGGAAACAAAAGAAAAGTACGGAGTAGGTATTAAAATCCATGGAGAAGATATAAAAACTTTGAGGTTCGCCGATGACATTGTAATTCTGTCAGAGACAGCAAAGGACTTGGAAGAGCAGTTGAACGGAATGGACAGTGTCTTGAAAGGAGGGTATAAGATGAACATCAACAAAAGCAAAACAAGGATAATGGAATGTAGTTGAATTAAGTCGGGTGATGCTGAGGGAATTAGATTAGGAAATGAGACACTTAAAGTAGTAAAAGAGTTTTGCTATTTGGGGAGCAAAATAACTGATGATGGTCCAAGTAGAGAGGATATAAAATGTAGACTGGCAATGGCAAGGAAAGCATTTATGAAGAACAGAAATTTGTAATAATCGAGTATAGATTTAAGTGTTAGGAAGTCGTTTCTGAAAGTATTTGTATGGAGTGTAGCCATGGATGGAAGTGAAACATGGACGATAAATAGTTTAGACAAGAAGAGAATAGAAGCTTTCAAAATGTGGTGCTACAGAAGAATGCTGGAGATTAGATGGGTAGATCACATAACTAGTGATGAGATTTTGAATAGAATTGGGGAGAAAAGGAGCTTGTGGCACAACTTGACTAGAAGAAGGGATTGGTTAGTAGGACATGTTCTGAGGCATCAAGGGATCACCAATTTAGTACTGGAGGGCAGTGTGGAGGGTAAAACTCACAGAGGGAGACCAAGAGATGAATACACTAAGCAGATTCAGGAGGATGTAGGTTGCAGTAGGTACTGGGAGATGAAGAAGCTTGCACAGGATAGAGTAGCATGGAGAGCTGCATCAAACCAGTCTCAGGGCTGAAGACCACAACAACAACACTGAGGGGGGGGGGGGGGGGGAAGTCCTATGTCTGTGAGCCTTGGGGCACTTAACTTTACCTGCCACATATGGCTATGGCTGGTCTTTCCAAAGTAACAATCTAGAATGGTTGGAATGAATGCCATTTCACATCCACTCGCAACAGTTGTACATCAATATCTATACTTTGCAGTGAAGCACATGTAATATATTGCTGAAAATATGGTATGTCCACATGACACATGTTCCAGTCTATGGTTTGCGTGCTACCTGTCAGTTGAGAATAGACATTTCAGAAGCAAGTGTCTATGCTCTCGCAACTTCAAAGCTTATTTAATTTATTTAGAAATTCATAATGGAGGAAATTCTACTATGGTCTGTATTCTCAACTTGTGTTCCCCTAACCCCACCACAAAAAATAAATTGCAAACAAAATTCAAGAAACAAAATTACTGATCAAAATGGTCTATATAGTGGCTGCTTAACTCTTGCTTGGTGTCTGGTATCTTTTTAGACACTATGGCTCTTTTTTACCACAAAAAAAAAAAAAAATAAACAGTTTTAACATGGACTTAGGCTTCTCATCCTCCAGATTTTCTTTTTATGGACTTTTAATTATAACTAGGCAAAATATTTAGTGTGTAGAAAAATAATTTGAAACTTTTGCAATTGGGTCAGAAAATTCCCCAGTATGTCATTTTTAACATTATACAAGATGTATCAAAAAAATAATTAATCTGGCACATCTATATTTCTGAAACCAATAAACATATACAATGAATTTTGTGTTCTGACAGACGGGAAACTCAAAAAGTTTTTTTTCATACTTTTTCTTAGGTGTTCAATATGCCACCATTGAGATGCATGGCATATGTCAATGTGGTATTTTAATTGTTCCCACACAGCAGCAAGCATATCTTGAGGTACAGCTTCCACAGCTGCTGTTATGAGATGTCTCAGATCATTTGTTGTTGGTAATGGAGGTTCATAAACAGTCTTTTATAAGCCCCCCATAAGAAATAATCACATACAGTCAGATCCAGTGACCTCAGAGGCCAGTAATGTAAGGCTGAATCATTTGGTCAGGTGCGGCTGAGCCATCATTCAGTAATCCTTTGATTTAAAAGTTCCTGCACTTCCAGATGCCAGTGTGGTGGTGCCTCATCCTCTTGGTAAATGAAGTCATTCAAATCAGTCTCCAACTGTGGAAAAGGAAAGTTCTCAAGCATATTAAGATATCTGCTTCCCATAACAGTGTTCTTGGCAAAGAAAAATGGAGCATACAACTTTTCCTGTGAAACTGCACAAAACACATTAAATTTTGGAGTCCCTCTCATGTTGTACAACTTCATGTGGTTGCTCTATTCCCCATATTATCACATTATGATGGTTCCTCTTTCCATTTACATGGAATGTTGCCTCATCTCTAAACACTAAGTGTGGAAGAAAACTGTAGTCCTCCATCTTGCCAAGAACAAAATTAGAAAACTCCACACACTGTTGTTTGTCACCTTCATGAAGAGCTTGCAGTAGCTGAATTTTGTGTGGTTTCATGTATAAATGTCGATCCAACATATGACAGATGTACATGGGATATGTTGAGCTGTCAAGCTTCACAGTGAACAGATTTTTGTAGACTCCTTTTGAAACTATGGTGAATGCCTTCGATATCTGTGTCAGACAGTCGAGGACAGCCTGGCAATTTGCCTTTATACAAACAACCTGTTTCTGAGAATTGTTCATGCCATAATGTAATGCTCCATGCTGTATGAGGATATGCACCATACCTAGTACGAAAGTCACACCGAACAGTTATTACTGACCCCCACTGCGTAAAACATAGAACACAAAATGCTTTCTGTTGTCCCAACACCATTTTCACTAGAACTGGAGTGGGCACATACTGCTGCAATCTAGTGGGAACTATGTGAAACTCGAGAGTTTGCTCTTTCCAACAGTACGTTGTTCACGCATGTATCTGAAATAACATAATATGAGGGTTGTTCAATAAGTAATGCCCCACAATTTTATATAGTTGTTGACTCTGAAATTATTGGTATATCAGAGCACCACATAAATAATTTAACAATTCAGAGGCTTCCTTTACCAGGATACAGATTAGCTGGCTGTTTTTAAAGGAGTTCCTTGAGGTGTGGGGGAGTGGCTATCTACATAAAAAACAGTATTCCATTTGAGCCCAAAGACATATCACGGCACTGCACTGAACAGATATTTGAATATTGTGCAGGGGCAGTTGAATTTTCTTGATTCACTTTGTAGGAAGTACCAGAAATTAATTAGATCTGGTGACTTCAATATAAATTTTGTATATGATGGTGCAACAAAAAGGATGTTGGCAGATCTCCTAAATTCATATGATCTGATGCAGACTGTGTTTTTTCCAGCTAGGGTGCAGGGGAACAGTAGCACAGCCATAGCCTTTCAGACCATGTTGCACAAATGTTAACAGTAAAAGGTTTTTGTACTCAAACAAATATCACATATAATTACAATTTATGTAGGAAATTTAATCCAAAAGCAAGAGAGAGTTTTTTAAATCTTGTCAAGGAACAAGAATGGCAGGCTGTTTATATGAATGTGGCACCAATGAGGTCGACACCAGCATCGATATGCCTTCATCTTTGGACTCTGAGCATCGTCTTTGGACTCTGAGCATTGTCTTTGGGCTGTTCCGCCATGTTCAGTTCTTTGTGAGCCTTGCATGTGTTTAGGTGAATAAATGAACTCCTGCTAAATGGGTGTTGTTTGGTGTAACCAACCCGAACTTCCCCCTCACTGGTGACCCCGAGTTGTAACGTTATCCGTTTTTGCCGTTTTACTGTGTCCGCGACCTCCGCGTTGGTTATTTTCGCGTGTATTACATTGACACAGCATTCGAACAATGACTTCGGCCCAGCACATAATGCCGGATTTTGTGATTGACATGCATCGTCTTGCGGGAGATGTACACCCGCCAGGACTGCAACACGATGCCTCTCACTCGACGATTATGCCGATTTCGCCGGACGTTTTCGAGCCTGCAACAATAAGTGAGTTTAGGAGTGCACATGACTCCAGCTATCAAATGCCTTTGTTCCCGTGACATGTGCCCTCCCTCATCGACTGTGCAGTTACCTCTTATGGATCTCCGTGCAGTGTGGGACCAATGCCGACTTCTGCAAGTGCTTCATCGGACAATCTACTACCGCCAGGACAACGATTTGCCACTCCGCAATCCATGCAGTACCACACAGATACCAGCCACGTGGCCAGAACTGCTTCGTTCACACATCTATCTCCTCAGCATCCGACCATGCCCGCGCCTGCCTCGGTTCAGCATCAGCACATGCCTTCCTACTTCGATACCTTGGCCTTCAACAGGAACAATAACTTGTTATCTGTGCCTGACTTCCACCTCCGTCCCACTGCTACGCCTCACTGTTTTGTGCCATGACATTCACCTTATCCGCACACCGTTTTGAGTGGAGTGATTATGAACAGTGAACATTCACACATTCTGTCTCATGTTCGACATCATTTCCCACACTGTGCTTCTGGACAGCCCGCACCTCCACAGCCTCCCTGCAACACAGATGGCCCTGGCTCTGATCATACGTCGAGCTTTCCACAAACTAACATGGGTTCTCAAACTTTGAACTTTTTCGCACCTGTTGCCCCTGTGCCGGCTCTAATCGAGCTTCCGCTACCGTTCTCGGCATATCTCGGTGCCTCCGCAAACGCAATCGACACATTACGGTGTCTCACCCGCTTCGTCCTTCTGTGTCACGACGGATCGCGCTCATGCACAATGTGTCACCTTCACACTGCCACCCGAACAGCCGTTGTTGCCACATCCCCTGGAGGCACACTCTCCTGGAATACTACAGCAACAACAGCTCAATTCAGGCAGTGCCCCGACGAACTCAATTCAACCTGTTCTTCTGAACATTCTACAATGCTTACCGATGCTGCCGCCGTTTAATCCCGACAGAGCAACAACCTGGTTCAAAATTGTGGATGAAGTGTTCGACAATTACAAACTCGATGAGTCAACCAGGCTTCTGTGCCTCATCACCCACCTGCACGACCAGGAGGACTTGATTGCTGACCTGGTAGATGCCCCGGACTCATCTACCCAGTACACTCTAGCCAAAATGACAGTTCCACTTCAGCTTGCACGCTCAACTGAGGCAGCAATACGGCAAGTGCTCCATGTCGAACAACTAGGCAATGACAAACCTTCCCAGCTCTGGAGACAGCTACGTGCCCTGGTCAGCGTCGACCTGACACAGCTCCCTCGCCATCTGGTCAGATAAACTATCTCCTCACATCCGCTTTGCTCTGGCTCGAAGATCTCCTGAACCTGTCGAGTAAAGAATGAGAATTGCTGACAAGCTACACGATGCATCACTGCTTTATTTCGCCAGCCACTGCCTACCTAACAAGTCTCAGGTTCAGGCTCATTGCCCTGCGGCCGGACGCGGTCGGGGCCGTACTGTGCCGACCGTTCCGCTCGCTCCGGGAAGCAGTAAACAAGCAACTGGGATGCCACTGGCTCTGCCCACGGTCATGCCCCCTCCTGCAACTGAACTTCGGCCACCGCCACTGGCAATGAACTTTCCACAGGAAATGCAAGCGCACTACCCGTACTGTTACTTCCACACACGGTTTGGTGAGGCGGCACGGAACTGCAGACCACCCTATTACTTCGCAAACGCCAATCGCAGGTAGGTCCGGGTGCCATGTCCTGCGCACAACATGACAGGCACCCCCCAGTGCTCTATTCTGTCCAGGAACTACCGGATAATAGCGGACGAATTTACATTAAAGACATTTCATCAGGATAGCTTTTCCTAGTGGACACAGGTGCTGATGTTTCGCTGCTGCTTACGTCCTTAGCATCGTCGAACATCCGCCCTCATCATACTTCACTGCAACCCGTGAATTCAACTAAACTACAATGCTCGGGTTTCAACTTCCCACGTCGTCCCACTCTCCGCAAACTGCAAACTCGAGTGGACTTTTTTAAGTGTGCGAAATTGACAAACCTATACTAGGCATTGACTTCTTGCGACACCACAAACTTTCACCAGACCTAGTGCAAAACACCGTGTTTCATCATCCGTCCAAGACTCACTTCCCCTGTGCTCCGTCGAGCAACCCCCCCCCCCCCCCCTCCCCGTGACACACGCACAAGTGCCTTGTCGAGCTTGAACACGTCACTCGCCTACACAAGGAAAACTTCGAGCTCTCCCTCTGGTTCCACGAAACACAGCTCCATCTCTCCGATGCAGCAGATGAATTACAGACACTACATCAAGGACAAAGCAAGGTCAGTATGTGCGACGAATCTGCTTGCAGTCCCAGCAATCGAGCTTCCTTGTGTTTACCACCCGCTACCCCTCGCAACTGTGCTATCAAGACTGCCATAACATGTACTGACAGTTCCGCAGGGCCACACCCTCCTAACACGGCCACGTTTGACACTCAGCCGGACACAAGTGTGCATGCGCAACGAGTGTCACGTGTTCCCGAACTGACGGCTCCTACCCCGCCCCTCGCGGAGAGCACCTCAAACTATGCAACTTTGGCTTCTGTGTGCCGCCGTGCGACCACCACTGACAACACAAACAGTGCACTCGCGACAAGCATTTCGCCCGAGACTGTGCTGCCACAGGCTGTGCCCTCGGACAATGGACTCACTAACAGCTCACGAGCTCTACCGAGCTCACCCGACCATGGTGCCACTGCTTCAGGCCAGCGGCCATCTTGTCTCGTTGACTCCTGGGACACTTTGCCGCCTTGGCTCCTGTCAGATCCGCCGAGTGGGTCCGAGCACCACAACCACGCCTCGCCTGCTCCATCCACCACACATTGTAAACAAACTGCTTCCCACACCGCTGGCAACATTTCCATCGTCACCAACAGCACAGTTCACAAGCTTCGCCTCACGCCAGGTCCCCTGATCTCCAGTAAACCACGTCGACTTTGTCTCGAGCACCTCTCCGACCTTAAAAATCAGATTTCTGAACTACTAAGCTCCGGCGTCATTGAACCCTCTGCCAGTAGCTGGGCTACCCCATACATATGACACCCAAGAAAGATGGGTCCTGGCGCATGTGCAGAGACTACCGTCGACTAAACACATGAACAATTATGGACACCTAACCCCATACCCAACATTGCCGACTTTACTAGTTCCCTTGCAGGTGCGACCACGTTCTCTGTCATTGATTGCAAACTGGCCTACCACCAGATCCCCATGGCACCTGAAGACATCGAGAAGACAGCAATCACCACCCCAATCGGGTTATTTCAGTTTCGATTCATGCCCTTTGGTCTGAAAAACGCAACCCAGACCTGGCAATGCTTCATCAACGAAGTGCTATTCGACCTAAAATTCTGCTTTGCATATCTTGATGACTTTCTTGTGTTCAGCTCCTCCATCAAGGACAACATTCGACATGTGCAAACTGTTATGAACACTCTCGCGGCGGCAGGCATAGAGACCAACAAGGACAAATTGCAGCTACATCGACCCGCTGTCACTTTTATTGGTTTTCGGGTCTCTGCCGACGGCATTTCACTGCCCCCAGAGAAAGTACAAACAATACTAAACCTACCCAGACCTTCGTCATTCAAAGAGCTCCGGCGCTTTCTGGGGACGGTTAATTATTATCGTTGACATCTACCTTGGGCTGCAGAGATTCAGGCTACACTGATGGATGCCTTGGCAGGCACCAACACTTCTGGATCTCGGCCCATTCCATGGACCCCTGCTATGACTGACTCTATCACTGCCCTCAAAAATATTCTTGCCGAGGCCTGCACCACCACGCATCCTCATCCCAATGCACAGCTTTTCATCACCACAGACGTGAACGATACGGCCATCGGCGCTGTCCTTAGCCAGACAATCGACGGCCATACTTCGCCTCTGCAGTTCTTCTCACGCAAGCTCACCAATGCACAACGGAAATATTCCGCATTTGACAGGGAGTTGCTTGCAGTCTACGAAGCGATCAAGCATTTTAAGACTGACGTTGAGGGACTTCGTTTCTATGTATTAACGGACCACAAACCCCTGGCTGCAGCCATTACAAACTCGCCAGCTGACCCGCCTCCTCGCCACTTCAGAAACATGGACTTCATATCTCAGTTCACCACCGATGTCAGACACATAAAGGGTGCTGACAATATAGTTGCTGATTTCCTTTCAAGAGTCGATGCCATCCATTCGCTGTTAGACCTCTCTGAACTGCCTAACCTCCAACCCACCGACAAGTAAACACAAAACCTGATTTCAGACTCTACTTCTTTACTACACTTCGTCCGCACTACCTTCCCTGGCATTTATGGTGAGATTTGGTGCGATGATAGTATGGGCACGTTATGCCCCCTCATCCCAACAACACTCTGTCGAGCTGTCTTCAACGCATTGCATAATTTAGCCCATCCCGGTGTTCGTGCGTATGCCCACCTCGTAGCGGAGTGCTGTGTGTGGAGAAATGTCAACAAGGACCGCCAGCAATGGGCACGCTCCTGCGTCACATGCCAATGCTGCAAAGTACACAAACACACTTGACCCCCCCCTCAGCTCCTTTTAGATCCCTCCTGGGCGTTTCCAGCATATTCATATTGACATTGTCGGCCCTCTCTCCCCCTCTAACGGCTTTCGTTATGTTCTCTTGTCTATCGACCGAACAACTCACTGGGTCGAGGCTGTCCCCCTCCCAAATATTATGGCAGAAACTGTTGCTTGAGCTTTCGTCGAGTCATGGGTATCACGTTTCGGGTGTCCAGCTATCATCACAACTGACAATTTGAGTCGGCCCTGTTCAATGGGCTTTGTAACATTTGTGGCATCCGGTGCATCTATACCACAGCATATCATCTGCAAAGTAACAGGCTAGTCAAGCGCTGGCACCGCACTCTCAAGGCGGCTCTTCGATGCCACAACTCTCTATGGATGGAGGCCCTTCCCCTTGTGCTACTCGGCATTCATACGATCCATAAGGAAGACCTCAAAGGTATGATAGCTGAGTTCGAATACGGCCAGAACATTGTTCTCCCTGTCGAACTTGTGAGCCCTTCTGCTTCTCTCCCTCAGTCTGACTTACCTTCCTTCGTTGACGATGTCAGACACCACTTCATCAACCTCCATATCCCTCCGCCCACCAGCCATTCCTGCCCTAAGGTTCACATCCCGAAATCTCTGGACAATTGCGAGTATGTCACGCTCCAAGATGACACTGTCCGTGCTCCCCTCCAACCTCCATATACTGGCCCGTACTGAGTTCTCCGGCGCTCAGCCAACACCTATGACATCCAGATGAAAGATTCAGCTGTTCCAGTCACTCTCAAGAGACTTAAGCCTGCTCATGTCGAGCCTTCTTCTACCCCCCTTCAGGCCATAACCACGCCACTCACTGTCATGGCTCACGACGCTCCGACCACTCCCTCCACGTCGTACTTACACACTCAATCAAGTGACTTCCAGTTCCAATCGTCGAGCTCTCCTCCGACCTCGCCCTCTACTCTGGTCTCACCCACTCTGTCGAGTAACCACCTGCTCCCCACATTGAGCTTACCTATGACCACGCCCTCACCGCCGGGCCCTTCGCCGGAGCCTTCGACCTCTCCACCGTCGCCTGCCTCGCCCTGTCGAGGGTTCTCACCCCCCCCCCCCCCCCATCTTGAACGTGCCCTCGCTCGAGGTGTTTGTGCCAGTCCCCTGGACATAATCCACAACATCTCAATAATACTGCGTGATTATACACTGTTTGTCATGTGTTTCTCTTCATCCAGTGCTCATGACACAACCTCCACCATTCCCTGCCACCTGGTGAAATGTGTTCCCCTCCCGCCCGACATCGACCTGGACATGCTTCGTGTGTTCGCCACGCCCACCGGAGACTTTGTCATCGTCGCTCCGTTCCACCCGCAAACCGCCAGCCTACCTGTTGCCGCACAACCAGCATGCCCATTATGACACCCGGCTCGCTTCAACGACTTCCAGGTTCAGTGGCATTCGTCTTTGGACTCTGAGCATCATCTTTGGACTCTGAGCATTGTCTTTAGGCTGTTCCGCCATGTTCAGTTCTTTGTGAGCCTTCCATGTGTTTAAGTGAATAAATGAACTACTGCTAAATGGGTGTTGTTTGGTGTAACCAACCTGAACTTCCCCCTCATGCCTATAACATAGATGATAATAGTCTTTGACAGTTGCTTTCCATTAGAACGTTCTAATCGGGATATCAGCAGTAATAGGCAGCCCGGGTGGCTGACTAGTGAGATAAGGATACCATGTTGAACAAACTGGGAAGTTAGAAGTAGTCACAATCAAGCTACAGTAGCACATTACAAACAGTATTGTAAGGTGCTTAAAAATGTTATTGGGAAGGCAAAGAGTATGTGGCATGCAAATGGAATAGCTAATTCACAGGATAAAATTAAAACCATATGGTCTGTTGTGAAGGAAGTGCCTGGTCAGCAGCACAAGTTCGACAATATAAAGTCAGTTCGTAGTAAAAATATTTCTGTTATTGATAAATCAGATATATGTACAGTATTTAACAATCGTTTGCTGAGCATTGCTTGTGAATTAAATAAAAATTTAGTTTCTACAGGGAATCATATAATTTTCTTGGCAAATGCCTTTCCAAGATTGATGTCTGAAATACTCCTGTGAGATACAGACAAGGTGGAGACTGAGTCAATAATTATATCACTGAAGACTACGGACTCTCGTGGATATGATGGAGTGCCTAGCAGAATATTAAAGAACTGTGCTGCATATGTTAGACCTGTATTTAGCCATATTTGTAATTTTTCCTTTAGGAATGGTCAGTTTCCTGAATGATTAAAGTACTCAGTAGTACAGCTGCTTTATAAAAATGGAGAAAAGGATAATGTAGACAATTTTAGACCTATTTCTATGCCATCAGTATTTGCTAAAGTTATTGTAGACTCTACTTAATGTCAAGGGAAAACAATGATTACAGAGCTAAATCACATTACAAATTATTTGTAAAATTCTAAACAAAGTAATCACAACCTCAAAATGTATTTATTTTCAAGAAAAAATAAATGCCTCTAATAACAAGATAAAAACTATATGGAACACAGTAAAAAGTGAAACAGGAAAAACTAATCAGGTAAATGAGGAAATTATGTCAAATGAGTTGATGAGAGATACCTCCAAAATTGCAGACACTTTCAACAACTTTTTGCTTTCAGTAGCAGACAACTTAGGTTTGCATAGTTCCTCAGAAGATAGCTTAAAATATTTAAAAAATACATTCCTGCAGAAGTTTGACAAAATTCAACTATATCCTACCTCACTGAAAGAGATTTCTAATATTAACAGCTCTCTTAAAAACAAATGTTCCAGTGGTTATGATGAAATGAGCACTACCATTATTAAATATTACTCCTCAGAACTTTGTGATGAGTTACTTACATAATGAATCCCTCCACCGTGGTACTTTTCCAGATAGGCTTAAATATTCTATTGGCAAACCATTACACAAAAAAGGAGACAAATCATTAGTGGAAAACTTCTGTCCCATTTCATTATTGGCAATATTTTCAAAAGTGTCTGAAAGGGTTATTTACAATAGACTTTATAAACACTTAGCACAGAAAAATATTCTCATTCGCGATCAGTTTGGATTTCAGAAAGGATTGTCAACTGATCAAGCTATATTCACTTTTACAGATGATATATTAGAATCAATAAATCAAAAGTTATTACCACTTAGAACATTCTGTGATCTGGCTAAAGCTTTTGATTGTGTTAAGAATGATATCCTCATACAAAAGTTAAAATATTATGGGATAATGGGAGTAGCAGGCTCATGGTTCTCATCCTATCTTTTTAATAGAAAACAGTATGTGTCTATATCAGGCTTACCACATAACAATAGTCATTCAAAATATGAAACCATCAGACAAGGGGTGCCCCAGGGCTCTATTTTAGGTCCCTTGTTGTTTCTATTATATATTAATGACCTTCCATATGCAGTGATACAAATTGCAAATTTTGTCTAATTTGCACATAATACAAACATTGGTACAAAAAACAGTACCCGTGATATCACTGAGCAATAATGAAATATTTTCAAGTATCAATGGGTGGTTCACAGCAAATGGATTGTTACTGAAATTTGACAAAACCCAGTACATACAGTTCAGTACCTCACAAAGAATACCTGACCCTATAAGCATAATGTATTCAAACAATGAAATTAAAGCTGTAGACAGTGTCAAATTTTTAGGGCTACAAATTGACCACAACCTAAATTCGAAAACTCACACTCTAGACATAGAACAGCACTGTGCCAAAAAAGTGTATATAGTTCAGCTATATAACAGCATACCCAGTGATTTAAGATCGCAGCAACATAAGAAATTTTTTAAACATAATCTTAAGTCATATTTAGTGGAAAAATGTTTTTACTATGTAAAAGAATTTTTAAATTATAAAAAATAGCCTTGTAAACAGTGATTATGTAATAATGGTTAAATTCAAATTGCTATATTTGTCACTTGTAATTTATGATTGTTATCTGTAATTAATTCTCTCTCTCTCTCTCTCTCTCTCTCTCTGTGTGTGTGTGTGTGTGTGTTTCTGCTCCTTTCACAATTTTGACTTGTCCTATATTCAATGTACTGTTTAAGTATGTAATGAATCAAATGGAACGAATTGAAACACCTTAGTTTAGCTACATTTGCAGTATGCATGATAGTAAAAATAGGTGATTTAAAAATCAAGAAGTCAGTTTATTTGGCCTAATTCCATTCACTAATGAGTTATGGAATCATCTCACAAAGAAAACATTTTCAAAAATCAGAAACGAGTCATTAGAATTATATCTGGTGTCGGTCCTCGATCAACATGCAGAGACCTCTTTAAGAAACTTGGTATTCTAACTACTGCTTCTCAGTACATATACTCACTGATGTCCTTTGTCATTTTCAATGTCTCTTTTTACACAAAATAGTGCAAAACATGATTATAATACCAGAACCAAAAACAATCTGTATAAGGACTACAAAAGCTTAACATTAGTACAAAAGGTGTCAAATACATGGGCACTCATATATTCAATAACCTACCAGAGCATATCAAAGGTCCTGTAAGTGATAAAGATTGGTTTCAGAGTGAATTAAGAACTTCTTGTTGGCCAACTCCTTCTACGCCATCGATGAATATCTTCACAAGGATTATAGCTGATCCATATCCCAGAGACTCCTCTCCAAGGGATCCATGGAAAACAGTAAATGTAATACTAAAATGTAGACTTTCACGGCCGGAAATATCATGTCCATTATAATTATCCGGGTTGTTATGCCGTGGTCGGTTGATGAATTCTGTGTAGATTCCCAACGTTTCGTCTCCGACTGCGGGAGACATCTTCAAGGGGGTCCGTAGCTCAATGGAAGGTCCAACACACCCACTGGCTCGCTACTGACTGCCGCTAAATTCCGTGTCCGCGCGCTCCCACGCCGCGGCGTGACGTCAATTGTTTTGATAACGTCAGTGCAATTGGCCGCTGTCCGTCGCCGTCGCTCGCCGTTGCCATCACCCGGTAGTGGACGGGTGGTACACGTCTTCTTTAACACCGGCATCCATATACCGTTTAATTTCACACCCTCCTCCTTTCGGTAGCAGCTGAAGAAATGCGTATAGAAACAGTAAGAATATTAGCCAATGCAAAACCGCCGAAAAGTAATATAACTGCGGGTGAGAGAAGAGCTTTAAAACTCCTGAATGACGACGATAGTATTTTGGTTCTCCCAGCTGACAAAGGAAGCGCAACGGTGGTTATGGATGTGGCCGACTATCGGAGTAAAATTACTGATCTACTGGATCCGCAAGCATATAGGAAGCTGAATAAGGACCCCACTAACAGCGTTCTCGGAACCGTGTCGCGGTTAATAAAAAAGTCCTCCATTGAAGAGAGTGTACAGAAAGGTCTCTGCAATTCGGTTGCGCTACCACCGAGGCTTTATGGATTGCCCAAAATTCATAAAGAAAATGTGCCGTTAAGACCGATACTAAGTGCCATTGGTTCGCCCACCTACTCGTTAGCCAAGTTTTTGACTACGCTGCTAAAACCACATGTGGGCCGTTCGGACTCTTATATAAAGAATTCGACACATTTCATCAGCAGATTGAATGGCATAGTGGTCCAGCCGGAGGACATATTGGTCAGCTTCGGTGTGGTATCGCTGTTTACCATGGTTCCTCTTAATGATGTATTAGAACAGCTGGGTCGAATTTTTCCTGCCGATATTTCAGAATTGTTTAAGTGTTGTTTGACGACCACATACTTCAAGTGGAATGAACAGTTTTATGAGCAAAACGGATGGCGTGGCTATGGGAAGCCCCCCTAAGTCCCGTAATTGCAAACTTCTTAATGGAGAAATTCGAAGAACAGGCCTTACTTAGGTACTGCCAGCAAAAAACGAAATGTATGGTTCCGATACGTGGATGACACGTTTGTGCTGTGGAGACATGGTAGGGAGGAACTAAGCCGGTTCCACGAACATCTGAACAGTATAAATACGAGAATTCAGTTTACAATGGAGGAGGAGGTAGACGGCAAATTATATTTCCTCGACGTGCTTGTTTTTAGAAACGAAAATGGTAGTTTGGGCCACTCAGTATACCGTAAACCCACGCACACGGACCGTTATTTGCACCGGGATTCGAACCACCACCCACAACAGATGCGGGGTGTTATCAAGACGTTAGCGGACAGAGCTAGAAATATTTGTGAACCTGAGTTGCTCGACGCTGAGATGGAACATCTCCACAATGCACTAATGAAGAACGGATATTCGTCCGCCGAAATAAAACGTGCGTTGAGGCAGCCACGCAGAAATCATACTGACGTACAGGCTACTACAAAATCTAAGGTTTTCCTGCCGTTTGTTAAAAATGTAACGGAAAGAATAGGGAGGATCTTGACGAAGCGGAATATTACCGTAATTCACAAGCCCACCAGGAAGATACAGGAATACCTTAAGCCTGCCAAGGACTCTCGCAAACCAATGGAAAAAGCTAGAGTGTATAGGATCCCATGCAGCTGTGGTGATGTTTATGTGGGTACCACTAAAATAACTGTTTCTAAACGTTTGGAAGAGCATAAGGGAAATTCTAGAAGAGGAGAACCGGAACAATCAGCTGTTGCGAGCATGCTTTCCAGCCAGGGAACCACAATATTCGTTTCGAGGAGACGCAAGTACTAGCGGCCACAAGCGGATATTACGAAAGGCTCTACAGGGAGGCAATCGAAATCGCTAAACACCCAAATAATTTCAACCGAAAGGAGGAGGGTGTGAAATTAAACGGTATATGGATGCCGGTGTTAAAGAAGACGTGTACCACCCGTCCACTACCGGGTGATGGCAACGGCGAGCGACGGCGACGGACAGCGGCCAATTGCACTGACGTTATCAAAACAATTGACGTCACGCCGCGGCGTGGGAGCGCGCGGACACGGAATTGAGCGGCAGTCAGTAGCGAGTCAGTGGGTGTGTTGGACCTTCCATTGAGCTACGGACCCCCTTGAAGATGTCTCCCGCAGTCGGAGACGAAACGTTGGGAATCGACACAGAATTCATCAACCGACTACGGCATAACAGCCCGGATAATTATAATGGACATGAGTAAATGTTATGTAATTTAATTGAAGAGGCTGTGTGTGTAAGGATAATTGATCATTTTATATCACACGATTTGCTATAAAATGTACAGTTCGACTTTAGAAGTCGCTTAACAACTGAAAATGCTATATTCTCTTTTCTCTGTGAGGTACTGGATAGGTTAAAAGAAAGGTTTCAAATGCTATGCATATTTTTTGATTGTGTTGATCACAAAATATTTCTCCAGAAGTTGGACCATTACGGAATACGGGAAGCAGCTCACAATTGGCTAACCTCTTGCTATAGTAACAGACAGCAAAAGGTCATTATTCACAATGTTGAGAATGGCTGTGATGTGGGGTCTGAGTGGGGTACAGTCAAGTGGGAGTGCCCCAGGGATATATAAATGATATGACCTGTAGTATTATAGGCAACTCTAAAATATTTCTGTTTGCTGATGACACTAGCTTGTTATTAAAGGATGTTTTGTGCAACACTGGTCCAGTTTCAAATAGTGCAGTTCATGACCTAAGTGCATGGCTTGTAGAAAATAAAATAAACTCAGAATACCAGGTCACAATATTTTTTAAGCCAAGTGCTGGTCTGGGTCAGGTGACAGAGGATTCAGGTTCACTCTCTAAAAATGTTACCAAGGAAGACACCGTGGTTGTTCTGGGTGGGCCAGGCAATAGTATTGACAGAGATCATGGGTACAATATAGAGTGTGACCTAGCAGAGATTGCATCACCAATGAGACATACCAGTGTTGAGTTTGTGACTATTCTGAGACGCCATGACTGACCTCATTTAAACTCTTCTGTTGGGAGAGTTAATTTGGAGTTGGAACAGCTGCTCGTGTCGGGTGCGGGGTCACATATTGGTTTGGTTCCTGTTGATTCTCTCAGTAGGTGGGATTATACTAGACATGGCCTACACCTTAACAGGAAAGGGAAGGGTAAACTGGCTGGGCTAATAGCAGGAAATGTAAGGGGGGGGGGGGGGGGGGGGAGGCACTGCCATGAGTGGTAATATACCAGTGGTCATAGGTATTGGAGCAGCACCTTTTTTAGGATAGGTAGGACAGAACGAAGTCAAGTTCTGAGAGAAGTAAAGATTGAAACAAATCTTCAGTTTGATAAAGAAATCAAACAGCATAATCCTGGTACATTGGATCAGTGAACACAGCTGTTGGTTAAAAATTTACAGCAATCAGCAGAAATTTTATTTCCACCCGATTTCATCTTGGTAACTGTGAAATGCCAACTAACTTTAGTGCATCAAAATATTCAAGGGCTTAGAAGTAAAATTAATGAACTACTTATGTGCATTGATGAATTAGAGTCATCGAACCCAGTTGATATAATCTGCCTCTCTGAACATCATGTGACCACTGGTGTAGATATGTTAAACCTTACAGAATTAAGGTTAGCCTCCTATTTCTGTAGACAAAAGATGGAGAAAGGAGGAGTTGCCACATTTGTTAAAAACAGTTTAAAATTTAAGAATATTGACATTAATAAATTTTGCTTAGAGCAGCACTTAGACGCATGTGCAACAGAGATAGAATTTCATAATAGGTCCTTTATAATAGTAGCCATATACAGAGCACCTTCAGGAAATTTCAACCTGTTTATAAATGGTCTTGAAGATTTATTATCTCATCTAAAATTAAAAAACAAAGAACTCGAGGTTGCTGGTGATTTTAATATAGATGTCCTGAAAAACACTGTCAGTGAACAGTTACTGCAATCAGTTACATTGTCATTCAATTTAATTTCTACTGTAAATTTCCCAACTAGGGTATACAAATGTTCTAAGACTGCCATTGATAATATATTTATAGACAATTCTAGGCAACTAAGCCACATTACAAAACCAGTAGTAAATGGGCTCTCTGACCATGACATGCAACGCCTAACGTTAAATTTTGAAAATTGTCAGGGTAAAACATCTATCAGAACTCAGTACAGAAGGCCAATAAAGCAGTGAAAAACTGTGAAATTCAGGAGATTGCTCAAAGAAATTAATTGGATGGATGTTTACAGCATCCAAGACACAAATGGAAAATACAAAACATTCATTAATAAAGTTAGCACCTTATTTGAAAATTGTTTTCCCCTGAAGGTAACTCAAATTAAGCAGAAGTCTAATAAGAAACCATGGATCACACAAGGGATAAAGATATCATGTGAGACAAATAGGAACCTCTATCTGATACGTAGGGACACCTTTGATACTAGCATTATAGCTCATTACAAAAATTACTGCAAAATATTGAAGAAGGTTATCCAGAAATCTAAACACCTGCATTATGAGAAGAAGATAAATAGATCCAGCAATAAAATAAAATCAATATGGGATGTAGTTAAGTCAGAGAGGTAGGACCAGAAATGAGGAGGTACAAATAGCTCTAAAAATAAATGAAACCCTGGTAACAAATGCATGTTGTGTTGCAAACCATTTAAACAAGTATTTTGTCTCTGTTACTGATAGCATGGAGTTGTCAGATACGGTAAATAATGCAATGGAATATCTGAGACCAGTGGACACAAGCAATCTCAGTAAAATGGATGGACACTTACTTCACCCAAATAAATATAATCCATCATAAAGTCCTTGAAATCAAAGCATTCTAGTAGTTATGATAACATATCAACAAAGTTAATAAAAGAGTGTTCATGTGAGCTTAGTCATATCTTAAGTTATTTGTGTAATCAATCACTTGTCACAGGAACATTCCTGGAATGGCTTAAATATGTGGTAGTTATACCTCTCCACAAGAAAGGGGACAAAGAAATAACGTCAAATTACCGACCGATCTCACTTTTGCCAGCTTTTTCAAAAATCTTTGAAAAGGTTATGTTCAAGCATTTACTTAAGCACCTTAGTGAAAATAACATACTGTCAAAGTCACAGTTTGGGTTTCTTAAGGGTTCTGACATTTAGAAAGCTATTTACACTTAGAGCGGAAATGTCCTTAATTCATTGGACAACAAATTAGAGGCAACCGGCATATTCTGTGAGCAGTCAAAGGCGTTTCTCTGTGTGAATCACAGCATTCCTTTAAGTAAATTAAAATATTATGGCGTCACTGGTAGTGCTGCCAAGTGGTTTCCGTCATATCTTACTAATAGAAAACAAAGGGTGTCATTATGTAACACTTCAACAGTAGGCAATCAGACATCATCTGACTGGGAAGAAATTACATGTGGTGTTCCTCAAGGTTCCGTACTAGGTCCACTACTGTTTCTTGTGTATATTAATGACCTGTCATCTGTTACATTACCAGATGCCAAGTTTGTCTTATTTGCAGATGATACAAACATTGCAATAAATAGTAAATCAAACGTAAATTTAGAAAGGGCAGCTAATCAAATTTTTACTGATATTAATAAGGGGTTCATCGCCAATTCACTGTCATTAAACTTTGGAAAGACCCACTATATGCAGTTCAGAACTTCCAAAAGATTTCCTTCTGGTGTGTGTATTAATATGATGACATGGAAATAGGAGAAGTTGAGAGTGTAAAATTCGTGGGATTACAACTTGATGATAAATTCAGTTGGGAACAACATACTAACGAAATGCTAAAGTGCCTAAACAAGTCTGTGTTGGCAATGCGAATTATGTCAGACATAGGAGATATAAATATAAAAAAACTGGCATATTTTGCTTACTTTCACTCCATTATGTCATATGGTATCATATTTTGAGGTAACTCCACAAACAGAGAAAAAATTTTTAGAGTACTGAAGCGTATAATAAGACTGATGAGAAGTGTAAATCCAAGAACATCATGTCAAAACCTATTCAAAGAATTGGGCATATTAACCACTGCTTCTCAGTTTATTTATTGCTTAATGAAGTTTGTTGTAAAGAATACATCTCTTTCTCCAACTAACTGCTTAGTACACAGTATCAGTACTAGGAATAAGAACAATATACATAAAGATTTAAAATCACTTACTCTTGCCCAGAAAGGAGTCCAGTATTCAGCAACACATATTTTCAATAAGTTACCAGCAACCATTAAGAGTTTAGTTTCAGACAAGGCACAATTTAAACATTATTTGAAAGAATTTTTGGTGGCCAACTCATTCTATTCCATCCATGAGTTTCTCAACAAGTGCAGTAGACCATTTTAATGTAAATTTATTATACTTTAATTTTTGACAATACTTGGTCGTAACAGCCAAGTATCTACCTACTGTGTGAATGTTGGATGTATGGAAAGCAGATGTAGATCTTAAGTCAGTAAATAGTGGAAGTTTAATTTTAAATCTTGTACATAATCCGACTGTTCTTAACTGAGGACCACTGAAATGAATAATTTACTTTAATTTTTGACAATACTTGGTTGTAATAGCCAAGAAACTAGCAAATGTCTGAATGATGCATTTAATGAAAGCAGATGTAAGTATTAAACTTGTAAATATTAGAAGTTTAAATTTAATTCATTTACGTAATTTTACTGTTTATTGACTGAGGATCATTAAAATTAATGAAACACAAGTTTTTCTAATTACATTTTTGTAATGTGTTTATCTGACATGTTCCACACACAGGAGGATTCCCTCTTTTATGGGACCATGGAATGAATAATTAATCTAATCTAATCTAAATCTTAGTAAGACTCAGTTTTTACAGTTTCTAAACACAATTCAACAAAACCTGACGTTTTAATTTCACAGAATGATCATATGGTTAGTGAAACTGAACAGTTCGAATTTCTAGGTGTTCAGATAGATAGTAAGCTGTCGTGGCAAGCCCATGTTCAGGATCTTGTCCAAGAACTTAATGCTACCATTTTTACTATTCGAACAGTATTTGATGTGAGTGATCATTCGACACGAAAATTAGTCTACTTTGCTTATTCTCATTCGCTTATCGGTATGTCGTATGGCATTATATTTTGGGGTAGCTCTCCCCATTCCAAAAGGTTATTTTTGGCTCAGAAACGGGCGGTTCGGGCAACAAGTGATGTAAGTTCACGAACCATTTGTCGACCCCTGCTCACGAGTTTCGATATTTTGCCATTGACCTGTCAATATATATTTTCTTTACGGTCATTTCTGGTTAGCAATATTTACTTATTCCCAAGAATAAGCAGCATTGACTCAGTTAATACTCGACCGAAATCACACATGCATTTGGATCGGACTTCCTTAACTCTTGTGCAGAAAGGTGTGCAGTATTCTGCTGAATTCATTTTCAATAAGCTACCTCTCGAATTCAAAAATCGTAGAAGTAATCCACGCGCTTTCAAATCGAAACTCAAGAGTTTCCTTATGGGTCACTCCTTCTACTCTGTCGAGGAGTTCCTTGAAAAATTAAGCTGTTGTATTGTTGACTGCGTTTACTTAAACTAATGGACTGACTTTTTTTGGGTTCATAAACATTTTATTTTTATTTGTTATTACTTTTATGTTGTAATTTCATGTACTGACATGTTCCATGACCTTGGAGATTTGCTTCTCAATTTGGTCCTGCGGAACTTGATGTGTAAATAAATAAATAAATGCTGAATCGGGCGGATGCCATTATTTCTGCCGACCGGCGCATCACAACTCGACAATTGCCTCTACACCTGTCGGTCAGCATTGGAAGTGCATCTGCAACTATCGAAACCCTCGGATATTCAAAGAGGTGTTCACGATGGGTTCCACGAAAGCTCACAGCAGACCACAAGATCTAAAGAAAGTCCATTTCATCTGAATTTTCAGTCCCGGATCGTTATGGGGGACGAAAGCTGGGTGCACCACTTTGCGCCCACAACAAAACGGCAGTCCACGGAGTGGCATCAACATCATTCACTACAAAAGAAGAAATTAAAGACAAATCCCCTGCCAGAAAAATCACGGTGTCAGTCTCCTGCAATTATGATGGCACCATTCTCTTGGATGTGATGCCAAGAGGGTTAAGCATCAATTCAGAGGCAAACGTGAAGACTCTGAACAAACTCAAGAACCTTTTTCGACGTGTTCGATCGGACAAGAATCCAGAAGAAATCTTGCTCTAACACGATAATGCAAAGTGGGTTGGACATCATTGCCCCATCCACCCTACAATCCAGACCTGGCACACTCGGGCTTCCATCTCTTTGGACCACATGGCTACGCCTACAGGAAAAGAGCTTTTACCAGCAGGGAATACATTCTCTTTCACAACATTTGCATACAACCATTGAACGTGATGGAGACTAAGTACAAATTTATGACACGGACAAGACATGTTGATGTATACTGTCACCAAATTGTGACTCCTAACAATAAATATATTCTGAGAAAATAATTGTCGGCATTACTTATTGAACAACCCTCGTAGTTATGTTTTTTTTAACCGATTTGTGAAAAATACATAGATATGCTTTGTCGCAACAAATTCAGAGTTACACATAGTGTTTTTTTGGAGTAACACATGCTATTACAATTCATCCACAACGGATGGTGATAAATGAGCAGGCTTCAGCAGATATATGTTAAGAGTGATAATGATAGCAAATCAGTTTTATGGAAATGAGGATTAAAGTGATGCTGATATGGATGTGATAGAGGATGATACATACACGTCGGAGATGAAGTGAATGGGAATGAATGTGAATAACAGTACTCAGGAAACTAGTGTGCCTGCTCTTGTATCTAGAAGTGGACAGATAACATATGACATAGTAGCACCTGAAACTCCAGATAATAAAGACAATACACTCCTGGAAATGTAAAAAAGAACACATTGACACCGGTGTGTCAGACCCACCATACTTGCCCCGGACACTGCGAGAGGGCTGTACAAGCAATGATCACACGCACGGCACAGCGGACACACCAGGAACCGCGGTGTTGGCCGTCGAATGGCGCTAGCTGCGCAGCATTTGTGCACCGCCGCCGTCAGTGTCAGCCAGTTTGCCGTGGCTTACGGAGCTCCATCGCAGTCTTTAACACTGGTAGCATGCCGCGACAGCGTGGACGTGAACCGTATGTGTAGTTGACGGACTTTGAGCGAGGGCGTATAGTGGGCATGCGGGAGGCCGGGTGGACGTACCGCCGAATTGCTCAACACGTGGGGCGTGAGGTCTCCACAGTACATCGATGTTGTCGCCAGTGGTCGGCGGAAGGTGCACGTGCCCGTCGACCTGGGACCGGACCGCAGCGACGCACGGATGCACGCCAAGACCGTAGGATCCTACGCAGTGCCGTAGGGGACCGCACCGCCACTTCCCAGCAAATTAGGGACACTGTTGCTCCTGGGGTATCGGCGAGGACCATTCGCAACCGTCTCCATGAAGCTGGGCTACGGTCCCGCACACCGTTAGGCCGTCTTCCGCTCACGCCCCAACATCGTGCAGCCCGCCTCCAGTGGTGTCGCGACAGGCGTGAATGGAGGGACGAATGGAGACGTGTCGTCTTCAGCGATGAGAGTCGCTTCTGCCTTGGTGCCAATGATGGTCGTATGCGTGTTTGGCGCCGTGCAGGTGAGCGCCACAATCAGGACTGCATACGACCGAGGCACACAGGGCCAACACCCGGCCTCATGGTGTGGGGAGCGATCTCCTACACTGGCCGTACACCACTGGTGATCGTCGAGGGGACACTGAATAGTGCACGGTACATCCAAACCGTCATCGAACCCATCGTTCTACCATTCCTAGACCGGCAAGGGAACTTGCTGTTCCAACAGGACAATGCACGTCCGCATGTATCCCGTGCCACCCAACGTGCTCTAGAAGGTGTAAGTCAACTACCCTGGCCAGCAAGATCTCCGGATCTGTCCCCCATTGAGCATGTTTGGGACTGGATGAAGCGTCGTCTCACGCGGTCTGCACGTACAGCACGAACGCTGGTCCAACTGAGGCGCCAGGTGGAAATGGCATGGCAAGCCGTTCCACAGGACTACATGCAGCATCTCTACGATCGTCTCCAAGGGGAACAGCAGCCTGCATTGCTGCGAAAGGTGGATATACACTGTACTAGTGCCGACATTGTGCATGCTCTGTTGCCTGTGTCTATGTGCCTGTGGTTCTGTCAGTGTGATCATGTGATGTATCTGACCCCAGGAATGTGTCAATAAAGTTTCCCCTTCCTGGGACAATGAATTCACGGTGTTCTTATTTCAATTTCCAGGAGTGTATAATGAAAAGGAAAGATTGCTAGCCAGTATATAGCGTTTGTCTACAATCTAAGCATTTGAGACCATTCCTTTGACCACATTTATGACAATCTACAATGCTGAAGATATTATAAAAATTATATCTTTTTTATCCTGTAAACTGCTATTATTGTCCAAACAATGAATGACGCATCATAGGTAAGATTTTAAAGTGAGAAGATATGTAAACTGTTGTGAGTCTAATGCATAATAAAACAACAACCGTATACCACACGGAGGTATACCCTCTATGCAGTTCTGCTGCTTCGATATTCCAATACTCGATCACTTTGTTGACATGCTTCTTCCTCATTGCACAGGTTTATGAGCTAACAAAGAACACGTAGGTAAGTTTTTTGCAAATCTGAACACTGAAAATGTTGTGCATCGAGTCGAAAACTGAAAATGTGACGAACAAAAGTAGTGCCAGTAACCAAACAAGTATTGGTTTCGCAGTTCCAGCTTCATTTTCTATCACAAATATACTTAACGTGGAATAAATGCATTACAAAAGCATCCTTTTCACGTCACATCCTCCATTTCTTGGGTATTCGAAATACTGCAAAGACAAATTACATAAATACAGTCTTGACACCCCCTCGTGCGAAAGTTGTTAGACAGATGGAGAGACACTCGCACTCCACGTGCTGAGAAAGCAGTCAGTCACATGCCTTGTAAGGACAATGTTTGGTTTTAATTATTTTCTACTTAATTATCTAAATAATTATATTTTCGCTTTCCTTGCGGGTATTAAGTTACCAAGAGACAAAAATTATCGTAAAATATATGTAAACATTAAAACAGCTGAATCGTATTGATTCAGTGACGTACGCAGCAACTCATTCATGCAGAAATAGTTTCAAATATTACTGTATTTGCAGCTTATTCTGCTTAAAGCATTTGCATGGCAAGCATATATTTCTGGTGTCTGTTGTTATTATCATCATACGCACTTTCCTTGACACTTGCACAATTTTATGAAGTCAATTGATTCGCCCTTTCTTACACATCACCCGACTTTCTATAACATGTATATTTCTATAAATGTAATAACTTCTGCTTCAAAAGCGAATGTGTTGGAGATTCTGGCCGCTTGTGTCTCGGATTTAGCCCCAATTGTGGAATTGGCTTTCCTGTGTAGGGAACCAGTTTTATTGCTATTGACGATTTATTATCACATCTGTGTGGTTTTTCGTTAAGCTGCAGTTGTAATGGCTTATTTGATACGTTAAATAATGTAGGTATTATATTCCGTATAGGTTTCTACGTTCCACATTCACTTATTTACCTGAAAGTGTAGCCAACAAAACTCCACTTTCTTGGATAGATATACGACGTCTTTCTGTAAAAGGTCAGGTCTGCTGGTGTTCGGTAGCAATTTTTTGTTATTAGAGGGAAACGACATTTTTCAGCATACGTATGTACGTTACAAGAAAATCGTATATAAACTGTCATGTAATGTACTATTCATATCTCCCAGAATCGTTAGGGAACTAAACAATCACAAATGTGGCGTAATTTTTTAGTTATCGTCCATTTTTATGGCACTACATACACTCCTCATTGTAGAAATGACGTTACTTTAGTGGTCGCACTCATCTCATATCGTAATTATTAGTGTCGCTTGCTGGCTGCTTGGGGCGCTGCCATTTCTAGGGTAACAAAAACAACACTGAGTGGTGGGACCAGCGAGCTCAGTACTCAATTTGGAGAGACTACTCAAAGGCATCTATGCCTATAAAACCGTGACACTCTTTGGTGGATTCGTCATATTGTAATGGGGCAGTAGTACTCAGTGATCTCCATACTAGTTAGTGTAGAGATCACTGGTAGTACTACTTGTCGTTCTACTGCCTTTGACTTTAAAGAGATTCTGTTTCTTTCTTTAACAAAAATGGTCAAGAGTTGTGTTGCAAGCGGATGCATTAATCAATGGACAACAGTGGTAGTCAATTCCACCTGTAAGTTACATATGCTTTGATATATGGTATAGGAAATTGTGTTCAAGAAATTCAGATACTGTAAAAAGATACCTAAAATTCTTTCAGTTTTCCTCATTTGTGCCCAGAACGTTTAAAGAAATGGGTGCATGCAGTACAAAGGGAATACTGGACTCCATTGAAATATAGCGTCATTTGTAGCTCTCATTTTACAAAAGACTGCTAAATGTTTCCACTAGGCTCTCATAGACAGCTGCTGAAGGTTGATGCTATACTACGTTTCTTCAGTTTTCCCAGTCATTTGCGAGTGAAAATGATTTGGAGAAGGCAACTTGTTCGGAATAAACCGTAAGTTTCCGAAGTAAAACCTTCTATTTAACTATCAACAATAATACACTTTGCTGTTAATGTATCTTTCTGAATTTCTAGTAGCTCGTAACTGTTGCTAATGGATTGTTTTAATTTTGTTTCAAGAAATGAATGAGATCCAAACGACAAGTACGTTGAGTGAATCTGATAGCAAGTGATGCAAGTGTTCAGACTGATGTGTTTCTCAGAATGTGGCCCTTAGCAAAAAAGTGAGACAATTGCAGATGAAACTGAAGTGGCATGAAAAAAAGGTGGAAATAATGGCAGAATTGAAAATGTAAATTATTGATCTGAATTTCTTTGTCATGCAGAGAACTTCCTTCAGACATCAAGGATTGATGGTGCGTGTGCATTAGTACATCCATAAAAAATTTGTAGTAGGATTTTTGATGTGCATAAATGGTGTTACAGGCCTCTCCCAGGAGTTTCTGTTTTGGGTTGCTGAACCTCTAAGAGTATTTTTAACATACAAACTCTCACAAGATCATCTAGAACTCTTTTCTTTTTATTGCATCAGGTCAGGGTTTGGTTGGAACAATAATCCCACCACATTACAGCTTCAATCTACTCTGAGAACAATGTTGCTCAAGAATAATGTTACTGCAAGTGACAAGAGTAGTGTAGATGAAATTGAGTACATGAGCTCTTTCAGTGCTTGTGAATTCATGTGCCATAAGAAGCAAAGTGATAAGGTTACTGATGACAGTGAAGATACTAGTTACTTTGAGGCTCTTGATTCAACGTTACTCAGTTAAAACCAAGAGAACATTATTCATTATATATCAGGAATATTGTGATATGTTGTGAGATAAATCATGAAAATGTTAAGATGTGCTGGGAGCATATTAAGATGGCGGCCACTGAGTGACGCGCGTTTCTTTGGCTCGCGAGTTTTTCCGCTCATTGAAGGTGTTACAGAGAAGTGCGGCAGTCCACAACGTGTGTATCCGACTAAACAAGAGTTACTTGCCGTGGTGTGTTGTTCTCCGTTGATTACCACATGTGATAAGTGATAAGTGAGTGAAAAATGGGAAGAGCACGAGTAAGCGGCAGCAGGCGAGGCTACAGGGGCGCAGGCGGCGCGGGCGCCCGGTCTCCGGCGGCAGGTGAGGCCTCGCTTCCCGACATCGGGGAGCTCGTCCGGTCCCAGGTGAGTGCGGCGCTGCGCAGTAAAGACACGCTAGACGTAATCGTGCAATCCATCACGGATTCTGTGACGGCTGCGGTCATGGACAAACTGCAGGAGTCTGTCGGGCGCAACAGCACCGAAATCCAGTCTCTTAAAAAGTCCCTGGCCGCACAAGAGAAAAAAGCCGCCGACCTAGAAGCTAAACTGTCTGCGGCCACCGATGAAATCGAGCAGTATCAGCGAAGGAACAGCTTGCGCTTGTTCGGGGTAGCTGAAAACGATCGCGAAAACACCGACGACCTGGTCATTAGCCTCGTGCGTGAAAAACTTAGCGTGCGAATCGACGTGACCGATATTGACAGAAGCCACCGTGTTGGGCGCACGATACCAGGTGCCATGAAACCCAGGCCCATAATAATTAAATTTGTGTCATATCGGAAAAGAGCTGAAGTGTTTGCTCAGAAAAGAAAACTCGCCAAGAGTGGGGTTACCCTGAGGGAAGATCTGACGCGCGAAAGACTAAAAATTTTGAACACTGCGATCACACAGTTCGGCCTTCAAAATGTATGGACCCAGGATGGCAGGATCGTAGTCAAGATGGAAGGAGGGAGGAAAACGGTGACGAACATGTCCGAACTGAAAGACTGAGCGAAATCTCGCGAGACACAAAGTCTCATATTGTACTCTGTCTAATATAAGTTAATTAGTATTCTTTCTTTTCATTTTTTTACGTAAATATTGCTTCGTTAATTCTATAAGTACCATAAGTACTCTATTTAAAATCAGTCAATTGTTTCACACAGATATTGTTTCTTTATTTGTGTATCATAAGTGCTCATGTATATTCATATTGTCAGTCAAACGGGAATTAACATTCACCATTAACAAGAATCTCCTTAAAACCGCCTTTCTATATCTGTTATTTTCATCCTCGTCACTACCACTACTACTACTATTATCTTTTTCGTAAGCACCACTGCCACTTTCCATCTTTCTTTTCGCTCCCTTCTCCGATACCTCCAGCTTGTCTTTCACCTTTAGCCCACAGACGCTTGAGTCAGTCACGACCTTGGACACACCTGTAAATATGTCTTCCCCCGCGAAATCCAGCTTTTGTCCCTCTTCCGGCCAGCAGGTAAACGGAGCGCGCTCGGTCCTACAGGCGGCCACAATGGGACGGACCGGTACCGGCGGCGGGCTCTTTGTGGCCCACGCGAACGCTCAGTCGCTAACGGCTCACTTCGACGAGTTCTGTAACCTGTTCTGCCAATCGCTGTTCCATATTATCCTCGTCTCTGAAACTTGGTTGAAACCAAACATCTCTTCCGACGCTATCCGAATCACTGGTTACACTCTCCTAAGGGCAGATCGTGAAACACGACGCGGGGGTGGTGTGGGTGCCTATGTTCGCTCTGATCTGAGACCTACTATACTATGCACATCGGATGCAAAGTGCGAAGGAGAAGCAGAGTTCTTGTTTTTCGAAATAAATACATCAAATCAGAAACTGCTAATTGGAGTAATCTATAAACCTCCAAACGTCGGTGCTATGTCCTCCTTTCAGTCTGCCCTGTCCTCGCTCGTGACACTGTATGAACACATAATAATTATGGGCGACACAAACATCGACTTACAGTTAAAATCTCCCTCTGCAGAAAAACTAAGGAGACTGTTCCACTCCAATGATATGAGTTTAACACCGCTGGACCCAACTCATCACACGCCACACAGCCATACACTCATAGATATAATGGCAACAAAGCGACCAGATAAAATAATTCGCGCCAATCAGACATCTGCTCCAGGACTCTCTGCTCATGACGTGATATTCTTAAATTACTCAGTGCATACTACCAAAGAAAAATCTCACCTGGTAACCTACAGAAACCTAAAAAATGTTAACCATGACGCTCTTCAAAAGGATTGCTCAGACATCCCTTGGTATGATATAAGCAATGAACCGACTTTAGACGGAAAAATTCGGGAATTATGTCGCAAAATCATTGCACTGTATGATAAACATGCTCCTCAACGCACTGTCAAGGTAAAGAGAGCTCCCGCTCCGTGGCTCACCACTGCATTACGCAAGTTAATGAATAAACGTGATGCTGCACATAGGGCCTTCAAGCATAACCCAACTCCCGAGGCGTACGAAGCTTATAGGAAACTCCGAAATAGAACCAAGCAGAGCGTGAGGAATGCCAAAATCAGACATGCCCGCTCTGTCGCATGCGGCATATCAAAACCTGCTGCACTGTGGAAAAAGCTGCGCAGTTTCGGTATAGGGAAGCGAAGATCTGACGCTGTTTATCAAGCGTCTGCAGAAGAATTAAACGATTTCTTCTCAACAGCTGTAAACTGCCACGCAGCGACAAATTACCAGCCCCAAGATATCAATCTCTCGAGAGACAAGTTTTTCCTAAAACATGTCACTACCTGCACAGTACACAAGGCAATTACGAGAATATCTTCCGAGGCAGTAGGAAATGATGGAGTGAGCATTGGCATGATCAAGAACGTCGTAGACACTATTACTCCAGTTATCACAGACATCTTCAACCTGTCTCTTGTCAATAGTACATATCCTACTGAGTGGAAGCAAAGTTTAATACAACCTATACCCAAGACTGACAACCCTAAGTCGCCAGGTGACTACAGGCCGATCAGCATACTACCTGCAATATCTAAAGCCCTAGAATACATCGTCCATGAACAGCTGACGGATTACCTCAAAACTCATAACATCCATGACAAATATCAGTCAGGCTTTCGAAAGCACCATAGTACAGCAACTGCATTAATCAAAGTAACTGATGACATTAAACATGCTATGGACAGACGTGAAGCTACCATCCTAACACTGCTTGACTTTAGCAAGGCTTTTGATACAGTTGACTTTGATATATTACTAATTAAAATGAAGCAGCTGAATTTCTCAAACAGCGCAATACACTGGTTCGACAGCTACCTCAAAAACAGAAGTCAACAAGTCATTTGTGGGTCGGAAAAGTCATCATGGAAAAACGTGCGCTCTGGAGTTCCCCAAGGCTCCGTCCTTGGTCCATTACTCTTCTCACTGTACATTAATGATATTTCTTCAGTGATTCACTCCTGCAACTACCATCTATATGCCGACGACATCCAACTGTACATAAGTGCAAGCCCCAAGAACATTGCTGACGCAGTAGCGAGTATGAACGCAGATCTTTGCTCTGTTTCTCGATGGGCACAGAACCTAGGTCTGAAACTAAACCCCAAGAAATCCCAGGTCATACTTATATCTCATCCAAAGTTAATCAGTCGGTACTTTCGCGAAACAGTCCCTCAAATACACCTCAATGGTACCCAACTACCATACCAAAAAACAGTAAAAGACCTTGGAATAATCTTGGATGAACACCTAAACTGGGAAGAACAAACAGTTACAGCTTGCCGGAAATCGCTCTCCTCCCTACATGCAATTCAGAAATTTAGAAAAATATTTCCAACCCATGTTAAACAAAAATTAGTCCAAACACTAGTCTTGCCTAATCTTTACTACTGTGATGTAGTTCAACACGGCACAAATAGTGAAAATTCGAGACGCCTCGAGCTAGTGATGAACGCTTGCGTTAGATACGTATGCAATATACGGTTGTATGATCATATCAATCCTTCATACTCGCAGCTAGGTTGGATACGCCCACATAAGGCACGCGATCTCCACACGATGTGCTTACTTCATCGATTTCTTAGCCACTGGTGCCCCCAATACTTATCTTCTCACATTAAACACCTATCATCATTCCACAACCGCAATACCAGATCGGATACGTCTAGCATCTTGGCTGTACCTTTACATAACACAAAATCTTTCTCCATGTCATTCTCCATCTCAGCCATACGATCTCTTTCTTTCTCCTCTCCATCATAGCTTCGAATTTTACCATTCTATTTCTCTTCCTCTAACCTATCTACCTCTTCTATATCTCTTTCACCCCATTCTATCGTCTTATGTCTCTGCTTGATGAGAATAACTCACAAGCTTCAAGAATATAACGAGAAAATTCCCAACTAGCAATAGGACTGACATTCATAAAAGAAAAATATGTTTACTTTCATATACATAGTCATTATTATTATTATTATTATTACTATTATTATTATTCTTGATTGTTATAATTAATTTTTGATTGTTATAATTATCATTGTACTACGTTTATAATCTCTATTTTTTTCTTAACATTAATACTGTATAACATGTAATATGTCCTTAATGTTCTGTAGAAACTGAAATTTGTTGAATCTGAGTATGCCTGGTTAGGTGTAAGAGAGGGCCTGAAGGCCCTAATCTTGCCAGGTAAAATAAATGCATAAATAAATAAAAATAAATTACTGTTCCCTACATGTGCCCAAATGATCATACATAAGGGGCCCAGACACATTCAATATTTATTGACAATTCTAGTTTTTCAAACATTCGATATGTTGAAGCGACCTCACAGTGACAATCACATTGATAAAATTGTCAGTTGAGAATGTGATTTTACAAGGTTAAGATGTCAAACACCCAAAAAAGCGTGTGCTGCAGATGTATTAGCTGCAGCTTGCAAGAAATGGAAAACAGCAGAAAAGACAAATTGGGTCCAAGGATGGTTGAAAAAGATGAGCAGCTGGTCACACGTTAACTTGAAAGAGTTCATAAATTATTTTCTCATGAGCCCTGCATCATATAGGAAGTTATCAGTATTGATACGAGATAAAATAGAGAATCAGAATACGTTAGAAGGCATTCGCAGTCGGCAAGAGATTAAAAGTAACTTAAAGAGATTTCTGACGACCTGCAGGTCAATCTAACGCTCGAAGTTTAGTTCTGTAATATCAGCTTGCACAATTAGTAAAATTTTGTGGAAACCTTTGCAGTAATTATATCTGCCTGGCAAGGACCTAGTTAGACAATTAACGACAAACGGTTTTTTTAAGCTTTGTGATAATTTGGTGAAACTGACGTATATTCTACAGATCTCTTACTAGTCACTGTGGATATATGACACACTTTTTTCGAAACGGGAGCGTTTTTCTAGACTGCTATATAATACTCCAATCTATACTATATTTTCAAATTAATGAAGTAAGCAGGATCATAGGGAATTCTCTGTTAACCACACTAAAGTTGTATGTACAATGATTATCCTTGTTTTGTCCTATTAAAATTATTTTAGGTTAAAATACTCCTTAAAAATTGAATCTGAGGTCTGAAATATATGACAGCGTATTTAAAAATAGAGCAGTGCACACTAACGCCGTATGGCTCCTTCCTGAAGCTTTGCCAACATCTGAACAGAGAATGTTGTGAAACTGTCAATACTTGACCTCACACATTCATTAAGTATTGACTATACTGAGAATATTACGAGATCCATCAATACTGCTCGTCAATATTTCTAGTATTGACAATATGTGTCCTATTGATAGTTTGACAATATTATTGAAAGTGTGAGGGCTGCTTCACAGAATGTCCCCTGTGGCAAATCCAACTGCCTTTACTATGAAGATTCGGTGGTTGGTTGATTTGGGGGAGGGAACAAACAGCAAGGCCATTGTTCCCATCCGATTAGGAAAGAAAATCAGCCATGCCCTTTCAAAGGAACCATCCCAGCATTTGCCTGAAGCGATTTAGGGAAATCATAGAAACCTGAAATCAGGATGGCCGGACACAGGTTTGAACCGTCATCCTCCCAAATGTGAGTCCAGTGTGCTACCCACTGCGCCACCTCGCTCGGTATACTTTGAAAGTTGACAGAGCTTGTTTGTTTCACATATCTATAGTGCAGTGTACAGAAAAATGCTTTCGTTCTGCTCTAGTAAGATTTAGTTTAGACTCAAACCATTTTTATGACAGGTATATTAATTCTGTTTGTTGTTTCTTTGGTGACCAGCCAATATGTTTGGCAAAGTGCATATGCTAGTCTCTGCCATTGACTGTAAAGACATGCATGAGTCAAAGTAATACTACTTCTTGCTACTGTGTACCTTCAGATTAGCTCACACAAAAAAGCAACAGTTGCTGCGTAGGGTAACTATTATGTCATGAGGGAAAAGTGGGGGAAGCTATTTAAATTTGCCAATGTATGACATGTGAATACATATTGAATGGAGCAAAATAACAGATAAAATTGGATGTTTATGTGTTAATAATTTAACCATCTCCTTCCTTTCCCATAATTCTTACCTGTAAACTGTTAACAGGGCATCCTATAAAGTGATTCATATTAACATAAAGATTTTTCTCCTTTTAGCAGCTGAAATTAGCAACAGAGCAATTCTTTAGCAGTTTTATTGCCTAACAATGTGTACAGAACTATTCTCGTTAGGTGTAGAGAGAGATGCACTTTGCATCAAATATGTTATGGTGTGTAATTTTGCCACATATCTGTTGAGGTAACTATATTAATACATTTTTCATGTCAATGTTTTGATCATTTAGTATCGCTATATCGTTTCGTTATTCAGGAAATAAATTGCGAAAAGTGAAAGTGAAAAATTTGTTGCACAGTGGTAAGATTTTTGAGAAGCATAATTTGTCAGCAGCCTTAGCAGCTCTACGGAAATTACGTATGTAAGCACAGCAGAATAACTGATCTTGCAGGGAAGATTTAGAAGGTACAAGGCAACAGCTAACAGAGAACTAGAAACTAACCACACACAGCGTCATATAGCGTACATAAATGGTAGTTCTATTTTTTCTACGTAGCAGAATAATTTCACACCTTACTCAAAGCAACGTGGCGACTGCGACGTCACGCGTCTCGGCTCGGTGACAACGAGATATACGAGATCTGAAACGACTGCGGCCCATGAGAAGAAAGGCCGCGGCGGGTACGTTAGAAAGGTAGGCCTGAACTCTCTAGGTCGCTCAGCTAAGCAGACAAAATGCGTTTCTAAACCTGTTAACGCGTGGCTGGGCGTGTACGTACTAATGAGAACGGCATCTTCTACTGGTATCTGCTATTATGAAGTCTTGCTGATTAACAGTACTACAACAAAATTTAATTTAAGATCAATAGATATAAATGGTATAACCGCTTGTCTATATCATTTATTTTCTTCTGCTTAACAGACCTCCTTTCATACAAGAAGTGGTGCCTTATGCAACTGATAATCGTTTTGGCATGATTTTAATTTTATTGTAACCCAGTACTGCCATAAGAAATTATAAATAGACCTATGGAGTTCTGATCATTGTGAGACTAATAACAGTAAGACTCCATAATAGCGGATTCCAGTAGAAGATGCAATTCTCGTTTGTACTTACACACCTAGCCTCGAGTAAACAGGTGTAGAAACGTAGTTCTCTGCTGAGCTGAGTGAGCGAGTGCAGCCCCACCTTCGTGACGTACGCGCCGCGGCCTGTCTTTCTCATAGGCCTCGTGCAACGACCTTGTGACGTCACACTAGCCTGATTGTCCGCCGCACTTCGTGAATGCTCGCCTTCATGCAAGGCCTACAGGAGATAAATATTTAATTGAAAAAAAAAAAAAGGTTCAAATGGCTCTGAGCACTATGGGACTCAACTGCTGTGGTTATCAGTCCCCTAGAACTTAGAACAACTTAAACCTAACTAACCCAAGGACATCACACACATTCATGCCCGAGGCAGGATTCGAACCTGCGACCGTAGCAGTCGCACGGTTCCGGACTGCGCGCCTAGAACCGCGAGACCACCGCGGCCGGCATTTAATTGAAAACGTATCCACTAGAGGTCTTAGTTTTGCCATGTGATATCGACAACTTGCATGCCGTTTAACAGACAATCAAGAATTTTTAAACTCGACTAAAGTAGTTACTTGCTGCACTCCAGAGACGGCTGCTGGCACTCGTAAGACCTGGAGTGTCAAGCCAAGACCTACGAGAAAGAGAGACCGAGGCGCGTTCGTCACGAAGGTAGTCCTGCGCTTGCTCGCTCGCTCAAATCAGCAGACAAACTACGTTTCTACACCTGTTAACTCGTAACTAGGCATGTCCGTACAAATGAAAACTGAATCTTCTACTGGAATCCACTATTATGGAATCTTACTGTCATTAGTCCTATAATGATGGGAAGTCCATGGGTCAACTTATGATTTGTTATGGCAGTACTGGCGTACAATAAAATAAAATCATGCTAAAATGAATATCAGTTGCATAAGGCACCACTTCCAGAGTGTAATGAGTACTGTTAAGCAAAAAAGACTAAATGCTATAAACAAGCCGTTATACCATTTATATTGAGTATTGCTCTTAAATTAAATTTTGTTGTAGTACTGTTAATCAGTAGGCCTCATAATAGCAGATTCCAATAGAAGATGCAATTCTCGTTAGTACTTACACATTCTGTTTGTTGAGCTGAACGAGCGAGCGAGTTCAGGACTACCTTCGTGACGTACGCACCGAGGCCTGTCTTTCTCGTGAGCCTCGTGTCAAGCGCTGTGACGTACACGCCGCTGCCAGACTTTTCCGTGGGCCTCTTCATGGGTTTGCTTCGTGGAGTAGTCTCTACAGTATTGAGCTAACTGTCGAGACTGTTATGCGTAGAGTAGAAATATCTCTGGAGTGAGCATTGCCTTCTGTACATATTGTCAACACAAAACGACGAGTGTCACGTGATCTAGGGACGACGCAATTTGTTTGGGCTTGCATCTGATTTCTGGAACATCTAATATTATTTCGCCGTTTGTCTATTCGTAATAGCAATCGAGAATTAATGTACTTGCTACAGTTACAAAGAAAAATACGTGAAAGAAGAAAAACTTGTTGTATGAATACTTTGACTTATCGATACCTTAGTGTGCTTTTTGGTTGCATTTCGAATAAATGTCTTCAATTTATTATTGTATGTGCAACATGTATAGGATTGTTGAACAAAGTCTTCAGTCATCTGCAGCAGTCGTTTCTTAGTATTCGCACACACAAATGGTAAGAAACCCCAGCTTAAGAAATGGTATTTTCTTTCGACAGTGTTGAGTCTCAAAAAAGACTGGTAAAAGTTAGGCTTTTTTCCTTTTTATACATCTTTCCTTCATAGTGTTACATGGTATACACCTCTTCAGTGTGTTATCGAGGTGGTGGTGGCGATGGTGGGGGGCAGCGAGAGTAGAGTGAACTGTGCCATATATATATTTTTACTATTTGGGATACATTTGGCTTCGTAGTACACTTAATCAGCGATCGGTTTTTTTAGTTCTAATTTGTAATGTATTGCGAGAATGTACATTAAATGCGCTAAATGAATGCATCAAATGCAATGCATCACTATGCAAAATTGTGTTGTAGAAGAAAATAAATACACAAAAACTGGAGAAAAACAACGAAGAAGCAGGCAATATAATCGCTAATGTGCGGCAAATTCAGTACTTTTTGTGACACTTTCACGTGTTCAAATGTGTGTGAATTCCTAATAGACCAAACTGCTGAGGTCCTCGGTCCCTAGACTTACACACTACTTAAACTAATTTAAACTAACTTATGCTAAGAACAACACACACGACCATGCTCAAGGGAGGCAGGGGCCGCGCAGTCTTTGACATGGCGCCTTAAACCTCGCGACCACTCCGCGCGGCGACACTTTCAAGGACACTGGTTTGCTGTTAAGCTGTTTGGAATGCTATCATAGCAAAAATTTACAACAGATTCGGCAATACGATAAGTTCCATATATAGCCCAAATATAGTGGTTGGTATCCGGGATATCAAGAAATAAGTTGCATCTGGGCTCTTAACTTCTCTCAAACAAGCAATGTCTCTTTATTTTCCTTTTGAAAGACATAGAGTCCAGTTTATTTCAGATATTCAGTGCAAATTGTTATGATATTTATGAAGTGTCTATATCTAATCCACGGTACCTATGAAGATAATCTGTTGGTCCTAGTGATGTAATGACATTCTAAACGTCCAAGGCGCTTGTAGGGCAAATCTACGGCAACACATGATCATGTCCTGCGCATCCTAATGCTCACTCCACAGATCTTCCTACACTATACTACAGTGCAGTGATCTCATACCTTCATGAGTGATATGTCAGGTAGCATTCATCTCACGCCAGGTGAGGAGAACACTACGTCATTATGACGTAACGCTACGTCATCGTGACGTATATAACCTAAATCGACTAAATAAGTACGTATATCGATCTTTGCAGTTGTACCGATAACGTCAAAACTAAATGTAAATACATGTGGCCAAACGAAGTGGCCGGAGTTGTGTAATATGCTCATCCCAGCTGAATGAATTGTTAAATGTAATCTCAACAATTTGCGATGTTATTGTGTATTTCATGAACATAATTAATGTCTGAGCGAAGGACCCATAACGAAATAAAAAAAACTCGCATGTCATTCTTTTTAAATCCGATGAATCGTGAATAAATCGTGTGGACAGAAAAGTGAAGTAACTAATTATTAAGCAGCAATCCAAAGAATGTGGGATGTTATTGTGTGTTTCGTGAACGTATCGAATATCTGAATGAAGGAATCATAACCATAACGAAAGTTAAAAAATGTCTAGTCATGTTTTCAATCCGATTAATATTGAATAAATCATGTGGATAAAAACGCGAAATAGGAAGAAATTAAAGTGTTTCGTATTTTTATAAAATCCAATGAATCGTACATAATTCAAGTGGGCAGAAACGTTAAACTGAGAAATTGAAGTGATTCTGAAGATAATTCCGAATGTTGCTAGAAACATTAAACCATCTAGTTCCATTTAATTTTGCCTTCGTGTTGTAAATCAACTAAGATAGTGAAATCTTTCGGACTACCTTCATGGATCTGCTCGAAAGTTCTCTCATCTCCGTTAGAACCCATGTTCAGAACGACGTACACGCTAGCAACACCGGACAATAGGACATGAAGTTACACTACTTTTATATTAAATTACCGCATTTTAAAACATTAGTCTACATTTCCAGGATATTTCTTGCCAGGACTTTTCAGTTACTTGGGAATAACCAAACTATGAAAACCAAGTGTATTGCTCACCTCCAGAGAGTTCTTCGCAGAAATAAAAGCATACTGTATTACTTTACAGTGCATCAGAATTTCAAGTATATATAAGAAAATAGCGATTAAATAAGTCCACTCACGGACGAAATGTGATTTGTTTAAACTTTAGACTACAATCAGAACGATTAGTACACCAGTAAGCGACGCAAGCCGGCATTTTTTATCAAAACACTTCACGACTACACGAAATCAAACTACCAGAAGAGAAAGTTTTGGGGTAGCTAACATGGCGGATCTTGGCTTGGGTCGGCTTCAAGTTTGTGACGTCATGACAACTCCACATGATGCGAACGAATGAACGTAATGTCTCTGAAAAATCTTCCCGCCAATTTTAATTTTCAACTGTTTATAATGACAGCAGATTCCCTGTGTACATTAACGGGAAGAGAAACTTTCAATTATGAGATCGATTACCCCTTCTCGGGGTATCTTCGATGAACTACATAATGCCAAGAATTTAGCTTTATACGACATATGCTCAGTTTTTAATAAATGGGAAAATGGAGTGACGAAACTTCAAGGTACAAGTTTATTGTGTGTAAATAGTAGTCTTTTATATGCATGACTATTTTTGTGCAAAGGTGTGTTATTATTTTAGACAAGATACGTGCTCTGGAGCTGCTGTTTGATAGTGGTGCAAGAGACGCAGAAAGTGCACTACTTGAGATAAAATCTAAGAAAAATAATCTTGTTCAAAAGCAGAAAGCCGCTTTTACCAAAACAATATCTGTACTCGCAGAAGCCGTCGAAAAACTTGAAAGTGAAGTGGCCGATTTAACAACAGAGTGCCAATTGTGGCAAGAAGGTAAGAAATTTTTATTATTTCGTCGGAGTGAGATCGTCTCGTAATATATCTCGCCTCGATAACAGGTTCTAAACTGCAGTTTACTCTTTCTCTTAGACGTAGACCTCGCACTGTGCTACAGGCCAGTTTCGTTAACTCAGCGAAGGCTTAAGTGGGGCATGGTGTTACTTATTGCTTGGCTACAGTATTGTCAAACTGCTGTCATGAAGAGAGTTTTTTCTTTTATTTGCGTGTTCAACATACTACAGGGCCGTGTGGTGACCAGCATTCAATTATTTTACAGCTGATATCATTGCATACACAAGAAAGCTTATTAAATACAATGTGGTAATAGTGATTGTAGTAAGAGCATGCATTTCCATGGAAACACATACAGGTTGAGGTTTAGATGTAACTGCCCCAACTTTTGGAGTACAGCTTGTAAGATTAGTAATTGTAATTGTCAGTGTCACATAGTGTGGGTAGTGTGTGTACAAATTTTGTTTAATAGGCCCATTCACTGCAACATGTTTATTTGATGTTGTCAAGGAAATTTCATTATCATGAAAAATGTTCAATGTTGTGGTATAATTATCCCAAAAAGTAGTTATCAAAGAAAGTTCTGCTGGTGGAAGTTTGTTCCCCTTAGCTGCTCTGTGGGATCTGTAAAATTTAATTTTCAGCACTGGATGGTTCTTGAGGTAACTGTTAGCAAAATTTGATCCAGAAAATTCTTTACTGATATTTGGGCATTATTGGGTCTCGGGAAGCCTTCCAAATGAAATTTGTTTAGTCTTATACAAGTTACCTTGTATTTGTTTTGGTATGTTATCAGATACGCCCAAAATTTTCAAAGATATGTTCATGCAAATTTTCATGAATTGCTATACAACTCTTACAATCTACTTTTATGTTTAATTAGCTATTTAGTCAGTACAGCTTTAGCTATCTGTGTGGAAAGCTCTCCTGGTACCTAAATACTCCTCGATTAGAGGTACGTGTAAATGAATTTAGAATTAACTTTGTCCTAACGGGCATACTGATGTAAATTTGTTGTATGTTACTAATTTTTTTTACCCACCGAAATTAAGCTTTCTGTTGTTATGTATGGATTATTGTAAGGAAATCCTGTAGTACTATCCTGTTTATTTAGAGATATAAGAAATTTGTCCAATCGACAGCTATGGTATGTTGCTGTAAGTTTATGTGCTTGATCACAAAATAGGTGAAAATGTGTAGGGGAAGGATCTGTTGTAAATGTCTGTGGGTATGAGTTTTGGAGCCAATAGCTGGAAAACTACTTTTCTTTTTTTAAGAAATGATCATGATGATTGGAAAAGTTTGCACCTGACAGTGCAACTTGTAAGAAGTAAAATGAGAGGTGCTTTTTTTACCTGCTCAAAAAGTATACAGGTCATGTCAAATTGAACTGATTAATAATTTGGCATGTGACTAAGATTTAGCATCTTCTGATGAAGAAGTGCATGTGAAATACTTAGCTCTAGTTTACATCCCCATACGAAATGGTCGACATCCCAGTGATAAATTGTCAAAGCATTTGCGACAAGATTCCAGAGTTTGAAGAAAGCTAGCCAAAACCTGAAATTGAGACCAAGGAAATTATCAGAGTTAATATTGAAATCATAGATTAATGGAAAATAGAGGTGGTGTATTCATCGCCGGCGCAAGTCAGCCCCATTGAGATGGAAATTGAAGCCGCATGTGAAATTGTTTGGGCATAACTCAATGTCAGAGGTAGTTGTAAACTTGAAACTTAACCTTTCTGTTGACCACCAGACATGTCCCTGATGTAACCTTAGAGGAGAACATAATTTGTTAGTATGAATGATCCCCTATCAATTTGTCATCTTTGGAGGAGACTTAATCATCCTACAACCAATTGAAAACATTAGTTTTGAAAGTGGTGGGCATGACAAAACATCCTGCCAAACATTACTAAATGCCTTCTGTGAGAACTACCTAAATCAGTGTGTTCAGAAGGCAACTTATGATACATATATATATTAGAGATAATTCTCATTTATTGTTTCGTCTCTGTTGCAAATTTTAAATTAGATTACATGTTTAGATCACTCTGGATCATCTTAAAGTCTGAAACAAAATAAAACTAAGTATGTATCATCCAATTATTTACAATAGCTAAACCAGCCTCACTCTATCTCCCCTTCCCTTCACCCATCCCACAACCACCACCACCACCACCACCGCTGCCACCATACCTACAGTGTACACTTATTTAAAATAGTGAACAATGGGAAATATAGGATGGAATGTAACAGTATTATGAAAAGGATAGTTGCTACTGAACTTATAGCGTAGATGCTGAGTCGTAGATGGGCACAACAAAAAGAAATGAGCTTTTGGCCAACCAGGCCTTCATTGGAGATTGAACACACATGCGCAAATGAAACTCCTATGCGCATGACTGCAGTCGCTGGCTGCTGAAGCTACACTGCGAGAGCCGCACGTGATGGGAGGTGCAACTGGGTGATGTGGGTAAGAAGGCTGGGGCAGGGAGGGGGAGGGGTAGCAGGGTAGGTGTGGGGACGGTAAAGTGCTGCTTGCAGGAGCATACGGGAATGAGGTGGAGAGAGGGTAGGGCAGCTAGGTGCAATCGGGAGGTTAGGCGGAGGTGGGGCGGGGGAGTAGGTAGCAGGAAAGGAGAGAGGTAGAAAGACTCTGTGTGATTTGGTGGAATAGAGGGCTGTTTAGTACTGGAATGGGAACAGAGAAAGGGCTAGCTGGGTAAGGACAATGACTAATGAAGGTTGAGGCCAGGAACATTACAGGGACTTAGGATACTGTAGGGAGTGTTCACACCTGCACAATTAAGAAAAGCTGGTGTTAGTGCGAAGGTTCCATATGGCACAGGCTGTGAAGCAGTCTTTGAAATGAAGAATGTCATGTTGGGTGGTGTGCTCAGCATCAGGGTGGTCCAGTTGTTTTTTGGCCATAGTTTGTCAGTGGCCATTCATGCGGACAGACAGCATGTTGGTTGTCATGCCCATGTAGAATACAGCACCGTGGCTGCAGCTAAGATTGTAAATCACATCACAGGTTTCATAGGTGGGCCTGCCTTGAGTGGTGGTGGTGGTGGTGGTGGTGGTGGTGGTGGGATGTATGGGACAGGTCTTGCGTCAGGGTATGAGGCAAGGGGTTGGGAACAGGAGTTGTGTAAGGATGGACAAGGATACTGTGTAGGTTTGATGGGCTGCAGACACTGTGGGAGGGGTGGGAAGGATAATGGGTAGGAAATTCCTCATTTCAGGACAGCTAAAGCTAGTCAAAACCCTGTCAGAGAATGTGATTCAGTTGTTCCAGTCCTTGGTGCTACTGAGTCACGAGGGGAGTGCTCCTCTGTAGCTGTACGGTGGGACTTCGGGAGGTTGTGGGTGGGGAGATAAGACCTAGCATATATGTTTTTGTACAAGGTTTGGAGGGTAATTATACTCTGTGAAGGTCTCAGTGAGACCCTCGGTGTATTTTGAGAGGAACTGTTTGTCATGCGATGCGATGGCCACAGGTGGCTAGGTTGTATGGAAGTGACTTCTTGGTATGGAATGGGAAGTGGAGTATTGCTGTTATTTGGTGGGTTTGATATGGACAGGGGTAGTGATTTAGCCATCTTTGAGATGGAGGTCAACATCGAGGGATGTGATGTGTTGGGTTGAGTAGTGGAGTATTGCTGTTATTTGGTGGGTCTGATATGGACAGGCGTAGTGATTTAGCCATCTTTGAGATGGAGGTCAACATCAAGGGATGTGACTTGTTGGGTTGAGTAGGACCAGTCATTTCAGTGACCGCTTCACAGCCTGTTCCATCTGGATCCTTCCCGCCAACTCCAGCTTTTCGGAAATGCGCAGGTGGGAACTCTCGCAGCAGTATATCCTATGTTTCCATAATCCTCCTGGCCTCAACCTTCATTAGTTTTGTCCTTACCTTCTAGTCCCTTCCCTGTTTTCATTCCAGTGCTACACAGTTCATTCCACCAACTGACCCATAATCTTTTTACCTCTCCTTTTCTGCCAATCCCTCCCCTCCCTCAGACTCTGTCTATCCTCCCGACTACACTTAGCTGCCCTACCCTCTCTCAGCCTCATCCCTGTATGCTCCTGCAAGCAGCATTTTACTGTCGCCCACCCATACCCTGCTATCCCTTCCCCTCGCTGCCCCAGCCTTGTCCTTATCCCTGCCACCTGGTTGCGTCTCTCATCATGTGCAGCTGTTGCAGTGTGGGATAGGCAGTCAGAAACTGCAGTCATGTATGTAAGTTTCGTGTGTGTGTGTGTGTGTGTGTGTGTGTGTGTGTGTGTGTGTGTGTATATATGGTATCTCCAATGAAGGCCTGGTTGGCTGAAATATCATTTTCTGACAGTATTTTTGTTGCACCTACATGTGAATCAGCATCTCTGCTAGATTTAAAATATTGACCGCAGTTGCAAAACAAAGTATTCTGGTATGCAGTTCTGAGTAGACAAGACAAGCTATTGACAAAACTACTTAGGTAAAATGCCACTTAATGTATAACTCATTTCTTTTCTACTTATTGCAGAACATTAGCTGGTAGATATTTAGTTTTACTTTGTTTTAGATGTGAAGATGATCTAGAGTGATCAAAACATTTAATCTAATTAAAAATGTGCAAATGAGATGGAACAATAAATGAGAATTATCTTAAATTTCTGTTCAGTGATGGTTACGTCGACTATAGTACAAATATGACTTAATGGCAGCTAATAGACCTGACTTCTTTGATGCTGATATTTAGGAGAAGAAATATCTCGGGCAAGTGTTGTGAAAGGTGCCAGTACGCGAAATACTGGGCTTAAAGTAGCAGTGAGAAATGTAACAGCGGAAATTCCACTCTTAAATTCCTTCAAAGTTCCTGAGGAAAACGTAGAAACTACAGACGACTACACACCCGTGCAACAGAAGGCAGTTAGTGAAAAAAGGAGAAAGAAGATCAAGCTAGGGAAGGCACTTATTTATGCAGACAGTCATGGACAAGGGGTAGCGGCGGAGATTCACAGCAGGCACTCGGAAATAGAAGTTTCATCGGTGTTCAAGCCAGGTGCCCATATAGCTGAAGTTACAAAGGACTTGAAATGTAAGTGTGCACAACTATCATCAAACGATTTTGTGATTATTGGTGGTACAAATGACATTTATAAAAACGAAGGGGAAAAAGTGAAAAACTCATTGAAAGATTCATTGTCATCACTCACTCACACTAATGTAATTGTCGTAAATATATCACATCGCCACGACTTGATGGAAAATTCTTGTGTAATTTCAGCAGTGAAAACAACAAACTCTAATATATTAAAGGTCACTAAGCATTTCAAAAATGTTCAAGTTGTAGATGTTTCTAATCTTGAAATGGGAATGCACACCAGACATGGACTTCATTTAAATCAGCCAGGAAAAAGATTATTGAGTGATGAAATTTGTAAAATTTATTGTATTAGTAATATGTAGCCATTAGAATATTATTCAAGCTCAGCCAGTCAGGAAAGTAGTACTTTTCTAGATTAGAAATATGTACCCATAACAACTGCACTGAGAATGCCTTACAAAGTAATTGCAAAAAAAGGCCCCTGGCACATAATACTCAGGAATACAAACAGAAATTAGGGAACTTTTCTATTGAGAAGGTTATTTTAAGTGTTTTTCATATCAATGTACAGTGTCTGAGAAACAAAATACATGAGCTAGAGAATTTTCTGGTAGATTTTCCATGTGATATTCTATGTTCCATCGGGATTTGAATTAAAAACAGGTTTTTATAGACAGAGACTTGGTCATCGAGGTGTGTCAAGTTTTCTAAGAAGTAATAATCATCTAGATCATCAGCTATTGAATCTAGGAACTTTCTGCTTAGAACAATCATTTGAAGTAGCAGGTGTCCTTTTTTCAGGAATTAAGCTGATTCTGATCTCACTCTACCGAACCCCAGACGCATACATAAATATATTTATAACCCACTGGGAACAACTGACACAGCATTTACAGAAATACAAGTATTTAAATAGAATTTATCTAGGGGACATTAATATTGATGTCTTAACCCAGTCAAATGCTAGAACCCAATTATGTAATATTTTAAGATCGTACAACTTCTATCTGATTAATGACCAACCAACAGGAAAGAAGTCTTACCTAGCTAATATTCTCACCAACATGGATAGAAATTCGTTTTCATACGGAGATGAAGATCCACTCATCTCTGACCACAGTGGGATCTGGATTAAATTTCTAATGACAAGGACCGAGCATTATAAAAGGGAACAGAAAACGTTCAGAATGTTAGGGGAAAGGAACATAGAAAAACTGAGATTCATTTTAAGGGAGATGGACTGGGAGAATAAAGTTTTAAACTGTAAGAATGTAAATGAGGCCTTTACAAACTTTTTGTCAACACTTAGCTTTAATATTAATAAATACTGTCCAAAGATAACAAAGGTACTAAATAACCAAAATAACTTGAAAAGGAAACAGAGCTGCAAGTGATTCACTCCAGAACTTGCAGCCCTTAGAAAGGTTACAATCATCCTTCATAAAAAAGCCAAACAAGGAATCCAGGCAGATAAAGATAGGTATACCAAGGCAAAACAAGTCTATAGAAGGGAAATAAAAGCAGCCAAGATAAAGAGTCAATGAAAATTTTATCAATAATTCTACAAATAAGTGTAAAGCTGCCTGGGCAGTTATAAATAAAGAATTAGGAAGAAAAGCAAGAAAGGAATCTGTGCCTATTGTACCTAACATACTTAATGAGTTCTTTGTAAACAGTGTTAAAAATATTACTCCCACTGACAATCTCGAATTAACATATAAACATAGAGTGAGCAACTATACTGCAGATAGAACTAGGGGATTAAATTTTTATTGGAAACAAGTCACCCCTAGGGACGTGTCTAAAATAATTGCAAAATTGAGTGACTCCAAAACCGAGGATTATTACTGTTTCTCTAATGCAATATTGAAACAAATTTTAGACACAATATTTTTAACGTTAACTTATCTCATAAATTGCATCCTTGAGGAGGGAATCTTTCCAGATTGTTAAAAAATGACTATCACAGTTCCTATCCACAAGAAAGGGGACAGAGACTCTCCAAATAACTACAGACCAGTTTCGATTGTCCCTATTTTATCAAAAGTCATTGAATACTGCATGAAATCACAACTATTGAAGTACTTTGAAATGAACAATTTATTTAACAATGCTCAATTTGCATTTAGGACAGGTAAATCAACCATTAAAGCTGTAGACAATAACATCAACGAGATTGTTACCAATTTCGAGCTACATTTAATTACTTGTATTACACTCTTGGACCTCAGTAAGGCTTTCGACACTATTTCCCATGTGGTCTTATTTTCTAAGTTAAAACTATACAGAATAAAGGGCTCACAGTTATCGCTAATAGAATCATACCTTGATAACAGACAACAAATGGTCATAATTGAGAACCAACCATCAGACATACTCAAAATCGAAACCGGAGTTATTAAAGGATCAGTAATTGGCCAATTTCTCTTTCTAGTGTATATCAATGACCTCCCACATAACTTGCCAGACAAATCAATTCTATATGCTGACGACATCACCTTAATAACATCAGACAGAAATCTGGAAACTTTACAGGACAAAAATACAGACATGGTAGAAAACTCCACCACATGGTTTCAAAGCAATAAATTGGTCTTAAATGGCAATAAAACAGAGACAATATATTTTCATTTGAGTAAGTTGAAACCAGAAGGGACGGTAAACACATCTGTCAAACTGCTAGGAATTTATTTAGACCCAAATTTGAACTGAGGCGAACATACGCAAAAACTACGCAAGAAACTGTCCAGAGTAGTTTTTTTATTGATCAAACTTAGGACTTGTCAGCAAGAGCCAAATGTTAGAGTCATAACTTTTCCACTCGTACCTGGTCTGTGTCATATACGTTGGGGGAACTCTTCAGGGGCTCAGGAAGTTTTTAAGTGGCAGAAGAGGGCAGTTAGGATATAAAGGGCTTACCCGACAATGAATCATGCAGACCAGTATTCAGGGAGCTGAAAATAATGACTCTCTCTGCAATATTCATATACCACTGTCTGATACACATCAAAGAAAACCGGAGTAACTTCACAGTAAGCGGGAGGTACATTCACACAACACAAGTAATAAACATTACACTGACATGCCCCAGGTAAGACCAAAGGCCAAAGAAAACCCAAACCTGCCATAACTACATGGGGATTAAGCTATTCAACAAACTGCTATAACACTGAGGGAAATGCCAGTACAGCAACTAGGGAAGAAACTAAAAAAATGGCTGATTCTGAATACAACCTACAACGTTCTGGAATTCGAAGAAAACTTGAGACGCCTCCAGAATGAATGATGGTTATAGCATGTAGTGAAAATATAGGCGGTATCATATTCTGTGACAAATTTGATCCAAGGAGATGTATAACTGTAAATACTTTTCTTTTCTGTATATTTTTTAAAAACTAATTGGTACCTTACAAAAAACTGTGTGTATGTATTGTATTGTGTTTTGATACCTTTCCTTGTATTTTTTGACACTGTCTATTACAACAATAAGTTGTTTAACGACAATAAAAATTTGATTTGATTTGATAAATTGGTGTCAGTGACCGTGAACTTGTTCACTGGATGTACATATCTAGTAGGACAGTTCATGAAGGGAAATTATGCTGTGTGGTATATAGTCAATGTAAAGGTACTTCTGAAGAAACAGACTACTACATAATAGATAGGAAAGAAAGCCTAAGACTGCTGATAAACAGGTGCTGGATGAAATGTGTTTGGCTATCAAGAGAGCATTGCGTGAAGCCTTCAGCGACTACCACAGCAGACTCTTACCAAATTACCTCTCACAAAACCCAAAGAAATTGTGATCATCTGTAAAGCTTGTCACTGGCATAAAGGTTAGTTTCTAAACACTCCTGGATGACACACATGCTGAAATATAGAGTAGCAAAGCAAAACGCAAATGCTGAACTTCATTAGCAACTGTTCCTTTACTAAGGAAGGTAGAAAAGTACTAGCCTTTTACGTCTCGCACCACTTCACAAGTTAATGCTGTAAAGTGGGACTGAGAAACTGGGGGCGTTAGCCGAGTAATGTTAGATGTACATCTGGTAATCGGGGGCTCAAGGATGCAACAGTTTGAAAAAATCTAAAACATAGTGCCGCACTGAGCACTGAGCCGGTGATGCAACCCGCCTGGCTCGGCGCCAGGCCTGCGCACCAGCAGTCTCGCACTGTCAGTGAGACTACAGCGCACGTACGCTATAACGATCTCTCGCTGGTGCATGCAGAGTCTAAGTTACATAACCACGGTCATGCATTCGCTTTATAAGTGGGCAGTGCACACCAGTGGAACCATTCCGCTGCGAGCTCTATCTGCAACAGCATTGAAGCACTACGCCTCGTCGATGTGTGTATCATCAATGCCGCCACCGCATGCCTGTCTACAAACACATAATTAGTCTAGAAAATAAACTTGGCCCCAATGGCACTGCACAGTCTGTTATTCTGAATGGACCAATGTTCTTTCATGGTTGTTGAATAAATTTCTCACTGGACGTCACCACGGGAGCAGCTGGCAGTGGGTGGTTTACACTTGCTGTAGTCCACTGTGAAAATGCTTCCCTTCCTGGACTTGAATCCTTCGCCGATCGAAATATCATTGCCTACAAGACTTGGCATTCTGGAATAGATCCCAAGAACTCAAGTTAGACCTAGTTTTGTATATAGTAATGAGTTTCTGTGACTGAGAAATAGTTAAAATCAGTAAAATTAAACAAGGCTCAAAGACACACAGGAATTTGTCGGACTATACAGAGAATTTTCAAGTGAGTTAGATCTTTAAACATAATAACCGTAGATTCCATGAACAAAGAACTATGTCTGTTGACAGGAAAAAGCGTGGGTCCACTCATCTCTTTCTGAAAGTATTTGTATGGAGTGTAGCCATGTATGGAACTGAAACGTGGACGGTAAATAGCTTAGACAAGAAGAGAATAGAAGCTTTTGAAATGTGGTGCTACAGAAGAATGCTGAAGATTAGATGGGTTGATCACGTAACTAATGAGGAGGTATTGAATAGAATTGGGGAGAAGAGGAGCTTGTGGCACAACTTGACTAGAAGAAGGGATCGCGTGGTAGGACATGTTCTGAGACATCGAGGGATCACCAATTTAGTATTGGAGGGCAGTGTGGAGGGTAAAAATCATAGAGGGAGACCAAGAGATGAATACACTAAGCAGATTCACGAGGATGTAGGTTGCAGTAGGTACTGGGAGATGAAGAAACTTGCACAGGATAGAGTAGCATGGAGAGCTGCATCAAACCAGTAACAGAAGTGATCAGCCAGACTACCACCTGATCTCACTGACTCTATCTGTTGTGGAATTCTAAAACATTTTCCCAGCTCACACATTATGAGGTGTCTCGAACCAAGGCCTTTGCCATGTCAACCAATACGAAGTCCAAAAAACCTCGGTCCTGTGAAACCCAATTGCATTTTCGTTACGTGACTTCCTGAAAGCCATGGATCAAGGCACTCAAATAGATGCAATGTTTCTTGACTCCCAAAAAGCATTTGACTTAGTAAGACACCAACAACTATTAACAGAAGTACAATTCCTTGGAATATCAAGTGAAATTTGTGATTAAATTTAGAATTTATTGCTAGGTAGATCACAGTATTTTGTCGTGGATGGAGATTTGTCAGGTGAAGTAAAAGTAATTTCAGGCATGCCCCAGGGAAGCGTGTTGGGTCACCTATTGATTGTATGGTAATGCATTGACAATAATAACCAGACTTTGTGTAGAAGGTGCAGTTATCTGTAATGAAATAATAGCCTAAACATTAACTGAATTTCCCGTTGATGCTTGGCAGAACATGATAATAATATTAAAAAGGAAAACACTTCCTAGTATTATGAAAAATAGTATTTATTTGGTCATGAACAGGCTTTCGGCATTTCAGGCCGTCTTCAGGTGACAACTGAATGTTTCAAACAGAGATAAGCGAGATGTGTAACTTACACAGATAATATTTGTACAAAAGATACAAAAATGACAGTGTTTACACAGGAAAATATTACAATTACATTAACTAATAAAGGGGTAAACAGAGTTTTTATGTGGGGATAGATACAGAAAAAGATGAGAAACAAAATGAATTTACAGTTTGAATCTAGTATTTGTAATGAGAAATTTAGGAAGGGGGGAAATGGCAATTGAGTCTCATTGGCTGGCATTCTGTGCTGTTTGTTTCTTGATTTCCGCTACTTCCAGTAGTGGTATCTTTCTGTTTTTTTTTTGACCAAATGTAAAACTTCACATTCTACATCATATGGATGGTTTTCTACTGCAAATAATGGATATCAACAAACACATGGTACAGAATGCCAGATTGGCGTTAAATGATCAGACTGTTTTCATTTTCCCCCTTGCTAACTAAAGTTTTCATTACGAATACTAGATCCAAACCATAAATTCATTTTATTCCTCATCATTTGCTATATGTATGTCCAAATAAAAATTTTGTTTACATCTTGATTAGTTAATGTAATCATTGTAATATTTTGCTGTTTAAACACTTGATTATTTTTGTGTCTTGTATAAAAATAATATCTGTGCAAATCACACACCATATTTATCTCCGTTTGCAACATTCAGTTGTCACCTGAAGATGGCCCGAGAAGCCGAAAGCCAATTCGTGACCAAATAAATATAATTTTGCAGAACATTAGGAAGTTTTTCCGTTTTTAACATTTGCAATAATAGCTGAATAAAGTTGCACAAACAGCCGGTTAGACCTCGATTAGCTTCCAAATTGGTGCAAAGATTGGTAACTTGTTGGAAGTGTTCAGAAATATAAAATTGGACTTCACAAATTGAGTGCAAGTGTTATCCTATGATTAGATCATCAATGAGTCACCATTGGAAAAGGTCCTCTTGTTCAGATATCTGATTGTAGCAACTGATTGGAATACGAAGTGGAAGTATTACATACACAAGGTTGTGGATAAGACAGATGGCGAACTTCGGTTCATTGACAGGATGCTGAGCAAAATGCAACACCTACAAAGGAAAATGCATACAAATCACTTGGTTGTTCTAGCTTAGAATTTGCTTAAGTGTGTGGGACCCCTATCAAATAGGACTGATGGGGGATTTGGCTGTATACAAAGAAGGTTGAAATGAATGGCTGCAGGTCTGTTTGGCTCATGAGAGAGTGTTGGCAAAATGTTGAAGTCCTAAATTGGCACACACTTGAAGGCAGATGCAAACTATCCAGTGAAAACATACTTTTAAAGTTTCAAGAATCAGTATTAAGAATCTAGAGATACTTCAGCTCTGTACTTATTGGTCCCATCTTGACCACAAAGATAAGATTACATTAAGTACAGCACAGAGATACTTAAGCAGTCATTCTTCCTGTGCTCCAAAAGCCAGTGGAACAGAAAGAAACCCTAACATGTGTTCCACAGGAACAGGGAGAAGTCTCTGGCAGTGGCATTGAATTCTTGAAACCAGCTATACTGTCCTCAGATGCAGAAGGTTGTGAATCCAAATCTTGTCACACGCTCTATAAAAAGATCGGGGACCGGGAAAGATCTTGCACCATTGTTACAGAGAATCAGCAACATTGTTGCAGGAGCCCGAGCAGTGGTACGGGTGACAATAATTTTAGCACAAGGTGCATTGCGATCAGTACAGCTGACTGAAAAGAGCATTGTCGGAGCTCCTACTTGTAATTGATAGGAGAATGCGTGCTTTAGTGGTCAAACAGACTGATCCACACCAGGAGGTGGTTTTTGAATGGTTTATTAAAGACTGAAAACATAACAGTGACTACACTCTTTATGCAAAACATCGTTCGTTTAGCGAGACATGATTGCATTTTCACCTACTGGTTGTGCGAATCACTCGTTATGGGAGGTGATTGATGAGCAAGGTTCGACTGTAATAAAAAGAAATTATGGCGGGCAAGACACCATGCATGTCTGACCCGTTACTGTGGTCCGGATTGCTGGTGTTCGCAGGCCAGTGTCGGTCCACGGGCTGTGGTGTGGAGACCATTGCTGTAGAGCATCATGCGAAATTCTGAAATTTATGTATTTATTTTATTTTATTTTATTTTTTCCCCATTACTCGGAAAGGAGGGTCAAGCAGGGTGAATGGTTGCAGGGTGTGATACCTGGGACCTTAACTTACATCACCATATAGGTGACTTTGAGCATGTGTGTAGGTGAGTTTGTTGACAGGATTCCACTTTGGAATTTGTTAGGCAACCACCTCAAGTTAGAGAATATTACCTAAACACCCTACTGTGAGTCTTGACAACTTCTAATTAATCCGCTTACAGGCTTGGGAATCTCGAGAAAGTACATTACCTTTGACTACAGTTGCCTGAATATCAGGTGTGATTTCTGGGTGATAAGGATCTCTAGGATAAGCAACTAACCCTTGCTTACAATTTGGCTTTCATTAATTTACATGTTAATTCAAAATGAGCTTATAAGTTTTTAAGATAAGGTATGTGAAAGAGTGCTTTGCAACTTTTGCTCATCAGGCTATAATAGGATAGTTTTGGACATATCTAAAAAATATCAAAATTAAAATAAGGTGTTTTGTAGAGGAAAAAAAATTTGCTGTTTCACATGAATACTGATCAAATTACATTGGAGGTGCTGTTTCCGAGATGGAGTTAAAAATGCCTAAATACCAAGGAAGAATTGATTATGATTAAATTTTGCTACCTATTTACCCCAATAACCATCAACTTATATAAGCTAAATTTTACAGATCCCATGAAGTGGCTCACAAGAACAAACACCCAAAAGCAGAACTTTCTATGACAGGTTTCTCTTTTTCATGAAATAATTATGCTAGACATTGAACATTTTTAATTGCTATGATATTTATTTACAATTTTGAGAGCCCCTGGTGTGATGAATACTATGTCAAAGCTCTTAAAACTTGTCTACCTTATTGATGTTGTCTTCAGTCTGACAACTGATTTATTGCAGTTATTTACACTACTGTGTACTGCAAGTGCCTGTTTGTCTATGAATAACTGCTACAACCACATCCATTTGATCCTGCTTACTGTATTTGACTTTCAAACTCTCTGTTCAATTTTTACCTTCCAATTTTCCCTCCATTACCAAATTAATGGGTCCTTCATGGTTCAGGATGTATCTTATCAACTGATCTCCACTTTTACTCAAATTGTGCCATAAATTTCTAGTTTCCCTGATTAAAGGCAGTTCCGCCTCATTAGGTATGAAAATTATACACCTAATCTTCAGCATTCTTCTGTAACATCACATTTTGAAAGCTTCTATTCTCTTTTGGTCTGTACTGATTATTGCCCATGTTTTGCTTCAGTACAATGCTACACTGCAAATATCTTCAGGAAACACATTCTAAAACCTAAATGTGTGTTAAATGTTAAAAAAAATCCTGTTTCTCAGAAATGCTTTTCGTACCATAGCCACTCTGCTTTTTATATCCTCGCTACTTCGGCCATCATCCGTTACTTTGCTGGCCAAATAGCAAAACTCATGTACTACTTTCAGTACCTCATTTCCTAATCAAATAAATTAAGTATCAAATGATTTGATCAACTTTATTGTCACTGCTTTGCTTTTTTGTCTAACGTATAATTTCTTCCAGAATGAGATTTTCACTCTGCAGCGGAGTGTGCGCTGATATGAAACTTCCTGGCAGATTAAAACTGTGTGCCCGACCGAGACTCGAACTCGGGACCTTTGCCTTTCGCGGGCAAGTGCTCTACCATCTGAGTCAGCAACAAACCTCAAAGTTTTTATTTCTTCTCCCTGAAGTTTATCTAATACTATCCAAACTATTGAACTAGTGTGCCAATTCACAGTATGTACACTGATCAATCAGAACAGTATGACCACCTGCCTTATAGCCGATATGTCCACCTTTGGCACGGATAATACTGGCGACACATTGTGGCATGGTAGCAATGAGGCCTTGTTAGGTTGCTAGAGGGAGTTGGATATCTGCACATGCAAGTCACCTAATTCCTGTAAATTCAGGGGAAGGGGGGGGGGGCAATGAGCTCTGACACCGCATTCAATCAAATCCCAGATGTGTTCGATTTGGTTCAGATCGAGAGAGTTGGGGGGGGGGGGGGCAGCACATCAATTAGAACTCGCCTCTGTGTCCCTTGAACCCCTTCATCACATTCCTGGCCTTGTGGCATGGCATTATCTTGTTGAAAAATGTCACAGCTGTCAAAAAACATGATTGTCATGAAGGGGTGTACATGGTCTGCAACCAGTGTTTGATGCTCCTTGGCCATTATGATGCCTTGCACGAGCTTCTCTGGACCCGTGGATGCCCATGTAAATGTTACCCAGAGCATAATTTGAGCCGCTGCCAGCTTGTCCCCGTCCCACAGAACAGGTGTAAAAGAGCTGCTCCCCTAGAAGACGATGGATTCGCGCCCTTCCATCAACTTGATAAAGAAGGTATTGGGATTCCTCAGACTATGCAGTGCTCTGCCTCTGCACCAATGTCCAGCGCTGATGGTCATGTGCCCATTTCATTCGTAGTTGCTGATGTCAGGGTGTTGGCATTGACACACACGTGGGTCGTTGGCTGTGGGCCCTTCGTTAAGAGTGTTTGGCACACTGTGTGTTCATGTGTGAACTCTGTCCAGTGTTAATCTGATGTTAATTCTGCCGTAGTTCGCCGCCTGTCCTGTTATACCAGTTTGCCTAACCTATGATTAGAACTCGCCTCTGTGTCCCTTGAACCCCTTCATCACATTCCTGGCCTTGTGGCATCTGTAATGAGGGGTGGCCACCCAACCTCACGACATCTGGACATAGTTTAACTTTGGTTTCGCCATGTGTTAAAGACACTCACCACAACTCTCGCCGAATGCCTGACAAGTTGTGCAGTTTCCGAAATGCTCGTGCTGAGACTCTGGGCCATCACAATCTGCCCTTGGTGAAACTCAGGTCGCAAACCTTCCCCATTCTCCCATTCTCACTGATACTACATGCACCGTGCATGTGCCATGTGAGGCTACTATCGTCTGGACAGGTTTATATTGATAGTATGTCGGTGGACATATCGTTCCAGCTGATCGGTGTAGCTTAACTCTGCAATGAAAGAGATCATTTTAAAACTTTTACATCCTCCTCATGAAGTTTCAGCAGCCTTGACTTCGGCAGCTCCTGAAGGCAGAGTACTACAAATATAGAGCTAAGAATTTGTGGAATTGATTATAACATATATAGGCATTTTGATACCATGTATGAACATAATAAGAAGTGAGGGTGATTTCTAAAATTGGGCAGTTCACATGGAATAACCAGATACATATTCAGAAGGTACTGACATTCTATTATCTGCTGGTTTGTACGAATATACAGGTTTCTTGTAGCAATGAGAGGAGTAAATGAAACTTTGTTATATGTTAATGAAGTTAATAATTTTATTATTTCTTCCATAAACTACTTTGTAAATACATCCAGCCTCTTATTGATTTGCAAAATAGAATAAATTTTATCCCAGCACCATTATACCATTTAGTAGGCTTGAGAATTCTGGTCCCATTTTCAAATGTCATAAGTATCTTTATAACATTTTTTAAAAAGAAAGAGAGAGAGAGAGAGAGAGAGAGAGAGAGAGAGAGAGAGAAAATAGTTCCTATACGTGAATTCCCAGTACAGGAGCTTCAAGAATTGAATGGCATATATGATTTACTGGAATAAGAACCTTTCTTGACTGATATAATGGAATCAATATAACATTTGAAACTCTTGTTGCATACATCTATTTACACCCACACTGACATATTTAATTCTTTTTTGTAGAAAGGGACAAAAAAGTGAGTGAGATGAAAAAAGTATGGGAAGCACATTGCCAGGCTATGCACCGCTACAAGAAAAATCTGAACATATATATTGACATCAATGATGAGGACAGCAAAATTTTTACGGTATACTTTTTTAAAACTGACAAAGAATCTGGCAGTGAGTACAGTGTTAAGTTACAACGAAAAGAAGATCTTTGGGAAAGTAAGTATATACATCTTCTGTACCGATAAGGAGAGAATAAAGATAAGCAAAGCATAATTCAGAAGAAATCTTACTGAAATAGAAATGTTTAGTATTTGTAAAACCACATCTATTCCACTTATCTCACATCCCCAGCCTTGACAGCTAGTGCCTTGTTTCATGTTGTAGTGTAGTCTCAATATTGTTTCTAAGTCTCTGAATTTGTTGTCGTACGTAATCTGATGTACCTTCCTTCTCTTACATAAATTCTCTATCTGTATATCAGACATCATGCCAAATAAGTCTTGTTTCTTTCCAGCTTTGAACATATTTTTGCTCTTCATGAGTATAATGATTTAGGGCTGTCATACCGTGTACAGTTCATTTTATTTTTGATGAAGGGTCCTTGCCAAGTGATTTTGCTTTCTATCAATTTTGTTCTATTCTTTTCCATTAGAAAATGGTTGGCACGAACATGTTGGCTTTTAGCCAGTTCTTCTAATATGTGATCTGTTATTTCTCAGCCGCGTGGGATTAATCGAGCGGTCTAAGGTGCTGCAGTCATGGACTGTGCGACTGATCCCGGCGGAGGTTTGAGTCCTCCCTCGTGTGTGTGTGTGTGTGTGTGTGTGTGTGTGTGTGTGTGTGTGTGTGTGTTTGTCCTTAGGATAATTTAGGTTAAGTAGTGTGTAAGCTTCGGGACTGATGACCTTAGCAGTTAAGTCCCATAAGATTTGACACACATTTGAACATTTTTTTGTTATTTCCCATCGTACACAAAGTTTCCTATTGAAGGATTGTTGATGGATTTTTGTTCTGCTTTAGCTGTAAAATTTCTCTGTAATGCTGTTATTTATCAGACTCTTCGCCTTGAATGGATCCATGAAATATTGTGTTGTTTAGTTTTCAAACATATCTTACTGTTTTGTCTGAGATGTCTTCAATACTCACAATCTTTTTTCCTATGGAGTACACACCTGCACTATATCCTTGCTCTCTTCCTCTATGAAAAAACATAGTGACTTCAGTTCTATTTAGTCTTCATTTTTTGCCAGAGTTTTGACAACCAGACTGTTGCATTCATCTCCATTTCCAACTCTACTAGCCTATATTTGGACCCTAAAACTGTGCAGTCTGTTGCCCTCATGTAAAATGTACATTGTTCCTATGCAAAATACAATAAAAGCAATAGGTTTTAAGAGGTTTATGTTATTGTATTTCGGAAATTCTGTGCAGATATTATTTTCCTATAATGTACTCAAATTGTGTGAATCACAATTCAGCTAAACTTTTTTTTTTACCAATCAAATACTATTTAGGAGTAAATGTATTCTTAGATAAATGTAAAAAATTTAAGATGTCTGAAAGGACCTCTGCAGGTTGTTCAGTTGACTACTTAACCCAGTATTTGTAGTGCTTGCTTGGGCGAGACCATACTACTTTTACTGTATCTGCATTGCCGAAAAAGGGAAGCAAAAATATTAAAAAGAAATCAATGCATATCAAAACCAAGCCAAACAAAGCATCTTCTTTAGTTGGTGTAGTTGCCAATTTTTGATTCTTATCCAGCTAAAACCTACATAATTTAGTGCTGTTCAATTAAATATAAGATTTCTGTTGCTGTAGTGGTTCAAACCTGAATCTGCTCAGTTTATGTTCTGTTATTAGATATTTTGTTTCAGTAATTCTCTGTTAGTATTTAGTTGTATTTCTTAGATATGACTATTTATGGTAATTGGACACTACCAGCATAGTCACTTATCTCTGGCAGAAGAGATGTTTAGAGCTATGTAGTAAAAAGCCCTGACTTGTCAAAGGTGTCTCAACTTAATCACTTTTGAAAAGCAATAAATTATGTATCCTTACTTACTCCAGAATATAGTAATTGTAAAACATTTGTCAGTAGCAGACAAGTTAACATGTTGCTGCTGGAATGTAGAAATGTCAACTGTATACAACTGATCTTCAGACAGCCCAAATACTCCTTCATAAGACTCTTTGAATAAATGTGCTCTTACTGCAGAATATTCCACAGACCTCGTGTAGTTAAAATACTTATTAACCATGTTTCATTTCCACTGCAACTGTGATGTAAATTCTTGCGAAATGTTGTTGCTATTCCAGCTATGTTTACACATCTCTCATTAAGTTCATATCAGTAAACATGTATGTCTGAAAGAACAGGCAAAATGATAAGATTTTTGTATTGTTACACTCCAAGGCCCCTCCTTCCCTACTGTTAGTAGGGTCCATGGCTTTTTTGTGGGTATGTGCATGGTTGGCATGAGGCTATATACCATTGCAGCGTATTTCTTTCCCCATCCTATGCTGAAATTCCACCATTCTCAGATTCTCCTTGGACACTGTTGCCTCAATGTCAGTGTGGCTGTTCCTTTGGTTCTGACTCTGACTACTCCGCTTGCTTTCTTCTTTCACCCTTTTGGCAAAATAAACTATCGACCCTCTTTTCAAATGTGACTTGTCTTTTTTATCCTTTTTTCTGAAATTTTAACTTGTCTGGAGCATATAAGAAAAGACTCCTTAGATCACATGCAAATGATGGCAGTCGATGGTCATCTACACATTCTCACTATGTAAATTAGTACTACTGCCAAAAAGTCAAAGTGATAGGGGTCATCACCACCTACCCTCTCAAGTGTTGCCCATTTACAGCCTACAGCTTGCATGGTTGATTCATGAGCTGCTACCTTACCACATACGCCAGAGAGTAAACGCATGCCCCTTTGGAGCATCAGAATTCTGAGCAGTGACCGTCAAGCCAGATGGACACGACTTTGCCCTTGTGGCATCCATGGGGACAGCTCTCATACGGACTAGGCACCGTGCAAATGAAAAGAATTAAACTTTCAGCAATAACAGTGGTGGAGAAACCCATAATCCCCTCCGACTTTGGACCTTCCATAGCCACCCACCATTTGGACGATGAACAGGCTAGGCAATGAGAATCCAAACAATTTACTCACAAGGGGAGGCCACGATGTTGGGATCACAGATTTACTTTGTACATCTTAGTAGACCATTAAAACAACATAATGTGCAAGTAGTAAGGTGCACTAAGGCAGTTCCGAGAAAACTGCAAGAGAAGTTGGACGCGTCTGTTACGTGGCTTATGTATGTGTGTAGGTGCCATATTTTAGAGCTCATTGTGATCAGGTAATTAGCGTTCGAGCTTTATAAGGCAAACCTGTATGAGGTGACGCTTCAACTCCTGCTCAGACTTGATTATTAATCTATTTTTTCATCACTTGTCATATTTAATTTATATAACGTTTGAGAGGTAATGCAATGAAAAAAGACCATGTGTATTTGCATGGAGTTTCAATTTATGTTTCCCATGTCTGCATGACAAATACCATCCTACTACATGTGATATCGCAAGCACATGTGATGAGTAATTGTACATTACTCTTGTGATCTTTCACATTGTGACTTACTGATTGTGAATAACATCAATTGCATAATTGTTTATCAAGATTTGACTTGGGCTTCCCAAGCCTGTCCCTTGTCCTTGAAAATTAATTACAAAGAGGTACATAGCCAAACAACATATGAAATTCACAACTACTTCATGAAAATGCATGTGGTTTTTTTTCACTATATTACATCTTAAATGTCATATAAATTAAATAATGTAACCAGTGATGAAAAAAAAATTGATTAAAAATAAATGTTAGCAGGACTCGAACCGTCGCCTCGGCTACGACCGTCTTGCAACATGCAAATGCTAACCACTGGACCACAATGACTTCTCATGGCCAGTACCTTCGTACAGATAACTCAGTTACATAATAGACATGGAAAACTTCTCTTGTGATTTTCTCGGAATTGCCAGGTTACTGTTCCTTACTACTTGTACATTATGTTGCTTTAATGGCTTACTAAAGGTGTACAGCATTTGAAGTAAATCCGTGATCCCAATGTTGACTTTTGCATGTCTGTAATAAGTTTACACGAAGACAAATTTTTAGTGATTGGGAGCTCCAATGTTAGGCGGGTGATGGAGCCCCTTGGGGAAGTAGTGGAAAGTCGGGGCAGAAGGCCAGTGTTCACTCTGTCTGTTTGCTGGGGGTCTCATCCGAGATGTGGAGGAAGCCCCGCCGGCGTCAGTAGCACTGGGTGCACCCGACTGCAAATTGTTGCTCATGTCGGCACCAATGACTCCTGCCGTCTGGGTTCAGAGATCATCCTCAGTTCATACAGGCAGTTGGCGGAGTTGGTGAAGGCAGAAAGCCTTGCTCGCGGGGTGGAATCTGAGCTAACTATTTGTAGTATTGTTCCCAGAACCAATTGCGGTCCTCTGGTTTGGAGCCTACTGGAAGGCTTAAACCAGGGGCTCAGACGATTCTGTGGATATCTGGGGTGCAAATTTCTCAACCTCCGCTATCGGGTGGAGAAACGTAGGGTCCCCCTGCATAGGTCAGGTATGCACTACACGCAGGAAGCGGCTACAAGGGTGGCAGAGTATGTGTGGAGTGCACATGTGGGTTTTTTAGGTTAGAGAATTCCCTCCCTAGGTCCGACAAGATGCCTCCTGAGACACGACAAGGTAGCAGTAGGCAAAACGCAACAGGGAATGACAAATTAATGTGGTAATAGTAAACTGCAGGAGCGTCTATAGATAGGTCCCAGAACTGCTGTCATTAATAAACCGTGACAATGCCCACATAGTACTAGGGACAGAAAGTTGGCTGAAACCAGATGTAAACAGTAATGAAATTCTAAACTCAGATTGGAATGCGTACCTCAGAGACAGGCTGTACAGTGAAGGGGGACATGTGTTTATAGCGATAAAAAGTGCAATAGTATCAAAGGAAATTAACTGAGATCCAAAATTTGAAATAATTTGGGTGAAGGTCATGGTTAAAGCAGGTTCAAACATAGTAATTGGATGTCTCTATAGGCCCCCTGGCTCAGCACCTGTTGTGGCAGAACACCATTTTTTAAAGTGCATTATCCGAAAACTATCTTGAACAGTTGAACAGAGAACCGATTCGTGGCGGTAAAATATTAGATCTTCTGGTGACAAACAGACCCGAACTATTTGAAACAGTTAACACAGAACAGGGTATCTGTGATCATAAAGCAGTTACAGCATCAATGATTCCAGCCATAAATAGAAATATTAAAAAAGGTAGGAAGATTTTTCTGTTTAGCAAAAGTGACAAAAAGCAGATTTCAGAGTACTTGATGGCTCAACACAAAAGTTTTATGTCGATTACAGATAGTGTTGAGGATCAGTGGACCAAGTTCAAAACCAGGGTACAATATGCATTGGATGAGTATGTGCCAAGCAAGATTGTAATAGAAGGAAAAGAGTCACCGTGGTACAACTGAGTTAGAAAACTGCTACGGAAGCAAAGGGAACTTTACAGCAAACATAAACATAGCCAAATCCTTGCAGACAAACAAAAACTACGTGAAGCGAAATGTAGTGTGAGGAGGGCTATGCAAGAGGCATTCAATGAATTCGAAAAGTAAAGTTCTATATACTGACTTGGCAGAAAATCCTAAGAAATTTTGGTCTTGTGTCAAAGCAGTAGGTGGATCAAAACAAAATGTCCAGACACTCGGTGACCAAAATGGTACTGAAACAGAGGATGACAGACTAAAGGCCGAAATGCTAAATATCTTTTTCGAAAGCTGTTTCACAGAGGAAAACTGCACTGTAGTTCCTTCTCTAGATTGTCGCACAGGTGACAAAATGGGAGATATTGAAATAGATGACAGAGGGATAGAAAAACAATTAAAATCACTCAAAAGAGGAAAGGTCACTGGACCTGATGGGATACCAGTTCGATTTTACACAGAGTACGTGAAGGAACGTCCCCCCCCCCTGCCCCCCCGCCCCACCCCCTTCTTGCAGCAGTGTACCATAGGTCTCTAGAAGAGCATACCAATCCAGGTCATCCCCGTTTTCAAGAAGGGACGTTGAACAGATGTGCAGAACTATGGACCTATATCTCTAACGTTGATCAGTTGTTCAAGTATAATGACTTCTCTGGAGACTAGAAATCTACTCTGTAGGAATCAGCATTGATTTCGAAAAAGACGATCGTGTGAAACCCAGCTCACGCTATTTGTCCATGAGACTCAGAGGGCCGTAGACACCTGCTCCCAGGTAGATTCCGTGTTTCTCGACTTCTGCAAGGCGTTTGATACAGTTCTCAACAGTCATTTAATGAACAAAGTAAGAACATATGGACTATAGGACCAATTGTGTGATTGGATTGAAGAGTTCCTAGATAACAGAATGCAGCATGTCATTCTCAGTGGAGAGAAGTCTTCCGAAGTAAGAGTGATTTCAGGTGTGCCGCAGGGGAGTGTCGTAGGACCATTGCTATTCACAATATATATATAAATGACCTTGTGGATAACATCAGAAGTTCACTGAGGCTTTTTGCGGATGATGCTGTAGTATATCGAGAGGTTGTAACAATGGAAAATTGTACTGAAATGCAGGAGGATCTGCAACGAATTGACGCATGCTGCAGGGAATGGCAATTGAATCTCAATGTAGACAAGTGTAATATGCTGCGAATACATAGAAAGAAAGATCCTTTATCATTTAGCTACAATATAGCAGGTCAGCAACTGGAAGCAGTTAATTCCATAAATTATCTGGGAGTAGGCATTAGGAGTGATTTAAAATGGAATGACCATATAAAATTAATCATCGGTAAAGTAGATGCCAGAGTAAGATTCATTGGAAGAATCCTAAGGAAATGCAGTCCGGAAACAAAGGAAGTAGGTTACAGTACACTTGTTCATCCACTGTTTGAATACTGCTCACCGGTGTGGGATCCGTACCAGATAGGGTTGATAGAAGATCCAACGGAGAGCAGCGCACTTCATTAGAGGATCATTTAGTTATTGCGAAAGCGTTACGGAGATGATAGATAAACTCCACTGAAAGACGCTGCAAGAGAGATGTTCAGTAGCTCGGTACGGGCTTTTGTTGAAGTTTTGAGAAAATAGCTTCACCGAGGAGTCAAGCAGTATATTGCTCCCTCCTACGTATATCTCACGAAGAGACCATGAGGATAAAATCAGAGAGATTAGAGCCCACACAGAGGCCTACTGACAATCTTTCTTTCCACAAAGAATACGAGACTGGAATAGAAGGGAGAACCGATTGAGGTACTCAAGGTACCCTCCGCCATGCACTGTTGGGTGGCTTGTGGAGTATGGATATAGATGTAGATGTTAGTACAGTTGTCCACTTTTAGTGAGCTTGTAATACCCGATACCGCACTCAAGGAAGCTGCCTTTAGAATCCAGCAGTATGCCTGTGTAATGATTTGCAGCTTATACCTTCCTCCAGTAGAGGCATATTTTATCAGGAGATGGGAGAACTATTTCATTTATCGCCCCTCCCGTTTACATTGCCGAGTGTTTTCAGCACTCGCAATTATCTATTGGACAGCAAGATTACAAATTCTATAGGTCAATGACTCGAATGACTTCTCCCAGATTTCAGCACCTGAGGAATACATGAATTTCTGTTGCCTTTTAGTGCTACTCGTGCCATCTTTTCTGCAATCAACTCAATGCTCTGCAGTTCTACTCTCACACCTATGATACAGTGGCTTGTCCTTAGTGACAGTTACCCATCAATACCGCATTTAAAATCCACTGATACTCTTAGTGGTGATCCCTTTGAAAAGTGAGTTCGGACAGATACTCCTCTGAAGCCTATATCGCTGCAGAGGTACTTTGATTTTATGCTTTTTGTGATTCTACACTGTAAATTCATATCCCCCTTGTGAGATACCCGTACAATCAATGCTAAAAATTTCCCAGTTTTTTGTTTCTTGCTACTAACGTTTACCTCGATTCTACATTTTTACTCAAAATCTCGCCTGACTTCGGCCCGTTTTCTTCTTATTGACATTTGATGTGTCTGAACAAATTGTAAGTGGCACAAAAGACAGACACTTTGCATCAAGAGTGGTGGCAGAATTAAGGGAGAGAGGGGAGACTTGAGAGAAATGCTGACGTAATCCATGACCGGTGATGCCAACAAAACTTGCAAGATTTAGCTTCACTGCAAAGTTTTTATACAGCTGCAGCTGGGTTGTGGCAGCAATGGAAAAAGAGGACAGTCAGTGCGAAGTGTTCTGGACTAAGCCACCTTTCCATGTCCCACTTGTAACTCAGTCTCATCTTTTTGCATATATTTGTGATTTACTTCAGCAACAATATCAACTGTCAACATTTTAATTTCAGACACTGAGTCTCAAAGAAAATGTTCGGTCAGAATCAAGGAAATGTCGGCCATTTATGTCTGGTGACTTCTTATTGGCTGGTGACATATTACATCACAACAAGGTTGTTGAAGTTCCCCCATGGGCATCATGGATTTTGATGTAATTTTGTATGAACAATTGCACATGTTTTCAAAGAACATTGGTATACTTTCATGATCATTAATTTAATACTTCCTGATATATAGTCATTTGTTTGACCCCGTAGCGCAGCTATCAACAGTGCACCCTTGAGTTTACAGAAGTTTCGAGACGTAATATCTCCAGTAATATTTTCTTGAAAGAAATAAAACTGTGTCATATTGTACAACATTTTGCACTCTGTTAAGTGAAAGAATAATAAAAAAAAATTCCTGAGTGATTTGCATGTGAATAATTTGAAGCAAAGTCCGTCAGAAACATAGATGCTCGAAAAGAGTGTGAAGTTTTGCTTTGTATATCTCCAGAAGTAATTGTGGGATACACCAGAAACGTTGCACTTAATAAGTTAGCAATACAAGGTCTCACAGTATAAAATTTCATTTCCTTATTACTTTCCAGTGATTGAGGGAAAAGTTAACGATTATTATAAAAACACCAGAAATGGCTATTTCACCGACTTTTACAAGTCTTCTGCAAATTCTTTTAAACTGTTTACATTAGAAAAACCATGTTCCAAACCACCTAAAAACTATTTTTGGTTTTTCAATGTGAGCCATAGGGCCCTAAAAGAAGAATGGCAAGATGGATGTGCATTGAAAATGGGGCCCATATTATGCTGGTACTCAAATCTGACAGAGTTTGTTATGTTTTACAATTGTTCATTATTTCCTTGGGAAGATAATATCAAAAGTCTTGATGACTAGGAAGTGAGACAAAGTCTGAATAACTCAAAAAACTTCAAAAAGGGGTGTAGTTTGTCAAGACTCGTCAAGACATATTTCAGTCGACAAAGACATCGTAAATATTATTACCACTCACCCACCCCCTACCCCAGTTCCCTCCCAGAATAGTGTACCATTGTTCCATAGTGTGGGTATGGGTGAAGGTGTGGAGGAGGGCTGTGCCATGGTGCTATTGATGGAGTTGGTTGTGGTGTGATGGCAGATGGTGCCAACCAACCCATATTTCAACCTTCCTGAACCACCGAGAATGTCTGTCAAGAAGCTGAAGGTAGGATGTCCAACCAGTGGTGCAGGTGGGTGCAGTAGGGTTACTGTTGTGGACACCAAAGTTTGTATTGCTGATACAGACTCAATATTCATCACTGATGTCGTTGCTGTGAACTGTGATTGCCAATACTGCAGCAGTGGCTGTGTAGGCAGGGAGTGATAAACTTTCATGGCAGTATCGTCTGATGGCCTGTGCACCCGAATGTCAGAACCGGCGAGAGCTGCTTGGGCACAGCAGGCTGGGTTGCAGAGAGCGTGTTTGAAAATGAAAATCTACAACTGGATCACAGTAATCACAAAAACATAGTTGATTTTGATGCCATCAGTGGGTGCCTGTTTAGCGACGAGTGGTATAATGAAGTGACTATAACGGATTCCCAGTTTTGAAGCTTGATAATGACATGATAGGAAACTTAGTCCTTTGTGTGGAACTTTGTTGCGAAGTTGGCATCTGAAGCATGCTGTTGAGGGCAAAATAGATGCAGCAGAGATAAGGAAAACACGTGATAATTCTGCCGGTGAAGCATTGTGAAATGGCAGAGTGCAATAGATGCTGAGAAACAGCAACAACAAAGTGTTTTCCATCCCTTTTTGTTGGCAAAAATGTTAAAATTTCTATAAAGAAAACTGATGACCAGTGCCCGAAACTCTTGTTCGTGCCAAACATTCTAAACAAAAGACATTCTAAATGAAAGAGCTTTTATAGTGCTAGTCCTAGTTGTCGAATTCAGTGAATTATGAATGGATACCTACAGCACGCATCAGTGATAATCGGCCACAATGCGTTCCAGAAGGGACAAGCAAAATCGGTGTGGATGCATTGCCAAGGACTGTTAGGTTGAGACCAATTAAAAAATTCCTGGTGCGGCAGTGCCTGTTGCATGGCAGGTTGTCTGCATTTGAATGCTGTGCCATAGAGTGATACAGAATTTTATACTGGTAATTTATATGATGTAGTGATCAGCTTTGCAGCTTCTGTACTGTACAGTCAGGCACATCTTTTGTCATATGAAAAAGAGCAGCCAGCGGCTTGTGACCCATCACGAGAAAAAAATTTTCTACCATGCAGATACTGACGAAGTTTCTTGACGCTGCAGTTGATGGCTAAGCCTCAATTCACACAGAAATGGTGGGGCACAGAGGCTTGGTAGCGGTAAATCAGGGATGTGACACAGACGGGACGTGAGCACTCAACATTGAAGACACACTGTCAGACAGAAGGGACCATTGTGCTAAGAGTAGATCAGAATATGCAGTCTTCATAACACAAAGCTATTGATGCACCAGATCTTCCGTAACTCGTAAATGTTGAGCAACGAAGATCATCTTCGGTGTATTGATAATGGTTCAAGAAAGGAAAAGAAGTATGGCGCATTCAACATAATGAAAAAACTGAACGTGTAATCCGAACATTTCCAGCACTTTTACAGAATGTACCAAAAGTGTATTGTATTGAAAAAAGTGAAGCACAGCATACAGAGAAGAGTAATGAAACTAGAATGTTTTTTTGTGTGATTTTCATTTGAATCTTCACTTGAATATTTTGTGAGATGTTCAGAGTATTAGGACTCTTTCCCAAAATCTGATCACTCATAAATATCTCACAGTAGTAGACCAGAAATCTTTGTTACAGGGTGTAGTTTTGTACCACATTATAGAGATTTAGCCCTGATAGTGAGTAACAAAATGTCCCCTCTGCCAGACAACTTGATTCCAGTCATTGCCAGTGTCAAGGACAACAAATCCCTTCCGTGTAAGATAGAACCAGAGGATTTCAGGTATCTTAATGCACTAGACCAAGGGTGGCACACAACCTCATTCAAAGTAACAGTATGTCTGGCTACACTTGTCATATGATAGATCTGCTACACTAAGGAGAAAGGAAAGTCATAATGTCCAGAAAAGATAATGTTAAGTTTTCTATATCTTGTGTGATAAAAAGGCATATTTTCCTGTGTCAAAAATATGGTTCTGATTGTTGTTATTCTGATTGATTATAACATATAAATAACATTTATAGCTAATATTCTCACAAAATATCTTGTTATTGTTACGTAATTAAAGCTCAAAAATCATTAAATATCAAGATCTGGCTACATGATCGAAAATCTCTGTTATTACCCGATGTTCTGGTGGCATCACAGGCTATGAGTAAGACGAAGCTATATGTTTGTTAAGGAGTGTTAGCCGAAGTTGCTAGGGTTTTACGTAATGTTTTTGCAAACAGTTTAACTGTTTAGTGACGGAAAGTGCAATTATAATTTTTAAGTAACAATGGAAAGGAATTCTATGAACGCTGATAATGGAAGCCTAGCGAAACTTTGTGTATTTATGCCCCACCCATTTTGAGCGGTGAAATGTGCAGTGACAGACATTATGTTCTCTGCTCCCTGCAGCATTAAACTTGCTCATAACAAAAGAATTGTAGAACTTTGGCAAATGGGTATATTGTAACTAGATTGTCAACTGTCAGTCATGAGCTGTGACCCAAAGCACAATAAAATTATTCTTGGCAAAACGTATTGCTGATTTCCTATGTTGTAGAAACTCAGCAGGGAGACAGCCTATAGCAGGTGTTTGGTGGCGTAATGAATAGCGCATCAGACTGCAAATAAAGAGGTCATATGATCAAATCCTGGAAGCATTATACATTTTTAAAAGTTTTACGTGAAATATGAAAATAGCATTAGCAAAAGCAGATGTAGAAGTTGTTTTGATTGTGGGATGTTTTTATATATAATTTGACATTAGTCTTAGTCTCAGAAATGGACAACAGAAGATAAATGCGTTTATTTTGCGAACAGACAGTTGATGTTTTTGGAAAGCATTGCCAATACTGAAGATATAACCACACTCCCATAGTACAAAGAGATGTAGAACGATGAGGTTATACGGAGCAATATAAAGTGTTTACAACATCAGAGATATAAAGTGTATACAACATGCAGATGATACAAACATAAGGGGTGTGATGTTAGTGAGTGTAAACTGATGTTAACATCTGAAGCAGACTTACTTCATCGTTATGTAAGATGATGAAACTGCAAAAGTTTAAACAATAAGGATTCTAACTGGACAGTTCGAAGATAAAAACATTGTTTCTAATAAAGTATAAAGTATGTGGTCACATTAGCTAGAAAATATCTTTTTGAAAGTGATGTGTGTTAACGGCAATTGCAAATGTAAGGGCATGTAAACAGCAAAGAAAACACAACAATGTTCTGTTTCTGATCAGTGTGATGAAGTTTTGTAAGTGTGATTTGGTTTTCACATCAGAGGACTGTCGAGTCGTTTTACAAATAAGTTAAGAATATTCTTTCAGGATAGATTTGAACCTGCGATCTATGGACATTGTCCTACAAAATTTGATGGTCTACCGCTCTAACTACTGAACAACTGAGGTGTCGTTGGATAACAGCTGCAATCTGCGTGAAAATTCTATGAGATGACGTGGCCATCTGGATACACTTTTAATAACTTTACTCATGTCTTGAACACACTTTTGTTTTTCATCAATCTTACACGTTTTGATTTTCTGTCATTTTTAAAGGCATTACTATGAGAGTCATAAAACAGTAGATACATTCTCGAGGATGAGACTAAGTGCAAACTTGTGATGAAAAATAAAAGTGTGGTCAAGACATAAGTAAAGTTATTAAAAGTAGTTGGGTAAAATGACAATTTTCACTAAGTGTTTAATTTCGTTGAATCACGCAATCTTTCATTGTAACAGTGGGAGAGCATATATCGGAGGCAAGTTAATGTTAACTTCACTGTGCAACATATTTTTAGTTCACTAACTGGACTTGTGTGTCATCGTGGTGGCAATTTGCCGGTAAAGTGCAACCACATTTTACGCATCTTATTCTCTGGAACACTCAAAAACAACTTTTTAGAAGTTTTCAAACATGTATTTGTGCAGTATGGTACCACACACCATTTGTAACACATTTTCTGAAGTGTAAATCACAAAACAAGACATCACTGAATTAGCATTATGGCAGTAGGAGCAGTGAGCTAGCCAGTGACATCACAGACACATGAGTCGATTGGAGCGTTTTAGTGGGCTTTAAAATTATTTGAATTTCATTTCCATTTTTATAAAAGAACATTCAAATTTGAGAGGGGGGAAAAGTGTGGTAGGAGCATAAAATGATGTAATTAATCATTTAAGACAATTTCCAGAAAACAGTCAAAATACCCTATTCTGCCAGTAAAAAGTTGTGAGAAGAAAGCCATACTTGAGAAGTGCCAGCATATCCCAGTTGATAAAATGAATTTTCAATGAGCAAGTAAAAAGTGAATAGTAGATTTGCACATCTGTCGGAACCCAGTGATTGAGGACAGAAAAAGTAATGCTGACTGTACGTATTTAGTGCAGCTGCAACAGGAATAGTCTTAAATTTTTCCTTATCTTCTGTTGCCGTTTGTGCAGATATGTATTCAAATAAATGTTATGTATTTTGACCAGTGTTGTACTTTCTCGAAATAAGGTTTCTATATCTGCAATAAGTAACACAGAAAAACTCGAGTGTTTGAGCAGCACAATATTGTAACTGCACAGATTCGGCGTCATTTGTTTGGGAAAATAAAATGTAGTGCCTTTTTTTTTAAACTGTTACAAAAATCCGTAAAATGGCATTTTACCTCATGTGCACTGCCTGCATTAAGAAAGCCCAATTAGGTATGCATGAAATAGTAGAACACAGAATACTTTAGATACGTCAATAAGATATATCAGTAGTAAAAGCCATTTTTCATTCATTGATTGCTGAAACACATGCCTTTTGTTCAACAGTATGTGAGCAAAAATAGTTATTGAATGTTTCGTGAATGAAACTGGTAGCTAGGCAAGAAAAAGTTACGTATACAGTATATAGCCAGCTCTGCTGCTGGATTTATGATTGTCTACCTCTATTGCTATGTTCTAAAACCCACCAAACATAAACTGGCCAGCCACTATTCTTCACTGCAAACTTTCCCAAATATGCCCAATAGTTTACATATTTGGGAAGTTACAAAATAATGACTGACAATAATGGAAATAAATCCAGTGCATTATCAAGTTGTGATGTCAGACTCTATGATGTCAAAAAAACTTTTTGGATAGTTTCTTCAAAATTGAATGAGAAAGACTGCATTGTAGAGAACATGAACAAATCCCAAAACAGTGGTTTTTAAATTTTTATGTGATAAAAATTTTACTTAGAAACAATGTACACAAGTCGACGTAGCTTTGCTTCATGTACATAGTTTCTTATTTATTTATTTTTGAGGCACATAGGATGACTCCAAATTAACCATCTTGTGCGTCATGTCCTCAAATGAGCACACTTAAATTTCGGGTCATTTTTGTCATCATTCACATCTGAGGTGATCGTAAAAGCACAGGCACCTCATATGAGGACTTATAATAGTTGCAAAAATGTCTCCTAGATGGCAGTGTTGGTGGTTGGCACGTGGGAACCTTAGATTTGTCACTCCATTTTTGGTATAATCACGGAGCTGTGTTGTGAAAGTTTGACATTGTTCTGTGAGAAAAGTACTGCTGTCTCTGGAGAGCTATGTGTTATTATAAATATTACAAATTATTTGACACTTTTTGCAGACATCTAAATCGTATAAATGTTTTTCATAAAAATTACTTGTGTCATCATTTGAGGACTTTATCTGCCAAGATGACTTTACACTACTGTCTTCAGTATATACAGAATATTGTCGTTTTTCTCCTCTGTTTTATAGTACCTTATTTTACTGTATGTAGCATTCGGTCACGTAGTCAGTTTTGATATATACTAACATAGATAGTGGCTGTAGGCAAAAATCAGAAAATTAGTTCGATATGTGTACATGATATTATAGTTATTTTCCAAAAAGTGAGTAAATCTATATTATTCCTTTACGATGACAGACAGGCTGCATTCATCAGCCGAGATATTAGAGGTCGATAGAATTTGTTCAAATAAAGAACTAAGTAAGAACTTTCGCCAGATTATAAGTGATGCGGAAATTCTACAAGTTTTGGGAGCTGACTCAGAAGATGATTTGGGTTGGAGTGATGACTCTGACAGTGACCCATCATTTGAAGTGGACCTCATCACTGTTACTTGTAATATATCTTCAGAAACAAGTGACACTGACAATGAAAATTTTCCCAACAATGAAACAAGTGCAACAAATCATACTGAGGTTGAAAGTTAAATTTGAAGAGATCCTTCTGAACCAGGAATATCAACAAAATGTCCTAAAAGACATGTGACTTGGTTCAGTGAATTGGAAAAGTCAGTTGTTGTGCCTCCATTTACTGGAAAAGCAAAACTGTGCATTACTGGAGAAAGTCCCCTTGATTTCTTTATGGTGCTATTTCCAAAGAAACTCATAGCTGCAGTAGTTGTGCAGACCAACTTATATGTGCATCAGAAAGGAAAAAAATATTTCTCTACTTCTGTTTCTCAACTGAAGATATATTTTGGAATAACACTCGTAATGCCGACCGCGGTGGCCGTGCGGTTCTAGGTGCTGCAGTCCGGAACCGCGGGGCTGCTACGGTCGCAGGTTCGAATCCTGCCTCGGGCATGGATGTGTGTGATGTCCTTAGGTTAGTTAGGGTTACGTAGTTCTAAGTTCTAGGGGACTGATGACCTAAGATGTTAAGTCCCATAGTGATCAGAGCCATTTGAACATTCATAATGACTTACTTGAGATATCCAAGAATACGACAGTATTGGTCTGAGGAAACTGGCACGCATGAACTTGATTGCTGGTGCTATGTCGCACAGGAGATATGAAGAACTGTGCCGTTTCCTACATTTCAAAGATGTTTCTAAAATTCCTCCCGACAATCCTGACAAAGCTATCTGATTACAATCAATTTTGGAAGCCCTGCTTGATAACTATCACAAGGCTCTCAAACCTGAAGAATTTCACAGTGGTGTTGAGATGGTGATTTCATTCAAAGGGACATCATCATTGAAGCAGTACTTTCCCAAAAAGCCCAAGAAATGGGGCTACAAAATGTGGGTGCGTGCAGGTGTGTATGGTTATGTTTATTGCTTCGAACTGTTTCAGTGCAGTGGAGGAGGACACAGTAATATCTCTGAATGTGGGGCAGCAGGAGATTTTGTGCTCCATGTGTCATGACGTTCATGGAAAGAACCACAAAGTCTATGTTGACAGTCTCTTCAGTAGCATTCCCTTGGTGCTAAAACTGAAAGAGCTAAACATATGGTATGTTGGTACCATTCGCAATAACAGACTGAAGTTGGCGAAAGAATTACAGAAGAAGAGACGTGGCAGTTCCTCAGTAGTGACATCAACAGAAGGCGTTACTGTCATGAGATGGATTGACAATTCACCTGTAACCGTTGTATCGTCATATGCTGGAAGAGAACCTGAAGGTGTTGCTACCTGATTTTCTCGAAAGGAAAGGAAGTTTATAGAGATCAAAAGACCCTACTGCATTGGAGGAGTTGACCTAATGGATTCTCTGGTGGCCCTCTATAGAAATGACACCAGAAATCTTAGGTGGTGCTGAGGATTTTCTACCACATGCTAAATCTGACTGTAGTAAATGCATGGATACTCTGGAGGATGAGTGAAAAAGAAAATATGGATTTGTTAGCATTCAAAAGTAGAGTCGCTTCTGGGCTAATATACAAAGTGAAAGCAGAGATTACAGGAAAGAGTAGAGGCTGGCCTTCAGATGAAAGCCCATTACTGTCTGTACAATCAAAAAAGAGAGCCTGTCATGCGGTACCCAATGAATTATGCTTCGATGGTGGATCACACTGGCCAGCGAAGTCAGGTGGTTCCAATGTCAACAGGTGTCATGATTGGGACTGCCGTCGTAAAACCCGTTACATTTGTGAAAAGTGTAAAGTTGCTGTGTGCCCTGAGAGCATCAAACAATTTCATTGTCGACAAAATAGTGCACACTATTCGTGTATTGTTTGATATTACTGATAAGTGTTCTAATAGTGCACACTCTTCATGTATTCTTTGATATTACTAATAAATGTTCTGTGTAAAAGTTGTAGTTTTTGTGCTCTTTGTCCTCATATGAGGATGCCTTGCTGTTGTTCTATGAAATTATTATTATTATTATTATTTATATTATTATTATTATTATTATTTAGATAAATTATGATGAAGTCTGTGTAAGATAGGTCTTAAGGAACCAAATAATGTATTAGAAATTATTTTCAATGTTGGGTTGATAATTCGTGCATGATAGAGTTAATGAGAACAGCAGTGCACCACTTGGACATCTCCGCCACATGTCCCTTTGGTATACTACATGTGGTGACAAACAGACATGGCATGGACCACAAAGAGGTACATTCCTGCCACACCACCTCTATGCGATTTGCTTAATTTGTTAACATGGAGGTGATGTGAAACAGCCCCATGTCTCCACCAGACGTCCGCGCCGTGCTAAGACTTCCTTTTCCAGCTGACTGTAGTTGACTTGGGCGATGGTCAACATCATAGATGCAAATTTTGTGGATCATTCACTGTTTCCAACCTTTTGAGATAAAACCACCCCTATTGCATCAACTGCAAGCACTGCTGGTTGTTGCAGGTTGAAACGAATAATGCATGGGTGACTAGGCAATGCATTTTTCAACTTATGAAATGATTGTTTGCATTCTCCTGCCGATTAGAAAGGGGGATTTTTACACCATAGGTGTTTTGGTGATAACCAGATGAGGTGCCCATTGATGAGCAGGAATATGTTTAAACACACAAATTTGTTCCAACCTTTTGAGTTCGGAAGCAGCTTGATTGCAAATGGCGGGAGGCACCAGATGTGCTGGTATAACTTGAGTTTAATGTCTGCTTGAAAATTATTCTTTGCAAGGCACAATGTGCTGATGAACAAATGTCCACATTGATGAATGCTGGCATGGGAAACATGTACATCAATAGTGTGCACGTAGTACTGAATATCTAATTCAAACAAATCAACTGCATCCATGCCAGAAATATTGCGACTCGATCATGATTGAACTACTGTGAATGGCACTGATGTAGTTGTATTATTTCATTGTTTTCCTTGCAAAATGCATGTTCTTAGAAAAATGACTGTGTCTGTTGTGGGTTGTGAGGTGCACACATGAGCTGAGTGTGTTCCAGTTGCCTTTAAGGGGAGCCAGAGGTGGTCAAATCCAAAAAATTACAATTTTTTTTTTTTCCTACCGAAAATTAATTGGAACATTCCTCTTTACTGTAAACTTTGAATTATTGTTCTACTCGTCCTAGAAGTGGAGTTATTACCATTTTCCCCCACGCCTGCAGTGGAAATGGGCGGCCGCTGAATGCATCTAACACCCTCTCGTGACTTCCTGGCGAACTGCTTGGGATTTTCTCGGCCTGTTACGCATACAGCGCCTTATGTTACACATACAGCGAGTGTGCGAGGGTTGGCTACATTGTTTTCTGTGACAAATGAAGCGCTAAGAGCGCGGAACATCGTCTCTTTGCTGTTTACCGTTTCGAATTAGTTCAGTGTTGCGCCTGTTGTTGGTAGTATTATACTTATTGTGTAAAGCGTTGTTATGGTTACGATGCCACGTTTTAGTAACCGTGTATATAAGAAGAGGAAGAACGTAGGGAAAAGAAAATTAACACTAATACCAAGTTGCGATACTACAATTACTGAAACAGTGCGTTCTTTTGCTAAGCAACACATGGCTGGCCATAGCCCTGTGACATCTTCTAGCAAGAAGCTGACTGGTGGAAGGGACAGATTTTTTGAATATGTTAGTGACAGTGATGATATCAACGAAGTACTGAATATTGGATTATTATCTTCTGTGCTGAAAGAAAGTGTTCTGTGCAAAATGTGTTCAAGTGTAGGAGTGGGACTAGAGATAACAAAGCACTTTGGTTTAGCTTGTGAGATGAAGATAATCTGTGCATGTTGCAAGTATCAAGTGACTTTCTACAATTCACATGCCAGTCTCTTTGGTGAAAATGGACGATCTAGAGATTTTGATGTGAATGTTCGACTTGTGTATGGTCTTCGATCCATTGGAAAAGGGTCTACTGCTGGTAAACTGTTTTGTGGTATTATGAACTTGCCATCGCCTCCAAGCAAATTTGGGTACTACTGTGAACTGGTAGGATCCTCTGTTGAAGATGTGGCTTTGAAAACCATGAAGGAAGCAGTGGAGGAGTCTGTAGAAATGAACGATGGTTCTAGGGATTTGGTAGTGGCATTAGATGGTTCCTGGCAAAAGAGGGATCATAAATCGCTGAATGGGGTTGTAACTGCTATGTGTGGTGATAATGCAAAAGTGGTAGATGTTGCAATATTATCAAAACATTGTAGGTGCAAAAATAAAATCAAAGGAGAGCACAGTGGAACCTGTGAGGCAAATTTTAGTGGATCAAGTGGAGCAATGGAAGTGGATGGAGTGAAACAAATTTTTGAACGTTCAGTTCCCAGATACAACATTAGGTACAAATACTACCTTGGGGATGGTGACTCCAAAGGTTTCAAGACTATAGAGGAACTGAAACCATATGGAAATGAATTTGTAGTTGAAAAGTTGGAATGCATTGGGCATGTGCAAAAGCGTATGGATGCACGGCTTCGAAGGCTCAAACAAACTTTGGGTTCAAGTAAGCTCAGTGATGGAAAGACAATAGGAGGGAGAGGCAGGCTTACTGATGAGGTGATTGAACGTCTACAGAGATACTATGGGTATGCTATAAGGCAAAATACTAGTAATGTTAGTGACATGCGAAAAGCAGTGTGGGCATTGTTCCTTCATACTGCCTCTTAAAATGAATAGCCTCAACACAGCCTGTGCCAAAAAGATTCTTGGTGCAAATATAATGAAAAAAAGGACTATGATCACAAACATGGTTTGCCAGCAGCTGTGATAAAAGCAATAAAACCAATTTTTCATGACTTAGCACAGCCAGAATTGTTACACAAATGTCTACATGGAAAGACGCAGAATCCTAATGAGAGCGTAAACAATTTGATTTGGAAAGTGATTCCTAAAAGGGTGTTTGTAAGCATAAAAACACTGCACTTTGGCATTTATGATGCAATAGCGACCTACAACCAAGGGAACAGTGTGAAGTGTGAAGTTCTGAAGGCATAAGGATTTACAGCTGGGGTGAGCACTGTACGAGCATACTATGGGTATGCTATAAGGCAAAATACTAGTAATGTTAGTGACATGCGAAAAGCAGTGTGGGCATTGTTCCTTCATACTGCCTCTTAAAATGAATAGCCTCAACACAGCCTGTGCCAAAAAGATTCTTGGTGCAAATATAATGAAAAAAAGGACTATGATCACAAACATGGTTTGCCAGCAGCTGTGATAAAAGCAATAAAACCAATTTTTCATGACTTAGCACAGCCAGAATTGTTACACAAATGTCTACATGGAAAGACGCAGAATCATAATGAGAGCGTAAACAATTTGATTTGGAAAGTGATTCCTAAAAGGGTGTTTGTAAGCATAAAAACACTGCACTTTGGCATTTATGATGCAATAGCGACCTACAACCAAGGGAACAGTGTGAAGTGTGAAGTTCTGAAGGCATAAGGATTTACAGCTGGGGTGAGCACTGTACGAGCACTAAGAAATATTGACAGAGAAAGGAAAAGAGGAGCAGAAAGAAGAGAAAGGCATATGAAGTATGATGGAACAACAGGCCAGAAAAGAAGACAGAAGAGGAAACTTTTGGAGGATGAAGAAGACCCTGATAATCCATCCTATAGTCCAGGAATGTATTGAGAAACTTTGATAGCCATTTCCCGTAAATTAGAATTTTTCGAATATAAGGAACATTTTCTCAAAATCCACTCAAGCTAGAGAGATGAAATTTTTATACAGCACTCCTAGTGGTCAAACTTACATTGTAACACAGCCATTTGGCAATATGTTCAGTAGTTTCATTTCAGCTTAATTATAAAGCAATTATTTGTAAAAAAATTGGGTCATTAATAAAAAAAATAATTGGAATGAAACTAGAAAAGATACTCCAAAATTCATCTGTCATAACTGCAATACTAAACCACTCTATATGTAAAAAAAAATTCAAATTCTTCTATTTGGTAGTTTATTCATAAATGTTCCTCAAACTTAGTGATTTTAACATGGGCAGCATAGGCACCTCCGGCTCCCCTTAAGCAGTGTGATTAATCAATGTGATTGAAGCACCACTATATAACTGAAATGGTACAGTTTGATTGCAGATCTGTAAAGATATGAATAGTATATGGTTTGTTCTGTGAATATGGCTGTCATTCATGACTTTCAGAAGAATCTATTGTGTGAGAGACAGAGCCTTTCACTTTTTGTGCATGCGCGGAGACTTGGTTAATTGGCTTGCAGCTGTCGTCAGCATGAGCTATGCGGGGGGTGACTGTGTAGAACTAGTTGCGGTGAGTGTTTTGCCAACAGGCACAAATTCTGCAGCCTATTATACTTCCTACCTTTGGTTACATAATTGAGACAAGGATTGTGACACTTAAGAATCTCAACACGTATTCTGTGGTCCACAAGATTCTGAATAACGGCATCATGAAGCATTTCATCTTGAAAAGAAGCTCCACAAGTGCAGTTGAATGTACTGTTTCTAGTCATGCCCTGGGGGTTCAGCGATCCATTTCTTTGTAAGACTGTTTACTATGATGATGTGTTTCAAAAAGTTTGGAACATACAGCAGCTGCTTGAATCTGAACTTCAAAAAGTTCTTATACTTTCCAAACGAATTCCTCACAGGGTAGCGTTTGAGCTTCTTTTAGTATGCCTGTCAGCGGATGTAGAGATGCGTGCAGATGAGCAGGCTTAGTTATCAAAACGGAACAGTACAGAATGCTGTTACAGAGGGAGCACGTGAAGCATGGCATGGGGAGAGACACTTGGGTGTTTAGTTGTTGGCGGTGATAAGTCTTTCCCGGCAGTTCTTATGCTGATTTCAGCTATCTCAGACCAGTCCCTCTCCTCCCCCTGAGATTGCCTTTTTCGATCCTTCTAAAGCCAAAGTCACTAAGAGTGCTGACTCACATGAACTTATGGGAGTGGTGTGGGACATACTTTTTGCAGTTGGCAGATGGCAAAGTTAGATGTGCTTTGTAGTGATCTAATAGTGCACCATTTGGTGAGCTCAGTGTCCTTACCTTCCACTTGAATGCTGTGTGTTGATGCCATTGACGATTAGAGTGCAGAGGTTTCACAGCACTGCCTGTCGTTGCCCACGCCAAGCTTGGTGAGTACCTGTTAATCAAAATGTCGTAATCCGCACTCAGAACCTTTGTCAGGTTCTTTGTCACTTTCCTTTTGTACCTATTCCCACTCAATGGGCACACCGGTGTTTGTGTCCTGATTGTCATTTAGCGCATTTTCTACAGGAATGCCGACTTTTTGTGAGGTCTGCTGCAAAATATGTCATTTTGCAACAGTTTTGTGACAGCAAGCTGTGGGACAGATGTCAAAGTCTCCAGTGTTTCCCCTGGACTCGGAGGCCGTCTCAGATCCCCCTAAGCATTGCTACAGCATATTGTGCTGTCATTGGTAGTGGATAGTCGACTGTTTGGCAGGTTAACACAGCAGCAAAGGTCAGCCTTATTAACATAGATACGTACACACTCTTGGGCTGCCCTGTGCTGCGGCAGCCACTACATCAAGTTGTGTCTTACAGTGAACAGTGAATTCCTTTGAGGTAGCGGTTCTGCAACTTTGCTTGTTATAAAAATGTGGAATGGCAACTTATATTGTTAGCAGTAAATTCACAGTTTGGGCAAAATTTTTTTCAGTTAGACCCTTTTCCATTTTGGCTTCAGGGTAGTTGATAAAAGTCTCAGTGGTCCCCTTTTCAGATTTGGATTCCATGGTATTGTCTTAAGACCTGCTGTTTGTGAATGCCGTGGCTTGGGCAGAAAATTTCGAGACAGACATCTCACTTAAGTAATTGTTGATACCTAACTTTTGTTGTCCCTGCCCTATACCCTTTGCCGTTTGTGACAGTCAAGACTGAGTCGCAGCATTGGCAGGACCTCAGTGTTGTTTCTCCTATTTTATCGTGTCAGTGGGCTTCTCCTATTTTGTTGAGTTGGTGGGCCACCCATTTAATGGTGATCCAGAAACCAGACAGCATCGTGCAATTTTTAGATGATTTTAAACAGTCAGCCAGCCAGCTCACATTGTGTTGCAGATTCATATCAAGTTCTGTGGCCAGAGGAGTTGCTAGCAAAATTGTAAGGAGGTCAGTATTGTTCACACATCAACTTGGGCGATGCATATCTGTGGCTGCTGTTTGAAGCATCTTCTTGGAATTTCTTTGTGCACAACACTTGCTTTGAGCTTTACCACTCAAATTCTTGTCTTTTGGAATCTCATCTGTGCTGGGAATTTATCAACAATACTTCGAGGAGTTGATTCAGGACATTCCCTGTTGTGTAAACTACCACATCATCTGAGCATCAGTCTATACACGAGAGGAGCATTTCTGAAATCTTCAGGCAGTTTTCCAATACCTTCTGGAAAATGGCCTTTGTTGCAAGCTGGTGCGTTGTTTGGATCATGTGCTTGATGCCCTTCCACAAAGTTCATGTGGTCTGGATTGGCAACAGGAATTTCAGTCTCTCAAGCTGTTTGTATTCTGCTTTCTGTTTGGCTTCTTTTATGCCAGGTAAACTGTTGATGAATCACAGTCTGGTGTTGATGTGGTTCTGTCCCTTCGGAAGTCAGGTGGCACCAAGCAGCCCATCACTCAAGCATTTAAGATACTTTTTGCGGTGCAACATAACTACTCACAAATGGAAAAGGAGGTGCTAGCATGGAGCGTAGTTGTTATTCATCAACGACGACAATACCCTAGTTTCCTTATTCAGCTACTGCTGTGGGTTACTGGATTGGACTGCCCACTGGTCGCAGAGGTAAGTTGCAATTCTCTTTCTCAGCAATTACTGTTGTGGGTTGGCCCCATTCGGAGTTAAATTGACAGAAGGCTCTAGTTCTTGGTTTGGATGGTACCTTTCAGCAAACATTGCTTGGTTTTTCCTTTGATTGTGCTGGAGGTTGTAGCTGCCACTGCTGCAGAAAACCATTTCCACTGTCCAGACACGTTGGCCTGAGTGCACTCCTTCGGTAGCAGATTCTGTGTGGTGTACATGTTTTTCTGCTAGGGGATTGGTTCCTAGTTGTCCAGGAGGTCCTCGTGCTTGCCACAGACGAGCAAAGTTGTTGAGTGGTCATCTATCCAGTGTTGCATCCTTGGAAACTCCAGTTGCTGCATGCATTACACTGGGGTGTGTAAGACTTTGCCGCATGTCACATTTGCAGTTTTGTATTGAAGCAGTGCACAGAGATGGTCAATATAGGTAAAGATTTCTTTGTAAAGGCAAAGCAGGAAAAGGAATTGAGTTTTATTGAGAATGCTAAGCAAGCCAGAAGCACTGATGAATTACTGTACATCCAAATCTTCATCATCTGTGGTGATATTTTGGAAAGTGTTCTCCAATTCACAGTATTTAAGATGTATTGTATGAACAGCTCGTGAATTAAAATTGTGGTTTGTAGTACATGTTCGAGGGAATCGGAGTCTTTTATTTTTTAAGGCCGCATTCTACAGAAGCATCAAAACCAACTGACAGTGAATGCTTGGGAGCCCTGTGTGCAAGCGACAATCTCCAGCTACAATGTGGCCACTAGAGCTGACCAGCTGTTACTATAAAACAGTGTCCTTAAACTGCAGAATGCTGTAGCCCAAGAGTAAGGCAACAAAATTAGCTTTACTTACGAAAATGAGATGGTATAGGAATGCTGTGCATGACGTTCATGAGGGGAGGTATCTTCATGGAGAATTTCATATTTGTATCATCAACTACAGAGATCACCATACAAATTGTTCGAATATACAAGAATGAGCAGAGATGTTAGATTGTCTGTCTCATCAATAAAGCTGCTACCCCACCCGCTGTATTCACCAGACTAGGCCCCTTCAGACTACCATTTGTTTTCATCAATGGGACATGTATTGGCTGAGGAACACTTTGATTCCTACGAAGAAGTCGAAAATTGGCTGTCTGATTGGTTTGCTTCAAAAGATGAACATTTCTATTGGCGTGGTGTCCACAAATTGCCAGGAAGGTGGTCAAAATGTATAGAAAGCCATGGTCATACTTTGAATAAAATGTTTTTACTTTTCAGTTCAAAATTAGTGTTTCATTTCCACAAAAAAAAAGCATGCCCATTTCATACTAGTACACCTGGTACTGTTGCTCGTCCACCTCTGGAATGCCTTTTTACCAACTGTCCATGAGCCACGATGCCATTTTGGATCTGTGTAGTGTGTGTGTGTGTGTGTGCTGAAGTCACTCGTTGTGGAGCCAGTACAACCCCAAATCCAGGGTTTTAACTGTCTGCTGTCCTGGTTGCTGGAGAGATGCAGAGTGGTTTTAGATTTGGTATTGTGTAGGAGAGATAGCATTCCTGCTTCTGTTTTTAATGTGATATTCTCTGATGATGTTTTATCTGAGTACCACGACCATGTAGCTGTTTTTACGGGTAGGTCTAAGCAGGGGGACCCTAGTGGTTGCTCTGTTGTTTTCCCGGATCATGTCCTCAAGGTCAGACTGCCTTCAGAATTTACCGTCTTCGACGCAGAATTATATGCGATCTCGTGAGCACTGGAGCAGATGAGACGTTCTCCCAGTTTTAGATTTCTCGTCTGCTCAGATTCTCTGAGCGCACTGTACTCTCTCCAACGTTTGTACCCAGCAGATACAGTAATCCCTAATATACAGCATGTCCTCCTACAGCTACGACGACTGGGGAAGGAGGTGTCTTTCTGCTGGGTACCTGGGCACATTGGAATTGCGGGGAATGAAAGGGCGGGTCGAGCAGCCAAGGAGGCATGTCGCGTCCTATGGTATTTCGGTGTGCTATCCCCCTGCATGCTATCACCTTGCTGTTGAGGAACAAAGTCGTGTGTCGATGGAAAGACAAGTGGCTGACAGTGATAGATAACAAGCTCCGTGTCATCAAGCCCTCAACTCGGCCGTGGAGTACTTCCTTCCAGCCACGCTGGTGAGACAAGGTCCTTCTTACTTGTCTTTGCATAGGCTACAGCCCTATGACACGTGGATCTGCTGTCTATTTTACGTAATTATTAAACGAATGTGGTTAGAATTTTAAAGTTTTGTGAAATGTCCAACATGTTAAACAAGATTTTAGGGAGATGTTCTTAATGTGTCAAAGGGTGGCTGGCTCACCCTCGTTTTTTGTAAGTGGTCAGCCAGTCGCATATCCCTGTGCTTTTCTTTTAGTTCTTCTGTGTTTTGTTTTCTCTGTGTTTTAATTTCTTGATTAGCTCTCTTCCCTCCTAATTGGGTTTAGTGCATGTGATACAGAGTGACTGTGTGGTCATTTCGAGTGCATGCATGTACAAATCTTTTAGTTCATCTCCACATTTGTTTTTCATAAGTGTAAGGGTACTGATTACCTCGCCATTGGACACACACACACACGCACACACACAGTCTCTCTCTCTCTCTCTCTCTCTCTCTCTCTCTCTCTCTCTCTCCACAAACCCTTGTGCAAAGTCTATTGGAGCATCTGCCGTTGACAGAAGTACAGTTAGTTGCTGGGCATCTAGGATGAGGTCATCAGAAGGCGGTTCAGTGGAGCTGCCCGATTTGCAGCGGTCAGGGAGACTGTCCACAGCTGTCACACCTGACCCAGCCCCCTTGGACTTCCACATGTGTGGGCCATTAAAGGATGCAATTCATGGAAAACATTTTGAGGACGTTGAGGAGGCGATTCACACAGTGAAGCACTGGCTCCACCACCAAGACAAGGATTGGTACCGACAGGGCATACATGCCCCTTTTTCGCACTGGAGGAAGGCCGTAGAATGGGATTGAGATTATGTGAAACAATAGGGTGTGTAGATAAAACACCATTCTTTGATGTGCGTAATTCCCGTTATGTTCAATAAAGAATTGTTGAAGGAAAAAAAATGTGGTGCATTACTGTCTGGGCAACCCTAGTACATCATCAGTGCTCATATTAGATGCTATAAAGCTTGACGCTATAAAGCTCGAAAGCTTGTGGGATTATGGAAATCCAACCTATCATTTCTTGGTTTCCAGTAAAATTGAGCAGGTAATTTATAGGGCCCAAAAACATTCCTCCTGGTAACTCTGACAGATGTTATCTTTTGATTCTCTGATAGCTATGTTAATCAGATCAGACTCAGATAAACATGTAATTATTGCCCCAGTTAAAATCCAAAATGGATAATTGCTCCTATGAGCACTCACCCTTTCAGGTTTGGAACATGGACTCCATCTCAAGATCATACTGTCATACTAAAACAGAGGGAGATTATACTTGAAAGATTGTTGTCCTGTAATACAACTATTATTTACGTACAACAGAATTTAATGGTGCAGAGTTTCACTACTTTGTATTAACTTTTGACATGAAAAAATGGAAAATGTTGTGTGAAACTTATTTTGTGGTTAAACCATTATAGGTAACACACAGGAAACTTAAATAGTTAAATGCTATTAAAATATGTTCGTGCAATACATAAAATTTATATTATACTTTACGTAAATATATACACATCAGTTTGCGATTCTTAAATGTTATGTATTTTTTTGTCCACAGTGGTTTATATGAACACACATCTGCCAATAGAAAAGAAATTACAAGAACATTTGGCTCAGTCAAATGATATAAAAGGATTCTTGGTGTGTGTCCGAAATCAATTCAAACGTCACAGAGATAGGAAACATTAAGAAAAACGCCAAATGCTAGTGAAGCAATTTTCTAGTTAAACCATTGTAGGTAACCTGACTATTAAAATATATTTTTTATTACATCTTACAGAAATATATACATATGTATATGCGCACGCGCGTGCCCGGGCACACACACACACACACACACACACACACACACACACACACACACACACACACCTATGATCCTACACTTGGCTCAGTCAAAAGATATACAATGATTCTCTGCCCTAATTACATTTTCACATTAAGCTTGAGCACTTGTGTAGGGCTTTTTGTACATCAGTAAAGATGCAAATAAAAACATTCCTGCTTCACGTGAATTCTTGGGTTTATTAGAAAGTCACATAAAAATACTGAAAACTGAATATTATATATTATGCTATACAACCACCGAACCCCCTGCGATAGTAATATATCATGACTGAGTCAAAACTGAGACAGAGGTAATAAGCTGTGTGGTTACAGCAGCCATCCTATTTATAATCTTTAAATATGAGTTTAATGACAATGAATTTTATGCTGTTGTAAATTTTAATTTTACAATCATTATATAAGACTAGAGATTCAATTATGTTTATTAAATTCACTGACTTATAATTATTTTACAAAATTTATTTGCAAAACTAATGTGCAATCATTTTCATATTATATACATACTGTTTGTCTTTGTTATTTCTTTCTTATCTTAGTTTACAAAATGCTTTCAAGTAGAAAGTAATAATTATTTATTACATGCAATCATTTTAACTCTGTTTTATATCACTTGACACATTTTCATTTGATAAATAAAACTTTCACATGGTGCAAAACAATGAAGTACCTACCAGCTGCATTATTATTATTATTATTATTAATATTAATATTATCATCATATATATTGATTATAAATTACATAATGACTGATATTTTAAGTCAGGACAAAACAAAATACAGTAGGCTTGCAATAATCTGACATTTGACAGTCTGATGTGCTCGGTAGTCCAATGCTACACGTTGGAGCTGGGCACTGCGCTTGCTCCATACACAGACAGGCACACATTTATCACGACAGTCACCTCCTCCCATCTGCCCCATGCCTCACACCAATGCAAATGTGCTATTGAGAGTGGTCCTTTCATGTTGTTAGTGTGTTTAAATTCTGCTATGTGGCTTAATTGTCCTGTTTTAATTTTTGCGTTGAAAAGAGTTGTGTGATTACAAGCACAAGTGGAAATGCTAAACATAAGCATAAAACTTTAACTCTTACTGATAAATAGGAACTTATTAAAAGCTATGACCATGTTGAACCTTCAACTTCCATCTCTAAAGCTTTTGTTATCAGCAAGGTATCATTTACGAAATAGGAAAAAATAGGAGTAAAATAGAATAATTTGTAAAAACTGTAGATGATGACTCACAGAAAAATCTTCACATGAGTGAATACCGTAAAGTGAGGGAGCTCGATACATTTGGTTTTAAAACAAAGCCCAACTTCTTATCTTGAAATGAGCAACAATTAATTTGGGAGTTCCTAAGCACCTGTCTCTTTGTTGTAGAAAGCAATTTTCAGAAATAACTTTTGGAAGAAGTGGGAACTTCTGCTAGCTGAAGGTAAAAGCGTGCCTCAACAAAGTGGAATCCTTGCACATGGTGACAGCGATTCTGTGATACATTGGGAGCGGCAATACGGAAATGAAGCCTTCTGATCCCTATTTAGAGATGATACAAAATGGGCTGGCCTTCTTTGAACTTTTTCAGTAACCTCCATCAAGCCTATCTGGCAAAGATCCCATACATCACTGCAATACTCTAGCAGAGCAAGGTCGAGCATAGTGTTGGCTGTCTCTTTAATGGATTTGTTGCATTTTATAAGTGTTCTGCAACCAAAATGCAGTCTTGAGTTCACCTTTCCCACAACATTATCTATGTCATGGTTGCAGTTTAGATTGCTCATAAATTTTATCCCTAGGTACTTAGTTGAATTGACAGACTTTAGATTGCTAATTTGTCATGTAACTGAAATTTAAGGGATTCCTTTTGGTGCTTGTCATATGGATGACCTCACACTTCCCATTCCTTAAGACCAATTGCCACTTTGGTATAATACATGTACTTTGTCTAAATAATTATGCATTTGGGTTTGATATGATAACTTTACTAGATGGTAAATGACAGCATCATCTGCAAACAGTTTAAGAGGGCTACTCATATTGTCTCCTGCATAATTTGTGTAGATTATAAACAGTAGAGGGCCTGTAACACTTCTTTTGAAACAGAGATATCATTTCTGTTTGCTGACTTCATGTCAGTTACTATAAACCTTGCAGACTAGAAATTACGAATCAAGTTGCATAACTGAGATGAGACTCCATAGGTGAGCAATTTGATTAGAAGCAGCTTGTGAAAAACAGCATAAAAAGCCTTCTGGATATCTAGAAATATGGAATCAACTTGGGACACCCTGTCGATAGCACGTGTCACTGCATGTAAACAAAAAGGAAAGATAGTTTTGTTTTACAAGAATCTCCCCCCCCCCCCCCCTCCCCCGAATCCATGCTGACTATTTGTCAATAGATAATTTTCTCCAAGGTAATTCATAATGTTCGAACAAAGTAGATGTTCCAAAATCCTGCAGCAAATAAGCTTTAGTGATAGGAGTCTGTAATGCAGTGGATTACTCCTGTTTCCTTTCTTGAGTATTGGTGTAACCTGTGCAGTTTTCCAGTCTTTACATGTCGATTTTTCATTGAGTATGCTGTTGTATATGATTTACTTTGAAAGGAATCTGATTGGTATACAATATGATCTGGAAGACTTCATTTACTAAGTGATTTAAGTTGCATCTTTACCCAGAGAATATCTGCTTCTAAGTTACTCATGTTGGCAGCAGTTCTTGATTTGAATTCTGGAATATTTAGTTCATCTTTGTTGGTGGAAGAATTTTTGAAAACAGTATTTAGCATCTCCACTTTAGTGGCACTGTCATTGCTAAGATTTCCATCTCTATCACCCAGTCTAGGTATCGGTTGTATGCCTGCATGTTGAGAAAATGTAACAGTAAAGACTCAGACAAAAAAAGTATGGCAGACTCCGAGATATGGTCCCAATGGTTGTTGTGGAAAACAGTCTCGACCTTCTCTGTCCCATACGCCAAGTGGTAAGGGAAGAAATACAGCAGTTTGTGGCAGCAAGGATTGTCGGATCAGGTAAGCAAGAAGTAATAGCCATGAATGAATGTCTCCCCATACATTGGAAGGAAATGGAGAATGTTGAAGAAGAGGTACATTGATCTTTAACACCAATCTTTGCCACTACTCGATTGTACCAGGGAGAAGGGAGTTTGCCAACTTGGACTTGTCACAGCTGTCAACTGCCAACCCAGCATTGGACCATCGGCGGTAAACAAACTCCTCCGCCGACTAAAATGTCCCACAGAAGAAGAGACATTGGGACGATAGTGGACAATATGCTGATATATTCAAATAACTTACAGGAATGCATCCAGATGGATTGTCAACAACCACTAATATTTCAAGAAGAGCACACCCTCTCATTTTCAAAGCAACACGTTTTTATACATTTGCTCTGTGAACGCCCTGGACACTGCACATTACTGCAGAGAAAGAAGGTGAATTTTTGATGGCTACTGTACTACAGAATACCAACCGTCACAACTGTCCTATTCATGCTGATCAACTGCAGACCATTATAGTCAACGTTTGGGATGAACAATAACAAGCCACATCACTTCACATGAAACACTCAAGCTTTTGATAGCAGGTGCAGCTATCATCATCATCATCATCATCATCATCATCATCATCATGAGTTAAAATCGACGATTGCCAGGGCTGGTACAGTGTTCTGCTAATATAGATATTATGGCAGCCTCTCAAACCTGCATCATGTTTGCAAATGCTGCTCCTGCTTCCCTACAATCATGAAGCCTCCACCTTTGCTTTCACTCAATGTCGAAAGCCTGCCTCCAAGCTCTAATGTGTACCCCTGGTCTCTCTTAAAATTTCTGGTTTTACTCAAATTTCAGCCATTTCTTTGATAACAGGATCCCAGTGAAACAATGTTTGAGCCAAAACTCTGTTTTTTTCTTTGGTTTCTTTTTCTTTGGTTTTTTTCTTTTTTTTCTTTTTTTTTTTTTTCTAATTTTATTTTACGACCAGTTTCTAGGCAGTATTTAGCTTCAGCCAACTTCTCAAGTTTTCTTTGTTTGATATGTCATGAACGCTCTGCACAATGCTTAGCAACAATGCAAATAGTCTGACCAATGTAAATGCTCCTACATTCACAGGGGACACCGGACACACCAGGAACTCTAAGACCTGTGTGTCTTTTAACAGGGCATAAAATACCTCTTTCCTTGGAGGTGGGCAAAAACACTGGTCTCAGTTCATGTCTCTTCAGCATGTGTCCTATCTTGCAAGCAGGTGCTTCACAGTATGGAAGGAATGCAGCTGACTCGGCATCTTTCATTGGTGGCACTTGAAAGCTTTCACAATTTATCCCTTATTGTTACCATTTTCTTTGTATGTGCTTCAAATGCTGAAAACCAGACTCCAGATGGTCATTGTCAGAAACGGTCTTTGCCCTTTGTACCATGTTCAGGACTCTGAATCCCTGTCAGACGTCATGGACATGGAAGACTCCTAGAGGTCTCTGCACCATAGTGCCGTAAGCTGTGGCGGCGCGCGCCTCCTGGCCCGCATTTAGAGTGAGTGCGCCACAGTGGAACACATGGTTGCAGTGGCCAATAGCGGCGTCCCCGATAGCGTACTTAAGCGCCTGCCTCTCGCTCAGCCTGCCAGTCTAACCTTGCGTACGTCTTTGGGACATATTGCCTCGCCTTAGACAGCGTATTTACTTTTCGTGTTTTGTTTACGAGTGGACGTGATTGTCTAGTTAGGTTTTCTTGTTCGCGGGCCGCTCTGTGGGTCCCGCCACGTTTTCCGTCACTTCAACCCCGCGACTTTTCGGATTGCCGTTACAAGGACCACTTTCTTTGTACGGGGTGGGGAAAATAGTCGGTGTTCAAGCACCGGTCAGTGTGTGTAGATCTCCTGTATGACGAATGACCAAGCCAGCATCCTGCCTTCATTTAGCTAAAACACCCAAGAATGGAAGGTTGCCATTCCTCTCCAATTTCCTGGTTAAATTAATTTAGGGATGGACACTTAATGTGGTTGACGAACTGATGTAGTGCATATTCACCATGAGACAATAACAAAAAGGTGTCGTGAGCATACTGTAGGAAACAAAATGGATGTCCTCGCAGAGTTCAGAGCTTTCTCCTGAAAGTGGTCCATGAAAAAGCTGATGAAAGCTAGAGACCGTGGGCACCCCATGTTTGTGCCATATATCATCTCATAATATTTGTTGCATACAGAGAGAATGTTGTTACAGCATGGCAGAACAACTTGACGATCTTGACTGGAAACTATGGAGCCCAAAGACGCAGCTTCTCTTGTATTGGCGTTGTCGTAAAAAGTGATACGACATACAGACTAATGATTCTGTTACATTAGCCTATCTTTTGTTTTCCTTGGGGTCTCAACAAATGACTGAGTTAACAATGTTATGTTTATTGTGTCCCAGTGTACTAATAACCCTGCCAGATGTTTTGCCAATTAGTAGGTGGATGAACTAATTGCAGTAACTGTAGGCCTCAGAGGAACATTTTCCTTATGTATCATTGGCAATCCATAAAGCCTGGGAGGTTGGGTGTCATGTGGCACTTATTTCTTTGCCACATGCTGTCAGGCCTCCCAGGCTTTATATGAGGTGTGATTGGAAAGTTTTAAGAATGGGCTTGTAATTGTACAGTGGTGGAACTTACATGCTACTGTGAAGCATCTCCTTCAAAATAGTCCCCTTCCATCTGAACACACTGACTCCAATGGTGTTTTCACTTTTGGAAACATTCCTGGCAATTTTTTTCCTGAAGTGTGTTAAGGACACTTTCCGTATTTGCCTGGATGCCTTCAATTGAGTCAAATCGTTTCCCTTTCAGTGAAAATTTCTGTTTGGGAAACAGGTAGAAGTCCGCAGGGGCCAAATGTGGGGAATATGGCAGTTGTAGAAGCACAGGAATTTTGAATTTGGTCAAAAATTCAACAATGGAGAAGGCACAATGAGCTGGAGCACTTTCATGGTGTAGCACCCAACTCCTGTCTTTCCGCAATCCAGGCCTTTTCTTCCACACCCTTTCGCACAAACGCTCAAGGACACATTTGTAGTATTCCTGGTTAATTGTTTGTCCCCCAGGGGTAAATTCATGATGTACAATAACGGTAGAATTGAAAAAAATCACCAACATTGTCTTCTCCTTCGACCGACTTTGCCGTGCTTTTTTCAGTCATGGTGATCCTGGAGTCTTCCGTTGCGAAGATTGCACTTTGGTTTCAGGATCGTATCCATATACTCATGATTTGTCACCTCTAATTACCCTATTTAACAAACCTGGGTCATTTTTAGTCTGATTAATCAGTTCTTGGCACACTTCAAGTCAGTATTGTCTCTGGTCACTTGACAACACTTCTGGAATGAATTTTGCAGACACTCGGCGCATGTTCAGATCTTCATTTAAAATTGACTGAACTTCATAGAAGCTTAAATTTAGTTCATCAGCCATCTCCCTGATTGTTAAGTCTATGATAAGAACACACTAAGATACGAACTTTCACAATATTTTCATTCGTTTTTGACGTGGAAGGACGGCCGGACTATGGTTCATCTTCAAATGATTCGCGGCCGTTTTTAAATCTGTTGAACCAGACAAAAACATTTGACTGGCTCATACAATTATCTTCAAAAGCTGTTTTTAATAGTTCATGAGTCTCAGAAGCTGATTTCCCGGTTTTAAAACAAAATTTCACACAAACTTCTTGCTCCGTTCTTAACGTCAATTTTCACGCAGACAGAATCCAGCAACAAGCCCTAAAAGGCACGCACTCAACCAGCAGCCACAACGAACTGAATAAAGTAAACACAGTTCCCTGTCAAAGGTCGTTCAAGGACAAGGCATTGACTCACTACCCACCACCTGTATACCTGCCCGCCGAACCAGTAAGTAGTAGCGGATCCATTCTTCAAACTTTCCAATCACACCTCGTATGTGTTTCAAAGTGATGTGGCTCGTAAACCGAGAAGATTTTATTGAAATGTGTCACTGCAGAAGACTGAAAGGACACTATGGGAAGAAGCCCACACCATGCCCTGGATGAGGCGCTCCCGAAAACGTAACTGTTGCCCATTGCTGTAAAGAGGTACCAGCCATACGCTTAGCTACCTACCAAATTCAGAAAAAGTAACAAGGGAGCTATCGAATCCAGCATGTCAAAACCTGCCCTTAAAATTTTTGTACAGGAAGAATAAATCTAAAGCAATACAATATCAGAATTCTAGCTGCTAAGACACACTGCAAGTATTTTTTAAAAGAAAGGGTAGAAATTTGCAGCCCATCAGGGAGCTGGAGAAAGCACACTCCTGCTGTAGCTGACAGTGCATGTGCAACATGGTGGGCACAAATCCTTGGTTGACAGTACATCAGGAAACAGATACCGAGGCACAATGCTATCTTAATTTGTAGAGCAAATTTCAGTTTCCATTGATAGTTTCTCTGACGCAATTCTCCAGATGTGCTATTACTGGAATTTGCTACTAATTTAATAATGTTGTTGTGGTCTTCAGTCCAGAAACTGGTTTGATGCAGCTCTCCATGCTACTCTATACTATGCAAGCATCTTCATCTCTGAAGAACTACTGCAGTCTACATCCTTCTGAATCTGCTGAGTGTATTCATCTCTTGGTCTGCCTCTACGATTTTTACCCTCCACGCTTCCCTCCAATACTAAATTGGTGGTCTCTTGATGCCTCACAACGTGTCCTACCAACCAAACCTCCCTCCTAGTCTAGTTGTGCAACAGAATCCTCTTCTCTCCAATTTTATTCAGTACTGCATCTTTACTTACATGATCTTCCCATCTAATCTTCAGCATTTTTCTGTAGCACCACATTTCGAAAGCTTCTATTCTCTTCTTGTCTAAACAAGTTATCGTCCAGGTTTCATATCAATACATGGCTACACTCCATACAAATACTTTCAGAAGAGTCTTCCTGACACTTAAATCATCATCAGTTATTTAGCTCCCCAAATAGCAAAACTCATCTGCTACTTTGTCTCTCATTTCCTCATCTAATTCCCTCAGCATCTCCTGATTTAATTAGACTATATTCCATTATCCTTGTTTTGCTTTTGTTGATGTTCATCGTATATCCTCCTTTCAAGACACTGTCCATTCCATTCAGCTCTCTTCCAGATCTTTGCTGTCTCTGACAGAATTACAAAGTCATCAGGAAACGTCAAGCTTTTTATTTGTTTTCCATGGACTTTAACTCCCACTCCAAAATTTTCTTTTGTTTCCTTTACTGCTTGCTCAATATACAGATTGAATAAGATCGGGGATAGGCTACAACCCTGTCTCGCTCCTCGACTCTTATAACCGCCATCTTGTTTCTGTACAAATTTTAAATAGCCTTTTGCTCCCGGTATTGTACACCTGCCACCTTCGGAATTTGAAAGAGAGTATACCAGTTGACATTGTCAAAAGTTTTCTCCAAGTCTACAAATTCCAGATGCGTAGGATTGCCTTTCTCTATCCTATCTTCTAAGACAAATCATAAGGTCAGTATTGCCTCGCATGTTCCAACATTTCTACGGAATCCAAGCTGATGTTCCACGAGGTCAGCTTCTATCAGTTTTTCCTTTTATTTGTAAAGAATCGTGTTAGTATTTTGCAACCATGACTTATTAAACTGACAGTTTGGTAATTTTCACACCTGTCAACACCTGCATTCTTTGAGATTATTATATTCTTCTTCAAGTCTGAATGTATTTCACCTGTCTCATACATCTTGCTCACTAGAGGGAAGAGTTTTGTAATGGCTGGCTCTCCCAAAGCTATCAGTAACTCTAATGGAATGTTGTCTACTCCCAGGGCCTTGTTTCGACTTGGGTCTTTCAGTGCTCTGTCAAATTCTTCACACAGTATCACATTTCCCATTTCATCTTCATCCACGTCCTCTTCCATTTCCATAATATTGTCCTCAAGTACATCGCCCTTGTATAAACTCTCTATATACTCCTTCCACCTTTCTGCCTTCCCTTCTTTGCTTAGAACTGGGTTGCCATCTGAGCTCTTGATATTCATACAAGTGGTTCTCTTCTCTCCAAAGGTCTCTTTAATTTTCCTGTAGGCAGTATCTATCTTACCCCTAGTGAGACAAGCCTCTACATCCTTACATTTGTCCTCTAGCCATCCCTGCTTAGCCATTTTGCACTTCCTGTCGATCTCATTTTTGAGAAGTTTGTATTCATTTTCACCAGCTTCATTTACTGCATTTTTATATTTTCTTCTTCCATCAATTAAATTCAATATCTCTCCTGTTACCCAAGGATTTCTACGGCCTTCATCGTTTTACCGACTTGATCCTCTGCTGCCTTCACTATTTCATCTCTCAAAGCTACCCATTCTTCTTCTACTGATTTCTTTCCCCTGTTCTTGTCAGCAGTTCCCTGGTGCTCTGTGAAACTCTTGTTCTTTCAGTTTATCCAGGTCCCATCTCCTTAAATTCCTACCTTTTTGCAGTTTCTTCAGTTTTAGTCTACAGTTCATAACCAACAAATGCGATCAGAGTTCAAATCTGCCCCTGGAGATGTCTTACAATTTGAAATCTGGTTCCTAAATCTCTGTGTTACCAGTATATAATCGATCTGAAACCTTTCAGTGTCTCCAGGCCTCTTCCACGTATAGAACCCTCTGTCGTGATTCCTACACCAAGTGTTAGCTATGATTAAGTTGTGCTTTGTGGGAAATCCCACAATTGAATTCCAGTCCCCCATGACTCTTAAATTTTCGTCTCCCTTAACTATCCCAATAATTTCTTTTATCACGTCATACATTTCTTCAATTTCTTCTTCATCTGCGCAGCTAGTTGGTATATAAACTTGTACTACTGTGGTAGGCGTGGGCTTCATGTCTATCTTGGCTGCAATAATACATTCACTATGCTGTTGATAGCAGCTTATCCGTGTTTCTGTTTTATTTTATTCACTATAAAGCTTATTCCTGCATTATCCTGTTACTTGATTTTGTGTTTATAACCCTGTATTCACCTGACCAGAAGTCTCATGCCTCCTACCTCCGAACTTCACTAATTCACACTATATCTAACTTTAACCTATCCATTTCCGTTTTTAAATTTTCTAACCTACCTACCTTCCCAATTAAGAGATCTGACAATCCATGCTCCAATCCCTAGAACGCCAGTTGTGTTTCTGCGATTTCTTCCTGAATAGTCCCCGCCCGGTGATCTGAATTGGGGACAATTTTACTTCCAGAATATTTTACCCAAGAGAATGCCATCATCATTTAACCATACAATAAAGCTGCATGCTCTTGGGAAAAATTGTGGCTGTAGTTTCCCCTTGCTTTCAGCCATTCATAGTACCAGCACACCGAGGCCATTTTGGTTGCTCTTACAAGGCCAGGTCAGTCAATCATCCAGATTGTTGCCCCTGCAACTACTGAAAAGGCTGCTGCCCTTCTTCAGGAACCAAACGTTGTATGGCCTCTCAGCCACCTCCATTGTGGTTGCACCTACGGCACGGCTATCTGTGTCGCTGAGGCACAGAAGCCTCTCCACCAATGGCATGGCCCACAGTTCATGTGGGGGACTCATTTAATATTCATAATAATTAGCAGTTGCCGTTGTGGTATTAAGTGATAACGGTGGAGATAAAACTGAATTATTTTCATTATGAATTCTTTGTATGTGCTTCTAATAGCATCTGTCTTTGTGCAGTTTCCAGAGTTTCACAGTAATGTGAAATCCAGTTAATGTGTCCTATCTTTCACAGACGAAATTTGAAGAATGTGGTGTACAGTCAAAATCACATACTTCTCCTGAAGTCCTGCATACGTGTTATTTATTAGTTAATTTCTTGGGCATTCATTTGAATTATGTCGACATTTAGTTAGAAATCGTGGAAACATTATGAACGATCTGGAAACAACTCAGAAAATTCCCTGAAATGTGGTTTGAATGATGACTGTTGCGATAATTAAAATCCAGAAAAAACAAGTACCTTCCAACCCCAAAAAAGATGTACAGTAATAGCCTTCAATGGGAAAGAAAAGGCCATCAGTTTTTTAGTTAAACAAAGGAGAGAGAAAATGCTTATGCCTTAGCAGTGTGCAAAGCTGGATCATTTCATAAAATCTGATCATGAATTGTCTAAATGGAAGAAAGATTTACACAAATTAAAAGATATGTGTCAAAATGAAACCTGCAAAAGTGGGAAAGAAAAACTATTTGAAGATTTAGAAGTGCTCAGAAGTTGGTGCACCATTACAGAAGGAGATTTACGAGACTTGGTGATCTGAATTGCAATTGAGATGAACGACACTGATTTTCAGGCTTTTTCAACCTGCTTAGACAGTTTCAGGGAATTACACAGAAAAGGAAGTTACGAAAAAGTGTTTACTTCAAGTAACATGTACAGGACATCATTAGTAGATAATACGAGCTGTGGCGCGTCCAAGTTGTGGGAGATGGGCAATGGCACGAAGTAGGGGATTGCCTGTAGGAGCGAGGTACAGTGGGGACTATGTATGCCCCAGGACCGCTGCAGTAGCTGTGAAGGGCCTACAGGAACCCTGAAAAGTGACGGCAAGCCAGTAGTGGATTATGATTTCTGCTTCATAAAATAGAATGAGCCTTGGAAAGGACAGATTTAATCAACAGCGAACTGGCTATAAACAAGGACTAAGATTTGGAACATTAAATATACAAACATTGACTGGAGAGGTGGAGGAGATGGTAGACACGATGGAAGTAAGTAAGTTAGATCTATTGGGGTTAACTGAAACTAGATGGAAAGGAGAAGGAAGGAGAGAACTGAGGAAAGGCTACCGACTACTGGAGTGGAAATGACGAGGGAAGGAGAAATGGAGTCGGAATAGTAGTAAGAGATGGATTAAAAGAGGAAGTTAAGAGAATAAGTGATAGGATGATGAAGACCAAACTATCACTTAAGGGGATGACCATAGAGGTAATACAAATGTATGCACCGCAGGTGGGTTACGCTTCTGAGGAGAAGCAAGAGTTTGAAGAGGAAATGAAGAAGCAGATGGGAAGGAAGAATATCATAGTAATTGGAGATTTTAACACACATGTTGGAAGAGAAAGACAAGGCTGCGAAAGTGTGCTTGGACCTGGAGATTTTAACGCACATGTTGGAAGAGAAAGACAAGGCTGCGAAAGTGTGCTTGGACCAGTGGGTTGGGACTGCCGAAATGAGGAAGGTTGAAGACTATTGGAGTTCTGTCAAAGGAATGGCTTGCTGGTTGGGAACTCTTGGTTTAGGAAAAGAGAGAGCCATTAGATTACCTGGCACAGTCAAGACTTAAAGAGAAACTTGATAGTTTACTACTTCCTGTACAATAGTGAGATGAATAGGAACGTCATTGACATTAAGGTAATACCCTCAGAGGCCTTGGATAGTGACCACTGTTTTCTGGTGAATGATCCTGAGAGGGACTAAGCATAATAAATGGACAGAAAACCAGGAAAGACATATAAGGGTATGAAAGTTGAAGGAGGAAGAAAGCAGGCTACAGTACCTACAAGAAGTAAAGGAAAGCATCCCAAAGGATGAACCAAAAATAGTAGAAGAGGAATGGGGTAGATTCAAGGGAACATTCGTAAGGTGCGGCGGAAGCAATATGTAGGAGGACAGGCAACAAAAAGATATGGAAAGAAACACCTTGGTAGAATGATAAAACAAAGGATATAGTACAGAAGAAGGATAGAGCCTTTAGGGTATGGTTCCAGAAGAGAACAGTAGAGACAAGAGAAGAGTATCAGGCAAGCAAGAAAGAAGCAAAAAGAGTGGTGGCCGAGGAAAGAAGAGAGTGGATGGAACAGTGGACCAGAATGATGGAGGAGGATAGTGAAGATTCCAAAAAAAGGTGTTATATGGAATGATTAAAAGTAAGAGGAAGAACGGTATGACAGATTATGCTCGAATGGTGAACAAAAGTGGACAAGATATACAGAATAAGGAGGAACTCAAGAATATGTGGAAGGAGTATTCTGAAGAACACCTGAACCTGAATGGAGACCTGGATGATGAGGAACAGGCCAAGGAGAGAAAAAAGAGGAGAAACAACAAATAAAAAAAGACCTTACATGGGGAGAAGTGGAAGAGGCATCAGGCAAGATAAAGGGATGGAAGTCACCAGGTCTCGATGAGCTAAGTTTAGAGATGGTGAGAGCAGCAGGAGAGGTGGGGGTATAATGGCTATATCGAGTAATGAAACTTGTGTGGAGACAGATGATGATCCCAGAAGACGTGGAAGAAGGGAATAATTGTCCTGATCTTTAAGAAGGCAAATAGAAAAGAGTGCAAGAACTATCGAGGTATAACATGGATGGGTCATTGTGCAAAGATTTTTGAGAAAATTTTGGAAGCAAGAATTTGGGGGGCAAAATTAGAAGGAAGCATGAGAGAAGAGCAACATGGCTTCAGAACAGGAAGGTCCATGGTGGATCTAATTTTTGCTATAAGACAACTGCAGGAACAGCACTATGAATATGGAATAGATCTACTGATGACTTTCCTGGACATTGAAAAAGCATATGGTAGTGTGAGTAGAAGCAAAGTGTGGAAAGTCCCGGAGAACAGAGGAGTAGCAAAACATTATTTGGAGGATAAGGGAAATGTACCATGGAAGTGTGAGCTGTGTGAAAGTGGGAGGAGAGAGATCAGCTTGGATTGAACAGAGTAATGGCTTGAGGCAGGGAAGTGCACTTTCACCATTAGTTTTCATTGTAGTGATGGATGTTATAATGAGTACAGTAGCACAAGTAACTGGTGAAAGGAAGATGAAAGCTATGGTGTTCGCAGATGATCTGATGATTTGGAGCAGGGCTTCCCAACGTGGGGTCCACCGGCTTTTTCTAGGGGGACTGCGGCCACCTTTTACCAAATCGTGTAAAATAATGAGTAAAATTCTTGAATAAAAATGTGAAAATCAAATTCATCACTAATATTTTTTCATGTGAAAAATGTGAATACTTTTATTTCAGGTCGTATTTCCAAGCAGCCTTTGCGGTGCTAATTGAGAATCCATACAGTTTAGTGCCGGAGAATGCAGCTTCTCTGACTGTTTCGCAAGAATACGGGGGTTGTTTGTGCGCCGGCTCATGGCGCTAGATGCGCTGAAACCTTTTACGCATGCGCGGAGCGAGCTTTGTCGACCAATCACAGCGCTTGCTGGCATGTATGCGGCCCCAGGCATCATTAAACGTTAAACTTGCTTTGTCAGTGCACTACGTATTTCATAAGTCGATTTTTGACCTGTTTATTACTACTAACATGGATCGGTGGCTGGAGTTAGGATCATTTAAGAAGAGTGCAGTTTCTCCATCGCCTTCACAACAAGGGAAGTTTCCAGTTGAATGATGAGGGAGAACAAATACAAGAAGCTCCACAGCCAGATTTATTATGTGAAAACGCTGCAATATCCTGTGGAAGTGGAATAACCAAGAAGCGTAAGTATAACAAAAGCTATTTAGAAATGGGCTTTATGGAGACAAAGGAGGGTAAAGCTCAGTGTGTAATTTGTGCGCGAGTCCTTCCAAACAGTTCAATGGTTCCAGTTTAATTGCGCCATCATTTTGAAGGTACTCACCCAGATTTCCAGGCTAAAGACATCGATTTTTTTTCAAAAGGAAGTGTGCTGAACTAGCTGCTTCTCAGCACTACATGAAAACTCGTGCAAAAATAATCAATGAAAATTCATTAAAAGCTTCTTTCTTGGTTAGTTATCGAGTGGCAAAAACAGGCAAAGCTCATACCATTGCAGAAAATCTCATAAAGCCGTTTGTTAATGATATTGCTTATTGCATGCTAGATGAAAAGGCAGTAAAGTTTGTATCTTCGGTGCGATTATCAAACAAATGAGATGCATTGTTGACATTTCAAATGATGTGAAAGACACTCTAGTTTCTCGCATCCAACACAATTCATTTTCTCTGCAGATGACTCCACTGATGTTGCAGGATTAGCTATTTTATTGGCTTTTTTCCGTTATGAATATTCTGGATGTTTTGAGGAGGACCTCTTATTGTGCAGACCACTACCTGCCAACACAACAGGTGCTGAAATATTCCGTCAATTGGTTGATTTTTTAAGGACTAACGAAGTTTCATGGTCTAATTGCATAGATGTGTGCACAGATGGTGCAAAAGCTATGACGGGTACTACAGTCGGAGCAATCTCTCCACAGATACGCTTTAGCTACGAAACAAATGCCTGTTTTGTTCAAGAAAGTTTTAGACGGATCCATTCAAATCATTAACTACATCAAGGCTGTAGAAGTCAAGACTTTTAACAGTAGTGTGTGAAGATATGGGAAGCCTTCATCATTCCCTGCTTCTCCACTCAGAAGTGAGGTGGCTCTTACATAGGAATGCACTCTCTTGGTTGTACGAATTAAGATTGGACGTCTTAGCTTTCTTTTTGGAGCATAACACCAAATTAGACCTTATTAATGACGAAAATTGGCAGTGTAAACTTGCCTATTTGTCAGGTATTTTCTCCAAAATGAACAAAATTAATATTTAACTCCAAGGGCAAAGTGAAACAAAGGTCACTGCTATCGACAAAGTTCGAGCATTCAAGAGGAAAATCAATTTTTGGGCAGAGATTTTTGAGGATGGGGAGGTCGAGTGTTTTCCTTTTCTCGAGGAGTTTTTGAAAAACGAAACATTGGCGCTGGGGAAGAGTTTGCTTCATCAAATCTTGGAATATCTCCGAAGCTTGATGTCATCGTTGGAGCATTATTTCCCAAAAGCTGAAGATGAGAAACTGCAGAAATACGAATGGGTGGTCAACCCATTCACTGTATCCAAAAAGCCAAACATTCTATCATCAAATGAATATGAGTTGTTGATAGAAATTGCCACAGACCCTACCTTGAAATCAAGTTTTGACGCTGACGGTTACTCACACTTTTGGATCCGTTTGGATAACAAGAAATACTACCCGCTTGTTGAAAAGGCAAAACGGGTACTTCTTCCGTTTGCCACAACATACATGTGTGAAACTGGATTATCGATCTATGCTGCCCAAAGAACTAAGTACTGAAGCTGTCTAGATGCAGAAACAGACATCCGTCTCCAGTTGTCAAGAATTGAACCCAACTTTTCAAAATTTTCAGCAAAAGCACCCTCAACCATCACATTAGGACTCCATTATTATTCCTACAGGCTCATCTATAGTAAAGAAGAAAGCGTTTTTCTTCGTAGATGTTCAGTGAACATACCTGAACTCTAACTCTGTAGGAATTTTGTTTCTATCATTTACAAAATAATTATTAACTGAATTCTGTTGGCATTGATATTTTTGTCGCGAAAATTAAAATGATCTCTAAAGCTAATTTCTTTTCTTTATAATATATTCCGTCCTTTCAGTTAATATGGCCTGCCTATACTTCAATTACAATTACTTGCTATTACTCTGACAATATATTGTGGCAACTGGCAGCGAGTGTAAACAAATGAGGACTTTTCACGTGCCACCTTGTAAAAGGTAAACCACCTCTGCCAGAATTGTTTCCTTTGATGAAAAAAGTCTTATGTTCTGTGAAATGCTTTGTCGTCTTATATAGAAATAAGTGTGTCCATTTGTGTGTTTTCCTAATTTGTTTACAGTCGAGGCTGACTGCCACGATATAGTGACCAAGTAGTAGTTGAAGTTGTCAGCTGTGGCTAAACTATTGCCACGCCGCCTGCCAGTTGCCAGTTACCAACTAACAGTACACTGTTGCAACATGGCCTGCTAGCAGCCGGATATGGACTGACAGCTGCCATTCAGTGGACACGCAAAGACGTAAAAATAACTAGACTCTCCGAGCTGTTTACATTGGCACAAAAATCGATTGTGCAACTGGAAAACGGCTTTATAAAAGTGTTTACCTGACGAACCAAAAGCGGAACTGGGACATCGGCTTACGAAATCCGGTTTTGGAAACGCATGTAAACTGGGTGAATGTATTCGCACGCATTGCACAACAGATGTCACAGTAGCCCTTTAAAGGTAATTCCTTGGCCCCTTGTCTTTTGTGATGTGTTTGTATCCCGAATCATGGGTCTGCCTCTTTTCTTCACAGCCACGCGGAATGGCCGCGCAGTCTAAGGCGCAATGATGTCGAGGGTTGCGCGGCCTCTCCCTCCCTCCCTCCCTCCCTCCGTCCCTCCTCAGTGCGCGCGCGCGTTTGTGTGTTTGTGTGTTTGTGTGTTTGTGTGTGTGTGTGTTGTCCTTAGCGGAAGTGAAACTTAGGTTAATAGTGTGTAAGACTAGGGACTGATGACCTCAGCAGAGTTAAGTCCCATAGACTTTACATGCATTTGAACATTTTTCTTCTGAATGACGCTTTCTAAAACTTTGCTGGTTCGTGAACAGCAGTTTTTCCATCTCAAGGAAATTTGTTATATTAGAACTGAGAATATGTTCAAGAATTCTGCAGCAAACCAATCTTAAGAATATTGGTCTGTAATTTTGTGGGTCCGTTCTTTTAGCCTTGTTATATACAGGAATCACCTGTGCTTTCTTCCAGCAGTGTGAGACTTTGTGCTGGACAAGAGATTTGCAATAAATGCAAGTGAGGGGCTGTCTATAGAGTACTCTTTGTAAAACCAAATTGGTATCATACTGGAACTAAATGATGTCCAGGACTCATTTTGCTAACTGATGCAGACAACTGCTTATCTGCTTGTTCTAGCAAAAATACTCTCCTAGCCTTCCTGATGGATTTTTTAGCTGTAGTTAGTTAAATGATGATGGCGTCCTCTTGGGTAAAATATTCCTAAGGTAAGATAGTCTCCCATTCGAATGTCCAGGAGGGAACTGCTCAGGAGGATGTCATCAGCAAAATAAAACTGGTGATCTACGGATTGCTGCGTGTAATGTCAGATCCTGTAATCAGGCAGGTTGGTTAAAAAATTTAAAAAGGGAAATGGATAGGTTAAAGTGAGATATGTGGGTATTAGTGAAGTTCGGTGGCAGGAGGATCAAGATTTCTGGTCATGTGAATACAGGGTTATAAATACAAAATCAAATAGGGGTAATGCAGGACTAAGTTTAACAATGATAAAAAATAGGTACATGGATAAGCTACGATGAACAGCATAGTGAATGGATTATTCTAGCCAACATAGACATGAAGCCCACATCTACCACGGCAGTACAAGTTTATATGACCACTAGCTGTGTAGATGATGAAGAAAATAAGAAATGTATGACGCTGATAAAAGAAATTATTCACGTAGTTAAGGAAGAGGAAAATTTAATAGTCATGGAGGGCTGGAATTTGATAGTAGGAAAAGGAAGGGAGGGAAAAGTAGTAGGTCAATATGGGCAGGGGTATGGATAGAGGAAACCACCTGGTAGTATTTTGCACAGAGCATAACTTAATCATAGCTAACACCTGGTGTAAGAATCATGACAGAGGTTCTATACATGGAAGTGGCCTGGAGACACTGAAAGGTTCTAGATAGATTATATATTGGTAAGACAGAGATTTAGGAACCAGGATTCAAATTGTAAGACATTTCCAGGGGCAGATGTGGATTCTAATCGCAATTTGTTAGTTATGAACTGTAGACTAAAACTGAAGAAACTGCAAAAAGGTAGGAATTTAAGGAGATGGGACCTGGATAAACTGAAAGAACCAGAGGTTGTACAGGGTTTCAGGGAGAGCATAAGGGAACAATTGACAGGAATGGGGGAAAGAAATACAGTAGAAGAAGAATGGGAAGCTTTGAGGGATGAAATAGTGAAGGCAGCATAGGATCAAGTCGGTAAAAAGATGAAGGCAGTAGAAATCCTTGGGTAACAGGAGAGATATGGAATTTAATTGATGAAAGGAGAAAATATAAAAAATGTAGTAAATGAAGCTGGTGAAAAGGAATACAAACATCTCAAAAATGAGATCGACAGGAAGTGCAAAATGGCTAAGCAGGGATGGCTAGTGGAGAAATGTAAGGATGTAGAAGCATATATCACTAGGAGTAAGATAATGCCGCCTACAGGAAAATTAAAGAGACCTTTGGAGAAAAGAGAACCACCTGTATGAATATCAAATGCTCAGATGGGAAACCAGTCATAAGCAAAGAAGGAAAGGTGGCAGGAGTACATGGAGGGTCTATACAAGGGCGATTTACGTGAGGCCAAAGTTATGGAAATGAAAGAGGACGTGGATGAAGATGAAATGGGAAATGTGATACTGTGTGAAGAATTTGACAGAGCACTGAAAGACCCAAGTCGAAACAAGGCCCTGGGAGTAGACAACATTCCATTAGAGTTACTGATAGCTTTGGGAGAGCCAGCCATTACAAAACTCTCCCATCTGGTGAGCAAGATGTATGAGACAGGTGACATACATTCAGACTTGAAGAAGAATATAATAATCTCAAAGAATGCAGGTGTTGACAGGTGCGAAAATTACCAAACTGTCAGTTTAATAAGTCATGGTTGCAAAATACTAACACGATTCTTTACAAATAAAAGGAAAAACTGATAGAAGCTGACCTTGTGGAACATCAGCTTGGATTCCATAGAAATGTTGTAACATGCGAGGCAATACTGACCCTACGATTTGTCTTAGAAGATAGGATTGGGAAAGGCAATACTACGCATCTGGAATTTGTAGACTAAGTAAAAGCTTTTGACAATGTCAACTGGAATACTCCTTTTCAAATTCCAAAGATGGCAGGTGTAAAATACAGGGAGCGAAAGGCTATTTACAATTTGTACAGAAACAAGATGGTGGTCATAAGAGTCGAGGTGCATGAAAGGGAAGCAGTGGTTGACAATGGAGTGAGACAGGGTTGTAGCCTATCCTCTATCTTATTCAATCTGTATATTGAGCAAGCAGAAAAGGAAACAAAAGAAAATTTTGGAATAGGAATTAAAATCCACGGAGAAGAAATAAAAACTTTGATGTTTCCTGATGATATTGTAATTCTGTCAGAGACAGCAGCTGAACAGAATTGACAGTGTCTTGTAAGGAGGATATAAGACGAACATCAAGAAAAGCAAAATGAGGATAATGGAATGTAGTCGAAGTAAATCAGGTGATGCTCAGGGAGTTATAGGGTGCGGCAGTCAAACCTGCATTTATTATTAGTGTGCAGAAGTGTTGGAAGTAGTGGGGGGCGAGTAACCACGGTCGCCACTCTGTTCCGCAACACAAAACATTTCAGTAGCCACAGAGCAGTGGACTAAGCAACAGTGGTCGTTTGCAGTGAAAGCATTCTACCAAAGCAGTAGCTATGTAGCTGTTCAGCGTCATTTCTGGGCGAATTTTTAAATTAATCGTAATAGTCTGGTGTCTTCAGTTAATTCAATAAAAACTTGCTTGAAAACGTCTGTGAAACAACAAGGAAAAGAGGCGGCAGAGTGAAGACAGTGTGTACTCCCAAGAATGTGGAACGTGTAAGAATTGCTGTGGGAAGAAGCCCCCAGAGGTCAGCGCGTAGACAGCGTGTTGAGCTTGGAATTTCTGGCAGGACTGTCTGAAGGATTTTGAGGTTAGACTTACATCGATCGCCACCCATACATAATCAGGGTGTATACGACCTGGGACAACCGGGAAAAACCCGGGAATTTTTTCATCCGGGAGAAAACCAGGACTTTCATTGTTTTAGTTTACAGTTAAATTTTTGTAATTTTGACTCGTAAGAACCGAATCTCTAACAAAGGATATTACTGTATCCCGCTACTGCAGAATAATACTTCAACAATAAAACATAAACGAGAGAAAAAAAAACGAAAATAACTTAAATTGCATAGGAAATGCGCCATATCCAATAACTACACACAGTGCTAGTGTTCATGCACGCGTCTGCCAATTGAAAATGTGTCAAAGGCTTTAGGAAGACTATTCACTGCTTCATAACAACAAAGTGCCTCCAATGAGCGTGAAGTCCCAACTGTTAACATTGGATTCGTTTTAGAGTTACGAGCGGGCTCGTGCGCATGCGCAGTTGAGTCATGTTTGAGTAGCAGATTCTCGCACTTCTGGCTACAAGAATGTTGCTGTTTGTTGTGCAAGAAGTTGCAGCAAGCAGCTAGATGCTACCGGGGAAAGGGGACGCCAGATTCATATTCTTGAGGAAAAAATCTTGTTTCACAAAGCGCCTAGCATCCAGCGCACATTTGTCTATCGATTATTCATATGATTTTGAAACGCTTCCCTGTTGGTTTTTGAACATTTTTGAATACATTTTAAGTTGATTTCTGAATGAATCATAAGTCGACTTCTGAATGCAAGCATTGTGTATGTGATGTCTCTGTCAGAAGAATCCTCGTCGCATCTAGAAATAAACTTTCGCAGACAAAAGGGGATGGGGCTATACGAGCTGAAGGAGTAAAGCCGAACGGATGAATGGCAATCGCTGTCTTATTATGTGGTTGATTGAGTTTAGGAATGATCAGCATTGTTATAATTACTACCAAAATCCATAGATTCAGACTACCAGAATGGAAATAAACGACTGACAGGAATAACAGGTGAGAAAGATTACTTATTATCTTCTCGGTGTATCCAAGAAAACGAAATTTTGCCAGAAAATTTTTGGCCAGATCGCTACACTAGTAAGGACCAGTAGTACAGTCCCCGGCTAGCAGCCGATAAGTTCTATTCTGGAAGTAACGCGGAAAACGTTGTTCGAACACGTAATAACGCCTAACCAGAAAATAATTGCGGGATAACGAAACCCGTGATTCTGGCAGTGTTAGTGAAGTTGATCGGTGAACAAATTTTGACAGCGGCACCAATGGCTACAGAATTGGTGATGACAAGATTGTTTGTTAGAACGAGGAAGGAGAAGAAACGGGGCATCACAAAAATTATGGAAGAATAAGACGATTCCAAATTTATATAAAAATTTCGCAATACTCCTTTCGATCTCATGCTTGAGAAGCTGGTGCGTGTGAATGAAATGTGAAACTATTTCCTAACATAAAACTTTTTGCTTGTAGTAGGCCTAATAGGCATTTGATATTGGTACTTTGTGAATTATATTCTGTTGTGTTATAAAACTGGCCATTTGTGCCAAAACAGTCTCGTTTATTTGGTGTTATACAAAATTGCTGCCATATTAGAAAGGCCTATTTTGTTTTATCTGGCAGACAGTGAAAAAATAAACGTAATCAGATCGAGAAACCACACCAGTCGTGGGTATTATTTGTATTAACAGCTTTTTCAGTATTAGGTAACAATATTTCGATTTTTCATGTAGCAAATCGTTTGACGAACTTTGATGAGGTAATAGATTCTTTCGCAGAAAGGAAAGCACACCGTGTAAAGCTGTAGCAAGATTAGAGAGTAAAAATGCTAGGAGCTAAGGTTTGAAGAAATGTGTAATAGCAAGTTATTAACTAATAGGCAATAAAGGGTTCAGATTTTCTGAAGAGTTGTTGTTCTCTCGATTACAGGTAATCCCATCCGCTATTAATTGCGAGATTTTCTTAAAGAGAGGCAGGCTGTCAAACCGGCCGACTGGGAGCAGGAGAGGCACCACAGGACATTTCAATTTGCACTCTTCTGAATATAGTTTGGACGTGTGGTAGAAAAATGCTTTATGAAGAGGCGTAGCACAGCACTTTGGCATACTTAAGACCAAATAATATGTCTTACATTTCCTCGAATACATATGTTTTATGTTTCAGACTTTTCAGAAAGATGTGCGCAACAAGATGAGCATATTTTGAAAATTCGATTTTTTTTAGTATTGACCCGCTTCGCAAATGTTGTAGATCCGGGGCTGATGCACAGAGCAGTCTGAGTAATACTGTGTTTACATTTAGTGATTTTGCTATTTCCCCTTCGCTTACTCGCACGTCAAATGAAAACAAAATGGATATCTGTGGCCGGGAGCTATCAAGTGAATTAAAACACATTCACATAATTATGGAAGGCTGAAATATGTCATTAGTTTCAGATTTTATTTTATTTCAACCTTTATGCAATAATAAAGAACCAAACATGATATAATACAGTACTGGTGCTCCAAAAAAATTTACATCCAGAAAACAACACTGAAAAGCTTACTATCAGGTCGAGGTCTACTTCATTGGGAATCTGGACATACGAATGTGTCCTTTAGGTACGCACTTTAAATGTGCACATTTTAATATGGTTCACGAAATTCCGATGCTCTTGCAGTATCCTCAGATGTCTTGTCTTTTATGCCATAATGTATGATCTTTTAATATTTTACACGTACGTACATACGGGATTCATACGTCATGATAGCTACCTAAGCGCGGTGTCGCCTGTTATCTGCGCTCTCTGGCAACTGCTGAAACCAACATATTTCTAACAGGTGGAAAATATTGCGAATAGTGGTTTGAAAAGCATTACTTTCAAAGTAAATATCCTTTTACCTAAGTTGAACTATGTGCAAAAATGTACCATGAATTTATTAAACCACAGAGCGTTTGAGTTCATTTAAAAATCAACTCTTTGATGACGAGCCATTTAGAAGAATTTCAAACCCTGAAGATGAGACATTTATGTCATTATTTAAAATTTTGCCAGCACATTTGTGTGATATATTTTAAAGTGTAACACGCGCAAAAAAGATCAACAGTATATGCGAAAGCTTAGCTTCTCTAGCAGCTTGAGGCCAGTATTATATGTGAAAGCTTTTCTTTTCTTGTGGCAACACTATGTATATTAATTTAAACTATTAACTTTCCCTGTTTGTGTGTTCGTGCTACTTAACAGTGATGCTGCTGTTGGCTGACTACATCACGTGTCCTATGCTCTGAATATCCGCTGTCATTGGCTGGCGAGATCACGTGACATGAGCTACGAACGGCTTACAAAAGCGCATAGAAATCTCGATTTCAATGATTTGGAAAATAACATGCGGTGTTTGGTGGAATTCCAATGTATACTTTCGTAATACGAAAATACGCAGCGTACATGTTGCTGCACATCAAAGATATTTCCAAAACGTGTCTTTTTTCCCTGAGTTTCGTTTTCTAAAGTGCCGGGAAATAGTACGGCCGTGTATAAAACCATAACCATTCAAAGGATAGATAAGGAAAAATATACTGTCACCCGGAAGAACATGTTTTTAACCAGGAAATCCGGGAATTTTTTTTCCTTGTCAACGTATACACCATGAAAATCCAAGTGGTTAACACTTTGAATTATGACGACTTTGTGGACAGCATTTCTGTGAAAGTCTTTTGCAAATGATTGAAGAAAACAAGGAGCTTGTTCACAAACTCTGGATGAGTGACGAGTCACATTTTCACCTCAATGGATATGTAAACAAACAGAACTTTAGATATTGGATTGATCAAAACCCTCACCAACTCCATGAAAAACCCCTGCACTCGACCAATGTAACAGTTTGGTGTGCAATGTCCTCATCGGGAATAACAGACCTTTACTTTTTGAGAACGAAAGAGAGCAATTTGTTACCGTCAATGCTTAGCACTATTCGACAATGTTAAGGACAATCTTCATACCTCAGCTTTGTCAATATACAGTGAATGCTTATTTCAACAAGATGGAGCTACAAGTCACAAAGCCCACGTGAGCATTAATGTCCTCAATGAAGTTTTTCCTAACTGGGTGATTTCCAAGAATGGAGTGATGGCTTGCCCCTCCCCTGTTCACCCGACATTACAGCTCGTGATTTTTTTGTTATGGGGTTAACTTAATAGCAAAGTGTACATAGAAAGACCTCATAATGTTGGTGATGTCAAAGCAAGAATCCGGCTGGAAATTGAGAGAATTCCTCAGGGTATGCTCCTTCATGTGATGGACAGCTTTGTACGAGGTGCATTAAAGTTCTAAGGCCTCCAATTTTTTTTCTCCGGACTGGAAAGAGATAGAAACATGCGCATTGTTTTAAAATGAGGCCGCGTTCATTGTCAATACTTCCCAGAGATGGCAGCACCGTACGGCAGATGGAATTTTACCGCCAGCGGCGAGAATGAGAACTGTTATAAATACTTAAAATGGCGACGTTTTCCTTACTTGAACAGCGTGCAATCATTCGTTTTCTGAATTTGCATGGTGTGAAACCAATTGAAATTCATCAACAGTTGAAGGAGACATGTGGTGATGGAGTTATGGATGTGTCAAAAGTGCGTTCGTGCGTGTGAAAGTTTAATGAAGGCAGAACGTTGTGTGACAACAAACCGAAACATCCTCGGGCTCGCACAAGCCGGTCTGACGACATGATCGAGAAAGTGGAGAGAATTGTTTTGGGGGATCGCCGAATGACTGCTGCATGACGACCTGAAAATGCGAAAAATGTCATCCAGGTGGGTGCCACGAATGCTGACGGACGACCACATGGCTGCCCGTGTGGCATGTTGCCAAGCAATGTTGACGTGCAACGACAGCATGAATGGGACTTTCTTTTCGTCGGTTGTGACAATCGATGAGACGTGGATGCCATTTTTCAATCCAGAAACAAAGCGCCACTCAGCTCAAAGGAAGCACACAGATTCACCGCAACCAAAAAAATTTCGGGCAACCGCCAGTGCTGAAAAAATGATGGTGTCCATGTTCTGGGACAGCGAGGGCGTAATCCTTATCCATTGCATTCCAAAGGGCACTACGGTAACAGGTGCATCCTACGAAAATGTGTTGAACAAATTCCTTCCTGCACTGCAATAAAAACGTCCGGGAAGGGCTGCGCGTGTGCTGTTTCACCAAGACAACGCACCCGCACGTCGAGCTAACGTTACTCAACAGTTTCTTCGTGATAACAACTTTGAAGTGATTCCTCATGCTCCCTACTCACCTGACCTGGCTCCTAGTGACTTTAGACTTTTTCCAACAATGAAAGACACTCTCCGTGGCTGCACATTCACCAGCCGTGCTGCTATTGCATCAGCGATTTTCCAGTGGTCAAAACAGACTCCTAAAAAAGCCTTCGCCGCTGCCATGGAATCATGGAGTAAGCGTTGTGAAAAATGTGTACGTCTGCAGGGCGATTACGTCGAGAAGTAACGCCAGTTTCATCGATTTCGGGTGAGTAGTTAATTAGAAAAAAAATCGGAGGCCTTAGAACTTGAATGCACCTCGCAAATCGCGAGAATACTGTGATCGAGAAGGACGACATCTTGCTGATGTTCTTTTCAAACAACGAAAAAAAAAATGTGTTGATGTGCCTTAAATGCTTTTTAACGTAGAATAAGATTGTGTTGTTGTTGTGGACTTCAGTCCTGAGACTGGTTTGATGCAGCTCTCCATGCTACTCTATCCTGTGCAAGCTTCTTCATCTCCCAGTACCTACTGCAACCTATATCCTTTTGAATCTGCTTAGTGTATTCATCTCTTCGTCCCCCTCTACGATTTTTACCTTCCACGCTGCCCTCCAATACTAAGTTGGTGATCCCTTGATACCTCAGAACATGTCCTACCAACCGATCCCTTCTTCTAGTCAAGTTGTGCCACAAACTTCTCTTCTCCCCAATCCTATTCAATACCTCCTCATTAGTTATGTGATCTACCCATCTAATCTTCATCATTCTTCTGTAGCACCACATTTCGAAAGCTTCTATTCTCTTCTCGTGTAAACTATTTATTGTCCATGTTTCACTTCCATACATGGCCACACTCCATACAAATACTTTCAGAAATGACTTCCTGACACTTAAATCTATATTCGATGTTAACAAATTTCTCTTCTTCAGAAACGCTTTGCTTGCCATTGCCAGTCTACATTGTATATCCTCTCTACTTCGACCATCATCAGTTATTTTAAGTGTCTCATTTCCTAATCTAATTCCCTGAGCATCACCCGACTTAATTGGACTACATTCCATTATCCTCGTTTTGATTCTGTTGATGTTCATCTTATATCCTCCTTTCAAAACACTATCCATTCCGTTCAACTGCTCTTCCAAGTCCTTTGCTGTCTCTGACAGAATTACAATGTCATCGGCAAACCTCAAAGTTTTTATTTCTTCTCCATGGATTTTAATACCTACTCCGAATTTTTCTTTTGTTTCCTTCACTGCTTGCTCAATATAAAGATTGAATACAATCGGGGATAGGCTACAACCCTGTCTCACTCCCTTCACAACCACTGCTTCCCTTTCATGTCCCTCGACTCTTATAACTGCCATCTGGTTTCTGTACAAATTGTAAATAACCTTTTGCTCCCTGTATTTTACCCCTGCCACCTTCAGAATTTGAAAGAGAGTATTCCAATCAACATTGTCAAAAGCTTTCTCTAAGTCTAAAAATGCTAGAAACGTTGGTTTGCCTTTCCTTAATCTAGCTTCCAAGATAAGTCGCAGGGTCAGTATTGCATCACGTGTTCCAATATTTCTACGGAATCCAGACTGATCTTCCCCGAGGTCGGCTTCTACTAGTTTTTCCATTCGTCTGTAAAGAATTCGCGTTAGTATTTTGCAGCTGTGGCTTATTAACCTGATTGTTCGGTAATTTTCACAACTGTCAATACCTGCTATCTTTGGGATTGGAATTATTATATTCTTCTTGAAGCCTGAGGGTATTTCGCCTGACTCATACATCTTGCTCACCAGATGGTAGAGTTTCGTCAGGACTGGCTCTCCCAGGGCCTTCTTCCGACTCAGGTCTTTCAGTGCTCTGTCAAATTCTTCACGCAGTATCGTATCTCCCATTTCATCTTCATCTACATCCTCTTCCATTTCCATAATATTGTCCTCAAGTACATCGCCCTTGTATAGACCCTCTATATACTCCTTCCGCCTTTCTGCTTTCCCTTCTTTGCTTAGAACTGGGTTTCCATCTGAGCTCTTGATATTCATATTTTATTCATACAATAAGATTGTATGAATAAAATTTTGATATCTGCATCCGTGTTTATTTTGCACTGATTTAAAAAATGCACGTTTGACTGTCTCACCCTGTAGATTAGGAAATGAGACACTGAGAGTAGTAGATTAGTTTTGCTATTTGGTGAGCAAAATAACTGATGATGGTCGAAGCGAAGTAGAGAAGATATAAAATGTAGACTGGCTCTGGCAAGGAAAGCGTTTCTGAAGAAGAGAAATTTGTTAACATCGAGTATGGATTTAAGTGTCAGGAAGTTTTTTTACGAAAGTATTTGTATGGAGTGTAACCATGTGTGGACGTGAAACATGGAAGATAACTAGTTTAGACAAGAAGAGAATAGATGGTTTTGAAATGTGGTGCTACAGAAGAATGCTGAAGATTAGATGGGTAGATCACGTAAGTTATGAGGCAGTACTGAATAAAGTTGGAGAGAAGAGGAATTTGTTGCACAACTTGACTAGGGGGGGATTGGTTGGTAGAACACGTTATGAGGCATAAAGGGATCACCAATTTAGTATTGGAGGGCAATGTGGAGGGTAAAAATCGTAGAGGGAAACCAAGAGATGAATACACTAAGCAGATTCAGGAGGATGTAGGTTGCAGTAGTTCTTCGAAGATGAAGATGCTTGCACAGGACAGAGCATCATGGAGACCTGCATCAAACCAGTCTCTGGACCACAACAACAACAGTCATTGTCACTATGATGACATTATAATCACACATGCCTATCTCTTTCCTGAATCATCGATAAAGTGAGGCATGTTTTCAATCTACAAGGTATAAAATATTTCCATTTTGTATGGGCTGTTGAACTAGTTGCTCAAGACAGTTTTTGGAAAATGCATGCGAAAGTGTTTCACAAGATTGCATGCCTGCACCACCTGCATTGTATCCATAGATGTCCGAGTCTGTAATCAGTAGATTAAAGTCCCCTGCAACTAGAAATATAACTGTGCAATTTCTTCAGTGCAAAAATAATAGCTTTTCGATATGACTGTAATTTTAGTTCACATGCATTAACGTCTTGGAAGGAAATGCTATTGGGTGCTGTACTCCATTGACTTTTTCAGCAAGAACTGTCCCCAGCCCCTAGTCAGACATATCTTTTTACACTAGTATGGTGTGGAAGAATCAGATGCCATATGGAATGTTGAGTGGAGTAGTTCCTGTTTCACGTCCTGAGAAGTCTTCTCACAACTGGAAGACCATTGCCACTTAATATCACTGTGGAGAAAATGATACAATGATTCAGCAATACCTGCCACATGAGGAATGAACTTTCTGTAATAATGCAGTTGGCTGAACACGGATTTAATTGCTTGGAATCTCTGGAGGCTGTTAGTTTCTTAGTGGCCTCAACATTCTGCAGAATTTTAAATGTATATGAAAGCAAGTCCCAGATATTTCACGTGCAATGCGAAGAAAAAATTTTCCTTATTGCATTTCAAATTAGCTCATTGTATCTCAATGAGCTAGGAGTCCCAATTACTTACTAGATCCTGTGCATTTTTAATAGTGACGACGATATCATATAAATAGTTTGTTACCTGCGGAATGTGCCATGTGAGGTGTTCCAAACAGGGTTGGAAGATGACTGGTGCTCTAGTGGTTATGAAAGGCAGACAGTTATACCAAGGAGATTTGTGCTTTAATGTTGGTGATGCTGGTTGATGGACTTGAGAAAACTGAGGCATATTTTGAGAAAAGATCATTCAAGTAGGAGCTTGGAACAAATGTTTACTCGTTGAACCGAGGATTTGCAAGCCAAGGGCATTGAACAAATCCAATTGCAATTTTTTTGTGGCCTACACGAGTCAGCAATGAGGTTATGGGCTGTCAGAGAGGCTGCCTTGTACTGAACCCAGATGCTTAACTAGAGCCTTTGATGTGTCAGTACTATAGCTCTTCAGCTGGTCTAATTAAATGTGTGGGGGAAGGGCCACAGGTAGCAGTACATGGTTGAAGATCCAATATCAATTTGAAAAAGAGTTGAGGTGGTGTTGGTCACTTCCAGTGTCAATGACTTATACCAGAGATAGGAAGAATGGCCTGGACATGGAGGACATTAGAACCATATGCAAGCAGTGTTGTCTGAATCAGATAGTCATCTTCACAGCTGATTGCCACACTTTAGCTTTCTGTTCTTTTTTGAACAGGCCGTGCATTTCACCCTGTGAAAGCAGCAATACCAATGCAGATTATTACAAAACAATAACTACATGATGATAATTGAACAATTACTACATGATAATTGCTGGGGGCATTGTTTACCCATGGGGTCTATGCCCTAGGGAGGCATGGTCATTGAGCAAGGTGGCGCAGTGGTTAGCGCACTGGACTCGCATTCGGGGCCTTCCTGATTTAGGTTTTCTGTGATTTCCCTAAATCGCCTCAGGCAAATGCGAGGATGGTTTGGGCACAGCAGACTTCCTTCCCTATCTGATGAGACCAAGGACCTCTAGTTTAGTCTCCCCCCTCCCCCCCCCCCCCCCCCCCCCCCAAATCAACCTAAGCATGGTCAGTGGTTGTTCCTGCAGAGTTACTAAGTACCTGACTGACTGTTCAAATGCGCTGGTGAGGGAAGGCACATAGCTAAAGAAGGATCGTTGATCTGTAAGTGGTCATAATGAAGTCTTTCATCTTGACAGTGAACCATGATCATAGCCCTAACCAACGCTTCTTTGTATGACTGCTTGCACTGAGGGTTAGAACACTTGAAATGGCAGTGTCTTCAAAGGCCTTGCAACTGAGCTAAACTGTCTGTTTTGACTCTAGATTTTTGTCAAAAGCCTGGAATGCAGAGGGTACCATCTGAAGTCCCTTCACCAATGAATTGATGCGAGACAACTGTGCTGAGATTTCTGGTGGTGTGGTGGTGATGGAAGGCATCCATAACATCAACTCTTGAGCCTGTTGCATATTTGGAAGATGCAGTAGGACTTGAGTGATAACGTCCATAGATGTAGACACCCTGGAACAAAGAACAAATGTTAGTCTGCCAGAAGTGTGGAAGCCACACAAAATAACACATCCTACCTGGGGCGACCACAAGCGTGAAAACTGAGGTCCCATAAATAAACCTCATCACCATTTGAAGTGGTCCAAGCCAGCTGTGGCACAGAGAAACTCAAGACCAGGCAAACAGTGTAAACCATGTCTATTAAAATTAACTTCAGTTCTTCGGAGCATAGGTGCACAACATAGATAACAATTGACAATTAAGTCTCTGTTTTGAAGTGGAAAAGCAATGTATCTTTGATGTACTGTTAGCCACAGAAAACCCAATCATAGTTTAGAGTCAGTATGTTGGTACATGAGGAACAGAATGCCTAGTTATACAAAAAACACTGCATCATGCCAAAATACCAAGTCCAGGAGTTCCACAGAGGCAAAGTCCTTGACATAGCAAGAAAATGGCAGCTGACTGCTCCATATCGCAGTGGAGGAGAAGATTCACAGTAAGTGGGCTGGCATTAGGTGCCAGATCGCAGAATGACTCCAGGAGACCTCCTGATTATGGACCTGCAGCACTGATCGGCATAATTGCCCAGAGTGCTCATCCATGAAGAACTGGCTTTCTTTAGCCATGCACTGACATTGACCCTGTGGATGTGATTAGGTCCTTGCTGACTGCACATTCTCATGTCGATACCACTGCCTGTGACGCGTGGTACAGGCCACCTGCAATACAATGCTGTTATGCACAGGGGCTTCATGTTACAAAGTGCACAGTTCTTCCTAAATACATTGCGAAGTGTCACTGTAAGAACGATTACCTGTAAGAGTTTCATTCACAGTCCATGAAAATACATCGATCTCTTAGGAAAAAAATCCAGTTCATTGTCTTTTGACCTACTGCTGTTACAACTTACATTGTACTCCACATGGCTGCATAGGATTTTCAACAGATCAAACATCTACATCTACATCTACATTTATACTCCACAAGCCACCCAACGGTGCGTGGCGGAGGGCACTTTACGTGCCACGCTACAGCTTTTCATGATCATAATTAACATGATACTAGATGCTTTGAGATCAGACGACATTGATGGTTAAGACAACTTGATTGCTGCTCATACTACTGTAGCATGGTTTTTGTCTTATAACACAGTCAGTTGTTTGGCTCTTGTGCAGAGAAATGTGCTATAACAATTCATAAAAAATGTGGTCGTTGTGGTGTAGTTATAAAGCGCTAGTGGTAGTTATAGTTGTGCATCCATTCCATAGATTCAAACAGTAGACCCCCTGGTGAATTCATCATGGTAGCACCAGTAGGTTGATACTACAGTTTCAAGTATGTCACCAGATACCTGTAGTAGTAGTAGTAGTAGTAGTAGTAGTAGTCGATTAACCATAGATTCTCGTCTAGCTGTACACTGCACACATTTTTGATGGATGAATATTATTCTTCAACTAACTGATTTTTGCTGTAGAAATTACTTGCTGCAATGGAAATTTGATGCTGATGCAGATGAAGTGTTAAACTCAATCATCCTTTGTATAAACAGAAAGCAATATGATGGTCAAACAAGCATTATGTTTTGAAGTGATTTTTAGGGATCCCTCGCTAAAAGTGTTCTATGTTACACATGAGGCATCTAAAATTTCCAGTGGATTTCTAAATGACTGACAGCTGAGGCATCTGGACGTGTGAGCAATACGCTAAAGCTTTTCGTGATCATAATCAACTGGTGGGGTAGTGGCACTTCTCTTTATGAACTTACAACTTTCAAATGCTGATATAATGTCTTCAACAAGTGTGATTGTGCAGATCTTTTGCTGGTCAAGACACCAGTGCCAGGAGATATGATGTAAAATGACTCTCATCTGGAAATTTACAAGTCTGATTGATCATAGGCCATTTAGATGTGTTTGACTGTAGTGAAATAGTTCAGTAATTTTTCAGCTTAGAATTATCAAGGTCGTGGGAAGTGTTATTTCATAAAGGCTATTCTAAACTATTTTGGATGAAATTTCAGCTTTGAATATTTAATAACGTGAAATGGAAATATGGCAGGAAATTGAACAGTTCATGTGCTGCGCAGTGGAGACTACATAACACTTTACCCAATACATCTACATATTACAGCAAAATTTGTGACAAATTATCCCATGTTTCATCAAAAGTTATAACAAAATGCCTAATGTTACACCAAAAACTGTAAGAAATTTCTCCATGTTACAGCGAAGTTCTAACAAATTGCCCGATGTTTCAGTAAAAATTGTAATAAAATGCCGCATGTCACAGCAAAAGTGAAATTGAAAAAAAAATTCCCCACGGTACAGTAAAAACATAACAAAGCTTCCCATGATACTCGTACATAAAAAGTTGTAACAAATTACGCAACATATCACAATCGCACAACAAAATTCACTGAATGTATGGAAACAGTAGATTTCCATGAGAGCCTTAGGCCAAACCACAGAACTACCACAGCAGTTGGTACAAGTTCTGCACACTCGTGCACAAATTGTGCTGATATGCAAGCTATTAATAGCTGTAATGTCATAGGTTTAAGAATGTTCAATGCTGTTGCCAAATACCTCTTAGACATATCCTAAATCATTTTCCCTGAGGTCACATGGTTTAACGGGTATATGATGTATTTACAGCTCATAAACATTCCATAGCTGATCATTCTGCTTGGATGTCAGATTTCACTTGTTTTATTGAGTTCTTGTCACAGTGAAAGTAGGTGACTTGTGCTCAGTATAGAATCCAAGATGATCAATAAGTTTGAAATCCAAGAAGGCGATCCGGTATGGCAAATCTATGATGATGTTATAATTCAGGACATGACTGCTAACGTCAGAATCCAAAATGGCGATGGAAGGTGGTGGATGACAGGATACAGGCACAGTCTGCATCATTCACTGTCTGTGGCCCTGAAGCTGCCTACCTCCACCAGTCATCCTCAGCATTGAGGCTGCCAGCTGGTGGACTCAACACTTCTGCTCTGTGCACTGTAGTGAAATGTTCATCGTCATGAAGCATCATCAGAGATCTGTCGCTTCCAGGCGGAAAAACTGAATCACACAGCTGGATGTAAGTACTAACCCATTCCTCTCTCAGTTTTTATTATTACTATTATTCATTATGTGAATATGCATAAAAATTATTTAACATTATTCTGATGTATTTGATACAAATGTTCTTCATTGTGTTGAGTGAAGTAGAAATTAGAAAAATAAATGAATAACTTAGTTTAATTTAGAAGGGTTTAACATTGGCGAACATTGGGTATAACAGCAGAGGCAATGACCGTGAAGTCAGCACGTTCAGGAGAAGCCATCGCCCTCCCCACATAAGCGGAAGCTGACGATTCAGCCATCAGGGCATCGCCGACCGGCTCACGTGTTTCTCAGTTGTCACATGTGATCAAAGGCCCTCGCCAATATTCCAAGAGCCAATGACCGACGTTAAGAAGATTGTTCGAGAAGTTTTTCAACGTTGCATGTTCGAGAAGTTTTTCAACGTGGCAGAAGAGGCAATGACCGTGAAGTCGTTCACCTCCAGTGAACTGAAGTAAATAAATACGCGAGACGCAGTGGGCCAAACAGAGTAGTTTTCAGTTCCAGTACAGTTCAGTCGGTGCTGAAGACCGTCATGCAGGAAGAGACTACATCGTACACAGAAGCACCAAGACCGCCACTGTAATGGAATAGCAAGCAGCAGCCACGCCACCAGAAGACAGAAGTTAGAAGGTACCCGGGTGACTCGTGAGGACGGGAAGGAGACGGCCTCACATCAGCAGTCACCTGTGAGCTGGTGATGAAGATCTGACAGCCGAAGACTGGCAAGCTGGCGTCCGTTGTTCGAGTCCGGGACACTGGCCTTCCCCCGCCGTATCGCTGCGCTGGCCGACGCACAACACTGACATACGCGGCCGCATAGAGAAGAGAAACACTGGGACGCCACATCTATGGTATCACCATCCGATTCACGACTTCGTTCTCAATAATTAAACGGGCCGCTTCACGATGCGCATCTCCAGTCAACTGGGTGAGACGGTAACACGAGATACACACTGCCAGGCGTAATCAGACGCCGCCGCTGCCGCAGCAGAAGGCTTCGCAAACGACACAGCTGCCGCTCTCCCAGCCAGATCAATCCAGTAAGGAAACCATTGTACAAAACTTTTGATAAAAGTTATCTTATGTAAAAATGCCGTTTCATTCTACCTCATACCCGAGCCAAGGAAGAACCCACCTTGCCCACATGTTGTTAAGCCGGCCGAAGTGGCCGTGCGGTTAAAGGCGCTGCAGTCTGGAACCGCAAGACCGCTAAGGTCGCAGGTTCGAATCCTGCCTCGGGCATGGATGTTTGTGATGTCCTTAGGTTAGTTAGGTTTAACTAGTTCTAAGTTCTAGGGGACTAATGACCTCAGCAGTTGAGTCCCATAGTGCTCAGAGCCATTTGAACCACATGTTGTTAAGAGAGAAAAAGTAATTCATTTAGTGTTTTTCACCCTGTCATAGTGCTTTAAAATCAAATGCCCTTTGCAGTAATGCTCATCCTGACAATTGACTAGCATCAAAAACGAGAAAACCCAGTTACAATTGTTAATATATAGATTTTTGTACTTTGTGAAGTGTGGGAAATAAATCACTATCATTAAAGCATTGCCACTCTGTTTTTCCACATCAACCCTATTTATCACTCTCCAATATTTCCAAAATAGCTGTTTTTATATGCTTTAAATTCAGCTTGTATTGCACGCTAACTAATTGGAGCACTGACTTAGGCCTGTCATCTGCAAATTCAGCTTGTTTGGAATGTCTGTCTAGGAGTAATACTAGCTGACTCATACAGACACTTTTCTAACTTTCCTCCTTATCATGAACTTTATGTTCCAACACACTTGACATCATCAGGGCGTTTAAAATATGTTCACCATTCATTAAGTGTGTACAGGTGACCTGTAGTGCAGCGTAGAAGCTGCACAGATTCATATCACTTGGACACTTTTAAATATGTACACCATGTTTGGTCTTGAGTTGTTAACTTCGTCATATCAGCTTCCAAACATGTCCATGTGGATGCATTGTCATTGCTGAAAATGGTTCAAATGGCTCTGAGCACTATGGGACTTAACATCCGAGGTCATCAGTCCCCTAGAACTTGGAACTACTTAAACCTAACCAACCTAAGGACATCACATATATCCATGCTCAAGGCAGGATTCGAACCTGCGACCGTAGCGGTCGTGCGGTTCCAGACTGAAGCGCCTGAAAATGGTCATGCAATCCTTGATTTAGTTCAGATTGCCTCACAGTTGATCCTGCTCCACATCACAAAACTGCGCATTTGTGCATTGCCATACATATATATATATTTCTACTGTAACTTCAAAGTCTATACAGTTACTAAACCAACATTAACTTGCTTGGATTCATTGGCAGTCAACTGATAAATAGTGTTGATCAACAGCATTCTGAAACAGCTTAGCTGAGGCTCAGTGAGTGATGCAAACATTGGATATAGTGGAAACTTAGTCTGCAAACAATCCTGTGTCCTGCTCCTATATAACATACGTCAACTAAAGTTTTGCATCAGCCCCTGTATGCTGTGCAAGTGTGTTGCTATTGCGACTGCTCCTGCACTGCTCAGGTCACCCCAACATTGTTTGTAAACACACACTTTTACCATGAGCGCTACCTATGGTAGAACGCCACACTCAAATGGACTGCAGCATTTAATCTGAAAGTAAATCACTATTAGGGATGCATTAGTGATGATGTATATTGGTAGGTGAGGAGACCATACAATGTCCTGAATGAGGATCATCTTTAACTTCCTCCCAACCTTTTTTAAACCATTTGAACCACACGTAACACCGAGTACGATTTAAGCACTGATCACTGTAGACTTCCTGCTTGATTTGGTGTGTCTCTGTAAAAGTTTTCTTGAGTTTCATGCAATATGTAAGGCAGACGGGTTGCTCCTCTGTCTCTGTCATCTCGAAATCCGCAAACTGTGCGACCCAGCGTTCTACTCAACTCAGCACTGAAAAATAACTAACATACATACAACAATGAAGCTTCCGGCAGCTATACAGTAAACACAGGCATGTACACGGATGCCAACGGCATTTCGGTCCAACACACCATTGGCGCAAAATTATGAATGTTCCGGGATTTTTTTAACAGACCACATGTTTCGTGATACTCAGTATCTTGACCAGCAAAAGATCTGCTGCACAATCGCACATGTTGAGGGAGTTATATCGGCATTTGCCAGAAAATTATTGAGAAATCCTATGCAACCTTGTAAGTTCATAAAAAGAAGTTCCACTGCCCATCCGATTATGACCATGAAAACCTTTCGCATGTTGCTCACACGTCTAGATTCCTCAGCTGTCAGCCATTTAGAAATCCGCTCAAATTGTTCGATGCCTTATGTGTAACATAAAACACTTGCAATTTTACTGAGGGATCCCTAAAATATCACTTCAAAACCTAATGCTCACATGAACATTAGATAGCTTTCTGTGTACACGAAAGATGATTGGAGTTTAACGTTTCGTCTGCATCAATATCAAATGTCCATCTACAGCAAAAATCAGTTAGTTGAAGAATAATACAGTCATCCATCAAAAATGTGTGCAGTGTGTACAGCTAGATGAGAATCAATGGTGACATACTTGAATCTGTAGCTTGCTGAATTCGCCAGGGGTTCTACTGTTTGAAACTATGGAACGAATGTACAACTATAACTACTATTAGCACCCTATAACTGCGCCACAACGACCACATATTTTATGAATTTCTGTAGCACATTTCTCTGCAAAAGTGTCAAATAATTGACTGTGCTATAAGACGCAAATCTTGCTACAGTGGTATGAGGGAGCAATCATGTTGATATCTTAACCATCAAATTCGTCTGATCTGAAAGTAATTGCGACACTATTAGATGTCAGTTCAGCATCCGCAATTTGTGGGAGATGTGTAAACATGTAATGTCAGATGCCTCTTGAAATCTGGAAGAATCCGTTGTATCACTTTTGATCTATCGAAAATTCTAAGCAGCCGTGTGCGGCGCAGTGTATGTTGTAACAGCATTTGCTCAAGACGCTGAGCTGGATTTTTTTTCCATACAAATAGGTGCATTTTCATTGACTTTGAATGTAAGTAATACTGGAAATAATTCTTCAGTTATATTCACAGTGGTATTTAGGAAAGAACGGTGCATTTTATAACACGAATCAGACTTGATGTTGGTGATAATTTATTGTAGAGGGAACATCCAGAACCTTTATGCAGCCGAATATTGACATTCTTATATGGAGTTACACTGCATGTTCTCTGTCATTTATGTCCATGTATGTTGTGTTGAAAACATCAGGTGGCTATAAAACAGTTAAAATTTAGACCTTCTGGACTTCCCTGTTGGTGGTTTATGTTTTCATGATGACGACGTGAATGGTGTGTTTTGTTAAATTTTTTTTAGATGTGGTTGACTGATCTTGTGTTTGCAGGTTTCTATACATTCGATGCACTTTGCTCACACTATTTTGACATCTAGCGTAGTTGCCTTGTTAAAGTGCTCTGAGCTGTAGTTTTAGGTGTGCCACTGTAACTTTCTAAAAATGGTTCAAATGGCTCTGAGCACTATGGGACTCAACTGCTGAGGTCATTAGTCCCCTAGAACTTAGAACTAGTTAAACCTAACTAACCTAAGGACATCACAAACATCCATGCCCGAGGCAGGATTCGAACCTGCGACGTAGCGGTCTTGCGGTTCCAGACTGCAGCGCCTTTAACCGCACGGCCACTTCGGCCGGCTGTAACTTTCTATCTCAAAATAGCATATTAGTGCATACTCTACAAACCGACATACAGCTCATAGTGTAAGGCGCTTTGCATCGCTGATAGTCATTCACACTGTTTTTCCAGTCGCAAGTGGAGTGACGAGGTAACGACTATGTGCTTCTGTATTAGTCCTGTTTTCTCCTGTCTTAGTGGTCCTCACAGAATGCGTACATTTACGGTCTTAAATCGTATGTGTTTCTGGATTTTAGTATTAACGATAAAGTGCCCTGGTCAGTTGTCTTTGGCCTTCTCTCTCATAGCACAGCTGGTGTCCAACAACACTGTCATTAGAATTTGCCAAAAAACTTATCAAACCATCAAGTAACGATACTTTAGCGAGGGGAAAACGATTGTATGCTTTTGGGCGAGTTTTGAATGCTCCTGTCTTCAAGTTCCTCACATGTGATGTGAACTGTTTTCTGCTGCCTGTCGCAACTGTATATCCTGTAAACTTTCACATTAATATGAAGCTGGTTTCTGTACAGATATCATTGGTGATCTTGCAGCTGCCGAAGAACGAAGTCATAATGAAATCTAGACCTTTCGCTGCTAACAGGCGTTGATAAATATCAACGGGGACAGTTGAAAAATGTGTGCCCCTACCGCGACTCGAACCCGGGATCTCTTGCTTACATGGCAGACGCTCTATCCGTCTTTTTTTCCTGATCTCATTTTGTTCGTAATTGTTCGCTGGATATGTTCGGGGCGGACGCCCCATGACACCTGTTGTAGTTCATCGTTGATCCATTCACTCAGTTATTATTATTATTATTATTACAGAGGGCAGCTAACCCTCTGATCGAACACGCGTCTGAGCCACTGAGGGTACAGAGGATAGTGCGACTGCAGGGACTTATCTCTGGCACGCTCCCCGTGAGACCCACATCTCCAACTTTACTGTCCACACACTACATATGTAGTGCCCCTGCCCACTAAACTCATTACTCGCGGCAGTCAATCTACCGATTCCCGTTGATATTTATCAACGCCTGTAAGCAGCTAAAGGTCTAGATTTCATTATAACTGCATTTTACATCAATGTTCCACAATGAGAATGCCAGTGTGTCTAACTGGAGTGGTTACACTGCTGGTAGATAGGCTCTCGAAGGGCATCACTGCTGATAGCCACTGGCCACCAGTACTCTGGGTGGACTTCGCTGTACTGACAGCGTCATCCCACGCTAAACGAACGTTTGGGGGCTCTCTCCACGTGCCGTCTCCAGACCATCCTGATAGGATGCTCCGTGTGGGCCAACATCTAACACTGATGACATTTTTTTCATGTTGAAATGCTATGCACATGAATCCTACTGAGCACTCTAATGAAAAATGTCGTTCTTTCCGTCTTCTATATTCGCGACATTTTTGGTCGTATTGATTTGATTTGTAAATTTGTATAAATATGTTTACCTCTGGAATGTTATACATATATGTCTCGTGCGTGTAAATTCAAGTGTTTTGACGCATCTGTGGGGGGCGGGAGGCGTGGTTACGAGCAAGGCAGCTCATGATAAGTTTAATAGCTGTCATACATTAATTTTTTATTGTGATTTTTAAAATAGTTGGGGTTGGTTGGGTTGTTTTGGGAGAGGAGACCAGATAGCGAGGTCATCGGTCTCATCGCATTAGGGAAGGACGGGGAAGGAATTCGGCCGTGCCCTTTCAAAGGAACCATCCCGGCATTTGCCTGGAGCGATTTTAGGGAAATCACGGAAAACCTAAATCAGGATAGCCGGACGCGGGATTGAACCGTCGTCCTCCCGAATGCGAGTCCAGTGTGCTAACCACTGCGCCACCTCGCTCGGTTTTTAAAATAAACGTTTTTAAAATAAACATACTACTCTTGTTTTGGGCTCCTGAGCCATTTGCCTAAGTCTGCAAGGGGCCAAGTGTATTAATTTTCTGCAGTACATCTTCGTAGACTTTGGTCATATGGTATTTCCTGCCATTTTTCAATCTGGATTAAAGCATAAGTGTGCTTCTTGCATTTTCTCAAATTTCCTCGCAATTTTAACTTGTGTCATATGGGCTGTGATGTCAGAGGGATTGTGGGGGTGGCTGCAGTGCCACCAGAAATCGCATACTCCACTACTGGCCATTAAAATTGCTACACTAAGAAGAAGAAATGCAGATGATAAACGGGTATTCATTGGACAAATATACTAGAACTGACATGTGATCGCATTTTCACGAATTTTGGGTGCATAGATCCTGAGAAATCAGTACCCACAACAACCACCTCTGGCCGTAATAACGGCCTTGATACGCCTGGGCATTGAGTCAAACAGAGCTTGGATGGCGTGTACATGTATAGCTGCCCATGCAGCTTCAACACAATACCACAGTTCATCAAGAATAGTGACTGGCGTATTGTGACGAGCCAGTTGCTCGGCCACCATTGACCCGACTTTTTCATTTGGTCAGAGATCTGGAGAATGTGCTGACCAGGAGAGCAGTCGAACATTTTCTGTGTCCAGGAAGGCCCGTACAGGACCTGCAACATGCGGTCGTGCATTATCCTGCTGAAATGTAGGGTTTCGCAGGGATCGAATGAAGGGTAGAGCCACAGGTCGTAACACATCTGAAATGTAACGTCCACCGTTCAAAGTGCCGTCAATGTGAACAACAGGTGACTGAGACCATACCATCACTCCGGGTGATATGCCAGTATGGTGATGACGAATACACGCTACCAATATGCGTTCACTGCGATGTCGCCAAACACGGATCGACCATCATGATGCTGTAAACAGAACCTGGATGCATCCGAAAAAACGACGTTTGACCATTCGTGCACACAGGTTCGTCGTTGAGTACACCGTCGCAGGCGCTCCTGTATGTGATGCAGCGTCAAGGGTAACTGCAGCCATGGTCTCCGAGCTGATAGTCCATGCTGCTGCAAATGTCGTCGAACTGTTTGTGCAGATGGTTGTTGTCTTGCAAACGTCCCCATCTGTTGACTCGGGGATCGAGACGTGGCTGCACGATCCGTTACAGCCATGCGGATAAGATGCCTGTCATCTCGACTGCTACCGATACGAGGCCATTGGGATCCAGCACGGCGTTGCATATTACCCTCCTGAACGCACCGATTCCATATTCTGTTAACAGTCATTGGATCTCGACCAACGCGAGCAGCAATGCCGCGATACGATAAACCGCAATGGCGATAGGCTACAATCCGACCTTTATAAACGTCGGAAACGTGATGGTACGCATTTCTCCTCCTTACACGAGGCATCACAGCAACGTTTCACCAGGCAACGCCGGTCAACTGCTGTTTCTGTGTAAGAAATCGGTTGGAAACTTTCCTCATGTCAGCACGTTGTAGGTGTCACCTTGTGTGAATGCTCTGAAAAGCTAATCATTTGCATATCACAGCATCTTCTTCCTGTCGGTGAAATTTCGCGTCTGTAGCACGTCATCTTCGTGGTGTAGCAATTTTAATGGCCAGTAGTGTAGTAGTGGAAGTAGGAATTACATTGCTGCATTTAAAATTAGGCAGTCGAATCAGCAGTACGCATCATACAGCATCCCTGCGCAGTTCACACTAGTGCGTGATATAGGAGGACTGGTTCCAGTTCTCTGATGGTGGTACCATCAGGTGACAGCAGTGGCAAAGGTGAGTTGGCTGCACTTGGCAAGATGCGAGACATGGGGCTGTTGTCGAGGTTTTACTGGCCGTGAACTTTATAATCGGCGTGTTTTGAGACTGGAGAAAGAGGTCTCTCGCAGGTGTGGTATTTGTTTTAAAGACATAAACATTCATATCCTATCACAGCACTGGTGGCAGTAATTTAAGCACAGCACAAGTGGACTTAAGCTTTGGGCAAGTTAGGTTCAAACTTAGTGTGGCAAATATTTGATTTGTGGCATCAGAGAGGTGGGATAATTGTTTAAACATGCAGGCTGCACTGTTATTAAACTTCAGGTAAGTGAACCGTAACGTGAGACAAAACAATGATTTTTTTAATTTCCCACCAATTTAAATATAGGACTGGATCCTGCTCTTAGCGCAAATGGCCTGTCAGCCATGCATGTGCACCTGTATCCCTCAAGAACACCATGTTGCACTGTGATGACATGGGGCGGGGGGGAGGGGGGGCAACCTTTCAGGGTGTGCCAGTATCTTCAGGTGCACTATTGTGGGTCACCATCTTGGATTCTGACATCATGGGCTTTACCAGTAACCTCGGCCCGCCATCTTGGTTTCTGATGTCATAGGGCTGCACATGTATGTGCAGTTCCACCATATTGGATTCTGATGTCATAGAGCTGGTGAAATGGACAACCATGCAGACTGCATCCATGTCCTTACGTCTACTGTTGTAGATTGTGATGTCATGGAGCTGGGAAAATTTGACATTCATGAGGTCTGCCATCTTGAATCGCCATCTTGGATTTTTGAATTTCACAGCAAGAGGACATTGTCCCGTCTGCGATTTTTGAATGTCATGCCAATTTATGCTTAGGAAAATGTCCTACTTCACAGTAATAACAGGAATGGAGGAAAATACTCTAGCACATTTGGACAATTTTTGAATTTTCTGCCAGTTTATACATAGGGCAACTAACTTGTGTCAAAGGATGGGGGGGGGGGGGGGGTGGAGAAACCTGACACCTTACAGATAAGTGGCGGAGGAGGTGCGGGGGGGGGGGGAGAGGAATCCGGAAATAATGCAGGCAGCACCCTAGCTATACTACTACAGCGTACACCACTGTTGGGTAAACTGACAGGAACATGATATGACAGTTATATTACATCACAGAGTCGACATCGTATGATCTATGTTAATGTTGTAATCTTAAACTACCGAAAACTTTCTTCGAACAGCTTGACAGTGAACGGAAAAAGGTATTACTCTGTACGTGAGTACCTGCTTCAGTTAGGGGGAAACGACTGTTAAAACAAGTTATTTCTGCCCAAATTTTATAGACGATAGCTCTCATCTGTCGATTTGTATGAAATGCCTTATGCACAAAATAATAGCTTCCGAAATACTAAAAAACTAAACGAATTACGTGCGGAACTCGTAAACGTCCCACCGTACCCTGTTTTACACGACACACACAAGTTTGGCACAGTCTTGGTAGGATAGTGGAGAAATGACGAAAAAAATTTAAAATGTAGAATTCTGTAGCGAATTTATCTGACACATGGTCGCGCTTGTACACAAAGGAGATACAAGAAATCACTTAGAACAGAAATAATCATGGAGCACAACAAAGCATGTCTTCTGTTTGAGGCAGATAAAAGTGCTGTTGCTAATAACAGTCCTAAATTTGGTATCTGAAGGCAACACATATAACTGACGCGAGAAGCTGACCGCTAATACCACAACACATAGGTAACTAAATTTCTGTCATGCGTTCATCACGTCCGTGATCTGTCAAAAAGCCACAGATACATATAGACCTGTTTTGGCCAACATTGAATTTCGGTCAGACTTTTGGGAATAGTTTTCATCTTACATAGACCAAAACAAGGAATTTACAACGATTAACAAACATATATTCTTGCGATGTTAACTGGAAGGTGAGTTGAAGTACCGATTGGTGCCATCACTAGCCGTGTTATCTGAAATATACGAAGAAATAAAGTGGACGGCTGTAGAAGATATGCCCAGTGCATTTACCTCAGAATGGTTGAAGAGGAGAATTGTATGTGCCGCTTCTTGGTAGAACAACATAAAATAAATGAAAAGAAAACAATTCTGTATGTTATACAGCAGTAATTTATTTAGTTAACCGGTTTTCGGCTTACAAATCCATCTTCATACTTTAACAGAGTATCGTTGTCAAAGTAGGTACAATATTTGTAAACAAGATTGGAAAAGATGTTATTCATCTAGACTGAGAAAGAACGCCTACATAACATTTTACATTGAGTTAACAACCCTAATAAAATAAATTAGTATTCGACGAGACTACTAAAGAATGGCTTCACGAGATATTATACGGAAAGTGATACGAAAACAGAATAAAAGACATAATTGACAATGACAACAACAGAATGTATGAGCACATAGGCAATAACAATACAATAAATACAGAAAAATGGAGGAATAGAAAGAAAAAGACAGTGTGGAAAACTATGGAATACTGAGAGGATTAAATGAAATTTTGAAGAGGGAAGGACTGAGCCATGTTTGACCATTTGGTATTAAATGAGGACTGTGGGCCAGATGTTAGTTGTTTTCCAGGGCTTCCAACAGGTTCAGTTTTTGGACTTTGTTTGCTAAGTGGACGACATGGGACTGTGGCCGGTATCTGTGGCACTGATTCAGTACTGGCTCAGCAAATGTGGAATCACGGTTCTGCAACCTCCAGCTGTATTCATGTTGAGGAAGCCTAATTGCTATGTCTCTGCCAGATTGACCAATATAAAACTTATAATATCAGGGCAAGTAATTTTGTATACGGTACGTCACTGTTGACGTCTTATCTTTGCTACTGAAAATACACTCCGCTGTGGTGTTCTTCACACAGTGGAAAATATTCAGTCATAAACCAGTTCTTAAATATGCCTCCTAAGCACAAAATACTCACAGCTAACGCTTCGAACTAGATAACCGTTCATAGTCTCCTATCTGAAAAGCACGTGCATACGAATGTGACGGACAGCCGTGAAAAGGACGTTGTCCGCGGTCGTCGCCGAGTTTGTAGGACTTGAAGCCGCGACCCGCGTGGGACGGCGTTGACCGGTGAAAGTCAAGGGGCGGCGGAGGAGAACGCCGGCTAGGGTGGAGGGGGGACACGAGGCCGCCGTATACGGTAGGAGTAGCCCCTTTGGACTCTTCGCCACAGCGCAGCAAGCCACCAGCCACCTTCGCTAGGTGCTCCCGCAATCTAAGGCAGAGGCCGCATCTTGCACTTTATAACGTCGACGACAGAGATCTTAAGAGTAGTGGTTTACATAACACTTTCGTATTATATTGGCACAAACACTATAAATAGACTTAACGCTTTTCATTTTCTGTCTTAGCTGCGTTCACATACAAATTTATTGGTTATTAGTTTCGAGCACAACGTTCATTTCAAACCAGTACTTATCGTCAAGATAAACGTCTTTAATATTAACCATTACGGACGCAGCAATACTGCAGACATGTCAGATCACAACAATCCCCGGACCTCTGCATAAACATCAAGACACTCTTGTAGCTAGAAGCTGATCAGCTGGACGCGGCCTGGTGCAGAGTGCGCTGTGAGATGGGACAGAAGTAGTCGACTTTAATGTTAAGACGAGGACCCATAGTCCAGTTCGTTTTTATTCCGCTTTGTTTTATGAATGTCGCAATTGTGTCGGTAGACTTTTTAGCGTTTTAATCTCATCAGCTAAGCTTTAGCACCCGATGATGTTGAGCTGCGTGTTGGAAAGAAATATGGGTAAATACTAGCAACTGTTATTGTAAAGACGATCATTAGAGCCAAAATATAAAATAAAAACCCTGAAAAAACCTTACTAGCCCTCATGCGTACAATGTGGTTCACTGTGATAAAGAAATAATTCATGAATGTTTTCACATTACAGATCCCTTTCTCACTTCCATAAATGAAATCTGTTATTAGTCCTACAATAATCGGAAGTCCATAGGGCTAATTATAATTTGTTATGGCTGTGCTGGGGTACAATAAAATTAAAATCATGCCGAAATGATTATCACCTGCATAAGGCACCAATTCTTGTACGAAATGAGGACTATTAAGCAGAAGAGACTAAATGCTATGAACAAGCCTAATACCATTTATGTAGAGTATTGCTCTTAAATTAAATTTTGTTGTAGTACTGTTAATCAGTGGGCCTCATAACAGAAGATTCCAGTAGAAGATGCAATTCTCGTTAGTATGTACACGCCCAGCTGCGAGTTAACAGGTTTAGGAACGCATTTTGTCTGCTGAGCTCAGCGAGTTCAGGCCTACCTTCAGGACGTACGCGCCGCATGGGCCTTGGATAAAGACGGCTAGCGTCACTCGTTAGGTCTCCGCACAGCCGACGATTTACAGCCTCGTTCCGAGGACTGATCAGGCCCTCTGCTGCTGAGCGGTGTAGAAGGTCTAATCGAGAGACTTCGTCGGGTCTGCAACGAGATCGGCGCTAGACTCGTAGGCCTGCACCACACAGAGTACATGTGGAATACACATGGTGGTTTTTTAAATTTAAATTAGGCGTTAATGCAAGGAATGAGAATCTCAGAATATTGTTAACTGCGGGGCCGAAATTAGGGTTTTTACCCATAGTGGGCAAGCTCAAATTTGCCGCCCCTTCTCCCCTCCTCCCCATAAAAATCAATAACTTTGTAACAGTAATTTAGGTCATATATTTCGAAAAATTGGAACACGTGAGGCAATACTGACCCTACGACTTACCTTAGAAGCTAGATTAAGGAAAGGCAAACATACGTTTCTAGCATTTGTAGACTTAGAGAAAGCTTTTGACTATGTTGACTGGAATACTCTCTTTCAAATTCTGAAGGTGGCAGGAGTAAAATACAGGGAGCGAAGGGCTATTTACAATTTGTACAGAAACCAGATGGCAGTTATAAGAGTCGAGGGACATGAAAGGGAAGCAGTGGTTGTGAAGGGAGTGAGATAGGGTTGTAGCCTCTCCCCAATGTTGTTCCATCTGTATATTGAGCAGCCGGCCGCGGTGGTCTAGCGGTTCTAGGCGCTCAGTCCGGAAACGCGGGGCTGCTACGGTCGCAGGTTCGAATCCTGCCTCGGGCATGGATGTGTGTGATGTCCTTCGGTTAGTTAGGTTTAAGTAGTACTAAGTCTAGGGGACTCATGACCACAGATGTTAAGTCCCATAGTGCTCAGAGCCATTTGAACCATTTTTTAAATTGAGCAAGCAGTGAAGGAAACAAAAGAAAAATTCGGAGTAGGTATTAAAATCCATGGAGAAGAAATAAAAACTTTGAGGTTCGCCGATGACATTGTAATTCTGTCAGAGACAACAAAGGACTTGGAAGAGCAGTTGAACGAAATGGATAGTGTCTTGAAAGGAGGATATAAGATGAACATCAACAAAAGCAAAACGAGGATAATGGAATGTAGTCGAATTAAGTCGGGTGATGCTGAGGGAATTATATTAGGAAATGAGACACTTAAAGTAGTAAAGGAGTTTTGCTATTTGGGGAGCAAAATAACTGATGATGGTCGAAGTAGAGAGGATATAAAATGTAGACTGGCAATGGCAAGGAAAGCATTTCTGAAGAAGAGAAATTTGTTAACATCGAGTATAGTTTTAAGTGTCAGGAAGTCGTTTCTGAATGTATATGTATGGAAGTCAAACATGGGCGATAACTAGTTTGGACAAGAAGGGAATAGAAGCTTTCGAAATGTGGTGGTACAGAAGAATGCTGAAGATTAGATGAGTAGATCATATCAGTAATGAGGAGGTATTGAACAGGATTGGGGAGAAGAGAAGTTCGTGGCATAACTTGACTAGAAGAAGGGAACGGTTGGTAGGACATGTTCTGAAGCATAAAGGGATCACCAATTTAGTATTGGAGGGCAGTGTGGAGGGTAAAAATCGTAGAGGTAGACCAAGAGATGAGTACACTAAACAGATTCAGAAGGATGTAGGTTGCAGTAGGTACTGGGAGATGAAGAAGCTTGCACAGGATAGAGTAGCATGGAGAGCTACATCAAACCAGTCTCAGGACCGAAGACCACAACAACAACAACAACATTTCGAAATATATATCACCATCTACATACATAATCCGCAAGCTGTCTATGGTGCACGGCGGAGGGTACCGTGTACCACTGTTAGTGTACCACTGTTATTCCACTCTCGAATAGAGCGAGGGGGAAACTACTGTCTATATGCCTCCGTACGTGCCCTAAACTCTCTAATCTTATCTTCGTGTCCCTTAAGCGAAATGTACGTTGGCGGCAGTAGAATCGTCAACCCCAAACTCGGGCTCCTTAAATTTTTTCAGTAGTGCTCCTCGAAAAGAACGTCGCCTTCCGTCCGGTGATTCCCATTTGACTCCCCGAAGCATCTCCGTAATACTTGCATGTTGTTCGAATCTACCGTTAACAAATCCAGCAGCCGGCCGCTGAATTGCTTTAATTTCATAACATTAACTTACTTTATTGACTGAATTAAGCACAAAGGCTACATCTAGACTCTGCAAACCATCGTTAGATGTATGGCAGAGGGGGCGCCTGCAAACCAGCGTGAGGTACATGGCAGAGCCTGTCCCAGTATAACACTTTTTAGGGTTTCTTTCCGTTCCATTCGCGTATGTAGCGCGGGAAGAATGATTGTTTGAAGCCTCTGTGCGTGCGGTAATTATTCTACTCTTATTCTTACGGTCACATGTGAGCGATACGTAGGGGATTGTATGTAGTATATTCCTACAGTCATCATTTAAAGCCAGTTCTTGAAACTTTGTTAACAGACTTTCTCGAGATAGTTTACGTATAACTTCAAGAGTCTTCCAGATCAGTTCCTTCAGTATCTCTGTGACAGTCTCCCAACGATCAAACAAACCTGTGGCGATTCGTGCTGCCCTTCTCTGTATACGTTCAATATCCCCTATTAGTCCTATTTGATACGGGTTCCACACACTTGAGCAAGATTCTAGAACCGGCCGCACAAGTGATTTGTAAACAATCTCCTTTGTAGACTGATTGCGTTTCCCCAGTACTCAAACAATAAACTGAAGTCTACCACCTGCCTTATTCACACTGAGCCTGTGGATCATTCCATTTTATATACCTACAAAGATATTTGTATGAGTTGGGCGATTCCCACTGACTCATTGATATTATAGTCATAGGATAATACGTCTTTTACGTTTCTTAACATTTAAAGCAAGTTACCAATCATTGCACCACTTTGAAATCTTATCAAGTACTGACTGAATATTTATGCAGTTTCTTTCCAACAGCACTTCATTATAGATGACTGCATCATCTGCAAAAAGTCTAAGGTTACTGTTGATGTTGTCTGCCAAGTCATTAATGTACAACATAAACAGCAAGAGTCGCAACACACTTCCCTGGGGCACACCTGAAGTTACTTCAATATCTGACGATAACTCTACATCCAAGGTGACAGGCTGGATCCTACCTATCAAAATGTCCTCAATCCAGTCACAAATTTCGCTTGATGCCCCATATGATCGTAGTTTTGACAATAGGTATAGGGTGATACTGAGTCAAATGCTTTTCGGAAATCAAGAAATACTGCATCTACGTGATTGCCTTGATCTAAAGCTTTCAGTATGTCATGTGTGTTTCACGTGATCGATGTTCTTTGAATCCATGCTGGTTGGCACTGAAGAGATGCCTCATTATGTTTGAACTCAGTATATGTTTTAAGATTCTACAACAAATTGATGTCAAGAGTATTGGACGGTAGTTTTGCGAATCACTTCTACTATCTTTCTTGTAGACAGGTGCGACCTGTCCTGTTTCAAAGAAATGGTTGCAGGTCTTTGTTCAAGGGAATTACGATAGGTTATAGTTAGAAGAGGAGCTAACTCAGCCGCAGTTCAATACAGAATCTGACACGAATTCCAACGGACCCTTGAGCTTTGTTCAGTTTTAACGATTTTAGCTCTTTCTCAACACCACAGACACTAATACTTATTTCATTCACTTTTCCGTGGCACGAGGATTAAACTGAGGCAATTTTGCTGAGTTTTTCTTTTTAAGTCAAAACAAACAAAGTAAGTAAGTCCAAAATATAAAACATGATTTCTCATTGTACAAATATTAAATTTAAATCTCACTTTCCGAGTGTACAAATATTAAATTTAAATCTCACTTTCCGAGCTTTTTTGGCAGCAAAAATATTTATGATCTCATCATACTTTACGGAAGCAGCTCTTTTGTGCTCTAAGGAGATTACACTTTTGTACTTAAATTCACTCTGCTGAAACTCCTTTCTCCAGAGGACACAGAAATAGGGATGATAGCGAAAACTTTTAAGGCTACAGTGAGGTTGAGATACCGCTCTGCCAGTTTATTTGTATAAATTAAACTTGATGTACATGGTGCAGTGGCATCTTGCAAATCTCTCCCTATTGCCTATGCATGTTGTTTAAACTTTCAATTTCAAAAATAAATTATTTCTTGTTAAGATCTTCTACGTAGGTATCTGTCAGTACCGCTGCTTTGATCTTCAAGCCCTCCACTTCCAAGACTTCAGTTTGGATAACACGCAAAAAACAAAAGTTTGCACTAATTTTCTCCAGTGCCTTCAACTCCGTCAATTACTTCTGACAGGGACATCCTGACCAAATCTTCCTGTGAATGATCAAATACTTCATTCTCGCCAAGCTCCTCGGCCATTTTTTCTTTCTCCAATTTTTTACTGTGAATTCTATTGATATCGCATTATTTTCTACAAGTACTTTGAAGCCTCAGAAATAGCTTCGGAGGTACAAGAGTCTGTAGAGGCTTTACGAAAGCTTAAAAAGCCTTGTATATTTGGGGCAACTTTACCATTCGTAAGGTCATCTTTTTGCAGAAACTGATTATACCAGAAAGAAGTTAATGCAGTAAATTTGAGTTTTCTCACATTCTTCAATACAGATTTTGCGCCAGTTTTTGTTTCTGGTGTTGAAAAGTTGTAAGTTTCTACTTCTTTCAGACCTTTTATAACTTCCTCAGAATGCTTATAAACAGCTTCGACCGCCTCTACTCTCGTAAACCACCTAGTCGTGGCCTGGGATTTTAATGTTATGGGAACATATATTTGTAAGATTTCCCATCTGCAAGTTGAAGTCACAAAGAATAGGTACAAGGGCGTGCTGGAAAGTAGTGCCTCCGATTTTTTTATGTGAAAACTCTTAAAGCTTTTCATATAAAACAAACGTTATTAATATTCTACTCCTTATTCTCCATGTCTACATATTTGCAGCTCTATGCTGCTAGAGAGCTCCGAATGGTAGCGTGTAACATGACGGTGAGTAACGAAACTATGTTGGTGCGTTAGAAACAGCTTGTTGTAATCGAGTATCGAATTCGAACAGTTTGTCCACACATGGAGCAATCTCTCCTTCAACCTGACAATAGCAGATTACACACGAGCGCTGCATCTACAACAACCCGACGCCTTAGGTTCACTGTCATCAGTCATCCTCCATACATTCTCAACTTGGTCTTATCCAATTTCCATCTCTTTCTGTTCGAGGACTTCACTTTAACAGCCATGAAGCAGTGCAAGCATAAGTCAGGTTGAGGCTCCGTCAATAATGTCGAACACTCTACAGTGACGGTATCAACAAACTTATCTCTCGTTGGGAGAAATGTGTTCGTCTCTAGGGTGACTGTGTTGAGAAATAAATATGTAGGCATGAATAATAAAGATATAGAATGTTAATGACGCATGTTTCATTATAAAACTATACGTGTTTTAACATAAAAAATTCAGAGGCATTACTTTTCAGCGCATCCTCGTATAAACACGATGGGCAGTCTCAAAAAAATATTTTTGAGCTTCGGCAGATGTGTCGCCTGCATGTGCTCCTACTAAATTTGAAGAGTGAGGAACACATGATACACGCCCGGGTTCCCGGGTTCGATTCCCGGCGGGGTCAGGGATTTTCTCTGCCTCGTGATGACTGGGTGTTGTGTGCTGTCCTTAGGTTAGTTAGGTTTAAGTAGTTCTAAGTTCTAGGGGACTGATGACCATAGATGTTAAGTCCAATAGTGCTCAGAGCCATTTGAACACGTGATACAAAATTCATTCGTCTCAAGTGTTCTTAATTGGATCCTTTTGTACTTTCCAGCCGTGTTTGCCCCCTTGCCATAAGACTGGCCTCCTCAGTATTTCATTTTCGACCCAGTTTGTTCTATTTTGTGTAGTATCACCTGACTAAGACATTCTTTCGTTTTATCTCTAACCATAAAGAAATCAATAAAACTTCCATAACCTCTGAGTCATTTAACTTGACTTCGAGAACTACTTGAGTCATTTGCTCATTGTGGCTGACATCTGGAGTGCAGCCAGAGAGCAATGAAAAGTATTTAGCATCTAAAATATCTTTATGTCTTGTCTTATCTTTTGGCAATTCGTCAAGAAATTATTCTTGTATATTTTTCGAAAAATTGATGATCTGCCCTTTCTTGCGGCGTTCAGTATGCTGAGGAAGGGGGGAGGGGGGGGGGCACTATAGTGTGATATGAGCTCAATGGCGTTTAGAAATTTTCCGCTCTCTGGATTATCAAAATCACCCACTTCTTTTGTTCCTCTAAACCCCCTTGCTTTTCTAGAAAAACGATAGCGTCAGAAATCCTGTACAATACTGCTTTCCAATGAGATCCCTCTTTTTTTTTTGTCTGGTCTTGCAGCTCTTTATGAATACCCTCGACTTCGAGAAAAGACTCTAAAGCCTCCTAAGAGCAAAAACAAAGCTTATGGTCTGGGGAATTTTCGTGCCCAGGCGTTTTCCAATTAACCACCCTTCCTCTTTAGCTAAGAGTGATTTTAATTCAGAATCTGAACCTACGTGAGAAAATGACCTAAATATAGACCATCTATGCTCTCATTATAGCTTAGCCATGATCTTTCACTTTTGTCCCACTCTTTAAAACCTTTCGAAACCAATTTATATTTAAATTACGGCCTTCCAATAGCTTTTACTGATGTCAGGACCACGTTCGTTTTCTACTCTCATTTTTACAGCATAACATCTTTCAATATCAGAAAACTTTTTCGGCCATGGGCCAGGATCGATAAAATCAAATTCAAACTCACAACTTTCACTCTTTTTATGAAGACCAGCTGACGTGAGTTTTAAAATTTTCCCTGCAAATTGAATGTTCAAACAAATTTCGGGCTTGCAGCCGGTCGTCGTGTAATTCATCGCACGATCTGACTCTGCTATGTCAGACATCTTCAGTTGAGCCATCGAAGACTCAAGAAGACTTTTGTTTTTGGGAAGTTGCGGCTCAGTTTCACGGGTTTAGAGCAGTCTAGCAGTCTTAGTGTAGGGGTAAGATCTTCCTACAGTAACACCATTGCAATGATATCATTATGTTGCACTTTAACCCTTTATTTGGCAGTGTTGCTCTCAAGCAACATCAAATTTACGTTGGCTTTATGGGACAACAAACACTTCCCAGTGCCTTTTACTGGCATTGTTGCCTCCAGGCAACGTTCCTTTACACGCTGCGAATGCCAGTTGTTGTAATAGTTCAAGGTTTTCCACACGAGATGGCAGTTTGTGCAGTGATGTTACAGAGATCTCCTCGTGTGAGCAACAGGGGTGTCTTATTTTGGTTCTGAAAGAGTGGATTTCAATAAATTGGCAGTAATCTTAGCAGATTTTCTTCAAGAAATACCCAGAGGTGAATTTACAGCAGAAATATTTCAATCTAATATTGTTTTGAATTACGTAAATAGTATAAAACTTTTATGTTGCCTGTGAGCAACATTGCCCATAGTTGGGACATGTGATATTAGTATATTACATATGCTTACGGTGGGTATTCAAAACAAATAAATCTGACACTTGCGAGCTCATTTTGTGGTGTCCAACCACTCTCAACAGTAAAATTATGGGACAGCAATGAAAAAAGAAGACTTGATGTGCCCTGTCCCAGTATTGTACGTCAGTACAATAAGCATATGGGATTGATCTTGCTGGTATGCTGATAGAGCTCTACAGAGTACCAATGAAAACTAGTGTTGGTACATGAGATTGTTTGGATTTATGCTAGATCTGAGTGTTGTAAACGCCTGGCTGGTATTTCGAAGAGAATCTCTGGACAAGAAGACCTCACTGAAGTCATTCAGGGCAGATATTGCCAATGGTTTGATGTTTTCAGGGAAAAGGACAGTAGGAAGGCCCTCAATAGACATAACACCACCACAAAAGAAGAGGAGGAAGCCAACAGCTCCGACTTTTACGCAAGATGTCTGACTTGATAATATGGAGCATTGGCCTATACACGGTCCCAAAGGTCGTTGTCGTTATTGTCCATCTGGATTTTCTACAGTCATGTGTTCAAAAATGCAATCTAGTATTGTGCTTCGTTCCAAAGAGGAACTGTTTCCAAAAATTCCATTGCAAGAAGAACTAGAAGGGAAAATGAAACAGTTCTATTACACAGCAGGAATGCATAAATGTGTTTATAAATTAAATTATTCACGTACAGGAAACCTTTTGCTTGAGGTTATTGGCAAATACTTTTTTTCTATAATATGTATAAATGTGGTCTACTGCTGGCAATGTTGCTTCTAAGCAACATTTCATGATTTTCATAATTTTTGTAAAAAATTTCTAAAACTGACTGAATTGTATTTCTTTAAGCATTATAAATAAATATAAGCACTGAAAATTTTTTTTGTTTTTATTTTCACCATTCGCCAAATAAAGGGTTTGGTATGGCTTGAAGTTCGAGTTCAATGTTGGCGGTAAAAGGTGACAACTAAATTGGTAGTTATAGTGGTGGGCGTGTGAAGGATTTCACACAATGAGTGGCCATGTCAAAACTGTCACATTATGAGTCGCCATACCAGGGCTCCCGTTAGCCATAGTCCGAATCCGAGACCTCGGGGAACAGAGTGGCGGTACCAGTGCCGGGGAGTCGTAATACCAACGTGTTGCAAGCCATTGATCGTGTCGGGCAGGGGGTCCACTTTGTCAAAGAAACGCCTTGCTTTCATTCGAATGGTCGTCTTTACAGGGACCATGTTTGTCTCCTCGTGCAGAGTAACAATCCTCGTGAGTGGAGAGGTATGAAGGCTCCGTCGAAGCACCTTATTCCGCAGGCGCCGGAAGGTCTGCATCTTGGAGGCATTAATCGTTGCCCACACAGTGGAACCACATGTGAGGGAAGCGGGGACAACCGTGCGGTACAGTCGGAGCTTGGTGTCTTATTTTCAAGTCACTGCTGACGAAGATCGGGTACAATGCTTGTTTTATCAGCTTCAGTCCCTTTTGGGTGACGGAGACTTACCCGTTCCGCTATATTTAGCGCGCTGCGAGTGTTCCGTGCATGCGTCAATATCAAGTTGAAAGACGGACGGCAGCAGTCGAAAATTTTCTGTATCCAGAAAGGCCCGTACAGGACCTGCAACATGTGGTCGTGCATTGTTTTTGTTGTTGTGGTCTTCAGTCCTGAGCTTTGATGCAGCTCTCCTTGCTACTCTATCCTGTGCAAGTTTCTTCATCTCCCAGTACCTACTGCAACCTACATCCTTCTGAATCTGCTGAGTGTATTCATCTCTTGGTCTCCCTCTATGATTTTTACCCTCCACGCTGCTTCAATACTAAATTGGTGATCCCTTGATGCCTCAGAACATGTCCTACCAACCGAGCCCATCTTCTAGTCAAGTTGTGCCACCAACTCCTCTTCTCCCCAATCCTATTCAATACTTCCTCATTAGTTATGTGATCTACCCATCTAATCTTCATCATTCTTCTGTAGCACCACATTTCGAAAGCTTCTATTCTCTTCTTGTCCAAACTATTTATCCTCCATGTTTCACTTTCATACAAATACTTCCAGAAACGACTTCTTGGCACTTAACTCTATACTCGATGTTAACAAATTTCGCTTCTTCAGAAATGCTTTCCTTGCCATTGCCAGTCTACATTTTATATCCTCTCTACTTTGACCATCATCAGTTATTTTGCTCCCCAAATAGCAAAACTCCTTTACTACTTTAAGTGTCTCATTTCCTAATCTAATTCCCTCAGCATCACCCGACTTAATTCGACTACATTCCATTATCTTCGTTTTGGTTTTGTTGATGTTCATCTTATATTCTCCTTTCAAGACACTATCCATTTCGTTCAACTGCTCTTCCAAGTCCTTTGCTCTCTCTGACAGAATTACAATGTCATCGGCGAACCTCAAAGTTTTTATTTCTTCTCCATGGATTTTAATACCTACTCCGAATTTTTCTTTTTTTCCTTCACTGCTTGCTCAATATAGAGATTGAATAACATCAGGGAGAGGCTACAACCCTGTCTCATTCCCTTCCCAACCACTGCTTCCCTTTCATGTCCCTCGACTCTTATAACTGCCATCTGGTTTCTGTACAAATTGTAAATAGCTTATCGCTCCCTGTATTTTACCCCTGCCACCTTCAGCATTATCCTGCTGAAATGTAGCGTTTCGCAGGGACCGAATGAAGGGTAGCGCCACGAGTCGTAACACATCTGAAATGTAACGTCCTCTATTCAAAGTGCCGTCAATGCGAACAAGAGGTGACCGAGACATGTAACCAATGGCACGCCATGCCATCACGCTGAGTGTTACACCAGTATGGCGATGACGAATACACGATTCCAATGTGCGTTCACCGCGATGTCGCCAAACACGGAGGCCACCATCATGATGCTGTAAACAGAACCTGGATTCATCCGAAAAAATGACGTTTTACCGTTCGTGCACCCAGGTTCGTCGTTGAGTACACCATCGCGGGCGCTCCTGTCTGTGATGCAGCGACAAAGGTAACTGCAGTCATGGTCTCCGAGCTGATAGTCCATGCTGCTGCAAACGTCGTCGAACTGTTTGTGCAGATGGTTGTTGTCTTGCAAACGTCCCCATCTGTTGACTCAGGGATTGAGACGTGGCTGCACGATCCGTTACAGCCATGCGGATAAGATGCCTGTCATCTCGACTGCTACCGATACGAGGCCGTTGGGATCCAGCACGGCGTTCTGTATTACCCTCCTGAACGCACCGATTCCATATTCTGCTAACAGTCATTGGATCTCGACCAACGCGAGCAGCAATGTCGCGATACGATAAACCGCAATGGCGATAGGCTACAATCCGACCTTTATCAAAGTCGGAAACGTTATGGTACGCGTTTCTCCTCCTTACACGAGGCATCACAACAACGTGTCACCAGGCAACGCCGGTCAACTGTTGTTTGTGTATGAGAAATCGATTGGAAACTTTCCTCATGTCAGCACGTCGTAGGTGTCGCCACCGGCGCCAACCTTGTGTGAATGCTCTGAAAAGCTAATCATTTGCATATCACAGCATCTTCTTCCTGTCGGTTAAATTTCGCGTCTGTAGCACGTCATCTTCGTGGTGTAGCAATTTTAATGGCCAGAGTGTATTTCACTGCCGCATATCAAGCAGCTCCCGGTCATAAGCACTCCAAATGCGTTGCAATTTCGATAACTTCCGGCCTTCTGCAATAACAAGTCGTCCTTCACTGATCCCAAAACAGCTGCAACCTTAGATGATGGACAGAAAATCACTTTCACCTGAAATATGCCAGAGGATTCTTGCTATTTTAAACGAAATATTGTCCACAAAAAAATTAAACTAATGATTTTGCCGGCGTGTCCTCTTTATCTACTTCCTGGTTTTAGTTGACAGTGCTGTGTTAATCTGCTGTCTGTAATATCCAGTTTTTCTGAACGCTGTCTTTAGGTGGGCGAGCTCTTCAGGGAGACAATGTGAGCTCTGTGTTTCAAGCACGCTCGTAGTTTGCGATGTGTGATGACAACTCGATGCTTGCAAATACAAATCGGTATGAGTGGGCTTACGGTAAAGTGAATGCCCCAGAGAACCATCAGTCTTTCGTCTGACCAAGACGTCCAAGAAAGTCAGACAACCATCTTTCTCTATTTCCATAGTGAAACGAATGTTGTTATGAAAGGATTTGAGGTGATGAAGAAACTCTATCACACGTCCACATATGTCAAAAATGTAATTTGTTTGAGGACAGTTGATTCAAGCGCTCTCTCCTTGAAATCCTCCACAAAAAGGTTTGCCATCAAGGGAGACATAGGTCTCTCTATGACGAAACTGTCAGTCTGTTCAAAATATTCTTGGTTGAACATAAAACAGGTAGAGGATAGAGCATGCTGAAACAAAGCAGTGATGTCCAGCTGAAACTTTTTGGCAATTAGTACCAAAGCTGCGAGAGGAACCTTTGGAAAAGTGATAACACATCAAAACCAACCGAACGGTCAGAACTGCTTAGACGGAGAGCCTCCAGTCTATTGATAAAGTCAGCTGAGTTACGGATGTGATGTGAGCATTTGCCCACCAACGGTGTCGGCAAAGGAGCGAGATATTTGGCTAAACCATTTGTAGAAGCTCCAGTGTTTCTCACTAATGAACGTAACGGAACATTTTCCTTATGAAGTTTTGGAAGGTCATGCAGTCTTAGTGGTTTACAGCAATGTGGTCTTAACCGCTTGATGATCTCTTGAGGTAAGGAGGAAGTATTCAGTAATGGAAAAATGTCTGACGGAACAGCATATGAACTGAGGTAGCGGCTACCAGCTGGACAGTGCATGGAACCAGTCATCTCCGCGATTGGTTCTAATCGAAGACGATAGAGTGCGCCAGCAGTCGTGGCAAGCACTAATGCAGAGGACAGCTGGGTTCCGTGGTTCCACCAGCAAAGGCGTTGCCGCCAGAAAGTGTTGTTCGTCTGTCAACTTGATTTTGATCATGCGCGGAATACTCGCAGTGATCTATATATTGCAGAATGGGGCAAGTCTTCGTCAGTCTTCGATGGGTCACCTGAAGATGACTGACAGGCGCCCATTAGAAATATTGTGCGATGAATTAAACGACTATCGGCCGTAAACCCGAATTTTCTATGAGCAGACGTGCTGATGTTACAGGAATTGGTGTTTGATACTCGTATCCCATGAGTCGTCTGCGTCTGTCTAACTCGTATCATCTTGGTGCTTAATTTCAAATTCTCCTGAAACTAAAAAATATAAAATCCATACTAAACTTACGAGAGTTGTTGTATGTGAGTAATTTGTTTATGTCTTTTTCTCTTGTGGTAGTATTAACCGTGACGGTAAAGGGTTAATCCCTGTTAAAAATGACACATGGAAACGTACACAAAAAGACATTTATCCACATGTAGTCGGTTATGGTCGCTTGAGATAATGCAACAAAAATCTACCATTATTTGCTTCAAGTTTAGATACATATTTTCATTCGTAAATTTCGGTTCATATTTTCACTCTATTTCGTCTTCTATTTCATATCTACGTGTCATTTATAAAACATACAATATTCAAATTCATTTTTGTACGTTCTGTGTCTCCACACATAAAAGGTAACATCATGACTGACTGAGTGAATGACTGACTCATCATCGCCCAACCCAAACAGCTAAGTATACAAACCTGAAATTTGGAGAAGATATGGATCTTATACTGTGGGCGTGGTTTATGAAGGGATTTTTCGAAATTCCATCCCTAAGGGGGTGAAATAGAAGATCAAGGGTTTTTCTGAAAATATGTCACTATTAAAGAAATTTTGAGGCTAGGCCTACGAAAATTGGTATTTGCTTTCTCGGTCAGAAATAAAGAAATGTTAGTTTCAGCATTTTTGGAAATTTAGCCGCATGGGAATGAAATTGTGGGTGAAAGCTTTTTTGAAAATGTATCATTATGAAAGAACTGCTAAAGTATTTTTAAAGCTACATCTGGGAACATTGGCATTTGACTTCTCGGTTACAAATAAAAAAAGTACGAGTTTCAGTGTTTTTGGAAACTGAACCCCAAAGGGAGTGAAATAGGGGATGAGATTTTATATGAAAATACTTCATTACGAAAGCATTTTTAAAGCTAAATTTACGAAAATTTGAATTTGGCTTCTCAGTTAGCAATAAAAATACGTGTCTGTTTTTGAAAATTCAACCCCTATGGGGTGAAACGGGAATGAAAGTTTTTATAGAATTATTTAATCGTGCAAGTGTTTTTGAAGCTAAATCAATGAAAATTTATATTTGGCCTCTCTGTTAGAAATAAAAAATAGGCCTGTCACTGTTTTTGGAAATTTAACCACTAAGGGGATGAAATAGGAGGTGAAACTTTTTATGATAATGTTTTATTACGGAAGCATTTTAGTGCTAAAGGTTCGAAAACTGGTGTTTGGCTTCTCGGCTTCACTGTTTTATGAAATTCCATCTCTAAGGGAGTGAAACAGGGTCAGACTGATTCACTAACTCATCATCGCACAGCCCAAACCGTTAAGGATGGAAACTTGAAGTTTGGAGAAGGTATGGATTTTATGCTGTAGCCTACACACCATTTAAAATAGTGTATCCGAATTTCAACTTATAAGGGGGTGAAATAGAGGATGAAAGGCCTTTTGGAGCTAAGTCGCTATTAAGAGTATTTTGAAGCTAGAACTACGAAAACTGGTATTTGGTTTCTCAGTCAGAAAATAAAAAAATACGTGCTTCAGCGTTTTTGGAACTGCAATCCTTAATGGGGTAAAATAGTGTATGAAAGTATTTTTAATAATAAATAATTAGTACAGAACAACTAAAGGATTTTTAAGGCTACGTCCGTGACAATTGGCGTTTGAGTTCTCGGTTAGGCATAAAAATACGTTTTCCAGTTTTTATAGAAATTCAACCCCTAAGGAAGAGCAATAGGGGATGAAGATGTTTAAGAAAATATTTCGTTACGTGGGATTGAAGCGGGGGATGAAAAGTTTTATGGAAATATTTCATTGTGCAAGCATTTTTGAAGCCGATTCTACGAATGTCTGGCTTCTCTGTTACAAATAAAACATACGCATATCACTTTTTTTGGAAATTCAGCCCCTAAGAGAGTGAAATAGAGGGTGAAACGTTGTATGAAAATATTTCATTGTTAAAGCATTTTAAAAGCTAATCTTTGAAAACCTGTGTGCGGCTTCTCGGTTAAAGATGAAAAAATACATGTGTCACGGTTTCTGAGAATTCAGCCCCTAAGGGCGTGAAATAGGGTCAGACTGATTCAGTGACTCGTCATCGCCCGTGTATCTTATACTGTATGCATCCTTTAAGAAGGGCTCGTCCTAAAATCCACTCCTAAGGAGGTGGAATAAGATGAAAGGCTTTTTGAAAGTATGCCGCTGTTAAGGGAATCTTGAAGCTATAACTACGAAAACGATGAAAGTTGCTATGGAAATATCTCCACAAGAACGCAAAAGGCATGATTAACAACGACTTTGGACTTCAGCTACCAGAATCGCTTTGTGGTCAGAAGTACATTCGGAAAAACCCATGCTTACTTGGCCTTTAGCGTGAAAAGCTTAGACGGTTTTCCAATTTGTGAACAGCATAAAAATTTGTTAAAATAAATAAAATAAATTCAATTACATAAAAAAAATCTCTGCAGCCTACACAGTCTACGCGAGCGAGACAGTTGGTGCTAAGCTAGTTTATATATAAACACAAACGTTTATGTTTGTATATATAAAAATATAAACTGTTTGATAATTTGCGTTGTTCAGATCTTCCACATACGGAAACATAGTTCAGACTTGCGAACTGAACGGACTTGAACAATCAAAAATTGAAATGAAACAAATTTAGGTGGCCTAGTGTTTTGTTTACATCTGGTCTTCCTGTTTTTAGTGGTAGTAGTACTAGTAGCTTTATTCATCTGTAGATCTCTATTTACAGGGATATAGGACATGTCAAAGTATTTACAAGTTTAGACCAATTTAAAATAAGCTAATTCGTATACAGATATCTAGTTAGAGACAAACATTAGATTTGCTCCTGGTATACAATACTTTTTTACAAATAACTTATTAAATAATGTAATGCTACACTGTTCACTCATATCTCACAATCAGTCACTGCACACACTATACAAACATTGTTTCATAACACTTCACTCACTACACACACACACACACACACACACACACACACACACACACACACACACACACACACACTGGTGATCTCTGGGCCATTTTCTGTACCACAACTTCCCATTTGCTATCCTGAAAAACTGAGTCAGCGTCCCTCTATACTGAGTGAGATGTTGTTGAACTCAGAAAAAGAAAGATGTGTTAGTATTGTGCAATAATGCAAAGCTTGGGGGTAAGTTTTTCTTGAAAAAGAAAAAAGGAGACTGTGAAGAATAATCCTTGTAATGCTTGAGTATCGTTAGATTCTATTAAACTATGATGTGTGTGAAGGTGTTATGTGGAATGTTGGATGTTTTATAATAATTGTTATTTATTTGTATAACATTTTTTTACCAAACCCCTTCTCTGTTTTACCTAAGTAATCCTTCAATGTATAAAATGTATTGCAAAGCAGGTCCTTTTTAGCTGCCTTTTCAAATAAATGTATTTTTGCAATTTCTTTTATGTTTTGGTAATTTATTGTACAGTTTTATTCCTTGGTAGAAAATGCTATTTTGAGTTTATGTTTATTTTTTCTTCGCAAATGTAAGTTGAGTCTAGCTCTTGTTCTATGGTCATGGACAGAACTCTTTATGCAGTAATTACCAATGTTATTTTTGATGTGTACAACTGACTGCTAAATGTATTCACACGGAACAGTTAAAATCCCCAGTGTTTTGAACAGATCTTTACAATGGGCTCGACTACCATTTTCGGTTATGATTCTAATGGCTTTTTTCTGGAGGCTGAAAACTGTGTTCATATTTTGTGCATTTGTTCCCCAAAAAAGAGTGCCATAGCTAAGAGTCGAGTGTACATATGAATAGTATATAACTAAAAGACACTGCATGTTAGACACTGATGATAGGATTCTAAGGGCATAACATGCTGATAGTATTCTGTTTGCAAGTACCTTTATGTCTTCACACCATTTCAGCTAAGAATCAGAATTCATTCCTAGAAATTTTGCATTTGTTATACTGTCTACAGAGGTGCCATCTACATTTAATTTAGCATTGTCATTTTCTCTCTTCAAACTAAAATTCATGGCATTAGTTTTCTTTATGTTCCAAGTCACTTTATTACTTATTGACCAATCATAAACTTCCCCGAGAGTTTCATTTGCTTTCTCTGTAAGGAGTTCTCTTGTTTTCTCAGTCACTATAATATTTCTGTCACCAGCAAAGAGAATTTTTTCACCATGAGTAACATTACTGGGAAAGTCATTGATGTATATCAGGAATAGTGTTGGTCTTAATATGCTGCCTTGCAGAACCCCTATATTAATGTATTTTGGTTCTGATAAGTGTTTTACTAAATGTTTAGATCCATTTGAAGTATGTGTTATCTCTGCTCTTTGTACCCTATCTGCTAGGAATGATCGAAACCAGTCATTAGCTACCCCCCTTATTCCTAATGCTTCTATATTATTTAATAGAATCTTGTGGTCAACTGTATCAAAGGCCTTAGAAAGATCCAAAAATATGCCTGTGACACACCTTTTTCAAGAGCCTCAATACAGCCTTTGTGAATTCTACTATGGCTGACTCCATATTTTTGCCACTTCGGAAACCAAACTGTGATTTGCTTAATAGATTGTATTTATTTGGGTAATTCATTAATCTGTCTTTCATAATTGCTTCTATTATTTTTGAGAATGGTGACAGCATGGAAATGGGCTGGCAATTTTCTGTGTCTTTTGCATTACGTTTCTTAAGCAATGGTACAACTCTTGCCTGCTTTAGCTACTCTGGAAATGTCCCTGATGTGAAGGACTCATTTAATTATATTTGTTAAGGGGCCTTGTATAATTTCTATGCATTGTTTCAGTACACACATTGGTACTTCATCTAAGCATACTAACTTTTTATTTTTTAGTTTTTGAACAGTGTGATTGACTTCATTCTCTGTGGTTGGAAGTAACATCATTGTATTTCGTGCAATATTATTTACAGGTGCTATATTTGTTTTGGGGGGTTTTTTGCTGTAACTTCTTTGCAATACTTGAAAAATGCTCATTTACATAGTTTGCTAAGTGTTGTGTATCATTTATTACCTTATCTCCCTCCCTTAGCAGTATGTTATTCTACGTTTCTTTGCCTCTCCCTATTTTCTTTTGTTATAACATCCCAGACTGCTTTGCTTTAATTCTCTGCATTATAAACACACCAAAAAAAAGTTTTGCATCACCCCGGTTCCCAAAACTCCCGAAGATAGACGTTGACTGTGGATATTGTATCACAGACACAGTCCCTTTGACTGTTTAGAGATGTCACCAAACCCACCCAAAGATGTAAACAACCATGCAAGGGCAGCACCTATTAGACGGAGGGGGTTCGACAGCCGATCAGTTCCAGTCACTCCACCAGCAACACGGTCGTGTTGTCTGTAGTTCAACCATGCCTAGACGGTCAATACCGCGGTTCGATGGCGTCCACATTGTTACATTGAGCCAGGAAGGGCTCTCAACAAGCGAAGCGTCCAGGCGTCTCTGAATGAACCAAAGCGATGTTGTTCGGATATGGAGGAGATACAGAGAGACAGGAACTGTCGATGACATGACTCGCTCAGGCCGCCCAAGGGCTACTACTGCAGTGGATGACCGCTACCTACGGATTATGGTTTGGAGAAACACTACAGCAATGCCACCATGTTGAATAATGCTTTTGTGCAGCCACAGGACGTCGTGTCATGACTCAGACTGAGCAGTAGGCAGCATGATGTACAAATTCACTCCCGACGTCCATGGCGAGGTCCATCTTTGCAACCACGACACCATGCAGCACGATAGAGATGGGCCCAACAATATGGCGAAAGGACTGCTCAGGATTGGCATCACGTTCTCTTCACCGATGAGTGTCGCATATGCCTTCAACTAGACAATCGTCGGAGACATGTTTGGTGACAACCTGGTCAGGCTGAACGCCTTATACACACTGTCCAGCGAGTGCAGCAAGGTGGAGGTTCCCTGCTGTTTTGGGGTGGCATTGTGTGGAGCCGAGTACGCCGCCGGTGGTCATGGAATGCGCCATAACGGCTTTAAGATACGTGAATGCCATTCTCTGACCGATAGTGCAACCATATCGGTAGCATATTCGCGAGGCATTAATCTTCATGGACGACAATTCGCGCCCCCATCGTGCACATCTTGTGAATGACTTCCTTCGGGATAACGACATCGCTCGACTAGAGCGGCCAGCATGTTCTCCAGACATGAATCCTATCGTCATGCCTGGGATAGATTGAAAAGGGCTGTTTATGGACGACATGACCCACCAACCACTCTGAGGGATCTACGCCGAATTGCCGTGTAGGAGTGGGACAATCTGGACCAACAGTGCTTTCATGAACTTGTGGATAGTATGCCATGACGAATACAGGCAAGCATCAACGCAAGAGGACGTGCTACTGGGTATTGGAGGTACCAGTGTGTACAGCAATCTGGACCACCGTCCTAGAAGGTCTCGCTGTATGGTGGAACAACATGCAATGCGTGGTTTTTATGAGCAATAAAAAGAGCGGAAGCCTCGGGCATGGATGTGTGTGATGTCCTTAGGTTAGTTAGGTTTAACTAGTTCTAAGTTCTAGGCGACTGATGACCTCAGAAGTTAAGTCGCATAGTGCTCAGAGCCATTTGAACCAAAAGAGCGGAAATGATGTTTATGTTGATTTCTATTCCAATTTTCTGTACAGGTTCAGGAACTCTCGGAACCGAGGTGATGCAAAACTTTTTTGATGTATGTACGTTATTTTGTCATTAAATGACTTTCTTGCAGCAATCAGCACTTTCCTATAGATCTTTTTGTATCTATGATAGAAATTTAAGAATTCTGGATCATGGCGACTCTTTTTCAGGGAACTGAGGTATTTAAGTGCTTGGGAGGACTTCTTAATACCTGCTGTTATCCATCTGATTTGTGAGATGCTGATACATACATGCATACATACATCCACCCCTTGAAGCAGTTCTGTCGTAAGAGTTTGCCCTTTCATAAGATGATAACACTACATGCTGGATTTCTATCACCATACAGCGACCTTCAGAGGTGGTGGTCCAGATTACTGTACACACCGGTACCTCTAATACCCAGCAGCACGTCCTCTTGCATTGATGCATGTCTGTATTCGTCGTGGCATACTATCCACAAGTTCATCAAGGCAGTATTGTTCCAGATTGTCCCACTCCTCAAGGGCGATTCGGCGTAGATCCCTCAGAGTTGTTGGTGGGTCACGTCGTCCATAAACAGCCCTTTTCAATCTATCCCAGGCATGTCGATAGAGTTCATGTCTGGAGAACACGCTGGCCACTCTAGTCGAGCGATGTCTTTATGTCCAAGGCTTTCAGCCTGACCGGGTTGCCTTCAAGCACGTTTCCGACGATTGTCTGGTTGAAGGCATATGCGACACTCATCGGTGAAGAGAACGTGATGCCAGACCTGAGCGGTCCATTCGGCATGTTGTTGGGCCCATCTGTTGCGCGCTGCATCGTGTCGTGGTTGCAAAGGTGGACCTCGCCATGGATGTCGGGAGTGAAGTTGCGCATCATGCAGCCTATTGCGCACAGTTTGAGTCGTAACACGATGTCCTGTGAGTGCACGAAAAGCATTATTCAACATGGTGGCGTTGCTGTCAGGCTTCCACCGAGCCATAATCCGTAGGTAGCGGTCATCCACTGCAGTAGTAGCCGTTGGGCCGCCTGAGCGAGTCATGTCATCGACAGTTTCTGTCTCTCTCTATCTCCTCCATGTCCGAACAACATCGCTGTGGTTCATTCCGGGACACCTGGACACTTCCCCTGTTAAGAGCCCTTCCTGGCACAAAGTAACAATGCGGACGCGATCGAACCGCGGTCTTAGCCCTCTACGCATGGTTGAACTACATACAACACGAGCCGTGTATCTCCTTCCTGGTGGAATGACTGGAACTGATCGGCTGTCGGACCCCCTCTGCCTAATAGGCGCTGCTCATGAATGGTTGTTTACACCTTTGGGCGGGTTTAGTGACATCTCTGAACAGTCAAAGGGACTGTGTCTGTGATACAATATCCACAGTCAACGTCTATCTTCAGGAGTTCTGGGAAGCAGAGTGATACAAAACTTTTTTTGATGTGTGCAATGGCAAGACGAGGTAAGTTGTCTGTTGCGTGCAGGAGCACTGCAGTATAATTGTTTGGAGACGTTAGAGAATAATTTTTAAATTCGCAGTCAGATATGAGAGAATTGATTTTTAATGATCTGTAGGAAGAGTAATTAATTTCTGTGTTTCTTGTATTTCAGAATACTGACATGTTTGATAGTAGAAAGTTCCAGAAAATGTTTGAATACTGATGTGTTGGATAAGGATTTTCATAATACAAGATGTACGGCTACATATCCGATTTTATGATAAAGATGATAAAGAGTCACTAGACTGGCTTACAATTTTTAGTGAAAATGTATAGGTAACGATAATATTTACGTACGTCTTTCATCATGCTGAATATAATAACATTTTTGATAGTAAAACTTTCGCCGTGTTGGGTAGGTTAGAGAACCTGTAGTTCAAGAAGACTGTATGGGCATTATGCAGCCACCATTGTACATCTCGCATATGGTTCATGACAGGGGATAGATCGCGTACAGAGGTATATAGACGATCGTTTTTCTATCACACGGTGAACTAATGGAATAGGAAAGAAAATCTATAATAGTGGCACGATGTACCCTCCTTTACGCACAATGCAGTGGCTCACGGAGTATGTACAGGGGTTGGATAAAAATATGGAAACACGGCAAGAAATGCGTGTTTGAACATAAATGCAGATGCTGGCTAAGCCGGCAGGTTGCGCTGTGTATCTAACCACTAACGGCACCTGTGCAATGTTCTCAGTACGTTGTAACCATCAGTCGTGGTAAGACCAGTGTTCTGTGTAATTGTGAGTGCATTGTGACAGAGTTCAGTGATTTCGAATGTGGAGAACTGTTTGCGGGCATACGGTGGTGCATCTGCATCCAAGCGAACCGAAATATTCGGTGTTTCAAGAGGCACCGTATCGAAGATTTATACCGCATACTGGGAACGCGGAAAGTCATCATCCGCTAAGTCACAACGCGGACGGAAGTGTGCGTTGGGTGATAGTGACAGACCGTCATTGAAGAGGATTGTGAAGAAAAATAAGAGGACGACAAATGCAAAAGACACTGCAGAAGTGAATGTCGCACTTGCGAACCATGTCAACACCTAAACAACACGGAGGGGACTCCAAAAGGAGGAAATTGTTAGGCGAAATGGAATTCCAGTACTACTCATCGGTAATGTATAAATCTCCGTATTAGGAGAACGTGGTGTCGATGCCATTTAGCCTAAACTGTGGAGCATTGGAAGAAAGTTGTTTGGTTGGAAGGGCCTTGTTTTACGCCGTTTCCAACTTCTGGCCGAGTTTACGTCTCAAGAGTGAAACATGGCGGGGATTCGGGGATGATTTGCGCAGCCATATCACGATATTCCACGTATCCCAAGGTCACTCCGCAAGGTCGCATTACTGCCGAGGTTTATGTGACCATTTTGGTTGATTTTTGCCCATCCTATAGTACAACGTTTACAGAAAGGTATAGCGTCCATTTGACTCTATGATATGCTTACTCACATGATTTAGATTTCATCCTTAGATTATTTTGAAGTGTTACAACTGGGATGAATGAGTACACAATAAAAGTACAAATAGTAGAAAAGTAGAGCAAAATATTATTAGAGCACAGCTTACATGATTTGTTTTCTTACTTACATGTAAAAAATCATCTGATTTGTGGTGTAACACAAGTAATCGTTAAAATATATATCTTCGGTTATATAAACCCGATGTTTTGTAAGTAACAGTGCGATCTTTTTGTGATATGTTAATTGTCTGGTGACTTGCATGACTTTTTAACAGGATAAGGCTGTAAAATGAAGTGGAGGAACAAATCGCGGGTCTACACTTCGTTTCACTGTGTCTACACACCAACCAACATAAACATAAGTAAAACGAACGTCAGAGATCGCCACAGAAACAACGCAGTCTGCACCATGTAATATATGGTATTTCAGGGAACCAGGTAGTGGAACTGTTTATTTAACAAGCCAGTGACATAGGTACGAGAGGCCAGTGTTTACTTCATATAGCGTGGAGAACCAACTTCATAGTGTGCATGTAAAGAACGCGACATACACCATAGTAATTTATGAGGCATAGGAATTCAACCTTGTAAGATCGTTAAATATTTGATTCAGGATCCGTTGTAAAAATAAATAGTTACGAACATCGCTAAGGTTTACAACGACTTTACACAAGGGCATGTTTGATACTTGGTCCATAATATAAAATTAATGATTACAAACTCCCTTAAAAGTTACAACCCACTTTACACGCAAGTTTCAAAGATTCTCATAAAAGACCAAGAATTCAAGAAGACAATAGAGAAAAAAGAGGGGGGAAGGCAAAGTGGGGAAGGATAAAGTGCAGATTAGAGTTAACAGAAGTAAACGACAAGTAAGTGATAGAGATCCAAAAAATGGTTCAAATGGCTCTGAGCACTATGGGACTTAACATCTGAGGTCATTATTCCCCTAGAACTTAGAACTACTTAAACCTAACTAACCTAAGGACATCACACACATCCATGCCCGAGGCAGGATTCGAACCTGCGACCGTACGGTCGCGCGGTTCCAGACTGAAGCGCCTAGAATCGCTCGGTCACTCCGGCCGGCGATAGAGATCCAAACTGGGAAGGAGCGCCTGGTCCCCGGCACGAATCCGCCCGGCGGACTTGTGTCGAGGTCCGGCGAGTCTGTGGATGGTTTTTAGGCGGTTTTTCATCTGCCTCGGCGAATGCGGGCTGGTTCTCCTTATTCCGCCTCAGCTACACTATGTCGGCGATTGCTGTGCAAACAAGTTCTCCATGTATGCGTACATCAACAATTACTCTACCACGCAAACATCTTGAGGCGTTCCCTGCGAAAGGGGGGGGGGGGGGGGGGTGCACTGGGAGCCGAACCGCTCAATAACCCTGAAATAGTGGTTCGGTGTCGGTGTGAGGCGGTGGAGGGGTGAAGTGGTGAAGTGGACTGCGGTAGTCGTCGTGGGGTTGTGGACCACTGCGGCTGCGGCGGGGACGGAGCCTCTCCGTCGTTTCTAGGCCCCCGGTTAACATACAATACAATACAAGAGATAGAGAAGTGGTGGATGGTTGCGGTTGGTGTGGGAGGCGGGTAGTGTGGCGTAGACTGATTACGTAGGTGGAGAAAAGAGAGGGGGTGGAGGAAGAAACCAATGTGCAGAATGTTCACAGTGTTACCCATTATACAATCTAAACTGCAATATTACTTAAGCATGTGTTTAACATAAAAAATAAAATTGTACGAGGGTTAACAAACGTAGTAAGTGTACAATATTTGTTTCCTAACGGTGGTGTCGTATTCCAGGACAACAAGGCCTCTGTTCACATAGCCCGCATCTTCCAGGTTTGGTTTCGGATGACTTGTCACCATCTCCTGTGGCCATCACAGTCACCACATCTCAATATTATTGAGCCTTTGTGGTTTCCTTCGGAGAGGAGGTTACGTGATTACCATCCATCTTCATCATCCTTCCCTAAAAGTGTTACTATCTAGCAGGAAGGGTGGAATAAGATCCCTTTACAACCATGCAGGGGCTGTATTTACCCGCTGCGAGATGATTGGAAGCTATTTTGAACGGCAACAGGTTTCCTGCACCGTACTAGGTACAGTAATGTGTTGTGTTTTTGGTTTTCTATGTTTTTGTCCAACCCTTGTGTTTTGATGTAAGACGAATATGAGACAGATATAATTCATTTTCGAGTTTCCCTCTTCTTTTTTCTAGTTTGTTGTAATCAGAGCGAAGACTGCTTCACTGCAGCTCTACACACCAGTATATCATATGCAGCTATTTTCGTGCTTGTGCTTATCTACTGCAATCTACACCTATTTGAATTGTGTATGTTTTAGTCGAGTTGTGCCATAAATCTGTTTTCTGTCCATTTCCAGGAAAGGTTTGGTCTCTATTGCTGGTCTACAATTAAGTCCTCTTTATTTCATCTGTCAGTTATTTTGGTGACCAATTTTTTAATATTATTTCCTTAGCACCACCTGACTTAATTCGACTAAAGTCCAATACCTTTGTTTTACTATTATGAGTGTTATCCTTGAAACCTCTTTTCAGGACACTATCCATTCACTCCTTTAAGATGGCCTTCCAAAACAGTTTTGGTGTTTACTTGAGCTCTACCAGAATTGTTGAGGAGAATGCTTTTGGTAGCCTCAAAGCTTGATGGAGGTAAACCTCCAATTTGTACCTCAAGTTGTTTCTGCATGTTGTGTACTACACAACGCCATTAAACACACAGAGACCAATTCAATGAAAATTGGCTAAATGACATGGAAAGGGAAATGAAATATTCCTGCACATAAACGAATACACTTACACGGAAGCTGGCCAAGAAACAGAAAGGATTAGAGACTGTCTAAAAACATACTGTACTCCCAATTATACATTAAGTAAATCTAGGTTATGATTTTAATAATTACAGTGTGTACTCTGAAAATAATATATATTGACAACCTGTACATAAGATCAAATTTGGAGCAGTTATCAAATACAATAAAAAAGTATTTGCGAGAAGCATTTTATTTCATATTACAATTAAAATTTTGACACACAGTAAGAATGCTTTCACTGTTTCTTTTGTAAAGTGAAAAATGTTTGTGACATAACGTGTGTTATCTGTGTGTGGTTCATGAGAATGCAAAAGGAAAATGACCTGCTGAAGCAAAACATGACAAAGCTACCAGCACACGAGAATGTAAAACTGGAAGCATAAAATAAAAGAAATGCCACTGATGATGGCACTGAGGTAACGAAACATTTATGCGTAACAGGAAAACAGTGTTTTGCGTAACAGGCAAACCTTATATTAAGTAATTTTAAATTTTTTTGGTTTGAAACTGAGATGTGGATGGGAAACTGGATGTAGACGGGAGAATGGATGTAGATGGGAGACTGGATGTATACGGGGGACTGGATATAGACAAGAGAATGGATTTAGATGGGAGATTGGATATAGATGGGAAAATGGATGCACATGGGAGACTGGATGTAGTCGGGAGACTGGATATAGACGGGAGAAACGATGCAGATGGGAGACTGGATGTAGAAGGGAATCTGTATGGAAATGGGAAACTGGACGTTGATGGGGAAGGGAACATAGCTGGAGAAGGAGATCTTGGTGGAAAGGAACATGTTGTGGAAAGAACTGGGAGTAAGACATGAACTGGGATTGGGTGTTCCTGCTGTAAATTGATTGAAGAACACTTCGGAAAGTGGTCATTGTCTTGTGTCTCCTGAATGCCTTACCTGCATATTTCATAGCATCTGCTTCTCCCGCTGCCTGTCCCTTTCATATTCATCTGATAATCTGTAACCCCCCAAAGTTAGCACTGTATTGTTGCAGTTATAACTTATAATGGTACTTTGTTTATAAACAAATGCCCAAGTAATTAAATGGTTTTCCGGTATACCCATGAAATAGATATATTCTCATGACCATGCTACTTGGTTTATAAATCCACCATTATTCCAAATTGATACTTCCCTCTAATTGGATGATTTCATAACTTCAGTCAGTTTTATGTTCTGCTGATGCTTTGGACAATAAATTTTAATGATATGACAATTTCTAAAAAGCTTCCCACTACTATTCCTGTACCTAAATTTAACATTCACATGTTGAATAAGCCCAAGACTTACCATTTTTCTGTTCCCTTTGCAACTCCAACTGGTTTGCTCGCACATCCTTTGCAAAAGTACCCAAAGCAACTGCATATCCCCCTTTGCCAGTAGAGTTCTTCGTCCTGAATAAAGAGTACAATTATGAATAAACAATATATATTCCACTGTAATGCAACAGATACAACTGCTTTGTTCCAAAATGTGAATGAGCTTCCAAGCATGTATTAGAGGCTAGGGGGCGATGTTGGACCCCCATCCCCTTCCTCCTGATGTCTTGGGTGTGGCGAAAGACTGGTTTGCGACATAGCCTAAAGTCTAGATGAGTGTGGAAGATGGTGATTTGGCTTTGAATTAGCGACGCGAACGATTATGAATGCAAAATAAAAGTTGTAACAGACTGATCACAAAAATACAGTTGCAAAGTACATTCAGAAAACATTTACCAGATAATGGACAAGTCAATGACGGGTATTTTGATGTATATTATTTACATACATCGTACATAAACTACAAAAAAATGCAACTTTTACCTCAGGCAAATAAATGTAATTTGAACACTGTATACCATAGTGGCTATTTAACGAAACCATGAAGACAACATCCATTGTTAGCAATCACAAAAATGAGTTTTGCATACATTTCAAATACAAGCAACACTCACTTTTTGCGGGTCTGCTGGTTGCTGTTACAGTAAAATTTGAAGAATTCTGTGCAAACACCATAAAACCTATCTCGTCTTGTACTGGCGCTTCAGACTGTCTCGTGGCCAGTTTCTACAGATTCTGTGCAGTAAAGAAATGTACGATGTAGCATTTAATTTAGGACCATAAATATCAAGTTAACTAAACATGCTATTTCAATATAAGACCGAAACACTTACTTGCCTCGCTTGGTGTGGAATCTACACCAGTTCCAACAAATAAAGCAGATGGCCTGCGATCTAGGAGACAGGCCATCTCATCATAAAAAGTGAAATCAGAGCGGCCGCATCCGCTAGTATTATTTCACCTCTTAGCCTCTTGTTCCGAGTTACATCCAATTTAAACACAGAAAAAAATATTTAGATTTAAATCACACAAACTACTTTTATCTAAAAAGTTACACCAATCTTAACTGTTCGGGCGATCGTATGTAACCACCTTCAGCCACAGCTTTCGCTAACTGAGCGAAAATGTCACTATTTCGGTATCTTTTTCTATCTAACAATGTTAATATGTGCTTTTCTTCTATTAAGTACAACATATGAATTACTTCCTGATCTGTCCAATACCTTTTTATTCTTTCAATGCGCAAAAGCACGCTTCTTGCATAGTACCAGACATAAAACCACCATAAAACGACACAACAACCGATATCAGACAGTCTAATAACGCTTCAAAACCGGCTGTGTTTACATGGGAGCGGAATTCGATTGTGAAGTTGGAAAACCGGCAACTAGAAGTAGATTTCCAGAATCGGTTTTGAAATGTTTACATGACCACCCAGAACTGGTATTGGGAAATCAATTTACAAAAACCGGTTTTGGGAGCCCCATGTAAAAGGGGTGCAAGAGCCGTGACGAGTGCAAAGGCGGCTGTGCAAGGCAGAAACAGTGGATCAGTCGAGAAGTAATCAAAGAATATGAAAGCACGTGACATATTCGGGACCTTTTGATGAGGAACAAACCACTGCCATATCCGTAATTTGTGTAACAGTTTTATTTCGATATATCTAATAATTAACCTGAGAATTAAGGATTTAGGTAATTACAGAAAAGGAAGCAAACCTCATAGTAATAATTCCCTGCATACAGAGGAACCAAAAACTGTTAGCAGATTTCGACTGCCGTCATTTTGAGAGAAATTAATAACTTGTTCAGTATGGTAGTGGCCGTTAAAAAGATGCAAATTTAAACGGAGCGTCTCCTTGGTCTTCCAGACGCTGACGAACACAGAAAAACATGCCTCTGGGGCAAGAAGGAAGCAGTCAGTTTTATGGTCCAGCAGGTGATAGCTAACCAGAACTAGTTTTATCAGCTGTAGGCACATTAGTGTGAGATGTCGATCAGCTAACGAAACCTCTAAGCATCGTCGCTCCGCCCCATTCTGCGTCTTCTTAGATATTCTACCAGTCTCCTGCGACCGTGTCTTGTCTATAGGTACACTCCGCCATTCCACGGTAAAGTTTAACGGTTCGTTACTTCTGGTACAGTCTAGTAATTATGCCCGGATTGTATCGCTGTTCGGTCGTTTGGCGATCGCGAGTATTTCGCGACACTACGGGAGAGCAGCAGCGCCAGCCATGCGGTAAGGTTCACTGAATTCTGCAGAAACTTAAATCTCATGGTTCAGTACATCTCTCCAAGTTTTCTCAGTTAAAGTTACAGATCAATGCTATTTCCATATGTCGTTTGGTTAATGTTTTTATGCAATGGAGGCTGCCCTTGGTTAAGAGTACGTAGTTCTGTACTGATTTCATAACGTACTTCTTTGTTTTATTTCTAAATATTTTATGCTCAGTGCTACCATTTCTACCACCTTTCCCCCAGTATCCATTCAAATCAGGTCTGATACTAGGTAGAATATTAATTATGGGATACGGCGGCTTATCAATACCCACCTCGCCCACTAGCTGGGGCAAGCTCTCACCTGCAATACGAAAACTATGGCACTCAGTATAATTGAGGTAGTGCAATCTGTACGACTTTGTTGAAGGCGAAGATGTAAACCTCATGTTCTTTGGCTCCATCCAGACTCAGTCAATCACCGTACTGTTAGCATCAAAAGATACTTTAATGTATAAAACAACACATATACATTGACGGGCGAAAACATTGTGAGCACTGCCTGCCATGAAGTCGAACCCCCTGGTGTCTCCCTTCCTCTCCACCCCCAACCTGTTGCCGCGCCTTTACCGTTGTGTCCCACCCTCTCTCCATCTCCACACCCTCCGCCTCTTTTCCCAATGCTACTTTCACCATCTACCCCCCCCCCCCCCCCCTCCCCGGATGATGAGCTTCGCCCTGACATCTACCAACTCTAACCCCATCTTCTCCTGCCTCCTCCTCAGGGCTCCCTCTCCTTGCCCTCCCTTCTCCTGAGCGGCTTTCCCCTTCTACTCCCCCTCCCTCTCTTGTGCTCCCCTTCAGTGTCTCTGCACTCCTTCCTGCCCTGTCTTCCCTCTTCATCTCCTGCCCCACCAGTCTCCTGCCTCTTGGTGTACCCACTGATGCCCCTCCACTGTTCTTCCTGCCCCTCCCCTGTTGCACTTTGCTCTCCCCTCCTTTTCCATCCTCTCTGGCCTCTCCCTCGGCAGGTCCCACCTGGCAGTTTTATTCTTCATCGTGTGTGTTCCAAATGGGTTTAAAGTGTGCTGTTCTAGGGTGTTTTTAATATTGTGGCCTATTTTTAACTTATGCATGTGCCTTCAGTGTCTTCTTGTGTTTTAAGAATGGCCAACTGTGTTTTTTAACTTTATGTCGACTTTTTAATTGCCCCCCCCCCCCAATGAACGTCTCCATGTCAGTGTATTTTTACCTCCATTATCTCCCCTTACTCCGTTTTATGTCCCCCTTTTTTTATCGCCTTATATGTAACATTTTATACTTGTATTAGTTGTCTTGTCACTCGGTTGAAGAGCGGCGGATTGTGCTGCTGACAGCCCTCCCGTGCCCATATGGGACAGGGGAATGAAACCACAATAAAGAAAAAAAAAGTGAAGTCGAATGCCTCCTTTTGGCAGGTGAGGCATCTAAGACAGGCCACCCCAAATACCCTGAGGTGACAAAAGTCATGGGTTACCTCCTAATATTGTATCGGACCTCTTTCTGCCTGGTGTAGTGCAACAACTCGATGTGGCATGGACTCAACAAGTGATGGACGTCCCCTGCAGAAATAATGAGCCATGTTGCCTATATAGCCGTCCATAATTGCGAAAGTGTTGACGGTGCAGGATGTTGTGCACGTACTGATCTCTCGATTATGTCCCATAAATGTTTGATGGGATTCATATCGTGCGATTTGGGTAGTCAAATCATGCGCTCGAATTGTTCAGAATGTTCTAGAAACCAATCGCAAACAATTATGGCCCTGTGACAAGGCGCATTGTCATCCGTAAAAAGTCCGTCATTGTTTGGGAACATGACGTCCTTGAATGGCTGAAGATGGTCTCCAAGTGGCCGAATATAACCATTTCCAGTCAGTGATCAGTTCAGTTTGACCAGAGCACCCAGTCCACTCTATATATACACAGTCCACACCATTATGGAGCGCCGGCCGCGGTGGTCTCGCGGTTCTAGGCGCGCAGTCCGGAACCGTGCGACTGCTACGGTCGCAGGTTCGAATCCTGCCTCGGGCATGGATGTGTGTGCTGTCCTTAGGTTAGTTAGGTTTAAGTAGTTCTAAGTTCTAGGGGACTGATCACCACAGCAGTTGAGTCCCATAGTGCTCAGAGCCATTATGGAGCCATCTCCAGCTTGCACACTGCATTGTTGACAACTTGAATCCATGGTTTCATTGGGTCTGCGCTACATTCGAAACTTACCATCAGCTCTTACCAACTGAAATCGGGACCCTTCTGACAAGGCCACGGTTTCCTAATCGTCTAGAATCCAGCTGATATGGTCACGAGCCCAGGGGAGGAGCTGTAGGCTATGTCGTGCTGTTAGCAAAGGTACTCGCGTCGGTCTTCTGCTCCCACAGCCCATTAACGCCAGATTTCGCAGCATATCCTAACGGATACGGTCGTTGTACGTTCCAAATTGATTTTTGTGGTTATTTCACGCAGTGTTGCTTGTCTGTTAGCAATGACAACTCTACGTCAACACCGCCGCTCTCGATCGTTAAGTGAAGACCGTCAGACACTGCGTTGTGCCTGGTGAGAAGTATTGTCTGAAATCTGGTATTCTCAGAACACTCTTGACGCCGTGGATCGCGAAATACTGGATCCCCCAACGATTTCTGAAGTGAAAATTTCCGTGCGTATAGCTTCTACTACAATTCTGCATTCAGAGTCTGTTAATTCCCGTCGAGCGGCCATAATCACGTCATAAGCCCTTTCACACGAATCGCCTGGTGGAAGTGACAGTTCTGCCAATGCATTGCCCTTTTACATCTTGTACATGCGATACTGCCGCCATCTGTATATGTGCTTCTCGATATTCTATGACTTTTGTCACCTAGTGTACTCGTATATCCAGTCAATACATACCTAATATATATACATATCTGAATACCGGTGTATCTATACGCGTGGCTGCAATAGCCAAATCTGGATCTCGTATACTGTTATCATGTTCTGTCTAGATGATTCTTATACATCAACACAAGTATTCAATTCTTTATCTGCAGAATTTGAAACAGTTCTTACTGGATATACGAAAGAAAGTTTTATTCTTAAATTAGACACATAGACATAAATATGGATTGTATTGGGAATATCCCAGAACTATACCAACAGCGATTTATCATGTCTCTTATTGTGTTATCACTAGGATTTTTACAGCGTGTCCTGTGTTACACTTTCGTCTTGTTTAATAGTTTCAGTATGCTGTGGTTGTAAGACTTGTTTTACGTTCGACCTAGTCGAGTCAATTCGAATAAAATTCTCGCGCTTTCGATCACCATCTCCGCCATCGTCGTCAGTAGTTCACTGACTGCCGGTGCTCGCGTGGATCTGCACGGAGATACTTGTCCTCCGATGTGTGAAGGAGTTCGCAGCAGTTATTGCTTTGCCTCCCATGCATGCTGATGTTGCGTCTTCATATGTGGATTGTCTTCTTGGGTGTCTCCTCAGCACAGGTCTGCAGAGCTAGCTATGCAGCGAGCAGGTGTGGCCAGCGGGTGGCGACACTGCGCGGCAGTTTGCGGCCCAGCGTCCGGATTTGGGCGTTGTGCGACCGGCCAGCACGTTCGTAAAAGGTGCGGTCGGTCGTCTGGAAGAGGTCACGGAGCTGAGGGACTTCCGCGACGTCGTGAAGATGAGCGGTGGGGAAATCGTAAGGCAGGTGTAAGGCCAGCCGAAGGATGCGATTCTGCAGTGTCTCCAGCTTCTTCAGGTTCGTGTCGGCGGCGTTCCCCCAGACGACGGCGGCGTATTGGAGTACAGGACGGAGCAGCGCCTTGTACAGGGTGATGCCCAGCCGCGGTGGTAGTTGGGAGCCGGGGTTCAGCACCGGGTACAAGGTGCGGAGCCTTTTCCGCACTTTGGCCTTCACTTCGCGGATGTGCGGAACCCACGTGAGTCGGCGGTCGATGGTGACGCCGCGGTAAAGCGCCGTTGGGCGCCACGGGACAGGGCTTCCACCGACGGTGAGCGGTTGCAGACCTGCAGGAACGAGTCGCCTGGTGACGATCAGGAACTGGGTCTTGGTACCATTGAATTGGAGACGCCACTTGACTGCCCAGGCTGCCAGGGTGTCAACGGCGAGCTGCAGACGGCGGCGCATGACGGCGGCATTGAGGCTCCTCGTATAGAGAGCCGTGTCATCCGCGTACAGGGCGAGCGGCACAAGGTCGATCTTCGGCGCATCAGACGTGTACAGCGAGTACAGGAGTGGCCCCAAGACCGAGCCCTGTGGCACACCGGCGTTGATGCGGCGGACGGAGGACAAGCCCTGCGCGGCCCGCACATGGAAGGTCCTATCGGCAAGATAGGAAGCGATGAGACGTACATGCGACGTCGGGACCCCAAGTTCAAAAAGTTTGAACAAGAGGCCGCGGTGCCACACACTGTCGAAAGCACGCGACACGTCCAGGAACACCGCGCCGAAGAACTCGCGCTGTTCGAGGGCGACGAACGCATCTTCCACTAGCCGAAGGAGTTGATGAACGGCCGAGTGGCCCCTGCGAAATCCGAACTGCTCTTCGGGCAGGAGGCCTTCCTCGTCGACGTGGCGCTGCAGCCGCCTGATGTACACCCTTTCAAAGACCTTGGAGACGGCCGGCAGTAAACTAATAGGTCTAGTTCACGGGCTGCCGCAGATCCTTCCCCATCTTCGGAATCGCCACGATTTCTGCATGCTTCCAGGACTGAGGAAAACTGCAGGACCGGAGGATGACATTAAAGACGTCGGCAAGATGAGTGACAGCCACGGGCGGCAACTTCTGGAGTAGGGCGTTGGAAACGTCGTCTGGGCCCGCAGCTTTCCTGGGGTTCAGGGCACGCAGGATGGACGACACCTCCTCCGCCGTTGTCTCTTCAATGACGTCATCGTCGTCGCGTGCCTCCAAGTAGCGTGGGAGCCGGGCAGCAACCAGGTCGTCATGGACAGCGTCAGTCGGGTCTTCGATCGGCGTAAACGCAGCCTCGAAGACGTCTGCGAGGGCATCAGCCTTCGCAGCTGGTTCGCAGACAGCCTGACCATGGACCAGCAGCGGAGGGATACGTTGCGTGCGGCGTAGGAAACGCTTCGTCGTCTGCCAGGCTGTGCCGTCTTCAAGACAAAGGGTGGCGACCTTGTTATTCCAGTCGCGATTGCGATGGTTGTCAATGGCGGCCCGGATGTCCCGACGCATCCTGTTGAGGAGGCGCATGGTGTTGGCATTTCTTGTCCTCTGCCACTCCCGGTAGACCCGGTTCTTCTCAGTGATGGCCGCAAGGATGTCCGGCGGCAGCTGTTGGGAGTAGTCAGGCGGAGGGCGAGGTCGGGGCGGCGTCGCTATAGTGGCAGCGTCGATCGTGGTTGCCGCGAAATGCAAAAGTGCTTCGTCCGCTCCAGCTTCCGCAGGGGGCGGCGCGGCGGCGAGTGAGTGCGTCACAGCTGCTTGAAACCTGTCCCAGTCGATGCCAGCAAGTGAGATACCTCGCCTAGGCTGTTGGAGGGCGTGTAGGTCGATATCAAAAACCACAGGGACATGATCCGAAGACAGTGCCGTCCTCGTCGTGGCGGTGATCTGATGAGGGATGCCCTTGACGACCGCGATGTCGATGATATCTGGGAGGCCACGGGCAGGGAAGATTGTCGGGTCGTACGGCCCCACCACAAGCGCATGGTGACGTTCCGCTACACGGAGCAGGCAGCGGCCAGCGGCATTGGTGATCCTGGAGTTCCAGGAGACATGTTTACTATTGAAGTCCCCGGCGACGAACACCTGCCCCCTCAAGGAGAGCAGAGCATCGATGTCAGCAGGGTCCAGGGGACAAGACGGCGGCCGATAGGCAGCGACGAACGTGATGGCGCCCGCCGAGGTGTGAACGACGACACCAGTGGCCTTCAGCGTTGCCAGTGGTGGAAGTTGTATCACGTGATGACGAATGCCATTGCGGACGTAAACGGCTGTCCCACCACCCGCCGTCAGTCGATCGGTGCGATAGCTGGAGTAGTTTGCCACCCTGACGTCGACCCCAGGCTTCAGGTGTGTTTCATTGATAAGGCAGACGTCGACGGCTTCATCTCGAAGAAATTGGCGAAGTTCGCCAGCTTGAGTGCGGACGCCGTTGGCATTCCACGCGACGACCGTGAGCCCTCTAACGCTGCCCATGGTGCAGCTGGTGAGTGTTGACAGCGGTCGGGGCCAGAGAGGCCATCGGCACTGCAGCGGTGAGTTGCTGCGACAGGACTTCAATCAACTTCGTAGCACTGGTCACCAGGGCTGTAAGCTGCGCGACGAGGTTGGCCAGGTCGGCGGTGGAGGCAGCCGGCGCGGCCCTGGCGCTGGAAGGGGGAGGCGTGGCTGCTTCGCTGTGAGAGTCCACCTGGGGCTGCTCGACTGACGGTGCCAAGCGCTGGGTACCCACAGGGCGATGACCCCCGCGCCGGCGGTTGGCGGGGCGCGGTCCGGCCGACGTCCCGGGAGAGGCAGTACCCGGTTCCGCCACTAGCAGCTGTGGGGGAGGCGCAGGAGCCTCAGGTGTCGGCACGGCCTCGGATGCGGCAGGAGCAGGAGCAGCCGACGCAGCTGGGACGGCGAAGGGCGCCCCTGACGTCGCCGCCGCGAAAGAGACGCCTGGCCGTCTCGTTGCCGGCTTCTTCTGACGTGGCGCTGGTGTTTGGCCACGTTGGCGAGCGATGGCACGCTTCCACACCTCACACCCACGATAACTGGCCACGGGAGCACCGCCACAGAGTGCACATGTAGGCTTCTCGGTGGGCGGACGGGGGCACGCACTTCCTGCATGGGCGCCGGCGCATTTAACACATCTGTCCGGCATAGAGCAGTGGCGCGCGACGTGATTGATCCCCTGGCAGTGAAAGCACTGCACAGGGCCTCTCCGGGAGCGAAGATCTTCGGTCTGAACCGGAACGTCGGCGACCCGCGTCAATTGGTATAGTTTGCGCTTCTCCACGGTGTCAGAGCAGACGACCAGGAAGAGCGGCATATCTTCGCGTGATTTTGGCGACTTCATCTACACGACTGCCCGGATGTAGAAGCCCAGGTCAGCGAGTTCACGATGCAGGTGATCGGCTTCCATGTTGAACGGGAGGTCGCGGAATACAATCTTCAAGACCTTGTCAGGTGCGGAAGCGTGGGTATAGAATGGGATACCACGCTCAGACGCCTCCTGAGTGACCCGATGATAATCGTCAGCAGTGCGGAGTGTGACCCTGTACAGGTCACGCCCTGCAGGCTTCACGGTGTACACGGCCGTTGTCCAGCTGCGCAACAACTTCTGCAGTTCCCCATAGGGCGGCCGAAACTGGAGGACCACCGGCGGAAGATGGGAGTCTTTCTGCGGCGCAGGATCGCGCGGCGGCGGGTCCGGCGCGTCATCGAGCGCATCGAATGAGTTGGCGACGGCAGTTGGAGGCGTCGTCGACGACTGCATGCGTCTTGCAGTTCGCCGGGCCGGGACAAAACCGTCGGCATCAGGGGCGAAATCCTGCTTGGCTCTCTTCTCGATCGGTGAGCTGCGAACAGCGGACGTCGCAGCTGTTGCCCTGCTCTTCTGTTTCCCGCTGCGTCCGCGTGGCTGAGGGGCGGTAGAGCTCTCATCTTCAGAATCGGGCAGCGGAGCAGACAGCGCCGTCTTCAACGTTTCCGGAGCCGTGTCCATCAAATCCATAGCCATAGCACTGGTCGTCATAAGTGGGGGGCCAGATGGGGCCGCCGACGGCGCAAGCGCGGCCGGACGGCGATCTGCCACACCCTTCGCGTCGCTAGCAAGCGCAGGTACGTCCTTCTCGCGGCTGCACGTCTCAGCGACTGTGCCGTGTGCGTGTGACTGCCGGTGCTGCTATGGTTTCTCGCTTATATAGGCATGATGACATCATCAGCAGCCAATCAGATAGACCCACTATGGCGTGCGCGCGCGTAGGTCGACCCGTGCAGTTAGCGGAGCCATCGCCCGTGGCAGCACCGGTGACGTCAGGTGGCGCCAGGGGCAGGCGCTACGTTTGAAACTGCCGCTCTCGCGTCGCGCATGTCTTTGCTTTCTTTCGATGTCCAGCGCCCGCCCCCATGCCCTGCTGAGTGTGTACCCCTGATCTCTGTTGAAATTGTTGTTGTTTAAACGAATCTCGGCCGCTTCCTTTATAACGGAGTCCCAATATGTAGAAGCGTGAGCCAACACTTTTGTATTTTCGAATTGTTTTTTATGTCCGTTTTGTAGGCATTGCTCCACTATGGCCCTTTGTTTTATATGGCGCTTGTGCTCAGTACAACGCTCCGCCACCGTGCGAATTGTTTGTCCGATATATATGCTGCCACATTCACAGGGTACTCCATACATGCCGGACACTCGAAGAGCAATGTCATCTTTAACATCTAAATCTACATCTACATCTACGTTTATACTCCGCAAGCCACCCAACGGTGTGTGGCGGAGGGCACTTTACGTGCCACTGTCATTACCTCCCTTTCCTGTTCCAGTCGCGTATGGTTCGCGGGAAGAACGACTGCCGGAAAGTCTCCGTGCGCACTCTAATCTCACTAATTTTACATTCGTGATCTCCTCGGGAGGTATAAGTAGGGGGAAGCAATATATTCGACACCTCATCCAGAAACGCACCCTCTCGAAACCTGGACAGCAAGCTACACCGCGATACAGAGCGCCTCTCTTGCAGAGTCTGCCACTTTAGTTTGCTAAACATCTCCGTGACGCTATCACGTTTACCAAATAATCCTGAGACGAAACACGCCGCTCTTCTTTGGATCTTCTCTATCTCCTGTGTCAACCCGACCTGGTACGGATCCCACACTGATGAGCAATACTTAAGTATAGGTCAAACGAGTGTTTTGTAAATCACCTCCTTTGTTGATGGACTACATTTTCTAAGGACTCTCCCAATGAATCTCAACCTGGTACCCGCCTTACCAACAATTAATTTTATATGATCATTCCACTTCAAATCGTTCCGCACGCAAACTTCCAGATATTTTACAGAACTAACTGCTACCAATGTTTGTTCCGCTATCATATAATCATACAGTAAAGGATCCTTCTTTCTATGTATTCGCAATACATTACATTTGTCTATGTTAAGGGTCAGTTGCCACTCCCTGCACCAAGTGCCTATCCGCTGCAGATCTTCCTACATTTCGCTGCAATTTTCTAATGCTGCAACTTCTCTGTATACTACAGCATCATCCGCGAAAAGCCGCATGGAACTTCCGACACTATGTACTAGGTCATTTATATATATTGTGTAAAGCAGTGGTCCCATAACACTCCCCTGTGGCACGCCAGAGGTTACTTTAACGTCTGTAGACGTCTCTCCATTGAGAACAACATGCTGTGTTCTGTTTGCTAAAAACTCTTCAATCCATCCACACAGCTGGTCTGATATTCCGTAGGCTCTTACTTTGTTTATCAGGCGACAGTGCGGAACTGTATCGAACGCCTTCCGGAAGTCAAGGAAAATGGCATCTACCTGGGAGCCTGTATCTAATATTTTCTGTGTCTCATGAACAAATAAAGCGAGTTGGGTCTCACACAATCGCTGTTTCCGGAATCCATGTTGATTCCTACAGAGTAGATTCTGGGTCTCCAGAAACGACAAGATACGCGAGCAAAAAACATGTTCTAAAAAACAGGGCGCAACATATCTCGTATCTTGGGGGCGGGCTGGAACACTGGTCTTAACCCATGTTTCTGCAGCAGACGTCCTAACTTGCTGCTAGTTCCTCCACAGTACGGCAGGAATGCAGTCCGTTTGGCCTCTTCTACAGATTCACCAGGTGTCTTTCGTCGGCAGACCTTGAACTGTATCCATTTTTCCCGAAAACACGTTTTAAGTTCTTCAACTGAGACTGTAGGAGGTCGTTGTCAGAGATAATCTTGGCTCTATGAACCAACGTGTTCAGGACCGCTTTCTTGTGTACAGGGTGGTGGAAACTATTGGCGTTCAGTACCGATCAGTGTGTGTTGGTTTCCGGTACACTGAATGACCAAGCTGGCCTCCTGCCTTCCGCTCAACCAAAACTTCCAAGAATGGTATCTTGCCGTGCTTCTCCATCTCGATAGTAAATTTAATGTGGGATGGTCACCATTCATGTGATCGACGAACTGCTGTAGTGTATCTTCCCCGCGAGGCCATATCAGGAAGGTGTCATCAACGAATCGTAGAAAGCAAGACGGCCGTAATGTCGCAGTTTGCAGAGCCTGCTCCTCAAAGTGCTCCATGAAGAAATTTGCGACTGCTGGAGACAGTGGTGATCCCATGGCTGTGCCGTCCGTAATCTCATAATATTCATCGCAGTACAAAAAGTACGTTGTCGTTAGTGCGTGACGGAACAACTTAATGATTCCAGATGGAAAATGTTGGGCCAAAAGATCCAGCGTATCTTGTATTGGCACCCTCGTAAAAAGTGACACAACGTCCAGGCTAACCATTAGGTCGTTTGGGTCTATCTTCATTCTCCTGAGTGTCTCAACAAATTTCTGCGAGTTGACAACATGGTGTTCACAATGTCCCAATTTTGGTGCTAATAATCCTGCCAGATGTTTATCAAGTCTTTAGGTGGGCGAACTGATTGCACTAACAATGGACCTCAGAGGAACACTTTCCTTTTGTGTCTTTGGTAATCCATAAAGCCTGGGAGGTCCGGCGGCACGAGGCGTCAATTTCTTCACCACTTCATGTGGTAAACCAGAATCCTTTAATAACTTCCCTGTCTTTCTGACAATGGCCTGTGTGGGGTCACGACTAAGCTTGCGGTACATGGCGTCTTCTAATAAATGTAGCGTCTTCAGGTGGTAGTTGCAGACTCTGAGGACACGTAGCTGGCCGGCCGCGGTGGTCTCGCGGTTCTAGGCGCGCAGTCCGGAACCGTGCGACTGCTACGGTCGCAGGTTCGAATCCTGCCTCGGGCATGGATGTTTGTGCTGTCCTTAGGTTAGTTAGGTTTAAGTAGTTCTAAGTTCTAGTGGACTAATGACCACAGCAGTTGAGTCCCATAGTGCTCAGAGCCGTTTGAACCATTTGACACGTAGCTTTCCTCTATACTATCCCGAGTTCCTAAGATATGCTGCTGCCGCAGTTATGGGAAGACATCCCAGTGGACATAAGACAATCAGCGTGGTACCAATATGACGGATGTTCCTCCCATTTGGCACATTTAATGGCAGACGCTCTTAGGAAAACATTTGGAGTGCACTGGAACGTCGTTCAGGAAAGGCAAAATGGTCCACACACTCAACAAACTTAACATCTCTGTACTTTTATCTGTGGCGAAAATTAAAACAAGAGAGCGATTAGGAAACACCGACGACTCATTGTAATACGGGCCTCTGCTGCCGTTACTCCAGATGAAATTCAGCGTGCAGTATCGTTACTCAGGAATCAGTTTATAGCGTATAGCAGTGCTCGTTGTCACTATTTTGAGCACTTTGTATGACAGCCGCGATAAGAAACACACGAACCGTATCTGAGTTACGTGGTTACTTACATTTGGCATCATAGGGCAAAGGTTTGTGGAACGTCCTCTTCTGACGGCGGTTCAGTGGTTTGCGGCGCTATCTTGATACTAATTGATCAAGTCCCATACATGCTATGTCGCTGAAGTACTCTTACAAGCTTCTTTCAACAAACTTGAGTGTGTAGTTCCTTTAGAAAAAAAAGTCTGTGTCATAATTCGGCGACTATATACGATAAAATACACTTACGAACGCAGAAAACTCGTCTTATTGTCCGCTATATCTTGGCAAAAACCGGAACTTGATATATTTATTCATTCGGGATATATCTGAGGTGGTCTACCTTAGTGGACTCACCCTGTGTAAGTGGACCAGAGACTCGAGTGACAACACGGACCACAAACGGGGAAATTCACTAACTTCAGCGACTTTGACAAAAGCAGACTATTATGATCCAACCCTGGGAACGAGAATCCCGGAATCGGTGAAGCTGGTCGGCTGTTGATGTCAAGTAATTGGAGGACGTGAAATCACGAGTAGGCGACAAGGTTTTGGACGTCCACTTTTCATCACAGAACGTGAAGGTCGGAGGCTTTGCTGCTCCATAAAGTAGGACAGGCGGCGATCTATGGCAGATCTGACGACAGAGTATAATCTTAGTGCACACGCAAGTGTTTCGGAGCGCACTGTTGAACATGAGGCTCTTCAGAAGACTGCCCCTACGTATTACCGTTTTGACCCAACAAGATGATTAATCACGATTGTAGTGCGCGGAATCATCGATATTGGACTGCGAATCAATGGAAACGTGTCTCCTGGGCCGATGAATCACGTTTCTTATTACTCTAGGTCGATACTCTACAATCCAGGCGAATGGCTGCCTAAAACACGCAGCGCGCCATAGATGCAGACCTGTGGGTCAGTGTTATTCTATAGGGGACATTCATCTGGTCTTTTATGGAACCTGTAGTATTGATCAAAGGCACCGTAACAGCTGTGATCTACGTGAACATTAATGCATACCATCTGCATCCTGTCTTGTTTAATATTTTCCTTCATGGTGAGGGCATCTTCCAGCTCTGTCAAAAATCCACAATCATGCTGCAGTGGTTTGAGGAGCATTATAGTGAACTCATTTTTGCTATCTTTGCCACCAAGTTCATCTGATATGAACTTGTTGCAACACACATGAAATGCTATTGGGAGCTAGCTCTATGCCCAGAAAACAGTCCATAAGTTACAAGAATTGCGTGACCTGTGCCTCAGACATCTGGTGCCAAATACCTCCAGATACCTACCAAGGACTTGCCGAATCCATGCCACACAAAATCGCTGCTGTATAGGGTTGCAAAGGCGACTCTATGCGCTTTTAAGCAGGCTGTCATTATGTTTTGGCCCATTAACGCATCTTCGTAGACAAAGTACTGTATGACAGACATTCATGAAACATAAAACAATGGTTTCAATGGTGGTATCCGATTGTAACTGCATATGCTATATTTGTGCACTAATTATTAAACTACAGTAATTATGTAGGGTGATTCAGCTACTCATGGGCCTTATGCAACCTGCATCACCTCCAAATACCACGAGCAAGGTTTTCATTTTCTCTCGCTTGCTATGCCAAAACTGTTAGTCCTACAGAAAAAATGAACAGGACATCTTTGCAGGAACTTTAAGGCAGTTAAAATTTGTATTGGAAAGCGTTTAGCTAGAGGCCTTAGTTTTCGAATTATTCTAGAAAATCGTACAAAAGTGACCTTCGAACGCGTTTTTCCTGAATAACTCGAAAACCGCGACCCCCAGCGAAAACGTATCGCAGCACAAAATTTAACTACATTCAGTTTCCTACAAAAATGTCCAGTTCATTTTTTCTGTAGGACGAATAGCTTGCGCATAGCGAGTGAGAGAATATGAAAATCTTCCGCGTGATATCTGAAGGTGTTGCAGGTTGCATAAAAGCCATAGGTAGGGGCAGCTGAACAACTATGTATATCTATTATGTAAATCTTAATAGTATTCCTTCAGGTCTACTATGTGTGTGGGAGGCTGAACTGTATCACATGGAAGCCAACCAATTACGAGCAATATCACCTCTGTCTCTTAGCAAATGGCGAGAGTTATGGTGTTCTTTGTTTGTCGTAAGTTCAGCCATAATGTACATGGCCGATTTTCTTCCTCATCCTATCGCAATCAGAGCTTGTGCTCCGTCTCTAATGACTGCGCTGTCGCCAGGACTTTAAACTCCAATCTTCTTTTCTTCTGTAGGTACCCCACAAGAGCCCCTTGTACTGTACATCTCTTGGATCCCACAAGCCCTGAGGGCTATATACTTGTCTATTAGATACATCACTTTCTCTGAGCACTTACTCGTTCAGACAACTCATATTCAGTAAAAAGAGTAGGTCTCGTGCGGAGAACAACAGCCTATGATAGTGAATGCTCTGTTCTCTGTTCACTCCGAGACAAGCGCTGAGCAAGAGAGTTGAACTTCTTTTGACGATTCGGCGTTGAAAGATCAGTAACCACCGGAATGCAAGCGGACACCTGCAAATGCAAATCAAAGACACCTGAAGTTGTTTGCTTGCGCTCGCTTACTGTTTGCAGCCGAGAGAATGCCTATGTTCGTTCGTTCGTCTTTCGTTTTGGTGTAAGTCAGTCCTTACACGATTATATTACATTAGATAAGACTAGATGTACTTTTCGTTCCAACAGGTCCGTAGTGAGGAGATCAGAACAACAAGAATAAACTATAAATATTTACAATCAACACAAAGATGCTAATTTACCTTCCACAGTTCCCAAGCGAAATGATCTTCATGAATGCAGAATGAGTAATAAAAAAATTGAAACATGTTTTCATTTAAAAGTTAATAAATTCATATTACAAAACAGGTAATGTTCAGGAGCATATAATAATTGTTAGACTATTGTAAACATGCTTCATCAAATGGAAAAATCGTTTTAAAACACCTAGTCACAATGATCACATTACAGCACTGAATTTGTACAGAAGACATATTGTACTAATGCTGGAGTAATATGATGCTAGCTGACAAATCTGGCATTGCCTGTGTGCTCATTTTACCAATTTTCTATGGAAATGCAAACAAAAAATGAACCGCTTTTGTCTGACAATGTTCATTTCCATGCATTCATGAAAATACCTTTGAAATTGTGAAACAGTTGTACAAAGGAATATCAATAACCTGCAATAATGCATAAGAACAGTATCCTAATTAAGAATCATAGTATACCAAATACAAATTCTCTGTAGTGTTTATTTAACTCAGAACTTGATTATAAACAATATTTTTAATATTTGCCCAGGAGCTACGATGAATAGTGTTAGTAGCAAACGTTGCGCATGATGCATCAGTTTTTCACACATCTCACTGTTTGTAACGTCTTATCTCCTGATCGGTGTGTCATACAGCGATATAATTGTGTAGGTACATTCAGTGGCATATGTGGATACTGTCTGCAAAATGTGTTGCGAATAGAGTTAGTAGCAAAGAAGTAATACATTTAAAAGTCATGTACAATGAGGCAGTTTTTCATGCTTCTCAGTGCGAATGACGTCATATCTCCTGAGCTATGTATGGTACCAGGACATAATTTTATATGTGCATTTAGCGTCATATGTGGATACTGTCAGCGAACTTTATTGCCGATAGATTTAGTAACACAGAAAGAAAACATTTAATCGCCATGCGTGATGTGGCAATTTTTCAAGAATCTCATTGTTTATGACGTCATATCTCCTGAACGATGATAGGTAGGTGGTTCTTACCCCAACAGCGATTGTTGCTTGGCAGTAAGATATATGTGTACCAAATTGGGTTGAAATCGGCCCAGTGATTTAAGGAGAGATGTGGAGCATACAAGTATACACACACAGATACACTGTGTGCTCAAAAGTATCCGGACACGCACAAAAACTTACGTTTTTCATATTACGCGCATTGAGCTGCCACCTACTGCCAGGTACTCCATATCAGCGACCTCAGTAGTCATTAGACATCTTGAGAGAGCAGAATGGGGCGCTCCGCGGAACTCACAGACTTCGAACGTGCTCAGATGATTTCGTGTCACTTGTTTCGTACGTCTGTACACAAGATTTCCACAGTCCTAAACATCCCTAGGTCCACTGTTTCCAATGTTATAGTGAAGTGGAAACATGAAGGGTCACGTACAGCACAAAAGCGTACAGGCCGACTGCGTCTGTTGACTGACAGAGACCGCCGACATTTGAAGAGGGTCGTAATGTGTAATAGGCAGACATCTATCCAGGCCATCACACAGGAATTTCAAACTGCGTCAGGATACACTGCAAGTACTATGACAGGTAGGCGGGAGATGAGAAAACTTGGATTTCATGGTCGAGCGGCTGCTCACAAGCCACACATCAAGCTGGTAAGTGCCAAACGACGCCTCGCTTGGTGTAAGGACCGTAAACATTGGACGATTGAATAGTGGAAAAACGTTGTGTGGAATGATGAATCACGGTACGCAATGTGACGATCCGATAGCAAGGTGTGGGTATGGCGAATGCCAGTTGAACATCGTCTGGCAGTGTGTGTAGCGCCAACAGTAAAATTCGGAGGCAGTTGTGTTTTTCACGGAGGAAGCTTGCACCCCTTGTTGTTTTGCGTGGCACTATAACAGCACAGGCCTACATTGATGTTTTAAGCACCTTCTTGCTTTCCACTGTTGAAGAGCAGTTTGGGGATGGTAATTGCATCTTTCAACACGATCGAGCACCTGCTCATAATGCACAGCATGTGGTGGAGTGGTTACACGACAATAACATCCCTGTAATGGACTGGCATGCACAGAGTCCTGTCTGAATCCTTTGGGATGTTTTGGAACGCCGACTTCGTGCCAGGTCTCACCGACCGACATCGATACCTTTCCTCGGTGCAGCACACTCCGTGAAGAATGGGCTGCCATTCCCCAAGGAACCTTCCAGCACCTGATTGAACGTATGCCTGCGAGAGTGGAAGCTTTCATCAAGGTTAAGGGTGGGCCAATATCATATTGAATTCCAGCATTACCGATGGAGGGCGCCACGAACTTCTAAGTCATTTTCAGCCAGGTGTCCGGATACTTCTGATCACATAGTGTACATACATCAATTTTTATAACACGTACGTATTGTTAGTAACTAACGCACATCAGTTGGTTCTACTAAGAAATTCATCAGTTGAGTAGAAGAGCCGGCCGCGGTGGTCTAGCGGTTCTAGGCGCTCAGTCAGGAACCGCGAGACAGCTACGGTCGCAGGTTCGAATCCTGCCTCGGGCATGGATGTGTGTGATGTCCTTAGGTTAGTTAGGTTTAAGTAGTTCTAAGTTCTAGGGGACTTATGATCACAGATGTTGAGTCCCATAGTGCTCAGAGCCATTTTTTGAGTAGAAGACGTTGGCCACCAATAAGTTCTTTGGCAGTTCTTTAACTGATCTTTATCAGCAGTTAAACTGAGACCTTAACTTTTCCCGGCGAATCGAATGTTCGAATAACTTACGGGTTTGCTGCCGGGTGACGTCGTCGGACACCGCCGATATTTCGACAGGAGCACACACTGCCATTCTCAAGGCACAAATGCAAGGAAGAAAAAATGTGCAAGCAAATTTAATACCTCGGTTCATAGAGGAGAAACAAGGAAGATACCACACACAGAACAAGTGTCAACACAACCAAATATCACCATCAGAAATATCGATGGTTACTATTAATCAACAGTTGAGGTAGCATTAATCTCGGAGATCCTGGCTTGCACGTCAAACTATTGGGATAGTGTTACTAAGGAAGCTGTTGAAATCAGACTATCAAGCAACCTTATTAACAGAGATGGAGGATTTTGTTTAAATGCTGCTTGGAATCCGACTCTGTCTCTCCTCAAAAAACAGAGGGACAAAATTAGTGCTACCTCACCTGTTGATTAATAGTAACCATCGATATTTCTGATGTTGGTGATCTTTGGTTGTGTTGACACTTGTTCTGTGTGTGGTATCTTCCTTGTTTCTCCTCTGTGAACCGAGGTATTAAATTTGCTTGCACATTTTTTCTTCCTTGCATTTGTGTCTTGAGAATGGCAGGGTGCTCCTGTCGAAATATCGGCGGTGTCCGACGACGTCACCCGGCAGCAAACCCGTAAGTTATTTGAACGGAGTTAAACTTTTTATGTCTGCTGGCAAGTTAATGAATATGCGAGTTCTTGAACAAGGGACAACTTTGTACCAAAGTGTGTAACTTTAAATCTTTGTGAAGACCATTTTTATTTCTCTATTGGTACTATGAATTGAGCTGTGGGTTTGAAAGAAAGATGTATTTTAATGAGAAATTTTATTAAGGAATAAATACGTTGGGAAGCAATTGTTAATATCCGTATTTCCCCAAACAAGCCTCTACACGATGTTCATATCATAAATAATTCTCATTAGACGCTTTTGGATCCGAGAAATTTTAGCTTGGTTTGATGAGTTACACAAACATAATACCATATTACATTATGGGATGAAAGTAAGCATAGTATCCCAGACTTTTCATTTTTATGTTCCCTATGTCTGACTACTTTCGCTTTGCAAATATACACTCCTGGAAATGGAAAAAAGAACACATTGACACCGGTGTGTCAGACCCACCATACTTGCTCCGGACACTGCGAGAGGGCTGTACAAGCAATGATCACACGCACGGCACAGCGGACACACCAGGAACCGCGGTGTTGGCCGTCGAATGGCGCTAGCTGCGCAGCATTTGTGCACCGCCGCCGTCAGTGTCAGCCAGTTTGGCGTGGCATACGGAGCTCCATCGCAGTCTTTAACACTGGTAGCATGCCGCGACAGCGTGGACGTGAACCATATGTGCAGTTGACGGACTTTGAGCGAGGGCGTATAGTGGGCATGCGGGAGGCCGGGTGGACGTACTGCCGAATTGCTCAACACGTGGGGCGTGAGGTCTCCACAGTACATCGATGTTGTCGCCAGTGGTCGGCGGAAGGTGCACGTGCCCGTCGACCTGGGACCGGACCGCAGCGACGCACGGATGCACGCCAAGACCGTAGGATCCTACGCAGTGCCGTAGGGGACCGCACCGCCACTTCCCAGCAAATTAGGGACACTGTTGCTCCTGGGGTATCGGCGAGGACCATTCGCAACCGTCTCCATGAAGCTGGGCTACGGTCCCGCACACCGTTAGGCCGTCTTCCGCTCACGCCCCAACATCGTGCAGCCCGCCTCCAGTGGTGTCGCGACAGGCGTGAATGGAGGGACGAATGGAGACGTGTCGTCTTCAGCGATGAGAGTCGCTTCTGCCTTGGTGCCAATGGTGGTCGTATGCGTGTTTGGCGCCGTGCAGGTGAGCGCCACAATCAGGACTGCATACGACCGAGGCACACAGAGCCAACACCCGGCATCATGGTGTGGGGAGCGATCTCCTACACTGGCCGTACACCACTGGTGATCGTCGAGGGGACACTGAATAGTGCACGGTACATCCAAACCGTCATCGAACCCATCGTTCTACCATTCCTAGACCGGCAAGGGAACTTGCTGTTCCAACAGGACAATGCACGTCCGCATGTATCCCGTGCCACCCAACGTGCTCTAGAAGGTGTAAGTCAACTACCCTGGCCAGCAAGATGTCCGGATCTGTCCCCCATTGAGCATGTTTGGGACTGGATGAAGCGTCGTCTCACGCGGTCTGCACGTCCAGCACGAACGCTGGTCCAATTGAGGCGCCAGGTGGAAATGGCATGGCAAGCCGTTCCACAGGACTACATCCAGCATCTCTACGATCGTCTCCATGGGAGAATAGCAGCCTGCATTGCTGCGAAAGGTGGATATACACTGTACTAGTGCCGACATTGTGCATGCTCTGTTGCCTGTGTCTATGTGCCTGTGGTTCTGTCAGTGTGATCATGTGATGTATCTGACCCCAGGAATGTGTCAATAAAGTTTCCCCTTCCTGGGACAATGAATTCACGGTGTTCTTATTTCAATTTCCAGGAGTGTAGATTTGTTTAGGTGCTTCAGCAGTTCTGTGGTGTGCTCCTCCCAGCCGAATTTATTATCAAGCTGTAATCCCAAGAATTCAACACTTTTCACTTCTTCTGTCTGTTTGTCATCGTATATTAGGCATGTACTGGTGTGAAACCTGTTACAAGTTGTGAACTGTTGCAAGAGTGTGTTTTTTCAAAGTTTAGTGACAAAGAATTGGCTAGGAGCCATTTATTTTTGTCCACGAAAATGTGGACTACACTACACTAGATTTGCTATTTACTGCAATGTTTGTATCAGCCGCAAACACAACAAACTCAAACTTGACATCTGGTAATGTTACTAATGAGAGGTTACTGATATACACAACAAAATGTAAGGGGTCTAACAAGGAGACGGCACGACCGTGAGGTCGAGGATTTGTCCGAAATTTTGTGTGGTGAAAGAGGACCCCTAACACGTCACGTGGTTAAAGTATTAGGACGCACTACTCGGAAAATCCCGAGAAAAATCGATCCAAAGTTTCTTAGGTGCCGTATGAGTATAAAATGTTTGTCCATTCCTGACTCGCCGTTTGGCCTACATGGTTAGCGCTACCCTTACGCCAGAGGTCTCAGGTTCGATTCCTCCACCGCCACTTTTTTTTTCTTCTGTTGCTTGCAAAACTGTAGCGCATTGTTACAGGAGAATCGTGAAATTAATTCCCGGGAAGATTGTATAAAAATTCATTCTATAATTCACCATCAATTATCGTCACCAATTTTCCGACACATGATTAAATATTCCTGGCTTGCTCAAAATTATCAGAAACTCAAAACATTTTCGTAAATGTTAATGGGGCATGTGTTTGTACAGATTTATTGCAAACACCCTGTGATTGTAAAAAAAGCCGCTTTTATATGTTGCGCAAGATGTCGCAAAATTATTGCTTTGTTTGTTTTTACGATAATTACCACTGCGGTTCTTGTTTATAATTATTATATGTATAAAAATTGAATGTTTCCCAATCGACTTTGTTATTCTGATTAAATACCCAATGTTTTTTCCTCATAAACTTTACAATGAAAAATGGAAAACCCACCGCCATGAATTATGTTGTTGGACAAAAAGAAAATAATTTTTATTCAATAATGTAACTAATTTGTTAAAGATAATGTAGGTTTGGGAAACTTTCTGAATAATTGGTGGAATAACAAAAGAAAATTAAACAGAAGAAAGAAAAAAAAAGTGCCAGAGGAGGAATCGAACCCGAGACCTCTTGCGTAAGAGTCCGAGCCCTAAACATCTTTTTTTTTTTAACCAACTTTTTTTTTTTATTAACCAAAACAGTAACAAAAATGGCTACAATGAAATGACATAAATAAGGTGACAGATTATTGCAGTCATAAATTACAGCATTCAAAAAATGAGTCTTTAGCAGTAACACAATTTAGCACCTTCACTGTCACCTTCAACTGGTGGCAGATCAGCATGCACATTTTCTTCTTCTGCAGCCGGTTCCTCATAATCATTTCCCAGACCAAAATTAATCATTCAGTAAATCGTTGATGTGTGTTCCTTCCAGGGTAAATTACATGGACAGAAGAGAAGTCCCGAACAGCGACATCGCAAAATATTTCACTGCCTTGTTATTTTTGTCAGTTCCAGCCTTCAAAACGCATCTATATGGAGTTCAAGATCTTCCTTTATATCAGACACCAGATGTTTCTCGCCATATTCTTGTATCTGCTGTACTGCTGATTTATTTTTCATGTGTGACTTGCAGGTGAGGTTAGGGTCGGAAACGTGACCCAATCCATTCCCTCTCTACTAGGAATCCAGTTCCTAACCTATACCCATTCGGTTGAAGACAATTCGGAGCATGTTACCATATTTCTTATTGTGATTCTGATATTTGAGTATTTTCTCGAATTCATTTTCCATATACATCTTGTATTCAATATGTTCATCGCTCCCAATATTGTTAAAAACATAACTTGTATATTTGCCCATTAACCAAATCACTGCGTTATTTTTTGCCTGAGGGTAGTAACTTTCCTCTGGTCTGAAGAAAATGTTAGTCGGTACATTGTTTGCTGAAGTTCTTGTTATTTGAGCAATTTTCTCCCTGGTCCACCTCCAGTTGATAATCCGATCTCCACAAGTGTAACGATGAGGCACACTATCAACGAGGTTGCATTTGCTGCAGAGATTTGTGTCACTTAAACCGATGGCAAAGAGACGCTCATTAGTGCTGATGATGTTATTGACTACCTTGTACCACGCTGTTCTCACGTCAGACGAAAGAACATCACTACTGATGTTTTTCCAGACCACATTCCATGCTATTCCAGCATATTTGGTTTCTATTTTATTTTTCCTTTCATGTTTCCGTCTTTCAGCTAAAATCGCCTTTGCTGTAACGTTTTTGGAGTTTAAAATCTTTTTGCTGAGATAACTTAGTTCAAGATAATACTCCCTAATGTGTTTCAGCTTAAAACTTATTTTTTGTATGTTTATCGGCGGCTCTACACTTTCTGGCCTGACAATATCGTATAGTTTTGCTGTAATGCACCCTGGATCATTACACATTATGCTCCATGTTCGTTTGACATACAGTGCCATCGCTTTAGACTTGATGTCGGTTAGACCCATTCCTCCATTGCTTGGATCTAAAACTGCTGTCTTCACCGGCACTCGAAACAATTCCCCTTTCCACAAGAACTTTGCTAAGGTGGACATGATCGTCTTCGCCACCATTGATGGAATGGGGAGAACCTGTGCTATGTAGTAGCCCTTGGATAAAATACACGTGTTGATAAACAGTATTCTCTGGAACTGGTCTATGCTACGTTGACAGTTTTCAATCAAAGCTCCTTTGATTTTTCTTGCCACCTCCCGCCAATTTGTTGCTATCATTTTTAAAAGGGACGTTGTCAATGCCATTCCAAGAGCTTTGTGTTCATTAACATTGTTCGCCCACTCAATGCGTAAGTTAGCAAGCCGCTTTATATTTAGAAATTTACTTTTATTTTCATTTACCCTCGCACCTGATGCGGAACAGTATTTTGCAAGTATCATCTCTAGTTGTGTCACATCTGTTTGGTCTCTGATGATTACGCCTACATCGTCCGCGTAAGCACCAACCACGGTCTTTGTTCCTTGAATGGTAATGCCTGTCAGCCTGTGCTGTAGCTGTCTCAAGAAAGGTTCCAGCGATATAACGAACAGGAGCATGGATAACGGACTTCCTTGGGTAACACCCCTTTTTATTTCAATTTTTTTTGTTAGTTGACAGTTAACGGAGATTTGTGCAGTAACACCCATAGCCATGTTCTTGATGATGTCGATGGTTTTTGGCAGGAAGTCCATTCGGCGCATTATCTCTATCAGGTATTTGTGATTAATTTGATCAAATGCCTTATGGAAGTCTATGAAAAGCAGTCCACATTTTATGTTACTAGCCTGCGCTAGCGCAATGACATCGCGATACAAAGCCGCAGTTTGTAAAATCGTTCTTCTAAAAGCACAAGTCTGCTGTTGGCCTATGATGTCAGCAGTGCATGGTGTAAAGCGCTTGTTAATTACTCGAGCTATAATTTTATAATCTGAATTTAAAAGCGAAATCGGCCGTAGGTTGTTTATTTTTTTGCAGCCTCTGTTCTTCGGGATCAACACGATTTTGCATTGTTTGAACTCTGCAGGCATGGCTTTCCTTGTAAGACTTCATTGACAATTTCGGTGAACTTTTCTCCTATTAGGGTCCAAAATCGTTTATAGAATTCAATGGGCAATCCGTCAGGTCCTGGAGATTTTCTAGCAGGGGAGCTGCACACGATTTCTAATACATCTTCCTTGGTGATGTTCGAAGAAATGTTCTCATCATCATCTCGCGATATTCGTGGAAGATATGTACCAAAGAGCTCATCGTATTCTTCTTCGTTTGTTTCCCCTGACGCATACATACTTTCATAGTACGCTGAGATCTCTTTAATTATTTCCTTCTGGGTGGTGATTATGGTACCATCATCTATTTGAAGTTCATCCATGAAACTTCTTCTTCTATTCTTGGCG